>NC_088377.1:166276538-166900769 GCF_037993035.2 Macaca fascicularis | reverse complement strand
ACAGGAGAAAAAATTACTTTTAAGCATAAAGAATATGCTTATATTCCATCACTTGAAATCCCACTTGTAAATTCTTTGTACATCTCTCTACCTGAATCCTTAAGTTACTTTCCAATTTGTCAATATTTATTTGGTCGTGTTGGAATTATTAAATTAATTTAAGAAATTTTTATTTTTGGCCGGGCGCGGTGGCTCAAGCCTGTAATCCCAGCACTTTGGGAGGCCGAGACGGGCGGATCACGAGGTCAGGAGATCGAGACCATCCTGGCTAACCCGGTGAAACCCCGTCTCTACTAAAAAATACAAAAAAACTAGCCGGGCGAGGTGGCAGGTGCCTGTAGTCCCAGCTACTCGGGAGGCTGAGGCAGGAGAATGGCGTAAACCCGGGAGGCGGAGCTTGCAGTGAGCTGAGATCTGGCCACAGCACTCCAGCCGGGGCAACAGACGGAGACTCCGTCTCAAAAAAAAAAAAAAAAAAAAAAAAAAAGTCTAACTTCATAAATGATACAAGTCACCTCTGTTCCCATTTCATTGTCCAAAGCAACCTAGACCATACAGCTTCCCAATTGCAAGGTGGCAGGGAAGGAGGCCCAGACATAACTGATATGGACAGCAATCATGACTACCACATACATTATTTGAATGAAAGTTGTGATACTCATATGTTTAGTTTTCTGGTTAAAAATGAGAAGCAGACTTTTTAAGAGAAAGTTTAGGCATTATTCATAACTGCATACCACCAATATTCAACTGTGTGATGTTCTGAAATGCAAAACACAACAACAGAGTTTCTTTGTACTGTATGATACAGAATCTTAATGACAAAACCATTACTCTGTCTATGCTTGGATTCCTTTTACATTGCAACTAGTCCCATATTCCAAGAAATTTAGAGGAGGTCATTAAAGTATCATTTTTATACATTACAATATTTATATAAAATGACACTGTCACGCAGTAGTGCTAATGCTTTAGAAAATGAGAGTGTAAACTACAGTTTTACCACATTTATTTACATCTGTATGAAAAGATGCTGGACTATCTTATAAGGAGATCATTTTCATGTAAAAATTAGTTGCATAATAACAACCTTCTATGTGAAAGCAAAGTCAGTGAGTTTCCTTTTCAGAAAAGTGAAAAGGGAACATAATGGTGCATCAGGAAATGAGTTTTTTGTTTATTTTAGGGTCAGTACTATTAGTGTCTGTCCCACTGGAATTCCCAAGCACTTGCCTGAGCCACAGTGGCACGGCCTTTGGTGAGAGTTAGAGAGAGTTCCATGTTGGACAGTTTCCACACTGTTATACCATGGAAAGTACAGAAACTTTCCAGAATGAGCCTATGAATACCCTTGTGGTTTACTATAAAGCTACATAATCTACCTATAATTTGGAAATTATAAGATGATAAAGAAAAGGAAGGTAATTGTCAGAGAAAAGACAAAGAATTAGTATTGTTAAAAATTCATATTCTACAGTGTTAGCAATTTTATAGCATCTTTCAGGCCATTTTATGGACTGTCTTGTAGGAAGGAGAATTTACCATTTTGTAAACAACAAGCTGTCAGAATCAAAAAGGAAACAAATTATATGAGCAACACCAAACCTGAGATCACCACAGAGTGCAAGACTTATTAAAAATCCATGATTCTATAAAACTTGTAAGAGACAGAGAAAGTAATAAATGAACTAATGGCAAGAGCCTATAGTGAGCAATTACTCCTGTAATGATGCCTTAGTGACCCTCTAATAAATGCTTAATTTGTTTCTTGGCAGGAAAACACCCTTGGAAGGCCTAAGGTGATATGGTCAAAGTAATGTGAACAAAAAATTGCTTTTTAATAGCTACGTAATGAAGCTTGCAGGACTTTAAAACATTGAAATAAACTCTACTATTTCACATTGGTGTTTTCTCTTCCGAATTCCAAAACTACAACAACAATGCAACTTTAATATCTTTGTCATCTACGTTTTTAAACAATATTCTTCTAACTCTTCATACTTTTTGGAATGTGTGAATAACTTTAAATTAAGATATACTACTTAATATGGCTTAATATTCCTAAGCACAATGACAAATTTTACTAAATTAATAATTCATAAATATTAGTTTTAGATACAACGGTTAACATGTTTCTATGCCTAAATTAATTATCTTCTATATTTATCATATTCTACCATTCTTGTACTAATTAAAATATATTGTCAAAAAAACTGTCTGCTAAAGGAAATATAACTCTTGCTCTTTTTTTCTTGATATTTAACTAAGGAAAACTATGAAAACGTGCTATATACACCTGTATAATTTTGATACTGTTTGTCCTGAAATTTTACTTAATGTTCACTGCTTTATGTTGCTGCTTCTGAAGAACAAAACATTCTGCAAGTTAGAATTAATGCACAATTAGGTCTTGTTGGGTATATTAGAAGGGTCAGTGTTTAGTAAAATGGTTTTCAAAGCCAGACCTTATCTCTTCTTCCACTGTTCATGGGTAAAAGCCCAATTGTCGTATGAGACGATTCCTTTGTCAGGGAATCTCTCAATGAATGAGCTTCTTATGCACCCCTGATGCTTTCTGATCAATCCCACTGAACATCATTGCAAGTCCTCTGTAGCAGTGCCCAAGCCAGCTTTTAATTTTTGTCCTGTGTCTTCATCTTTGATTTAGTTTTGTCATTTTTTGAAGGTCCCTCTTGGTCCAAGAGTCCATAGTTTCTTGTCTGGCATTAGTTTCTAATTTCATGTCTTACTGATACAGGTTCATCTACCCCACTCAAATTAGCTCTGGATTCTGGGCTTCAGCTCCGGCCTGTGGTGCTCTTATTCCTGAGAAGGATATTTAGGCAAGGAGATAAGAAAAGTCAGGTGATTCCACCAGTACCTACTATAATTGAAATGACGGTAAATTATAGACATGATGACTTCAGAATCCCGTGAGGGAACAGGATGACAGAGGTGGGAACCCAATAGCCTAGACAAGCAGTTTTGGAACACTAGATGCTATATGGAAATATATGTCCCCCTGGATTTACAGACTCAAGAAACAGACTTGGTAAAACTCATAAATTATAGCTATGTTATATGAGGAGCATGGATGATGTAAAAGAAAGGGAAGAGGATGAGCAATAATTCTAAAGTAAGCTATCAGTAATTCAAAGATGGGAGGGTTATAAAACCCTTGACCAAGGATTATGAGTAAATTTCACTTTTAACTGATTCAATGGCATAACACCTTTCCAAAGAAAACCACAACAAAGATCAAATTGGAATTCATCCTTGTCTTAAAATCCAAAACATTCTTAGACCCATAGCATTCAAATATATTTAAATGACATACCACATTTTAATTTAAACTTAATTATTAATCATCTCGGTATTTGGGTTCTCCAGAGAAACAGAATCATATAAATATATAGACACACAAACACACACACACCTATCTATGTACACCTTGTCTGACACACACATACATACATATATATGCACACACACACGGATTTTTTTTTAAATAAGGAATTGGCTTATGCAGTTATGGCGACTAAGTCCCACAACTTGCGATCAGCAATCTGAAGGCTCAGGAGAGCCAATGCCATTGTATTAGTCTGGAGCCTAAAGGTCTGAGACAAGGAAAGCTGATGGTGTCAATTGCAGTCTGAGTCTAAGTCTGAGTCTAAGTCTGATTCTGAGTTTGAAAGCAAGAGAAGACTATTGTCTCAGCTTAAAGATAGACAGGCAGAGGGAACTGTGAAAGGAAAATAAATCTTGGGGCCCCCAAATCACTAAGCCAAAGGGAAAAGTCAAGCTGTGAACTGCTTAGGGCAAACCTGCCTCCCATTCTATTCAAAGTCACCCCTCCTTTCACTGAGATAAATGCATTGTTGATTGCCTTCTTTGGAGAGGCTAATCAGAAACTCAGAAGAATGCAACCATTTGTCCCTTATCTACCTGTGACCTGGAAGCCCCCCTCCCTGCTGTGAGTTGTCCCGCCTTTGCTTTGAGCTGTCCCAGCCTTCCAGAATGAACCAATGTTCATCTTACATATTTTAATTGATGTCTTATGTCTCCCTCAAGTGTATGAAACCAAGCTGTGCACTGACCACCTCAGGCACATGTCATCAGTACCTGCTGAGGCTCTGTAACAGGCACACATTTTCAATCTTGGCAAAATAAACCATCTAAATTAACTGAGACTGGTCTCAGATATTTGGGGTTCACAGAACAAATTCTCCTTTCTCAGACTTTTTCTTCTATTCACGCCTTCAGTGGATTGAATGAAAGCCACACACGTGTGGGAGGGTAATTTGCTTTACTCAGTCTACCAATTGAAATGTTAATCCTATCCAGAAACACCTTCACCCACACCCACACACCCAGAATAATGCTCAGCCAAATATCTGGAGCCTCCTATGGCCCAGGCCACACATAAAATTAAGGATCACAACCTCCATATGGAGATGAGGTCTTAAATTTGAAATTGTGTCTTATTTTGTTCTGAATGTATAGCTCAGTCACTTATACTCACACACTGATCTATCCAAAAACAATTTCGTAGGTATTTCCTTTGTCCTTAGAATTTACCTAAGTCAAGGAGAGAAAATAATTCTACTCTGCCTGAGAGTTTTTGTCTGTGGAATAGGAAACATTGAAAGGTTGAGGGACAGCAATAAAATTAATTTTATTTCTGTGAATGAAAGACATTGTGTTCTCTCCAGCACAGTAATGGTGGCCCTTGAGGATCATACTATAGATTACACGGAGACACTCACTCAGTGATATTTATTTTTGTTCTTCAACTATCATAGTATTGACAGTGATTTGTGAGAAAGAAATGTAGAGTGGCAGTTGGAATGTCTGGGCTATAACTACTTACTAGGCATTATTTTTGTGGCAATCTTTATACAATTCTTGAATAACATTTAAAAACTTAAGCTCGCCACACATGCATGGTATGTAAATTTGAAAGCATTCCACATTATAATAATAAAATAAGTACAAAATATGCCGATCAGAACTCTATTCTTGGCCGGGCGCGGTGGCTCAAGCCTGTAATCCCAGCACTTTGGGAGGCCGAAACGGGCGGATCACGAGGCCAGGAGATCGAGACCATCCTGGCTAACACGGTGAAACCCTGTCTCTACTAAAAAATACAAAAAACTAGCCGGACGCGGTGGCGGGCGCCTGTAGTCCCAGCTACTCGGGAGGCTGAGGCAGGAGAATGGCGTGAACCCGGGAGGCGGAGCTTGCAGTGAGCTGAGATCCGGCCACTGCACTCCAGCCTGGGCGGCAGAGCGAGACTCCGTCTCAAAAAAAAAAAAAAAAAAAAAAAAAAAAAAAAAAAAGAACTCTATTCTTATTTGGGGGGATAAAAGGAGAGTATTTTGGTGTGTAATTTTTTAGATCTTTTCTTTTCAAATAATTTCAGATTTACCAAAGAGCTGAAAAGACAGCAGAGCTTTCACTCAGCTACCCCTAACGTTAACACTTTACATAACTATGGTACATATATTTTGAAAGTATCCTCATATAAACAAGTAAATCTGCAATAAAAAATGAACTTATAAACATTGGCATAATAAGTGTGAAATCAGCAGCCTGCCTGGAAGCTTCAAAAAAAAAAAAAAAAAAAAAAAAATGAGTCTCCTAGACTAAGGAACGGATTATATGAGCGAAATGTCATTAACAAGAGAAAGCATTTGAGTACCCTTTAAGGCTTTCAGTAGTGTATAAAAAGTTATTTAGAAACCAGGAGCCACTTCCGCATCTCATTTACCTAACTGATGAGAGATAAATGAGCTCAGCATTTAAAGCACAGCCTGGAGGTATTGTTTTACATATGAACTACAGTCTAACTCCACTAAAAGACGAGAGAATCATTAACTTTCTGCTACCACAGTGCCAGCAGCAGTCACTAACCCTTCCTACCATAAATAGTTTCAGAAATAATAATAGAACAATTATAAATCCTGATTTTCATCACTGATTTAGTGCATTTTGATAAATCTAAGCCAAGACACTATAAATGTAATACTTAATTATGTGTAAACAGGATATTGTTATTTATTAAAAATGTCATTAAATCTCACTGTGATAGTGCAAAAATAATTTTTACCACCTCTTGGGAGCTCTTTTTTATGAAGCAACTGAGAGATAAATATTTTGTAGATTGCTTTAAAAACAGATGAAAGTTTCATTTGCTGAGAAGAGTGAACATCACCACCATTTGGGTAATGCTGAAATCACACTTGAGGCTATTGCCAAGACTAGAATTCTCCCTTGCTGATACAAAAGCTGGTGATAAAATGTCGACATTTAAAATGAGATAGAATTAACATTAATTTGAAAATACAAGAACGCACTCCAGTCCTGTCAGCCCTGTAAAGCATCGTGTTGCGCTCACATTGCAGTGAGATGGGTGGCATTAACATTGCACACCAGCACAGTTTACATGAACTACTGATTTAAGTCTTACCTTCAGGAAGTCTCATGACAGCTAAATGCTGCCAAATGCTGACACAGAGTTCTATCTGTGTATTCGCTGTTTTCACCTTTCTTACTAAAGCATCTGTAAGCACTGTGCAAAACAGTATGTAAAACAATCTTATTAAATTTATTATAACTCATAGATTTTTTATTTTCTAACTATGTAACCATTGACATGCAAATCATAAGAATTTTCTTTCTCCTTTTCTATGCACATGATGTCTACTTTTGTTTTTCTTTTTCTTTTCTCTATTTTGTTTTTGTTTTTGTTTTATTTTGTTTCTTTTGTGATATTGTCTTAGCTAAACCCTACAGTGAGAGGTAGAACAAAAGTAATACTGGGGGTGATTTTCCTTTGTGCACTACTGGAGGCAGTGGGAAAAGAAAGAGGGCAGAAGGGAAGAAAGTTTTAATATTTTACCATCAAGTTTGAATGCTCTTGGATTTTTGCAGATAGTCTTTATCTCATAAAAGACGATTCTTTGTACACCTAACATACTAATAATTGTTTTAAAATTATGAATGGGTACTGAATTTAGCAAAGGCATCTTAAAAACTTACTTTGAGATAATTGTTTTTAATCTTTTTTGTAGTTATTATGGTAAATAACATTGACTTTTTTATGTTAAATCATTCTGTGAGTTTGCTTTGCTATCTTGTTTATGATTTTGGTAACTATACCATGAGAGAAACTGTTTTTTAATTACAGAGTGGGTGCTATCCTTGTCAGATTTTATAATCAAGATTGCGATGACCTCATAAAAAAAGAACCATTTTCCTATAATTCAGAAGAGTTTGTTTAAGGGTAGGGTAATTTATTCAGAAATAAATGGAAGAATACACCAGTGGAGGCATCCGGTATCAGGATTTCATCTGTGAGAATGTTTTAAATACATTGAACGTATGTTAGGAATTTAATGTAGTTGACATGATTCTATTTTCACGTTTATTCTTCTACATCTTTGGGCTCAATTGCAGCCTTTCTTGGGTATTGAGTAAATAACTAGGAGTGTGATTTCTGGATTGTATGGTAAGTCTATGTTCAGCTTCGTGTAACACATAACCAAACCGTCTTTTAAATGGTTATAACATTTTCCCCCTCCACCTCATCAGTTTGGATGATACAATTACATTTTCTTGCAGAAATTCTATCTGATTCTCTCTCCATAAAAATGAGATTTTTTTTTTTTTTTTTTGAAATAATGATCAGATTCCTAGGTAATGCTCAATGGGATATTGTGTTTTCCAAACCAAAGAGGATCCTAGCCCAGTTAAAGCCTGAGGCCATTTAAAAGCAAACTCCTTATAATTGTCAGCTTATAAAATTGAATAAGAGTTTTCAAATTATGTAATGCTGAATGGAGAATGACACCATGCAATTAAAGGTTAACTTCTAACTCTAGAGGTTTTTTTTTTTTAGTAAAAAAGAAAAAATAATAAAATTTTGATGTTAGAATACTTTTTCCAAGAAGATTAATCAGATTTTTTTTTTATTTTACTTTTTGGCTTTCTTAAAATAATTTGTTGTCTTTTGCTGAAATTGTTGGATAAATTTCCTATTCTGAGTGTGTTTGTGAGTAAATATGTGAGTGAAAAATACACTCCTCTAATGTAAAGGACCCATTTTTTTTTTTTTTTCAGTTACCATGATTTTTTTTCTTTCTTCCTATCTCTAAAAGTGTTTACAGTTCTTTTTGTCACTAGGGTTACTTTTTTTTTCTGCTCTAATTTCCTTTTCTACAAGTATCATTATGACTTCTAATTCTTTCTGCCAATATATATTTCTTATTTGTCAGTGTTCATTCTCTGTTGTTTCTTTTACTAGATTCACATTCTTAAGAATCCATTTTGCAGTTCTAGTTTCTAAAGCCAAGCAATATATTCACCTGAATCATCTTCAGTTTTAACTGCTCCCATACAAATGAGTATTACGGTATTTGAGCATGCTACTGTAGATGATATTATCTATTTGAGAATAACTTGAAACTTCAGATGAACTGTACCTGAAAATATTTTGGCTGAGACTAGCCAGAGCTAACTTATGTCAGAACAGGCTGTCATTACGAGACTAACTGGAACAAAAGTAATCACTCTTTGCCCTCAAATATTTTTCATATTCATAGAATATTTCATCCATGAATTGCTTATCAATCATACGAGGCATGTCAATACCTGAATTCCTAGCACAACTTAGAGAAAGGGAAAGAGGAAGTTTTCAGAAATAGTGATGTCAGTTGTAAAAACGTGGAGTAACTATTTTTTTTTCCACTGTTGCCAGGGGTTAGCCCTTTCTGAGCCACTATTAGTGCTGTCAGATGTTTATGACCATGCCTCTGGAGTGTCACAGATTCAGCCAGCCTCTTGCTACTGCCTGTGCTCAAGTGCTTTGTCCATTAGAGCTTCTTTCCAGTATTTATGTTGTGGTACACTGCCTGAACTCATGATTTTGTGTGCCTTTAGAAAGTTTTTTTAATGATATTTGAATAGTGGTACCCCTCAGCTCTGCGTATTTTTTAAAAATAAGTTAGTATAGTTAAAAATGAGATGTGGCTTGGCAAATTAAGAAAAGGAATTTGTGGTTATATTAATTTTCTCAGGCTGATATAATAAGATACCATAGACTGGGTAGCTTAAACAACGAATATTTATTTATCACTGGTCTGGAGACTGGAAGTCCAAGATCAGGGTGCCAGAATGGTCAGGTTCTGCTAAGGGCCCACTTCCTGGCTTATACACAGTCACTTTCTCACTACATCCTCACATCTCCCAGAGAGAGTTCTGGTCTCCTCATCCCCTTATAAGGGCACCAATCCCATTACAGGAGCATTATTCCAATAACTTCATCCAAATTCAATCAACCTCTCCAAAGTCCCACCTTCAAACATTATCATATTGGACATTAGGACCACAACATAAAAATTGGGAAAAGGGGGAACACAAACATTTAATTCATATCAGTGGCCATATTGTAAAGGTCTTACGTATCATTCTTTTCTGTCCAAGATTTGAAATAAGTGTTAAAGTAGAAAATATTGTGCTCAAATCTGTGGAAGGGAAGACATAGAGGATGAGACTTCACAAAACGTCTCTCAGTTCAGGGATAACTGAGACAATTGGGAAAATAAGTCTGCACTGATAGAGCCACGGAGTAGAGGAAAACCATTTCATATTTAACATAGGCAGAATAATAAGAATGGCTTGGTAACCAACTGATACGAGGTTGAAGGAAGGCATTTCAAAAATGTTTGAGCTTTTGAGTTTGGATACCTTGATGAATATTAATGTCATTGGCTTCATTTAATGAAATAGGAAACACAGGAAACTTTAGTTACAAATTTGTTTTGGCCTTTTTAGTTTTGCTTATTTAGGAATGTCCATTGCTGTTAAGAAAACCTGCATAAGAGAATAATAGCACACACAAATCATGTCTATATGAGCTAAGGAGCAAAGATGAAACCATGGGATGCACCAACTATTGGGATACAGCTAGAAGAAAGCCAGAAAGAAAATGATCAGTGAGCTGAAGGGTGGGTAATAAAATAGTGTGTTACAGTGAAGGAAGAAAAGCATCATCAATGTTATCATTCTATCGAGTAGTCTAACTAAATAAAAGGCAATCACTGGATTTAATGATTGCAGGTGCACATGTATCATATTAAAATCAGAAATCATATCCAAGTGAGTTTACTAGAAAATAGGAAATGAAATAAAATAAGTGGTTTTGTAGGTTCTCTAACAAAGTTTGTTTATAGGAGGGAGAAAATGAGGGCAGCTGCTTACAAGGAAACGTGGTTGTGTGTTTAGAGTACATATTTGGAGATTGAAGGTGAGATTAATATTTCTGAACAGTTGGAAAAAGTGAACTTTTTCAAGGTCAGTTCCTCTGCTGAGAAAAAAAGGTATAGGGAATGATAAAGACTGCTAGAGGAGAAGACAGATGGACTGTAAATGGTTTGATGAGTATGAATGGCATGAAATGGGTTTATGAGACTTGAAGAGAATAAAACATATCCACTGGATGATGTATAATTCAAACAAAAATGAAGCCCCACATGCCAGCCCAAGCATGGAGTTGGATGGAACAAAATAAAAACTAGCAATCGAAAGTAATAAAAAAAAAATTGCTGTTTACCATCATCTCTCAAATAATGTCAAAGGGTAAGAAACGTATTCTCTTTGTTCTGAACATATTTACCAAATTTTATACTTCTGTCATTAGCAGTATCCTTCCCTTGAATCACAAGCGATATTCTCAAAATTTCTCCCCTGCAACCTGACTACAACTCTGAATTCCTACGGTTTTTCTTTTTAGCCACCATTCTTTCTACTCTTTTTTGAGTATGCAAGTCCTTTTCAATGATGCTCAATTTATGTGTTTGTCTCTTCCTTCCTTCTTTCCTTCCTTCCTTCCCTCCTTCCTTCCTTCCTTCCTTCTTTCCTTCCTTCCTTCCTTCCTCCCTCCCTTCCTCCCTCCCTCCCTCTCTCTCTTTTATCTTTCTTTCTTTCTCTCTTTCTCTTTCTTTCTTTCTTTCTTTCTTTCTTTCTTTCTTTCTTTCTTTCTTTCTCTCTCTCTCTCTCCTTCCTTCCTTCCTTCCTTCCTTCCTTCCTTCCTTCCTTCCTTCCTTCCTTTCCCCCCCCCTTTCTTTTTTAAATGGAGTCTTGCTCTGCTGCCCAGGCTGGAGTGCAATGGCATGATCTCAGCTCACTGCAACCCCTGCCTCCTGGGTTCAAATGATTCTCCTGCTTCAGCCTCCCAAGTAGCTGGGACTACAGGCATATGTCACCATGTCCAGCTAATTTTTGTATTTTCAGTAGAGATGGGTTTTTACTCTGTTGTCCAGGCTGGTCTTGAACTTCTGACTTCTTGATCCACCCACCTCGGCCTCCCAAAGTGCTGGGATTAGAGGCATGAGCCACCGTGCCCAGCTGGGTGTGTCTCTTTCTATTTGTTGTCCTAGATTCATGATGCTTTCCTTGTTTCTATCTCTATTTGTTATCTGAAAACTACATCACAGGCCAGGTACAGTGGCTCACACCTGTAATCTCAGAACTTTGGGAAGCTTAGGCAGGTGAATCACTTGAGGTCAGGAGTTCGAAACCAGCCTGGTCAGCATGGTGAAAACCCGTCTCTACTAAAAATACAAAAATTAGCCAGGCGTGGTGGCAGACACCTGTAACCCCAGCTACTCAGGAGGCCGAGGCAGGAGAATTACTTGAACCCAAGAGGTGGAGGTTGCAGTAAGCCAAGACTGAGCCATTGCACTCCAGCCTGGGTGACAGAGTGAGACTTCATCTTACCAAAAAAAAAAAACAAAAACAAAACAAAACAAAACAAAAAAACTATATCACAAAAAGCCTAAAGGCTCAGGTGACACAAAGCAGGTACTCACTAGATGTCGATGAGGATATAGAATCACAATAGAAAAATATAGGAATCTTCTTGACCATAGAGAAAAAAAGCAGACTGAAAATATGCAAATGTAGATATCTTTACCTTGTCAAAGATGGGAAAAGGAGTTAATGTTCCAAAAAATGTGTTCATCATTTTCTTCTAGAGTTGCGAAAATATTAATGACTTTTCACGGGTAATTCAAAAATTACATCATTCATAATTTGGGTATATATGTATCTAGAATCAATTACTATAGTATTATATCTTATTAAATTATCATACATTGCCTCATAAGTCCTACCACATTCCATCAATATATGTGGGTGGTGGAATTTTTAACTCCATGAGGATATTTGTAAAATTATATTATTCAGTACAATAATAATAGCTTCTTAAATATCTGATATGTGCCAGAACCTTCAAAGCATTTACTCTTCAGAACAAACCTAAGTTGTTGTAGAACTCTTATTACCTTTTACAGATGAGGAAATGACATCATAAAATTAAAAGAAATAAGTTCCCCGTTGATCTGATTGATGATATAGAACCATAGTAGGCAGAATAATAACTTCCCCCACCCAACTAAGATGTTCCTGCTTAATTCTCACAACCTGTAAATACGTCATCTTCCATCTAAAAAGGAATTTTGCACATGTGACTAAGTCAAGAGTCTTGAGATAGGTAGGTTATACTAGATTTTCCAGGTGGGTTCCGTGTAATCACAAGATTTTTTATAAGAGGGAGATAGGAGAGCCAGAGTTAGAAAAGGAGAGGTGATTAATGAACCAGAGGTCAGAGGGACTTTAGAATTCCCTGCCTCTCCCACCCTACAGGTTCCAAACCTTATGAATCTAGTGTGTCTGATCTAGATATACTTCAGGTCTCAGGTGACAACTCACTTCCTTCTGAAGGTAGGCATTCTCTGACCCACCAAAAAGCAGAAAGTGTTTGTGTCTCTTGTCTGTCCCAAGAGCACTCAACACTGTCTCCATATCGTGCTCTACTCCACATTTTGGAAGTGCAGAAAAATATGAGTGCCAAAATTCTCTTTAGGAGAGTACTGTTTTTTGCTTTTTGCTTTTTTTTTTTTTTTTTTACTTTTTTACTATTGGCAAAAACTACATTGACAAACTATGCAGTGTGATTCCAAGGAAATTATCACCAGACTGTTATACATGAGTCTATGAGAGAAATTTATTTTATTTTGCTAGAGGCAAAAGAGAGAAGAATATAAGGACAAGAAGATAATAAAACAGGGGTGCAGTTAGATGACGCCAACTGCTATACATTTACTTGTCCGTGCCCTTACATACACCAATAAGTGTACAATGAGAACTTCCAGATAAAGTTATTATTGATAATTATGAATTCTCTTTTTACTTCTTTATATTATTAAAAAATCTAAAATGAGCATTTTTACTTCTGAAACCTAAAAAAAATGCAGGTGTATTTATTTAAAAAACACATATTGAAACTTTACTAAGTGTCAGGCATTTTCTCAGGTACTGGGAATAAAACAGTGAACAAGAGAGACAATGTCAGAGATCGAGACTAGAATGATGGTTACCTGAGGCTGAGAAGGGTAGTGGGCAAGTGGGGAGGAAGTGGGGATGGTTAATGGGTACAAAAAATAGAGTAAATAAGATCTAGTATTCAACAGCACAACAGAGTGACTATAGACAATAATGATTTAATTATACATTTTAACATAAACGTATAATTGGATTGTTTATAACACAAAGGACAAATGTCTGAGGTGATGAATATTCCATTTACCCTGATGTGATTATTATGCATCGTATGCCTGTATCAAAATATCTCACGTAACCCAGAAATATATACACCTACTATGTAATGAAAAAGTAAAAAATTAACACAGACTATGTCCCTGCTTTCAAGAAGCTTGCATTTTAGTAGCAAGTGAAAAAAAAAAAAAAAAAAAAAAAAAAAAACTCTAAAAATAAGTAAGGTGGTATCAGATAGTGAGAAGTTAATAAGTAGTATACTAGAAAATACAAAGTGATATACTAGAAAGTAAGTCTAGTATATCACTATACTAAATATAGTGGTTACGAAAGGACCTTTTCGGTGAAAAGAAGGCATCACTCAGGTGAAGATGTAGGGAGGTGCGTTCCAGGCATGGGGAACAGCTAATGTGAAGTTATGACAGCATAAAAGTCAGGGTATGTTCCAGAATTAAAACAAAGACCAGTGTGGATAAATTGTGATATGGAAGGAGGCAGATGGGTAAGACAGGAAGTAGAGTTAAGCAGGGGACAGATTATGTAGGACGTTAGAGTCCAGAATGATGAAGTAGATTTTATTCTCCATGTGGTAATAGTAAATTTATTATAAGCATTTCCCAATTTTACTAAGCATTCTTCTAAAATACCATTTTAATGGCTTCACATTATTCTGTCATATGGATGTGCTGAGATTCAATTAATCATTCCCTTATTATTGGATATTTAGCTTATAAGACTTGGCTAAAATCCAACTTGAATCAATTAGTGAAACAGAATGATTCCACCTTTTTACCACTTCAATCAAATGCCAGTTAGTAGCAATTAGTACTCACTGAAGATGATATATGATCCTGAAAAATTCTAATCAGGTAATAAATATGCATTATTTTCCCCGATATAACTTATTTTGACATGTGTGAAAAATAGTAGATGCTTAAATTAATCTCAAGCATGTTTGCAACCATCTCTGGAGAGCTATTACAAATCTAATAAGTGGATATGCTAGTATAAATAATGTGACAATTTTAGAAGAGTTTTATTTGAAATAAATAGAATATTCATTTCACAAAAGAGAGCCTCAGGAGATATAAATGTAAGCATAGCATATGGATTATTTGAAAGAATAATAGAGAAGATGTTTATATTTATAGTGGTGGACAGCCATCATTTTAAAGGGAGCTACGTTACCATGGGACGTGTCAACCATGGTCATGGATCCTGTCCTACCTATCACTTCTGGATTTCTGAGGTTTGAATTGCATCTGCAATAGCTGCCAATTTTTCTTCCTGTCTTCATATATTTATTGCTATTACCCTGTGATAGTTGGGCAAAGCCTATGGACCCCATCTCAGAATATTGATTTTAGCTGTATTCAATTAAATACACAGGATTATAAAGGAAATCAATCATATTGAAATGTAGTTTTATGTATAGTCTCAGGACACTGATGTAGACCTACATTATCAGCTCTTCATGGATGATTTCTAAATGGTAGTAGAAGACTCCTCTCTTGGCTCCAGTAGATATATATGTATTGTAAAGAATATTTATGACCATATTGTGCAATGTGTTTATAAAAATTGGTCCCTCAGGCTACAAAAGCCTGGATGTATAGTCAGTGTACAAGCAAATTTAAAATGCCTTACTTTGTATCTGGGCTCCAGGAATCCCAACCCAATCCAACCCATTCATTTACTTTGATTCAGTGGTTGATATTGTGGGTCACAGAAAGTCCTTATATTTTCGTAAAAGCTGTCATTCTCTGGGTCTCATATGTATTGGAATGCAGCACCAAATGAGCTGTCTGTTAGTTCTGCAAGGATGCTGCTGGTTATAAGGAGGGATAATTTCTGTTATGATCACTGCAGGTGCTGAATTCCTACAGCTGTATCTGTTTCACTGATCCTAAGGCTATCAAACTCCGTGTTCTGCTGGACTGGAGTTGCTAGAAAGGTTCACACACCACTCCTCACATAGAGGTGCTGTGCCGTTTCCCACATTTCCCTTCTCCTCACCCCACGTCAAAAACTCACTCAAAGAAGTCATATTACACAGACCTAGACTCCAGGTCAGACCATATCTGACCATAGACTTGAGCTTTTTTTGTTATTGTAGACCTGATTCTGTTTTCTGGGGTTTTGTTGTTTTTGTTGTTGTTTAACTTCTGACACCTTCACAGATCAGGAAGCAATGTTTCTTCTTCTTCCCCACTGTCCTCCATGAAACTACTCCTTACTCTCTCCCAGAAGCCAATTTTTATTCTTACTCCTTGTAGTTATTGGTCAGCTACTTCTCTCAACACTCAAGCAGCAAACTAGATTCAAAACAAATCTTTCATGACATTCGAGTCTAAATAGCTAAGTTTGAGATGCATAGTCTCACATACTATGATCAACTCTTATTTATCTGCCAGTTCTCCTCACACCAAGTCTATTTTCTTTCTTTCTTTTCTTTTCTTTTCTTTTTTTTTTTTTTTTTTTTTTTTAGATAGGGTCTCACTCTTTCACCCAGGCTGGAGTCTGTGGCACAATCACGGTTCACTGCAGCCTTGACCTACTGGGCTCAAATGATCCTCCCACCACAGCCTCCTGAGTAGCTGAGACCACAGGCATCGGCCATCACACCTGTTTTTTTGTTTGGTTGTTTGTTTGTAGAGGTGTTATTTCACCATGTTGCCTGGGTTGGTCTCAAACTCCTGGACTGAAAGCAATCCTCCCACCTTTGCCTCTCAGTGTTGGAATTACAGAAATGAGCTACCTCATCTGGCCCACCCACACCTTCTAATATGCTTATGTGCATGTCCACATTAGTGAATGGAAGAATGTCTGCTTCTATCTCTATGTGAGTATCTACTATTGGAATTGTAAATACTGGGATATATAAGTGTATTTTTAAGGATTTTTTTTCCTTATAGATATATGAGGATTATAAAGAAGACATGAGCATCTTTTTCTGGGTAATTACGTCTCTGCTAGAGTGTCTCTGGGCATGCACATGAAAACGAGCAAGCTTTGAAATCATGCTCACTGGGAAATGAAACAGAAAACTGAAGGAAGAACAGAACTTCTGACATAGAATAAGAAAGCAAGTCAGTGCTTTGGAGTCAGATATCCTGAGATCTCCTCCATCTACTGACTGCTATGTAACCTCAAAGGGTTGTTCAGGGCTTCAAATTTCTTATCTGCAAATAAAATAGACATATAATTATTTGAGGATTGAATGCTTGGCACAGTGTAGGAAATCAATCTATGTGATCAATAAACGGAAGGGTCCTACCTCAGTCAGTAAGTGTTGCTTTTTAAGATCTTAAACGCTTAGTGATCAAATTTGTATAAGTCCTTAAAGATAGCAACTTTTATTGAGTAGTTAATATATATAGGAGGTATTCTCCTCAGTGCTCCAAATCTTTTATATCATTTGATATATGTACAAATCTATGAGATAGACATTTCCGTTATCTGTACTTTGCAAGTGAGTAACCTGAGGCCCAGAGACAGTAACATGATGAAGATGACAGAGTAGACAAACAGAGGAGCTGGGTTTGAGCCACAGCAGTCTGGATCCAGAGCACATGCACTCTTACAGTCTTCCTCTGTATGCCAAACTACCTCTTACAAAGGAGGTAGAATTGACACAACTTGGCAGGATGCAGAAGAAGATAGAGATGCTTTCCCACAGACCCAGTTTTGGTGAATTAAGGAATAAAATAGTCTCTTCTTAGAGAATGAATAGTGAGTCTGTTTCATACAAGAATCAGGACTGTTTGAGTAAGATCTTAGGGGCTCACTCTGTGTTCCTTAAACAAAGGGCTAGCTGGATTTCAGGAGACTTATTGTCTCAGCTAGAGAGGAAACCAAACTTGGCTTTTTATAGGATCAGTGGTGCCCTCCTTTTGGCATGTAGCATCCCAAGGACTTTGTTTCTCAGCTGTCCCTTGATCAACAGGTTCAGGTTACCTGGCTTTCCCAGACACTCTGTTAGCAAGCAACACCCTCTGATAGAAATTATCTATGCCAAACAGCCTACTTATTTCCTCCTGTGCAGATCCGTTCTTTGAACATCTTCTATATGAAGAGATCCACAGGTAGAAGTAGTATTAGAATAAATCTCACACTCCATGGTATGATGGGAAACTTGGGGCTGCTTCTATTCTCTGCCTTGTTGATTCCAACCACAGAGATTATCCGTTAGATCACACATTGCCACACTGTGATATTTGTCCCAATCCCATGCACGACAGGTGACAGTCCTGAAAATATCCACGATGCATGAGAGTTTATCAGCAATATAAGAAAAGAGGAGACAGTTCTGTTTAGCAACTGAGTGGCTGAAATGACATGCTTATGTCAGCAGGTTGATGATGATGATAAGACCTCACATTTGTACATCACTTTGCAGTGTAAAAACCATTTTCCCATCTATTATGATATTTTATCTTCAGGGAATGCAATGCAAATTATTCACATATAACAGCTGAGAGAACTAGGACACTAAGAAATGGAGACATTTCCGAGTTTGACTGCTAGTAAATTCAAGAATCAGCACAAGCCTTCTGATTATTTTATATCATGATGCCTGAGAAATATCAAGCAATTAATTCAAAACTATCAACTCAAAATACCAGTTTAGAGATGGGCCCCAGATAAATGGGAATCCTGTGCGCAATGAATTATAACTAGCTAAATATAACCAAGATACACACAAATTATAACTAGTCAGGGCAAACTGTAGCTTAAACTCTGTTTGTTTCCTCTGTACCGGTAAAAAGTATGAAGGTCAGCTGAACTGAGAAACCTTTCCATTAGAGTGTATTTGAATGCTGTTTAGCATAATTCTACTGTCAGCATTATGTTTCTTTCCTGGCAGATTACTATTTTTTAGTTACCAAGATAATTTGATAGTCATCTAATTAAATAAAAGCAACAAAGGCAGTCCTGTTTTCCCCAAAACCAGTGTTCTTTAATTACTCATTGTTCTTTCTCTTTGTAATCAATGTTAAGTGTTGCCTCTAAGTGGACTTTTAATAGGTACATATCTTCTCAGCCAGGTTCTCCATCTTGGCACAAAAAAACTGCATACACAAATTGAACATGAAGTTAATGCCAATGGTGTGGACAGTAGTTTTATAAAAACTGAAGTAGTTTACTATGCCGTTGTTCCTTGTATCATTCTCTTTGCCACACATAGTCTTTGTTGTTGTTGTTGTTGTTGTTGCTGTTGTTGTTGTTGTTGTTGTTGTTTCAGTCGGAGTCTGGCTCTGTCACTCAGGCTGGAGTGCAGTGGCGGGATCTGGGCTCACTGCAAGCTCTGCCTCCCGGGTTCATGCCATTCTCCTGCCTCAGCCTCCGGAGTAGCTGGGACTACAGGCTCCCGCCATGGCGCCAGGCTAATTTTTTGTATTTTGTTAGTAGAGACGGGGTTTCAGTGCGTCAGCCAGGATAGTCTCGATCTCCTGACCTCGTGACCCGCCCACCTTGGCCTCCCAAAATGCTGGGATTACAGGCATGAGCCCCCGCGCCTGCCTCACATAGACTTTTTGTCAATATTGAAACAATTGCCAAAAACTGCTAAAACACAGGTCTGAGTATCTTTGATCCGTTGTACACTAACATTTTAATTGGACATCAATGAAGACCACTGACTTTTTAAGGTTCACGACAAGGGATTGAGTATGACATCATCTAGCCTTTAAGCCTTCACCATATGTAAATAACCACTCCCCTTGTGTGCATTTCTCTACTGGATTTGAAGGGGTCAACACATTTTCACAGGAAGAACTAGTCAAGAAAGTAAAAAGTGATGCATGTCTAACATAGATTAATTTACTCTTGAAATCCCATGATGATACATTCTCTACCATCAGCCAAATATTATACGATCATATATACTGACATAGAAAAAACGTTATTTAGTAACTCATTTATTCATTGAGCTATGCTTTATATATAACACTGTGTATATTGTTTATATGTATGCTATTTATATTTTATATCTATATTATATGCCACACTTGTTGAAAGAGTTTGCATTCTGGATACTCTATAACTGGTTCATTGGATTCTACTGATGATCCAACAACATATATTTTGAAATAAATAGCATGAATCCCAGATTGACATTATTATCTTTTAAAAAGGAAATAACAATAAAATATTAGTATGTTATTGCTAGGCATGGTGGCTCATGCCTGTAATCCCAGTACTTTGGGAGACCGAGGTAGTCAGATCACCTGAGGTCAGAAGTTCGAGACCAGCCAGGTCAACATGGTGAAACATCATCTCTACCAAAAATACAAAAATTAGCTGGGCATGGTGTTGGGCGCCTGTAACTCCAGCGATTCGGGAGGCTGAGGCAGGGAGAATTGCTTGAACCCAGGAGGCAGAGGTTGCAGTGAGCCGGGATCACGCCACTGCACTCCAGCCTGGGCAATAGAGCAAGACTCCACCCCCAAAAAAAAGAAAAAGAAAAAAAAAAATTAGCGTGCTACTTTTCAAACTAAATTTTCGTTTTTCCTCTCTATTTGGTATCCAGACAAGTTATTTTGTTTTTGCTGGGTGACATATATCCCAGGAGCTTTATAAATTTCTGGTATTTGGAAACTCGTGTATTAACACATTGATAGTTCATCCATTGTCTAGTAAACAGAATTTAAAGAATTGGTTTCTAGTATAAGCTTTTCCACCCTGCCTTTCAATGTCAGAGGTATCCATATTGATATATCCAAATGAGTTTTTTTAATTATATGAAAATAATCAGTTAATATTTATCAAAGTCTTCTTGGGTAAATAAAATATACAACCAAATTTGATTAAAGTGGTATATTATTATTTGAAATTTTTTATATTCTGATATTTGTAATTCTACTGTATCTGATGTATACTCAGCCCTCTGTTGCCCTAAATCCAGAGACAGCAAATAACCATCTTGTATCAGATAAATATATTATCCTAGGTATTAAAATTCAGTGATGATTTAAGACTCTTCACTGATAAATAAAAATAGCTAATGACTGTGCATTTCCTTTGATTTTGCATGTATTCAGCTTGTTTTTGTTTTTAAGGCAAAAACAGATTCAAGGTGGTGGTTTGGTGTAGGAGTCCTTTTGAATTGGATGTCAGAATGGGGAAATTTCCCGAATGTCATATTTCTAAAAGCATCATCCTCTTTCTCTTTTTTTACACTACTTTTTCTTAAAGAGTAATCCTCCAACTGATTTAAAAGTGCTAAAATTTCACTATTATTATTGCTTTACTCCTTTAACCTCTGTTAAAGCAAATTCCCTTTGACAGAATAATAATTAAAGTGATTAACATCAATAAGTTCCTCAAAGTGTTCCCACAGTGACGGTTTTCATAAGGGAAAAAGAGAAAATATAAATCAAGAAATAAGTATAAAATGAAGACAGACTTCACTCATTTGACTTTTCCCCAGGGTCATCTCCAGAAACTCAGAAGGTAAATACTCAGGACAATATAGTAGAGCTTGTGGGCAAAAGGGATGACTCCCAATCATGGACATAAACATGTAGTGGATTTTCTGTCTTACAGAATTGCAAATCATCTGTGTATCATATAGAACAATATAGTAACCTGGAAGAGCACATACTTTTAGAAACCCAGAAAATTCTACTTTGAGAACTGAAAGTGAAACAAATGAAAATTGATTGACATGAATATTGAAACTACACACACAAACACTGAAAATCCTCAGCAAACATTCTAAAATATTACTAACATAAAGTGTAATTTCATGTTCAGTTGGCATTTATCTGCCATGAGATTGTTTTAAAGAGAGCCTCTGACAATCAAAAAATAATATAGAAAAATAAAAAGAGTCAGCAAATAAGTATATATTTATCCAACACCCTTGGATGGTGTTGGATAAATAAGGAAAATGGGAATTTTTGGAGAAATTCTCATATTTTTGGAGAACATCATCCAATGGTGTTGGATAAATAAGGAAAATGAGAATTTTCCTTAAATGACATGACAGTGGGACAACTATCACAATTCTAAGGGTGCTTTACAGCTTAAATAATCTGGCATCTCCATGGTGCACCTACAATTCTGGAACAATTATCCACGATGGCTCAAAGCTCATCAATTAGACTATATCAGCATGTGGTGAAATACCTCATGGCTAAATGAATTTCTTCAGACTAGAAGAAAATGATTACTAGACAGAAAAATCATATGGTTAGGAATAATTAATTTCAGAAATCATAAATATGTGAGAGAGTATGAAACAGCATTTTTCTTTATGCAAAGTACATATAATAGCTTAAAAATTATAACTTTGCCTCTGGGTTTCTAATGTATGTAATTATTATATGAATATGCCTTAGAGACATCACAGGTTTGGTTCCAGACAATCACAATGAAGCAAGTCACACAAACTTTTTGGTTTCCTAGTGTATATAAAAATTATGTTTATATTATAGTATAGCCTATTAAGCGCACAATAGCATTGTGTCCAAAAACAATATACATACCTTAATTAAAGAATAATTTAGGGGGTCAGGCGCGGTGGCTCACACCTGTAATCCCAGCACTTTGGGAGGCTGAGGTGGGTGGATCATGAGGTCAGGAGTTCGAGACCAACCTGGCCAATATGGTAAAACCCCATCTCTAATAAAAATACAAAAAATAGCTGGGCATGGTGGCGTGTGCCTGCAGTCCCAGCTATTCGGGAGGCTGAGGCAGGAGAACTGCTTGAACCTGGGAGGTGGAGGTGGCAGGGAGCTGAGATCATGCCACTGCACTCCAACCTGGGTGACAGAGCAAAGCTCTGTCTCAAAATAATAATAATAATAAAAATAATAATAATTTACTGCTAAAAATCCTAAGCATCACCTGAGCCTTCAGTGAGTTAAAATATTTTGCTGGTGGAGGGTATTGCCTCAAGTTAATGACAGCTGATGAATCAGGATGATGGTTGCAGAAAGTTGAGGTGGCTGTAGAATTTCTTAAAATAAAATTAGGTGCATTGATTGACTCATCATTTCACAAAAGATTTCTCTAAGCATGTGATGCTCTTTAACAGCAATTTACCTACAGTATTAACTTTTTTCAAAATTAGAGTGAATCCCCTCAAACCTTGCTGCTGCTTTATCAACTAAATTAATCTAAAGGTCTGGATTATTTGTTGTCATTTTAACAATGCTACAGCATCTTCACTAGAAGTCATTTCTATCTCAAGAAACCACTTTTTTTTTGCCCATCCATAAGAAATAATTCATCATCCACTAAGTTTTTTCATGAAATTGTAGTAATTCAGTCACATCATCAGCCCCATTTCTAATTTTAGTTCTCCTGCTATTTCCACCATATCAGCAGTTACTTCCTCCACTGAAGTCTTGAATGCCTCAAAGTCAACTAGGAAGGTTAAAATCAAATTCTTCCAAACTTCTGTTAATGTTGATACTTGGACCTCTTCACACAAATCGTGAATGTTCTTGAAGGCATCTAAAATAGTACATTCTTTCTAATGGATTTTCAATATATTCTACCCAGACTGATTGCAAGAATAACTATCTATGACAACTGTAGCCTTACAAAATGTATTTCTTAAATCATAAGATTTGAAAGTCAAAATTACTCTTTGATCCATGAGCTACAAAATAGATGTTTTGTCAGCTGACATGAAAAGTGATTGCCTTGTAAATATCCATCAAAGCTCTTGGGTGACTAGGCACATTGTTAATGAGAAGTAATATTTTGAAAGGAATCTTTTTTACTGAGTAGTAGGTTTCAACCGTAGGATTAAAATATTTAGAAAACCATCTTGTAAATCAATGTGCTGACATTCAGGCTTTGTTGTTCTATTTACTGAGCACAGGTAGACTCAATTTAGTGTAATTCTTTTCTTTTTTTTTTTTTTTCTTTTTGAGATGGAGTCTCGCTCTCTCGCCCAGGCTGGAGTGCAGTGGCGGGGTCTCAGCTCACTGCAAGCTCTGCCTCCCTGGTTCACGCCATTCTCCTGCCTCAGCCTCTGGAGCAGCTGGGACTACAGATGCCCGCCATCTCGCCTCGCTAATTTTTTGTATTTTTGGTAGAGACGGGGTTTCACCGTGTTAGCCAGGATGGTCTTGATCTCCTGACCTCGTGATCTGCCCACCTCGGTCTCCCAAAGTTCTGGGATTACAGGCGTGAGCCACCGCACCCAGTCAATTTAGTGTAATTCTTATCAGCCTTAGGGTTTTTCAGAATGGTAAATGAATGTTAGCTTCAACTTAAAGTTACCAGCTTCATTTTACTCTAACAAGAGTACCAGTGTCCTTTGAAGGTTTGAAGCCAATCTTTGTCTTCTCCTCTAGCTATGAATGTCCCAGAAGGTATCTTCTTTCAATGGAAGACTGTTTGACTGCATTGAAAATCTGTTATTTAGTATGGCCAGCATCATTATTGATGTTAGCTGGATCTTCTGGGTAACTTGCTCCAGCTTTTACATCAGCACTTGCTGCTTTAACTTGTGCTTTTATATTATTGAGACAACTTCTTTCCTTAAAACCTCATGAACCAACTTTTGGTAACTTCATACTCTTATTCTGCAACTTCTTCGCCTCTCTCAGCCTTCACAGAATTGAAAAGAGTTAGGGCCTTGCTCTTGAATATGCTTTGTCTTAAGGGAATGATGGTTTGATCTTCTATTTAGTCCACTCAAACTTTCTCCATATCAACAATAAGGCTACTTCACTTTCTTATCATTTGTTCACTGAAGTAGTATACTTTTAATTTTCTTCAATAACTTTTTTTTTGTATTCATAACTTGGCTAACCACAGGGTGCAAAAGGCCTAGATTTCAGTCTTTCTCATGTTTCAACCTGCCTTTCTCCCTATGCTTAATCATTTTTTGCTTTTAATTTAAAGTAAGAGACATGCAGCTCTTCCCTTCACTTCAATGCCTGGATGACATTGTAAAGTTATTAATTGGTTTAATTTCAATATTTTCGTGTCTCAAGGAATAGGTGATGTAGAAGCAACTATTGTTTGTACATCTACAAGGAGACGTAGAAGCAACTCGTTGATGGAGCAGTCAGAGCACACACAATAGTTATTGATGAAGTTCGCCATCTCTTATGGCTGTAGTTTGTGGAACCTCAAAACAATACAGTAATAAGATCAAAGATCGCTGATTATAGATTACTATAACAGGCATAATGATAATTTAAAAGGTTGAAATATTGTGAGAATTATCAAAATGCGACATAAAGACACAAAGTGAACATAGGATGTTGAAAATATATCTCTGATAGACTTGCTCCATGCAGAATTGACATAAACTTTCAATTTGCAAAAAAATGTATTATCTGCAAAGCACGATAAAGGAAAGTCCAATAAAATGAGATACGGCTGTATATATATGACAAACATGACATTAAAAATGAAGAAGCAGAAATGAATGAATCTATATGATTGCAAAGTTTCTATCCATTCCGAAAAATAATATAATATGAAACTTCAGTAGATGATTAAAATTTAAAGATACATTTTGTAATCCCTAAAAGAACTGGGATATTTTAAGAATATCTACTATAAATTGAAGGAAAGATACATAGTTAAAAAGTCAATACATTAATTGAAATGTAACTGCTAAAAATTCAAAATCAGAATAAAAAGGAAAGATGAGAACCAAAGAGAGAAAAAAAGGGAACACACTGAAGATAAAAATAAAATAATAGATACAAATTCAGCCATATTTATGATTAAATAATAAATGTAAATAAAATAAATACTTTAATTAGGTAAACAAAAAGGAAACAAAGGTAAATAACATTCTATTTATGGGAAATGCAACTGAATATATAGATACATTGCAGAGAAGGAGATGGATAAACATATACCATGCAAAGAATTAAATACAAAGCTGGAGATAAAATTGACTTCAAGAAAAAGTGTATTGGCAAAGATACAAGGGACATTTTTAATGATGAAATATTCAATTCAGGAAAACACAACAATTGTGAAAGTATAAACATCTAAGAACAGAGCTTCAACGTGCATGTAGCATAATTTGAATTAAAGGCATAGAGAATTCTCCCATTAAGAAAGAGATTTTAATACCCTGCTCTGAAATACAGTAGAATAAGTAAATAAAAAATTAATACAGAAATAAGTAATCTGAATAGTACTACCCACCACAATCTAATTAATATTTATATAACACTATACCCCAAATTTGCAGAATATATGTTATTTTCTTCTGCCCGTGGTAGATGCACCAAAATATATATGTTAGACATAAACAAAATTCATTAAGATTGAAAAGGTTGTGTTTATGCAGAATATATTTTAGGGCCATAAAATATTTAAAAGAGAAATTAACCACAATAAGTTATCTGTCAAACCCCTAAATATTAAAAAAATTAAACAAACATTTCTAAATAATTCATGTGTCAGAGTAGCATGTTACTATGAAAATTAGAAAGCACTTTAAATGCTTTTCGGTTTTAATGAAAACCAAATATAACTGTGGGATATAGTTAAAGCAATACTTATCAGACAATTTACATTGTTAAATGCTTATACTACAAAATAACTTTTATAAAAGTTAACAACCAATAACTAAGATTCTACCACACCATACTAGAGAAAAAAGAAGGAAAAAAGAAACATAGAAATAACAGCAGAAATCAATAAACATCAGAACAGAAAAAAAAAAATAGAGAAAGTCAAAGCTAAAAGCTGAAAATGTGAAATGATCAACAAACAGTGAGAGAACAATAATAATCAATTTGAAGAAAGAAAAAAAGAAATATCCCAGGACATTCTATAGATGTTAAAGGGTAAATAAAAGACCATTATGCGTAACATTATGTCAACAAAATAAGCAACTTGCTTGAAATTAAAAAAATTAAAGATAAAAATTAACTGTTTATTCAAGAATATGTATAGACTTAATATTCTGTATACTTATTAAATAAATCAGATAATCATATACAAAAGAATGAACTCTGATGCCTACCTTATATTATATATAAAAATTCATGCAAAATGAAATAATGACCCAATGAAATAGGGCCAATTAGACTGTTAATGAAATAGGAGCCCAAAATTATAAAATTCTAGAAGAGAATAGAGATGATTCCTTATGACCTCAGATAAGATTCTTAGAGTAGATTGACACCAAGAGCACATACAACAGAGAATAAAAATATAAATTGAACTTTGTCAAAATTAAAGATGGAGAATACTTGCAAATCACATATCATATGAGTTGATATCCAGAATTCATAAAGAACATTTACAACTCAACAATAAAAAGAGAGAGAGCTCAATTTAAAAAAAAAAAAAAAAATGGGCAAAGAACTTAGACTTCTTTTTTAATAAAAATAGACAAATAGTGGGCAAGCATATAAAAAGATATTCAACATTTTTGGTCATTAGGGAAATATAAGTCAAAACCACAGTGCAATAGTATTTCACACATACTCAAATAGCTGTAATAAAAACAAACAAACAAAAAGTAATATGTTTTGATGAAGATGTGGAGAAATAGGAAAACTTGTACCTTGCTGGTGGAAATGTAAAACTGTGCAGCCAATGTGGAAATCAGTAAAGTTACCAAATTAATTCAGTGAGGAAAGAGTTACGGTTACAAATAATATGATAAAAACAAAAAACTGGTTATACATACATTTGAGAAAAAAAAATGAGCATTGACTTTTACCTACACAAAATTTTTTAAAAACACACACAAATTGAATAATAGTTGTAAATGAACAACTATAAAATTTCTAAAAGAAAATATAGATGACCCCAGCAAGCTATCTCTCATAAATGAGAGAGAAATAAAGTTTTTCTTAGATAAGCAATATCTGAGGGAATTTGTCACTACTAGGCAGGTCTTACAGAAATGCTCAAGGAAGTTTTTGACAAAAATACAATAATCACTATCATGAAAACATGGAAAGTATAAAACTCAATGGGAGAACAGATACCCAAAGGAGAAAGAAAAAAAAATTAAACCTTAGCATTACAGAAAACCTCTAACTGCAACGATAAATAATAAGGGAGGAAGTAAGGAATAAAGAATATACAGAATAACCAGAAAACAACTAACGAAATGAGAGAAGCAAGTCTTCACCTATCAATAATAACTTTGAATGTAAATGAATTTAATTTCCCCCATTTAAAAGATACAGACTGGCTGAATGGATTTTTAAAAATATTACCCAACCATATGCTGCATACAAGAAATTCATTTCACCTGTGAAAACATACATAGACTGAAAGTAAAGTAATGGAAAAAACATTCCACACAAATGAAAACTGAAAGAGAGCAGGAGTAGCTTTACTTATATCAGATGAAACAGACTTTAAGTCAAGAACTATAAGAAAAGACAAAAAGGTCATTATATAATGATAAAGGGATTCATTCAGCAAGAGGATCTAATAATTGAAAATATCCAACACCAGGGCACCCATATATATAAAGCAATTATTACTAAATCTATAGAGGGAGATAGACTCTAGTACAATAATATTTGTAGACATCAACACTCCACTCTCAGCATTGGACAGACCACCTAGAAAGAAAATCAACAATTGAAAAAAAAATTGAATTTAAACTTCAGTTTAAAGCAAATGAACCTAGCAGACATTTACAGAACATTCCATCTAATAAATGCAGAATATGCATTCTGCTCAATAGTACATAGAACATTATTCAGGACATACCATGTCTTAGGCCACAAAACAAATTGCAACATATTTTTTAAAGAATTAAAATAATATCACATACTTTTTCTGACCATGATGAAATAAAACTAGAAATCTGTAACAAGAGGAAGTTGTACAAATTTATAGAAATTAAACATGTGCCTGAACAACCAAAGGGTCAATGAAATTAAAAAGAAAATTTAAAATATTTTGAAACAAATAAAAATAGAAAAAATATCAAAACCTATAGGATACAGCAAAAGCACTACTGATATAAAAGTTTATATCAGTAAACATTTATTAATATATCAAAAAATGAAAAGACAAAATGAGCAATCTAGCAATGCATTGTAAAATACTAGAAAGAAAGAGAAAATCAAACTGAAATTACTTGAAGAAAATGAATAATAAAAATCAGAGCATGAATAAATAAAATTGAGACAAAAATACAAAAGATGAATGAAACAAAAAGTTGTTTTTTTGAAAAGAACAAAATTTTTTAAAAATCTATAGCCAGACTAAGAAAAAAAAATTAAAGAGAAGATCCAAATAAATAAAATCAGAGATGAAAAAGGAGACTTTACAATGAATACCACAGAAATTCAAAAGGATATTAGAGGCTATTATGACAACTACATGTCAATAAATTGGAAAACCTAGAAGAAATGAATACATTTCTAAACATACACAACTTACCAATGAACCATGATAATTAGAAAATCTAACAAAAAAAAAAAACAAGTAACAAGACAGAAGCAATAATAAAGTCTTCTGTCAAAGAAAACTCCAAGACCTAATGACTTCACAGCTAAATTCTACCAAACATTTAAAGAATAACTATTACCAACCCTACTCAAATTATTGCAGAAAGTAAAAGAGGATGGAATACTTCCAAACTCATTCTATAAGACCACAATTACCCTCATACCAAAACCTGACAAAAACACAACATTAAAGAAAATTGTAGCCCAATATCCCTGTAAAAACAAAGATGCAAAAATCCTCAAATAAATTCCATCAAAATGAATCTAACAGCATATTAAAAAGATCATTCATCATGATCAAATGGAATTTATTCTAGGGATGCAAGGATGACTCAACATAAGTAAATAAATAAACATAATACATCACATCCATAGAATGAAGGACAAAAACCATATGGTCATCTCAATAGATCCAGAAAAAGCATTTTATATAATTCAATATTTATTTATGATAAAAACTCTCAAAAAGTTAGGCATAGAAGGAACACAACTCAACAAAATATGGCCATATATGACAAACTGAGAGCCTGTATTACAAAAATGGGAAGATGTTGAAAGCTTTTCTTCTAAGATCTGGAACAAGATAATGATGCTCATTTTTACTACTTTTATTCAACATAGTACTGGAAGTCCTAGCCAGAGCAGTTAGGCAAGAGAAAGAATATAAGGGTATCCAAACTGGAAAGGAAGAGGTCAAACTGTCCATTCGTAGATGACACGAGCTTATATTAGATTGGTGCAAAAGTAATTGCGGTTTTTGCCATTATAATTAATGGCATTATCTTTAATGCCGTTATCTTTAATGGCAAATATCTTTAATGGCAAACATAATGCCATTATATTTAATTGCCAAAACCGCAATTACTTTTGTGCCAACCTAATATGTAGAAAGTCCTAAAAGCTTCATTAATAAACTCTTAGAACTGATAAACAAATTCAGTGACATTACAGGATACAAAATCAACATACAAAAATCAGTAGCATTTCATACACAAACAAACCAGTAGAAAAGAAATTTTAAAAAGCAATTTTATTTATCATAGCTACAAAAAAAAATAAATAAATTACCCAGGAATAAACTTAATTAAATAATAAAATGTCTATACAAGAAAACCTATAAAACGCTGATGAAATCAATTGAAGAGGACCACCATAAAAGGAGAAACATTCCATGGTCATAACTGAAATAATTATGACTGTGAAAATGACCATACTACCAAAAGCAATTTATAGATTCAATGCAATTTATACCAAAATATCAACGACATTCTCCACAGAAAAAGAATAAAAAGCTATAGTACAATTTATATGGAACTATAAAAGACTCCAAATAGCCAAAGCTACCCTGATCAAAAAGAACAAAGTAGGAGGCATCACAACACCAGTCTTCAAAATATGCTACAAAGTTATAGTAACTAAATAGTATGGTACTCTCACAAAAACGGACACAGACTAGTGGAACAGAATAGGGAATCCAGAAATAAGTCCATGTATTTACAGCCAACTGATTTTCCACAAAGGTGCCAAAAACGTGTATTGGGGAAAGAATAACATCTTCAATAACTGGTGCTGAAAAAACTAGATAACCATATAGAGAAGAATGAAACTATACCCTTATTTTTCACCATTTTAAAATAATCAACAAAAATGAGAGAAAGACTTAAATTTAAAACCTGAAGCTATGAAACTTCTAGAAGAAAACATTTCAGGATGTTAGTCGGGGCAAAGATTATTTGGGGTAAAACCTCAAAAGCGCAGGCAACAAAAGTAAAAATTGGCAATTAGAATTATATAAAAGAAAAGCTTCAGCACAGCAAAATAAAAATAAAGATAAAACAATTAATGGAGTTTAGAGGTAACCTGCCGAATCAGAAAAAATTTTTGCAAACTATTCATTCAACAAAGGATTAATATACAGAATATACAAGCAAAAAAAAAAAATCCAATTAAAAACGGGCAAATGAAGTCAATAAATACTTCTCAAAAGAAGCCATACACTGGCCAAAAAGTATATGAGAAAAATATTCAATATCAATAATAGGGGAAACGCAAGTCAAAACCACAATGAGATATGATTTTACCCCAGTTAGAATGGTGATATTAGAAAAGCCAAAAATGCACAAATGCTAGTGAGGATGAAAACAGGAAGTCCTATACACTGTTGGTCGAAATGTGGGTAAGTACAGACATTACGGAAAACAGTATGAACATTCCTTAAAAAACTAAAAATAGAACACCATATGACCCAGCAATCCTACTATCAGGTATATATCCAAAGAAAGCGACATCTGCACTCTCATATTTGTTGCAGCACTACTCACAATCACCAAGATATGAATTCAACCTATATGTCATGAACAGATGAACGGATAAAGAAAATATGGCATATATACACAATGGAATATAATTTAGCCAGAAAAAAAGCATGAAATTCTGTCATTTACAGCAACATAGATGAGTTTGGAGGACATTATGTTAAGTGAAATAAGCCAGGCACAGAAAGGTGTATATGACGTGTCCTCACAGAGTAAAATAGTGGTTACTAAAGCAATAAAAAGGAGGGGCATGGGGTGATAACCAAATACTGGTTAATGGATGAAAAAGACAAGCAGATAGGAAGAATAAGTTATAAGGTTCTATAGCACTATAGAATGACTATAATTAAAAACAATTTATTGTTTATTTTCAAATAGTTAGAAGAATGGATTTTCAATGTTCCCAACCCAAGGAAGTGATAAATATTTGAGGTGATGAATATGCAAACTACCCCGATTATTCAATTATTGTACATTGTATACATGTTTTGAAATATCACACTGTACCTCATAAACATGTAAATTTTTTGTGTTAATTAAAAATAATAAAAGCAAAAATAAGAAAATGCAGGAGAAAATTGTGTAAAATAGGCAGGTCAATAAAGTGTAAACTTTAAAAATCTATACGTTTTACTGTATCAGATTTTAATACCTTTTTCTGTTTAAATGACACCATTGAGCAAACTAAACAGCAAATTGCAGAATGGGAGAAAATGTATGCAATACATCTATATAACAGAATAAACAGTAAGAAGGTAAACAATTCAATTTAAAAAACTGGCAAATATTTGAACAGATCCTTCATAAAATAATATATACATTTGCATAAGAATTTTATACAATAGTCAACATCATGAATCACGAGGGAAATGCCAGTTAAAACCACAGTGAGGTAATACTACATTCTCATCAGAATTGCAAATATTAAGAAAACTGGCAATACCTAGTTTGCCAAGGATCAACTGCAACACTCGTTTACTGATTGTTAGAAATGTAAAATGATGCAACCACAGGTGGAAAATGTTTAGAAGTTGTTTTTTAAAAATGTTACAAATATAGCTAACATGATGCCTAGTCATTCTACTCCTAGGTATCTGCTAACAGAAATTAACACATATGTCAAAATAAAAACTTGTATATGAATACTTCTAGTGGCTTAGTCAACAAGAGGCAAAAATAGGAACAATCTAAAAGTCCGTTGACATTTGATTGAGTAAACACATTATGAGAAATCCATATAGTAATGGGATACCATTCAGCAATTTAAAAACGAAGAAACTTCTTAGTGTGACTACAAATTGATTAATTTCAAAATCTTTATGCTGAGTGGAAAAAACACACACACACACACACAAAAGGGTACTTTCTATGTGATTCCATTTGCATAAAGTGACAGGTTTATAATGATAAAAACTAGATTAGATCATCTCTGGGGCCAGAGCCAAGGGAGGATGAGCAGCAAAGAGGCACAGGTAATCTTTTGGAAGTTCTGAAAATAATCTGTACTCGATATAGTTGTTTCATGGACATGTTTAACTGTAAAACTCGTTAAATTGTAGAGTTTAAATGTATGTAGTTTACTGTGTGTATATTATTACTCGAAAAAGTTGTTAAGAAAAGAGATTAAGTTCATGAAATCACAATAAAGTTCATGAAATCAATTAAGTTCATGAAATCACATAAAGGAGTAGAGACATTTAAGTTTACCTAGTCCAATTTTTAAAAATTATACGAGTTAACCAACTTTATTGAGACAAGCGTTTTTATGACACTAAGTCCTGTTACCTACAACAGTACCAAAAAATCATAGAAGATTCTCAATAGCTATTTATAAAATGAAGGTGTGTATATAAAATAGTCATCAACATCTCAGATTTATGATAATCATTTTCTGAACACTTGCTTTTATGAATGGCTTATTCCAAGGCAGCTTCAATTCTGAGGAATAATAAATATTTTCTCATGTTGAACTAAATCGTACCTTCTTATATCTCCTTCCTTCTGATTCTTACTCTTTTCTGTAATCTAACACCTTCATTAAGATGACAGGCCTTCAAATAGTAGATGGTAGCTTTTACTTTTTGCCCTTAGTTTCTTGTCCAGGCTGATAATTTAACAATCCCTCAAAGGCCACACTTTTCACAACTTTCACAATTACTTGCTTTTTCTGGAGCCATATCTGTTTGTCAGCATACTTCTTTCTTTCTTTCTTTCTTTTTTTTTTTTTTGAGACGGAGTCTTGCTCTGTCTCCCAGGCTGGAGTGCAGTGGCGGGATCTCAGCTCACTACAACCTCCGCTTCCCGGGTTCAAGCGATTCTCCTGCCTCAGCCTCCCGAGTAGCTGGGACTACAGGCGTCCGCCACCACTCCTGGCTAATTTTTGTGTTTTTAGTAGAGATGGGGGTTTCACCATATTGGCCAGTCTGGTCTCGAACTCCTGACCTTGTGCTCCGCCCGCCTCAGCCTCCCAAAGTGCTGGGATTGATTACAGGCTTGAGCCACCGCACCCGGCAGCATGCTCCTTTCAAAAAATGATATTATAAAATATAATCAGTTCTTGACACTTTCTTATTTGAATATGCGTTGTAGACATGTTTTGTCATTCAGTTAAAAAATCAAGTTTCCAAAGTAAAATCATCCACAAAGCAAGGCATAAATCCAGTATCTTCCATAGATAGTACATTTGTCGAGACTTTTGGTTGTTGTTGTAAGTGTTACGGACTGAATTGTGTCCCCCTAAAATTCTTATGTAGAAGTCCGAACCCCCAGTATGTCAGAATGTGACTATAAATTTGAAGATTGAATCTTTAAAAAGGTACTTGAGGTAAAATGAGATCATCTAGATGGGCTCCAATGCAATATGACTAGAGTCTTTGTAAAAAGAAGAGATTAGGACACAGACACGTGCACAAAGAGGAAAGACAAGGTGAAGACGTAGAAAGAAGGTGACCATCCACAAGGGAGAGAGGACTCAGAAGAAAACAAACTTCACAACAGCACTTTGATCTTTGACTTCTAGCCGCTAGAACTGTGAGAAGATGCATTTCTGTTGTTCATGCCATTGCATCTGTGGTATTCGGTTATTGCAGCTGTAGCAAACAAATAAGGCAATTGACAGGAAGGCAACTTAAACTAGCTTAAGTAAGCAGGAGATTAACCAGAGGAAGCTGACATGGCTCGCATAATTTTGGAATGTTATTTATGAAAGAATATTAGTAAAGATGTTCTAATGTCATTAGGACTTGCTCTCCACTGTTTCTTTGAATTTCAGCGACTTTAACTGCTTTTTTTTAATGCGTTTTTAACATGTGACAATCTGCCAAACAATTCCTGAGCCTCATTCTTGAACCTCTGATCCCAGAAAGGGTCTACCTCTGCCATTAACTACTCATCACAAAATTCTGACTCTGATTGTCCCACTTTGAGTCACTACTAAAATGTGCAAAATTACACAGAATTTTAAAATGTGGTACTTTTTTTAAGTAAAATACCTCATGAATGACTTTTATGTTGATTGCATATTTAAATTGTAATATTGATTATATATTGAATTGAATATTATGTATTATTATAATTAATGCCATCTGTTTGTTTTACTTTTTTTCCATGTGGCTACCAGAAACATTAACATTAAATATATGGTTCACATTGGTGGCTCACGTTCTACTCCTATCGGATAGCACTATGGAGGATATGAGACACAAAAAGTAAAAATAAAACAAAACAATTGGTCTCCTCCAGCAGCAGCAGGATAACTGGAACCAGTTCCTCTTCTTGGCAGAATCCACATAGATTATATTACAAACACATGTGATTTCAAAAATCTTCATGATGTCAGCTGGACACAGAATATATCATTCTGCAGAACTTATGCTTATCAATATATAATTCAGGGAATTTTAACCAAACTTAGAGGAAGCTAAAAACACTCCAGATTTTCCATCTTGGTTTGTTTTCACTTTAAGAAAACAATCCAAAATCTATTTTCTATCCATGACCTTGCCTTGACCTTATACTTATCTTTAATTTCTTTCTCCATGGTTTTACTTGAAACACTCCTGCTCAGTCATAGTTTTCCACCTAGGCAATATTCAGATTCTCTATTCTTTATCCTATAAATATAGCTATGGTCATTGAAGTAGTAAAAGGGTGATGAAGGATGTTGCACTGCGTATCACTAATTACCAGTAATGTTTGAAACACTGAGCAATTTTCTGAAAATATTCAAAACATACCTCATACTATAAATATCCCAGTAGAAAGAGAGAGGGGATTTAAAAAGTCATTTTGAGGGTGATTGACTTATAATAAATGCATAAATATGGGTTGTAGTTGTTCTAAAAAATATCAGTCCTATAAATTTCAATTTAATAGAAGAAATTGGGACTGCTATTAATTTTTGCCTCTTTATCCTTGAAATTCTGTATCTGGTATGTAACAGATGAGCTTCACAATTATAACCAGTATATTTGTGCAATGAGTAAAATAAAAGAGGTCTAAATGCCAGAGGGATTGTGTACTATGCTGATCATAACACTATGAAATAGGCTATAAATCTATAGAAGTTTTAAGCACACAACTGCTATTCATTATGAAAAGCAGAGGGATTTTTGAAATATACTATATTCAGATGTGTCTTTTTTAGTTCAGGCTTTTGTTTAAAAACTGAAGAGGTAGAGGGTTTATAGTGGAATGTCCTATGTACAAATAGTACTGCGTTTGAGAATACATTATTTTTGAGGAAATTCTCAAAAAACATTTTAAAAATAAAAAATAAGATTTCCTTTTTGAAAGCAACACAAAATTTCATGAATTAGAAAATGTTCAAGGGGGAAGTACTCTTAAAACTTCCTATTTGTTCGATGAACAGAATTTAAATTCATAGATAATATTTCACAGAAAATATTACTCATTAATGCTAAAATTAATTAGCTTTTGAAAAATACACAAGGAGTAGTATCTAGATATAAGGAATCATTTATTTATAATAACTGCTAAAGAGCATAAAGGGAAAAAATGTTAGAAACTCTTTATCATGACAATAACCCTTCATCATACAATTTCTCTGATATAAAGAGTCAGTAATGGAAATGGAACTCTCATTTGCTTTGCATAAAAATAGTAATTTATTATAAAACAGGGAAGTATAAAATGAAATTAGAGGTATATAGGTGAACTGCTAAGTAGCTGAACTGGTCAAGGTTTAATTATAAAGTACTAATATGGATTTATAGATTCAATCTAATTTATTCCTGGAACAGAAGCATCTTCCACGAGAGAGGCACTTTGCAACATGGGTTATACTAAAACTAATAAGTATGGTTTCTACTTTAATATGAAATAGTATAAAAAGTAATTTGTAGGTGATCCCAAAGAAATAAGAAAAAATCCTTTGAGTTAAATTGAATAATAGAACAGAGAAAGGCTGAAATATTGGTAATAATAATTATAACAATAATAACGAATATGGACCAGAGTCTGGGCCTATTTGCCTTCAGATTCATTATTTGCCCTTCTCCCTGAACACTCTGTACAACTGGCAAGCTGATTTCATGAGCTGGATTTTTAAGGTTCTCTTGTCACTTGACTTCTAGTTAGGTTCCTTGAATGGGAGGAAAGAAGTTGAAAAGATGGGAGAAAGCAGGGTATTTGTTGTCCATCTTGTCATCAAGATCAGGCAGTGACTGCATCTCCTTCAAGGCAGCAGCTTCCAAATATGTGACTTTGCCCCTGAGTTCTCATATTGCCTGATCTCTTTGTCCAGAATGCCTAGAGGTGGTAGCGACATCCTGCTGTTGCTCATTTATGGATTGCCTCACCACAGTTTCCCATTCATTTTTTTCAGCTTTTCCATCACTTGTGGAAAAAGCTATATACATTAAAACAGAGTGTTTACTGTCTTTCTCAGTAGACACTGAGGACATAAACACCATAGTTATGAACCAAATATTTGTGTCCCCCTAAAATTCACATGTTGAAATCTTAATCCCCAATGTGATGGTATGTGGGATTTAATGAGTTCTTGAGGGTGGAGCCCTTATGAATGAGATTAGCAACCTTATGAGGACAGACAGGAAAGCTCTCTCTCTCCTCTCCACCACATGAGGACACAAAGAGAAGAAGATGTTATACAAATCAGAAAGACTGTCCTAATCAGAAACCATGTCTGTTGGCACCTTCTCTTGGACTTCTCAGTCTCCAAAACCATAAGAAATAAATTTCTGTTGTTTAAGCCACCTCATCTATGGTAGTGTCTTATAGCAGCTTGCACTGATTAAAATAACTAGCAAGTTTTACTGGGTGCCAGGCACCATAAAAATCATTTATATATGATGTTGAGTCTATTGCATACAACAACCGTAAATATAGATAATATTAGTAGAATCATTTGGTAGGTGAGAAAACAAATTTAAAGTTATTCAATAATTTTCACCATGTCACACAACTGTAAGTGTCAGAGAGAGAATGTGAATTCAGATAGACTCGAAATTTAATGCTCCTAACCACCAGAATATTAGATAAAAATCATCCCTGTCACCTGTAAGTATCTCCAGTAGGAATAAGTCTAAGCTGACCAAATCTCCAAAAGATGAATCTGGTTCAAATACATATTGATATCCAAGAAGTTAGGCCAATGCACTAAGGCTGAAATTCATTAATATCTTATGACAAAATTCACTGCCTTCATGAATTAGCTTACAAACAATTAGAGAGTAAAAGATAACAAAGAAATAAATCATACAAATATAGTATCATGGTATTATCTAGAAGTAAGCCCTATCATATAATAAAGTAAACAATGGGAAGAAATATGAGAAGTATCAGAAAAGGATTTGGAATTTTAAATGAAAAGGTTCTATGTTGGGAATATTCTTCCAACTAGTTCCTTTCCTCTTTCTCCTGGTCCACATCCCACCTCTCAGAACTGCAATTCCATTCCATTCTTAGACATGGATGAAATATCATACTACAGGTTGTAGGATATGGCTTAGTGACCAGTCACCCAGAGGCTGGACACCATCACACAGTAGTGAAAGAGGTGATTACCTCCAAGTGTTCTGCATCATGTGATCTCATGGGAAGCAGGAGGCAGGAAAGCACTAGGCAAATAGCCTCCCTCCGTTTCCTCTCTAGTGAATTACTCTGACATAAAATTTCTCCATTCCATGTTTTCAAAAATTGTTATGTGCCAAGTGAGAAACTACTATCTCTTGTGTTACTATGCCTCCTGGTGAGCAGATACCCAGAGAGAGATGCATTGCATTATTTTACTTGGCATCTTCCTTTCCTTTGTTGCCATGTTTTCATCACCCACATATTCTATGTATGTTTCTCTTAAGTGAAGTATTAGCACTTCCGTGTTTCCATGGACTCAGTTTAAAAGAAACTGAGGTTATACTATCACACAATTATGAATTTGGAGAGGCAGCTAACAATCACCAGATCTGTGTCTCGGAGATGTCATAGATGCATCCCTGGTGTTATCTTGACCTTGTACTAAAATCCAAATGAAGGCTAAAGCTCTTCTCATTGTATTTTGATTTGTAGCAGGAAGAAGAGGGATGGAAAAACCACCAGTTGGGTTTCTCTTTTCATCATGAAAGAAAGAACTTCCCAGAAGTTCCAACAACACAATTCCACTTAACATTTCATCTTTAAAACTGTACTTGGCAAGCCTTGCCTTTAAGAGAGGCTAGAAAACTAAATATTTTGCAGCTCTTGTCTTCTTAATGAAAGAGTATAAGGAAGAAGAGGTCTGGGAGCATACTGGCCAGTGGTAGAATCCACCACATTCATTAGTAGGAGCTCCAACAGCATAGTATAGAAGGAATGTCACAGAACCAATTCTTGTAAAAATAATGACTGAAATCATTCAGCACTTAGTAAAGGTATGAATTATCATATTAAAATAGGCCATTTATTCCCAAGCAAGATGAATAAAAAGAATTCATATATAATTAATAGTTAAAATGACCCTCACAAAAGCAAATAAAAAGTATTGAAGCTAGGCACGGTGGCTCACACCTGTAATCCCAACACTTTTGGAGGCTGAGACAGGCAGATCACTTTAGTCCAGAAGTTCAAGACCAGCCTGGGCAACATGATTATACAAAAATGAGTCGGGCGTGATGATATGTGCCTGTAGTCCCAGCTACTTGAAGGGTTGAGGCTGCTTGATCCTGGGAGGGTAAGGCTGCAGTGAGCCGCATTTGCACCACCACACTCCATGCTGGGTGACAAAGTGAGACCTTGTCTTAGAAAGAGAGAGAGAGAGAGAGAGAGAGAGAGAGAGAGAAAGAGAGAGAGAGAAAGAGAGAGAGAGAGAAAGAAAGAAAAAAGAAAGAAAGAAAGAAAGAAAGAAAGAAAGAAAGAAAGAAAGAAAGAAAGAAAGAAAGAAAGAAAGAAAGAAAGAAAGAAAGAAAGAGAAAGAAAGGAAGGAAGGAAGGAAGGAAGGAAGGAAGGAAGGAAGGAAGGAAGGAAGGAAGGAAGGAAGGAAGGAAGGAAGGAAGGAGGGAGGGAGGGAGGGAAGGAAGGAAGGAAGTTAAAAATAACCATAAAGATGAATTACTTATAAAGAATAACAATTAAACTGACAGTTTTTGACAGCAACAAGAGGCTCAAACATAGCAGAACGATATCTTAAAAGTGCTAAGAGAAAATGAATGTCATCTAAGAATTCTGTCCTCAGTTCAGTTATCATTCAGGAGCGTGGATGATATGAACACATTTTCTTTCAAATACTGTAACAGTTTAGCACTAATACATAGTTGGTAAAAGAGTTACAAATAATATATCTGGATAAGAAAGAAATTGAATTAGAGGAAAGAAGTAAAATGTAAGAAGCAGTGGTATAATCTGTAACCATATTTTCAGATCCTGGTTGAGAACAATTGCAAAGAATAGCAAGAATATTCAATTCAATATGAGGTGATCAGATAACTTACTGAGCCAAACTGGGAAATTTTACAGTGAATGGGTTTACTAAAATAATTATAAAATATAATTTTATAAAAATTTTATTGACTAGCTATTCATTTCATTATATTGGTAGACTATAACAGAATTATGTTTTAAAATATTTTTGAAATTAATATATTTCTTAAAAATGTTTAAATATATCTACATATTTATTCACATTAAACAAAATTTTTCAAAGTGCTTAATTTTCTAAGCCTTTAAAAATAATACAAATTCACCTGGGCATATATTTACATACTTTATTTAGTTTCTTGGTCATATCTGTTTCTAATACTATGCCAATGATGCTAATACAAATACATTTTAAATATGTTCTTAATATTTTTAATATTTTTGACAAAACTGCCTATACTTGTTCTCAAAATAGTATTTTATAGTTAACAAATATGAAAATGCTAACAAGTTCTATTGAAGAGTCTTCACATATTTTTAAATTATGAAAATCTCTCTACATGATGAAGTCCCTGGGAGGCTGAGGAAAAAAAAAAAAAAAAAAAACTTCTACTAAGCATAAGACATTTCAGTTATTGTCTTTTCATCTCCAATCAGAGTATATTTCTTCAATAAATAATTTCACAAAATAAAACTCATAAAACAAGTTGTAACTACTTCTGAAACATGAAGTATTATAGAAAGTAAAAAGAAAGGCTGCATGTACCACCATGCTGAGCTTTTGTATATGGGTTCATTCAACATCAATTTTGCCACAATTTTTTTAGTTTATTTACTTTAGAGGTATATAGGCAAAAATTGTAGATGTATACAACTTCATGCTTCTATGCCCATTAGTAGAACTTTCATCTTATTTGGGTATAATTACAAGTTATGTGTATCCAAAAACCAATTCCAGCTATATTTCTGCTCCACAGGTTTAATTTAGTTCAAATATTCCTTTTACTACAAAGCTTTGCCTTGCCAATTGGCTAAAATAGTTGTATCATTCACGGTCAATTTTTACTGAAATTTCAATAGCATGGTGACTGTTTCACTTTTAACAAATTGAACTTCTACATCTATATTTTCAGTCAATGAATATATAGGAAAAGAAGCATTTGAAAACACTACTTAAAAAAAAAAAAAAAACTAGAATAATTTATTTTTGAAGTTTCTCTTGCACCAATGCAGCCAAGACATTTCACATCTATCATATCATTCTTCATGAAAATGGACTAATACAAGAAATTGGTACCAGGAGAGGGGCACTGCTATAAAAATAGCCAGAAAATGTGTAAGCAACTTTGGAAATGGGTAACAGACAGAGGTTGGAACAGTTGGGAAGGCTCAGAAGACCTTCCTAGGACTTGTTGAGTGGTTTTGACCAAAATGCTGATAATGATAGAGACAAGGCTGAGGTGCTCTCAGATGGAGATGAGAAACTTATTGAGAACTAAAGCAAAAGGTCACTCTTGCTATGCTTTAGCTGGCAGTATTTTACCCCTGTCCTAGAGATCTGTGGAACTTGGAACTTGAGAGAGATGATTTAGGGTATGTGGAAGAAGAAATATCTAATGAGCAAAGCATTCAAGAGGTGACCTGGCTTTTCCTGAGAGTGCAGTTGTATGTGTTCACAAAGAGATGGTTTGAAATTAGGAATTACGCTTTAAAGTAAAGCAGAGCATAAAAGTTTGGAAACTTTGCAGTCTGACCATTTGGTTTAGGTTGATGCAAAAGTAATTGTGGATTTTGCCATTACATTTAATAGGAAAAAAAAAAAATCCTGAGGAGAAATTCAAGCTAGCTGAAGAAATTTGCATAAATAATGAGGAACCAAATGTTAATCACCAAGACATTGGGGAAAATGTCTCCAGGGCATTTCAGAGATCTTAGCAGCAGCTTTTGCCATCACAGACCTGGAGGCCTAAGAGGGAAAAAGTGGTTTCTTGGGCCAACCTTGGGACATGGCACCCTGCATTCCAGTCACTCCAGCTCCAACCATGGCTATAAGGGCCAAGGTACAGCTCGAGCCATTGCTTCAGAGGGTGGAAGCCCTAAGCCTTGACAGTTTCCATGTAGTGTTAAGCCTACAAATGCACAGAAGACAAGAGCTGAGATTTGAGTACATCCGCCTAGATTTCAGAGGATATATGGCAATGCCTGGATGTCTAGGCAGAAGTGTGCTGCGGGGGCAGAGCCCTCATGGAGAACCTTTGCTAAGGCAATGTGGAAGGGAAATGTGTGGTTTGGATACCTCACAGAGAGTACCCACTGGGGAACTGCCTAGTGCAGCTGTGAGAAGAGGTCCAATATCCTCCAGACCCCAGAATGGTAGATCCACCTACAGCTTGCACTATGCACCTGGAAAAGCCACAGACACTCAACACCAGCTATAAAAGCAGCCAGGAGGTGGACTGTACCCTGCAGAGCCACAGGATGGAGCTGTCCAAAACTGTGGGAGCTCACTCTTTGCATCAGCATGCCCTACATGTGAGACATGAAGTCAAAGGAGATTTTGGACCTCTAAAATTTAGTGATTGCTCAGCAGGGTTTCAGATTTGCATGGGGCCTGTGGCCACTTTGTTTTGGCCAATTTCTTCCATCTTCAATGGGAATATTTACCCAATGCTTCTACCCTCACTGTGTCTTGGAATTAACTAATACCTGCTTCTGATTTCACAGCCTCACAGGTGGAAGGGACTTGTCTTGTCTCAGGTGAAACTTTTAACTTGAACTTTTGAGTTAATGCTGGATGAGTTAAAACTTTCGGGGCTGTTGGGAAGGCAATGATTGGTTTTGAAATGTGAAGACATAAGATTTGGGAGGGGCCAGAGGTGGAATGATATGATTTGGCTCTGTGCCTCCACCCAAATCTCACTTCAAATTGTAATACCCGTGTGATGAGGGAGGGCCAAGTGAGAGGTGATCGGATCATGGGGGTGGTTTTCCCAATGCTGTTCTCATGATAGTGGAGAGTTCTCATGCAATCTGATGGTTTAAAAGTGAAAGTTTCCCCTGTGCTTTCTCTCTTTCCTACCACCTTGTGAAGAAGGTGCTTGCTTCCCTTTCACATTCTGCCATAATTATAAGTTTCCTAAGGCCTTTCCAGCTATGCTGAACTATGAGTCAATTAAACTTGTTTTGTTTATAAATTACCCAGTCTCAGGTAGCATCTTTTTAGCAGCATGAAAATGGAATAATACAATATATAAGTGCATAAATGGAGCCTTTGCAGCTTTGTGTGCAATCTTCTTAAATAATCAGATTTTAGAAGTAGACAATAAGACCATGACAAGAGCTAGAAATAAAATGTTTTGAGTTTTCCCACACCTATCCTGATTTATTCTAAAGCAACTGTTTACTTTAAAAAAATGTTGATTAAAAAATGAAAATCTGGGACAAATGCTAAACTAGATGGATGCTGGGACGATACACAGAAACCAGACCTGTCCCAAGCAAACCAGAATGTGCAGTCACCCGTAACAAACAGCACATTACACTTGGTCATTTACATATAGTAGACTGGCATTTTGGATAATGTGCTTTAAAAATCTGACTTCGATTTTGTATAGCCAGCATTATGGACTTAATCTATGAGGTTTAGAGTAATGTATATAAGGCATTGAAGAGGATTTTACAAGGCTTAAAAACTTACTTAAAAATATTGAATGCTTTTATTCAATAAAAGGAAGCATGCTATAAAATTGTTTAAATCCACATTTGTCATGATATTTTATTTTATTTCTTTCATGATAATATGACAAAGTGCTATTGTTAAATATTGGTCTTCACTTAAGGCCAACTGCTTCATTTTCCCCCCTGCTAAAAAATGAGGAACTATCCTTTTTATTGATTTATTTTTATATAACAAGCTGTTAGAACTAGTAGGTGAATCCAGTAAAGTTGTAGGGTATGAAATCAACATACCAAATCTGTAGCATTTTTATACACAAATAATGACCTAACTGAAAAAGAATTCCAGAGAATTATTCCATTTATGATAGTGTCAAAAAATAAGATATCAAGGAATATATTTAACTAAGGAGATTAAAGATCTGTACACTGAAAACTATATAATATTGATGAAAGAAATTGAAGAAGACACAAATAAATAGAAAGCTATCCCATGATCGTGAATCACAGGAGTTGATTTTCTTCATGTATTCATGCTACCCAAGGCAATATACAGATTCAGCGTAATTCCCATCAAATGTTATTCTTCACAGAAAGTTTCAAAAACCTTAAAATTTGGCCACGAGCAGTGGCTCACGCCTGTAATGCCAGGACTTTGGGAGGCCGACGCGGGCATATCACGAGGTCAGGAGATCGAGACCATACTGGCTAACACAGTGAAACATGTCTCTACTAAAAACACAAAAAATTAGCCAGGTGTGGTGGCGGGTGCCTTTAGTCCCACCTACGTGGGAGGCTGAGGCAGGAGAATGGCGTGAACCCAGGAGGCGGAGGTTGCAGTGAGTCCAGATGAGGCCACTGCACTCCAGCCTGGGTGACAGAGCGAAACTCTGTCTCAGAAAAACCAAAACGAACAAGCAAAAAACACTTAAAATTTGTGTGGAACCATGAATAACCAGAATATCCAAAACAATTTTGAGAAAGGAAAACACAATTGGGGGCATCAGACTCCCTGGTTTAAAATTACTGTGTATTCCAAAGCTAAAGGAATCAAAAGAGTATCGTACTGGCATAAAAACAGACACATAGACGAGTGGAACAGAATAGATTCAAACTCCAGAAATAGATTCAAATTCCAGAAATAGAAACATATAAGGTCAACTCATTTTTGACAAGGGCACCTAGAGGACACAATGGGGAAAGGAGAGTTCTTCAAACAAAGGTGCTGGGAAAACTGGAGGTCCACATGTGAAAGAATGAAATTAAATCTTTATCTTAAATCATAAACAAATATCAACTCAAAATGGATGAAAGACATAAATACTTAAGATAAGAAACTATGAAACTCCTAGAAAATAACATAGAAGAAAAGCTCCTGGGTATTGGCTTTGGCAACAGTTTTTTGACTATTACACCAAAAGCTTAGACCACAAAAGCAAAAATAAATATAGGAGACTACATCAAACCAAAAAACTTCTGTATGGCAAAGGAAACAATCAACAAGATGAATGAATGACCTACAGATTGGGAAAAATACTTGCAAACCATATATCTCATATGTGGTTCATATTCAAAATTTATAAAAATTTGTATAACTAAATAGTGAAGAAACAAATAGCCTGATTAAAAATAGGCAAAAGACATGAATAGACATAAAGAAGACATACAATAGACAACCGTTATATGAAAAGGTACTCATCATTATTAATCATCAAGAATATGCAAGTCAAAAACACAGTCAGATACTATCTCACATCCATTAGAAAAATCCTAAAGACAACAAATGTTGGCAAGAGTGTAAAGAAAAGGGATCTGTTACACACTATTGGTAGGAATATAGATTGACATAGTCATTATGGAAAACAGTATGGAGACTTCTAAAGGAATTAAAAAGAGAACTACCATATGGTCCAGCAATCTCCCTTTGGGCATATGCCCAAAGGAAATGAAATAACCACCTCATAAATATACCTTCGCTTCCATGTTCATTGCAACATTACTCACAATAGTGAAGATATGTAAACAACCTAAGTTTTCATCAGTGGATGAATGGATAAAGAAGCCATGGTACATATATACAATGTAACACTATTCACACCTAATAAAGAGAGAGATCTTGCCATTTGCCACAACTGGATAAGTTTGGAGAATATTATGCTAAGTGAAATAAGCAAGATGCAGTAAGAAAAATAGTGCATGGTCTCACTTAGATGTATAATCCAAAAATAAATAAGTAAATATACAGAGAAAACAAAATAAGTCTAGAGAGCTAATGTATAGAATGAGGACCATAGGTAATAAAATTGCACCGTGTAAGAGACTGATGTTAAATAAGTAGACTTAAGTCGTTCTTGCCACAGAAGCAAAACTGTGGGTAACTATTTGAGATGATAGATGTGCTAATTTGCTTCATTATATAATTTCTTTACTATCTTTATGTATACCACACCATGTTTATACATTAAATATGCACAATAAAATTTATTTTTAAAAGTCAATATATAACCATTTTTCAGCACAGAAACTATAATTTAAGTTTGAACAAAGTGTATTGCCATACAAATTATATCCTTTCTTCATCTTTACCTGTAGTGCAGCAGAAGTCTGGATGAATTTCAGAATGTATCACATGAGCTAAGGAATACACTTCATTGAGAAAATTTGTGTATGCCCAAGGTCAGCAAGTGAAGTTTTAGGAGCCCCTTATCCTCCTATCATTCCGCAGAGAAAGGTGCTCAGTCTTGGAGCCTGTGAAATCATTGAGTCCTCTCTACTATGAGTCTCCCTTTTTTATGTAACAAGTATAGGGAAACAGTATCATCACTGAAGGAATACATGAATTGATGGATTTACGGTCCATCTATTTCCAAAGGTGTTCTGGAAATACTAGCATTTCAAAACCTAGAGATCTTGGATCTCAAGAAATCCCTCTGTTGGGGGAGGAAGCCCCAGGTCTATGGGAAGATGATATGGTAAGGGAATCGCTACCTTCAAGTGGCTAATGTACAGGCAACACAAGGTGAGCATGTGAGGTCACTTTCAGTAATTCTGCTTGTGGCAGCACAAGTCTTATAAAAACTCATGTGAAAAGTAACTTTATTATTTATTTATAACCATTGCTATAATATTATCTTACACCAATGGTAATTTAAGACAAACAAGTACTACATCATAGCATTGCAAATTTACCTGAACTTTCTATATACGGTACATTTTTAAGCTTCATATTTGCAAGAATAATGAGGTCACCTGGTGCCAAACAATCTTAACTGTCATAATCATTACTATATTTTAGTACTTTAATATGATGTACCTGAATGAAAACAGATTCACGCCTGCAGTCTACACTTGCCTCAGGTAAGCAGGGGATGGCTGTCACTGCTTTGAACCACAAAAAATCTGCAAAGTACTTGTACAAAAAGTTGCTGGTTTTCACACCAGGAACATATAGTGTTTAGAGTCTAACTAGCTATCCTTTCTTGATAAATTAAGTATTAAATTGAATGCAGTCAAAAATGCTAACTAAATAACTGATTAGATTCCAAAAAGCTGAATTAGAAATCACTGAAATTGTATGAAGACTGAAAATTCAGCTCTACAATACACATACAGAAAATTTTACTATCTGATTGTCGATTATGTTAGAGTATATGAATTATAACTGCCTGCTTTGATGTTAATTTTCTATTCAAAACCACCACAAATTAATCACATTCCCTAATTTATGGTATGAAAAGGACTACTTTTGACAATTGCAGAGGACACATAAACCACTTGAAACACAATATGCTTCTTTTCACTTTTCCCTGGAATTTTGTTTGCCTTAAAATAAAACTAAAGCCTTTTATTCATGTAAGTAAAAAAAAAAAAAAAAAAAAAAAATACAGGATGACAGACAACAGAGACTTCAAAATGACAAAAAAAAAAAAAAAAAAAACCAAACACAAGATATCAGAGCACACAAGGGCACAGACTGGTTTTATTCCCATTGATTGCGTCTTCACCATTCAAATATAAGATAATCAGGAAGAGGTATGTAAAACCTGTGTTTCAGTTTTTACAACTCTAAAATGGAAGTAAGAAGACAATCTCAAAGTAGAACTGATAGAAATTATTATGCCTATCACAGTAATTTTAAGGATGCCTGCCTGAATTCCAAGTTGATGACTACATTGTATTATTTATCATGAGTTTTAGAGAATAGTTTGATCGTCATTTACCTCAATACATTTTTAGAGTTAATAAATAAAATTGCCTCATATTTAAATATCTTAAAGAAAAGCTTAGTTACATTTCAACAACATTCTTTACTTCCGGTCTTTTCAGGAACTTCTTATGCCATTGTGAAAGTTGAAGAGAGCAAAGCCAGCATGCATTGATTGCCAAATACATAAAGTCCTTTTTTTTTTTTAACTGAATTTCCTGGGGCTAATTTCTCTTAGCAAACTTTGGGGAGCACTTCGCACTTATCTTATTTTTTTTAAAAGAATTTCGTCTTTATTGCCAAGTGGTGTGAAGCTCATACAATCATTTAAAAAAATAACATTTTATTTTCACTCATTAATTACAATCTAATCTTTAAACCGCAGAAAGTATTTATTTACACTTGTACCTTTGGTGGTTTTAAAGTTACTTTTGAGTTCATTTTTTTAAGGGCCAAAAGATTACTTCTTTGTTTTCCAAAGAACATGAATCCATTGGAAGGAGGTGTTATTTGTTGTTGTTGTGTCAATTTGGAGAATGTTGTTGGTATATAACTAAGTTCAGTTGTTGACCACAAAGAATGTCTTTCATTTATTGATGTAAAAAACACACACACACACACACACACACACACACACACACACAAGAAGCAAGAACAAAGGAATCTCCTGGTAGCATTGCACAGCATGTTCAGAAAAAGTGTTGAGCATTTTCTGAGCAGAATATTATGGCGCATACAAACATTGCTTAAGCTTAGACTTGAGATGTCAAACTTGATATTCCAAACATTTAAGTGCACATATGTGTGATTCTCCACATATTCCAGTGTACTGCAGGACAATGATGACAATTATAAGAGACTTCTTTATGCAAAACACAACAATAGCCTTAAGGCAAAGGACTACATTTGTTTCCTTTTTATTTTGTAACAAATTATCACAAATCTAGTGGTAAAATGGCTTAAAACAATGCAAAAAAATATTTTGCAGTTTGGAAGTTCAAAATGGGTCTTATGAGGCCAAAATCAAAGTGTCAGCAGGGTTGCATTCATGCTGGAAGCTCTAGGGGAGAAATAGTTTCCCTGCCTTTTCCAGTTTCTAGAGGCTACCTTTATTACTAGACTCATGGGACCCTTCCATCCTCAATAAAAGCCAGCAATGAAATCACTCAAACCTCTGCTTCTGTTGCTATATCTTTTTCTTTGACTCTGCCTCTCCTGGATCTCTTTTTCACTCATCAGGACCTTTATGATTACATTAGGTTCACCCAGATAATCTGAGATCATCTCCCCATTTCAAGACCCTTAATTTAATCACATCTGCTAAGTGCTTTCAGCTATGTAAGGTAACGTATTAATGGTTTTTAGGAATTAGGACATGGACATCTTGGGAAGGCCATTTTTCTACCTACCATGACAATGCTTTCATTTACATTTAAAAAAAAGACACAATTCAAACCCCTCTATGAGTTAGCAATCATAAATCTCAATTTCCTGAATATCAACAGTAATGATTTAGATTTTTTGAGTATTGAGAGAAGATTTACTTGCCAAGTGACTGAATAATATAAATAGCACCAGCTACTGAGTTTAAAAAATAGAGGACATTATTTTAGAGTTTTTATTGCATATGGCTAACATAGACACAGAATGATTTTGTCTCACAGCTACTACATCCATCAACTCAATTTTATCACTTTGTTTTCCTAAACAAGAAAATGTTTTATAAATCGTATACATCTGTCATCTGTAAGAGGAATCATGTGTTAAGAACAAGTGTTTGGAGTTCAAAGTGATGTATTTTCTCTTTTTAATAACTTGTCTCTGCCTGGTATTTTCTCACCTTGCAGCAAAATTTTAGAGGTTGCAATGTTCTCCAATGAGCTATTGTATTACAAATCCAAAGAGGTTTACCACATTAAAAAAAAAAAGCATCTGTTGACTTGATAATTCACTGAGTCCATTCTTGACATCGGATAAATGCTATTTGACCATGTGAGATCTAATAAAAGCCAATGCCAATTTTGTTAAATTCTCTCACTGCTGCATCTGGGCATGGGTCATTAAACACCTTTAGCACATCATGTATGCTAGACATTAGAGCCAGAACTGGTTCATCTAAATCAATTTGTAATTTATGTAGTTCAGTTATGGATTTTCACTGCTAATGCTTCAAAATGTGACCCAAGTATTTTTTAAGTTAACAAAACTAATAAAGTACAATTCAAACTGAGAGCAATTGCTTTTATTATTATTTTTCGTCAACCTCATTACAGCTTTGAGTTTCACTTTGCTTATATTCTGGATTCAAATCAACTCACATAAATCACAGATTCAGATAATTTGGGGCTCTCTCAGTAAGCACAGTCAGGATTATCGGTAAACTTGTGCCACAACAAAATAATGGACATTCTATAATGTAATGCCCTGAGTAATCTGTTCTGAACTACATCGATATGGGAGAAACACAATGAGATTATTTTAAAATTTTTATATTTAAAATCATGTTTGTGAAGCTTTAGATGGATCTGACTTATTCTGAATTCCATTCTAAGATGAGTTTTAAAACAAGATTTCATTGTATTTGGATATCAAAATGGGACCCTCTATAAGAACTTAGAGGAAAGGAATTCATTTGGCAACTGTTCTTTCAGAGATTGTTGTACAAGATTAGTCTAAAGAATATGGAAGTCATGTATTTCAAGAAAACATGCTATTTTAACTTGTTCAGCTGTGGTTATCAAGTACCCTGTATCACAGGTGATATTGTATTTGCCAGTGAGCTGGGACTGGGTCAAGACCCACTACATGAAACATGGCACTAGCAAGAGCTAGAAAGAAGCTCATGATGCCCTGAGAGCTGGCAAGGCTCATACACTACAGAAATTCGGGGAAAGGCTGACTTCTTCCTTGATGCTGTGACACTAAAGACATTATTTCATTCTTTTTATGCCTGCATATTATTCCATGGTGTATATACACAACATTTTCTTTATTCAATCTTCTATTGATGGACACTTTGATTTCATGTCTTTGCTATTGTGAATAGTGTTGTGAGAATAATGAGTGCAGGTGTCCTTTTGACATAATGATGTCCTTTCCCTGGGAGATGGGAACTGCTGGGTCAAATGGTAGTCTTGTTTTTAGTTCTTTAAATCGCCATACTATTTTTCAAAGAGGTTGTAGTAATTTACATTCCCACCAACAGTGTATAAGCATTCCATTTTATCTGCATCCTTTCAAATCTCTGTTAATTTTTAGTCCTTTTAGTAATGGCCTTTCTGATTGGTTTAAGATAGTATCTCATTGTGGTTTTAATTTGCATTTATCTGAAGACTAGTGATGTTGAACATTTTTTCATGTATATGTTGGCTGCTTGTATGCCTTCCTTTGAGAAATGTCTGTTCATGTCCTTTGCCCATTTTTTAAATGGAATTACTTGTTTTTTTTTTTTTTTCTAGTTAAGTTCCTTGTAAATTCTGGACATTAACCCTTTGTCCAATGCATTGTTTACAAAACTTTTCTCCCATTGTTTACTGTTTATTTATTATGTTGATTCTTTTACTGGGCAGAAGCTTTTTAGTTTAACAAAGTCTCATTTATATATTTCTGTTTTTATTGCATTTGCACTTGAGATCTTAGTACAAATTATTTTTCTAGGTTAATATTGAGAAAAGAATGTCCTAGATTTTCTTCTAGAATTTTTAGTTTCAAATTTTTTTATGGTTGAATGGTACTCCATTGTGTATAAGTACCTCATTTTCCTTATCAAGTCATCTATTGATGGACACTTAAGTTGCTTCCACATCTAAGCTATTGTAAACAGTGCTGCAACAAACATGAGAGTGCAGATGTCCCTCTGATATACTAATATTCTTTCTTTTTAGTATATATTCAATAGTGGGCTTGCTGGATCATATGGTAGCTCAATTTTTAGTTTTTTGAAGAACCTCTAAACTGTTTTCCATAGTGTTACTGATTTATTAATTAGTGTTACTAATTTACATTCCCACCAGCTGTGTATGAGGGTTTCCTTTTCTCCACATCCTTGCCAGAATTTGCTATTGCCTGAATTTTTGATAGAGGTCATTTTAACTAGGTTGAGATGATATCTCATTGTAGTTTTGATTTGCATTTCTCTGATGATTAATTATGTTTATCAATTTTTCATATTTTTTTCTGTTTGTGTATCTTCTTTTGAGAAATGTCTATTCAAATCTTTTACCCATTTTTTGATCAGACTGTTATCTTTTTCTTAAGAGTTGTTTAAACTCTTTCTGTATTCTGATATTAATCCCTTGTCAGAGGGATAGTTTGCAAATATTTTTCTCCCATTCTGTATGTTGTCTCTTCACCATGTTGATTATTTCCATTGCTTTGCAGAGGCTTTTTAACTTGATGGGATTCCATTTGTCCATTTTTGCTTTTGTTGCCTATACTTGTGGGGTATTGCTCAATTTTTTTTTCCCAGACCAATGTCCTAGAGATTTTCCCCAAAGTTTTATTGTAGTAGCTTCATAGTTTGAGGTTTTAGATTTAAATATTTAATTGATGTTGATTTGATTTTTGTATCTGATAAAAGACAGGGAACTAGTTTCATTCTTCTTCACATGAATATTTAGTTTTCCCAGCACCAATCATCAAAGAGATTGTCTTTTTCCCAGTGTACATGCTTAGCACCTTTGTCAAAAATGAGTTCACTGTAGGTTTGTGGATTTGTTCCTAGCTTCTCCTATTCTGTTTCATTTGTCTATGTGTCTATTTTTATGGCAGTACCATGCTGTTCTGATTATTATAGCTCTGTGGTATAATTAGAAATCAGGTAATGTGGTTTGTCCAGTTTTGTTCTTCTTACTTAGAATTACTTTGGCTATTCTCGGTCTTTTGTGCTTCCATATAAATTTTAGGATTGATTTTCTATTTCTGTGAGGAATGTCATTGGCATTTTGGTAAAGATTATATTGAGTCTGTAGATTGATTTGGGTAGTATGAACATTTTAACAATATTGATTCTTCCAATCTATGAATATGGAATATCTTTTTTGGGGGGTTCTCTTCAATTTCTTTCATCAGTATTTTATAGGTTTTATTGTAGAGATCTCTCATGTTTTTGATTAATTTCTAGGTATTTAATTTTTTTGTGGCTATTATAAATGGGATTTTTTTTAGTTTCTTTTACAGATTGTTCACTTTTGGCTAATGATACTAATGCCTCCAATCTATGAGCATAGAATGTTTTTCTATTTGTTTGTGTCACCTATAATGCCTTTCATCTGTGTTTTGTAGCTGTCCTTGTAGATATCTTTTACCTCCTAGGTTAAATGTATTCCTAGATTCTTTGCGTGTATTTGTGGTTATTATAAATAAAATTGAAATCTTGATTTGGTTCTCAGTTTGAATATTATGAGTGTATAGAAATACTACTGAAATTTGTATGTTGGTCTTGTATCCTGAAACTTTACTGAAGTCGTTTATCAAGCCTAGGAGTCTTTGAGAGGAGACTTTAGGGATTTTTAGTTGTAAGATTATGTCATCCATGAACAGAGATAATTCGACTTCCTCTTTTCTAACTTGGAAGCCTTTTATTTCTTTCTCTTTCCTGATTTCTCTAGCTAGGACTTCCAGTACTTTGTTGAATAGAAGTGGTGGGATTGGGCATCTTTGTCCTCTTCCTTTCTTAGGGGAAAGGCTCTCAACTTTTCCTCATTTAGTATAATGTTGGCTGTGGGTTTTCCATAGATGGTTTTTATTTTTTTGTCATATATTCCTTTGATGCCTAATTTGTTGAGGGTTGTCATCAAAAAGCGATGTTGGATTTTATTGAATACTTTTCCATATCTATTGAGATGATTATATGGGTTTTGTTTTTAATTCCCTTTATGTGGTGAATCACATTTATTGATTTGCATATGTTGAATCATCCTTGTATCCCTGAAATAAAACCCACTTGATCATGATGTGTTATGTTTTGATGTGCTGTTGGATTCAGTTTGCTAGTATTTTGTTGAGAATTTTTGCATCTGTGTACATTAGGGATATTGGACAGTAGTTGTCCCTTTTTTGTGACCTTCCCTGATTTTGGTGTCTGGGTGATGCTGGTTTCATAGGATAAGTTAGAGAGGAATCATTCCTCCTCAATTTTTTGAAATTATTTCAGAAAGATTGGTATCAGCTCTTCATTGTACATTTGATAAAATTAAACTGTGAATCCATTTTTTCCTGTGCTTATTTTTTGGTGGAAGGAGGGAGAATTTAATTACTGCTTCTATTTTGTTACTCATTTTTGAGACCTTCAGGATTTCTATTTCTTCCTCACTCACTTTTGGGAGCTGGTATGTTTCCTGGAATATATCCATTTCCTCTAGGTTTTCTAGTTTGTACACAAAGAGATGTTCATAGTAGTCTCTGATGACGTTTTGTATTTCTGTGACATTCATTATAAAATCACCTTTACCATTTCTGATTGTGCTTATTTGTCCTCTCTCTTTTCTTCTTGGTTAATCTAGTGATTGGTCTATCAACTATGTTTATCTTTTCAAAGAAAAAACTTTTTATTTTGTTGATCCTTTGGATAATATTTTTGTTCTCAATTTCACTTTGCTCTGCTGGAATCTTTGTTATTTCTTTTATTCAGTTAGCTATGGGTGTGCTTTGATTTTGTTTCTCTGTTTTTTTTTTTTTTTTTTAAGGTGCAATATTAGGTTGTTAATTTGAGATTTTCCTATGTTTTTCATGTAGGCATTTAATGCTATAACTTTCCTCTTAGTGCTGGTTTTGCTAAATCCTGAAAGTTTAGATAAGCTGTGTTTGTATTTTTATTCATTAAAAAAATTAATTCTTTTTTAATTTTATTGTTTACTCAAAGATCATTCAGAAGCAAATTATTTAGTTTTCATGTATTTAGGTGGTTTTGATGAAACCTTTTGGTATTGATTTCTAATCTTATTCCACTGTGATCCAAGGAGATACTTGATATTATTTTTGTTTTTTTAATTCATTGAGACTTGCTTTATGGCCAAGCATCTGGTTAATTTTGGAGATTGTTCAATGTACAGATGAGGAAAATTTATATTATGTGGTTTGTGGGTGAAATGTTCTGTTAACGTCTATTAGGTCTATTTGCTCTAGAGTCCAGTTTAAGTCCAAAGTTGTTTTGTTACTTTTCTACCTCAATGATCTGTCTATTGCTCTCAATGGGTTGGTGAAGTCCCCTACTATTATTATGTTGCTGTCTGTTTTTAGGTCTAACAGTATTTGTATTTTGAATCTAGATGCTCCTGTGTTAGGTGTATATCTTTCATTTCAGAATTTCCGTTTTGGTAAGTCTATTGCTAGAGGGCCATATAATACTGTGATAGTGTCATAATGTTCAGTTTTTCAAGGTGCCAGAGTTTTTATACTGTTTCCTTCTCATCTGGAGAAGCTGACATTCTTGTTTTTGAATTTACTTTCATTTCAATTGAATTTCCCGCCCCCCCCTTAGAGATGATTGCAGTGTTGAGTATAGTCTTTTGGCTTTGCTTCTATAGCCCTATGAACTTCTGTCTGCAGGTGTTATATTGAGTTGTGCAGTTCAACCTCCATGCCAGTAGGTGGCTCTTGTGGGTAAAAGGTGGCTGTGACAAATGCAGATGGGTGCCTACTTGATCATTATTTACTGCATGCTCTCTGTTGTTTCAGCTGATGGACTGGACACTGGAATGCCCAGTGCTTGACTTTCCTGTTCAGTTTTAGCCGTGGGGAAGCTAGGCAGAGTTGGACCACCTGGTTTCCCCTCAAATACCCCAATGTTGAGCATGGGCACCATTCCCGATGGGAGTGGCTGGGGAGTTCCTGCTGAAATGTGCCAAGGTCTCTGCAGGTGAGATGGCCACAGTAGCTTCATGTCCTAGACAGGCAGGAACGTGATCTGTTTCTCTAATACATCCCTGTCCCAAGGCTCATGACTGTCAATTCAGAAATGCACTGTCATCTATCTCGTGGCCACAATATATCTGAGACCTGCGGAAAACACCAGCCCCATGTTTCTCCATGGGAGTGACTTCACAGGGGAAGTTCTTCACTCAGCCCAATACACCATTCATCCCTTCCCTGTGTCAGGGAGCCTCAGGCTGACACAGCTTCAGGCTGGTCCCATGTCATTAGGCTGCTTGGCTTTGCTCTCCTCTGCTTTCCATGATTCCCATCACTTCTCTGTTGAATTCCAGTGTGCTGTCTTCCGTGATCTACTTGAAGTGTTAATATTTACATGCTCTCTTGATTTCTTTCTGTGAGAGAGGTGCTCACCAGCTGCTTCTAGTCAGTCATCTTGCACAAGGATCTTTGAATATTTTAGATAGTTGATTCATGTAGAGTTAAAGTGAGAAGTATTCTGGGCAGGCATTTTGTAAAATGAATAAAGAATCAGGATTAGATTTTGTATTCATAGATATATAATATTATTAAATATTTAATGATAGTCCTGACACTAATCAAGCAACACTGCTGAAAACAGCAGATGTCATGCTACGTTACACATGATTAAGGTACAAATTAATTATGTGTAAATTCAAAAATAGATTTCCAGGGTCACTTTCTGTGCCAAACAACTTACCACCAATCTAAGTTTGCTTAATACTTCTAAAAGGCAAGAATTTTCAGTGACACCCTTTTAGAATGCATTATAGGCATTTTGAGGGAATTAATACAACTGTAATCTAATAGCAAATGTATTTCAGACTATGTAGAAATTTCTCACTATCAGTGATCCTTATCAAAACTATTAACCAATACATGGCAAAACTATGTCTATTGAGTGCATTTTTTTTCTTTATAAACTTCTGTTTTGAGTTTGCTGTGTTGGTTTATGAATCTTCTTATCTTCTTTGTGCCTTTTAAAAAAATCAAAGTTAAAAATATCAGATAAATAGTTAACATCAACATTTATGTGAGAGATAAGGATCCTGGTTGACTTATGAGGCACTGTGGATTAATTCTAGTCTATCTAAATATGTTACTAAAGTTATGGTTTGTGGGTGGAAGTATAAAAGTGGTTTGAGAAATTGTCACATTTGAACATAGTCACGAACAAAGTCACTGAAAAAATTTAACAGTTTAATTTTACGTTTACATAGAGGACAGGACTAAGACCCATGCCAGCTATTTTTGCTTAAAATAATAATTTGTTTTAAGTTAGCATCTTCTCAACATATGCAAATCATTCTAATGTGCTATCGTGTTTTCCCATGAACATTTGTTAACAGTAGGAGCTAAAGATTATAAAAATGTTTGTTCTCATGGGATTGAATGACTTGAAGTGAAAACTACCCACAAGTAACCACACTGCTGACTTGGTATTACAAAATCCACAAGGAAGAAAAATAGGAAATGACAACCTAAATCTTCACACATTTGATGCAAATGGCAAAGGAAATCTGCAGCCACAGGGGTGACTCTCAAGACTAAATTAAAATAAATTTACACCAGAATTGTCTGTATTCCAAGACAGATAAGGAAAAATTAAAAAAAAAAAATGCTTATATATTATGTGGATGGAGAACTTATAAGTGGCAATAGAGTAAAGCAGTGCAAATTTCACAAAATTCCCTTTATCTTCATAGTACAGATATACTACTTCACATAATAACTAAGTGTTTATAATGAACTTTCTTTGCTCATGATTTGAGCTATAGACTTATTCATTTAGTCATCACAATAAGCCTGTGTGGAGAGCTCTTTTGTGATTCAAACTCCATAAATGAGACAAATGAGAAGAGAAAAATACGCAAAACAGGGAATCCACCTGACATAATTATAGCATGTCCTCCCTACTTAAAAACCATGTTTTTTTGCCTGGTAAGCTTTGGAGTGCTTGGAATTGTACATGGGAGATATTTTATGTGTAGGTAGGATAAAATAATTTTCAAGCTCTTCCAAGTATGACAACTGCCTTAATGCATGCCCTCTAAAGTTAATATTATCATTCAATAATAGTTTTGCACATTGTCTGTTGTACATTTGAAAGGATATGTTTGGAGCTTTTATTTCTTGCTCATGCCATTTCTTAATTCTTTAAAACTTTATGTCACATAATAAAACTGCAAATATAGTAAAGGTCTCAATTATGATTAATTTATCTGAAATAATGGAACATGATTTTTAATATTTATATATTTTTATTGATTTTCAAAATTTTCTCCTTGAGTTTAAAAAATCTAACCAAAAGAGATTTTTTAACTTGTTTTCAAAATATTTGACTCACTTTTACAGTAAACCAAATTATATATCTCCTGTTACTCTTTCTTTGAGTTTACGAATGTAGTTTATTTTATATTTGTAAGGAAAAAGTTAATTATATAGTAGATACTTAGCACATACTTGATTGAAAAATTGAATTTGTTTGTTTGTTTTTCAGTATATTGTACTATTATGCCATATCAAATACTTCTCAATGGTAACTTAAAAGTGATCTTTGCTTGAATTGAAAAAAAAATCTTTTAAAAATTGAGTTAGAAAAGTTTTGTCACTTTTCTCCTAAATATATCAAGTAATTCATTGTTTTGCAAATTTTTAAACTGACATGTTCCTTTTGCTGATCACCTAAGCCATTGGATATTATGACTTCAGAGAGACCAATGAATTCTGCACTTCCCTCACATTAAGTGTGTGTGTGTGTGTGTGTGTGTGTGTTTTAATTTCTTTTAAGTCCTCTAATTCCTTGTGCGAATTAATTACTGATGAAATATGAGTGATGAATTTCAGCTTTGACAACTGACTTTCTATGCTAACCCATGCTTTGTTCAAAACAGTCATTCCATCTTAAAGAGTGTTTCTTTGTTTCACCAGGCTTTTCAAACTCAATCTTAGCTCTCATTTTTGCTGGTTGCATTTCAGATTTTAACTTTGCCAGCTCCCAGTTGTGTCTTTTTTAACTTTTACTCTAATTAGATTTTCAGTCATTGATGTCAATTACATTTTTACTTGTATTAAGCTCTGTTCTTGCCTACCTTAGGACATTTTGTTTGTTTGTTTGTGTGGTTGTTTATCAAGTAGGAGCTTAAAAGCTTAGAAACTAAGCTCCTTCTATTGATGCAGCAGAGTCTGCTAATACTGGTCCCACTATAAAAGTTTGTGGGTAAATGAGCTGGTATCATATACAAATGATTGAAGTGATCTCAGTGGCACTCTTTCATGTTCCATCATGATACCTTTCTGTCGTTCACTTATTAACATACTGAAAAAGTCATTTACTTTTTCTGCTTCTTTTACTGTCTTACTTTCCTTTTTCTGATTTTGTTTTCATTCTTTTTTTCTCTTCCTCCTCCAACTATACTTTTGGTTTTCTTCTAGCAGTCAGGGCTGAAAAGTTACTGATCTTGCTTCAACAATAGATCCCACCATTAAACGCTCTGCCTCTTATTTTGAATAATCAAATAGAAATTTTAAAGTTTTCATGGAATTGTTGAGAAGGAAAAAAATGTAACTTTGAATATTTGATATATCCTTTGACTTCCAGTGAATATAGCCAGTGTTTAGGCATTTTGCTTGCAAGTAAAGCTGATGTATTCTTTTGAGCCATAGAACCATCCAAGTCACTTAAGGAAAGAGTATGTGACATTTTTGAAAAATAAAAGTAAGAAAGAAAAAGAAAAAAGAAAAAAATAACCCAACAACAGCATTCTGCTGATGTCTGCATGGGATCAAACAACCTTGTTTATTCAGTCTTAAAAAAAATAAAAATAAAACATTTGTGTTGCTTTCACAAAAACATTTTTCATTGAGGGTCATGTATTTTTAAAATGAATTTAGGATTATGTTAATGTGATGATTATCCTCAAAAGTGTCACTAGACTATAATTTAGAATAATGGAAGATGTGACTATTGATATATATTCTATTCAAATAGAAAGATATGCCAATTTAAGCACTTTTCTGCCCTTGAAAATATGTTTTGTAATTTCACAAAGTTGACTGACAAACCAACTTTGGAAGTTTGCAATAACGACATGGGTCTCAATAAAAAATTTCTGGTTTTTTTTTTTTTTTTTTTTTTTCTCCCTATAATACCTTTCTATTTTCCAGATGTTTGTGACTTTCTTTGTTCATGCTTCTCCACCAAGGAAAGTACACCGTGCACACCGTGTCATTTTCAAGGTCTTTAATTTGCCTTCTCCATTGGTCACAGTCACCTTGCACCAATCTGGTGCTGGAGCGTTCTAGTGTAATGTGCAGGCTATTAAGATGAAGCAGTCAGAGGGAACTGGTTTCAAGTCCAAGAGAAGAAGTGATGAAAATTATATGCAACTAATCCTTTTGCTATTTGAAGTGACTGTAAAAGATAATGGATATGGCAGCAAACAGTTAGATCAGCAGTGCAAAGAAAAAAAATGCAATACAGAATAAAATTTCAATATAAAGCAATTGTTAAAGAGAAAAAAAATCTCCTCAGTTAATTCTTTGGAAACATTTCCCCCTACACAGCCAAGTATGACTTGAATGTATTCGTTTTCAAATTTTGTCAAACTGATTATTAAATTTATAAGTACATAAATTATTTGGAATATTTTTAAAACTAGTCTAAATTAATAATGGGAAGAGTCAAGCTTCTAAATGATAGAAAATATTTTACATAATTAAAATATTCTACCTTTTATTTGAGTTTTCTATAATTTACATAAGCTTTCGTTTTGTCTGTTTGCTATGTGCTGTGTGCTTCAGAAATCCCTGTTAAAAAACTGAATAGGCCCGGCACTGTGGCTCACTCCTGTGATCCCAGCACTTTGGGAGGCCCAGGGGGCTGGATCACGAATCAGGAATATGGAGACCTCCTGACCAACATGGTGAAACCTCGTCTCTGTTAAAATACGGGAAAAAATTAGCTGGGTGTGGTGGCGCACGCCTGTAGTCCCAGCTACTGGAGAGGCTGAGGCAGGGGAATCGCTTGAATCTAGGAAGTGGAGGTTGCAGTGAGCCGAGATCGCACCACTGCACTCCAGCCTGGCGGCAGAGCAAGACTCTGTAACAACAACAACAAAACAAAACCGAATAAAGAAGCAGTTACAAATGATAAAGAGGAAATGAGAGATTGATTTTTTTTTTTTTGTAATATATTAACTTCATTGCTTAAATGCTTAGAAAATCTGGTTTAAACCACAGTTTCTCCTCTACATTAGGAGAAAAGAAAAAGTTTACAACTAAAAATCATCATTTCAGAGTACAGTGTTTAGAGAAGAATCAAGAAAATAATTTCTATGTTCACCCTCTGCCTGTTGAGTGCTTTGGTGATTCTCCTTAACACGTGTTTACAATTCCCCTGTGAAAAATAAAGCTGATTTTAGCAATGTGAAGAATTCAGTTTCACATTTTGTAAAGTATGAAAAGTGTTCCACAAACGAACTGCATTGCTAGTTTATGTTTCCCGAATGAAAGAGTAGGTGATTGATGATGAAATGAACTAACAATTTCAAAGTAAGTGTGTATAATGGCGAGACTTGGAACATGGCTGTGTTCTCACCAATGTGTAACTAACTGCCTGGGGATAATACAGAAATTGCCTTTTGCTTGCTAGTATAAATTTTAAATCAATCTCTTCAGTCAATCAGAAAAAGAGAGGCTGGTCTGGCTCCTGCCACAGCCCCTGTATTTGTTATTAACTTTGCTCACAGAATTTATGATTTATTTTTTTTTTTAATAACCAACTTACACAGCAGACACTGATGGATCAGCTATGATTTAGGTTTTGGAAGCGTTTCAGCCTGTATTTTACATAAGATTACACATCTTTGGAAATGTCGTATCATTTTCAAAATCATCCACAAATGTTACAAAATAAAATAATTTATAAAATGTTATAAATTAAATTATAAGTGTTATAAATTAGCCACATTTAGAAAATATAATTTCTTAATGAAATATAATATCCACCTTTGTAAAAAAATATATTAAATATAAACTGAAAGATGTGTAATTTATATAGTATGAGTGCAATATGAGGGGTTTCTGAATTGTACATTACCTAAATTCTCTTTCTCATGCCAGGTACATTATTTCATTTCCTTCATAAATTTCCAGGACACACTCAAAGTTAGACTTACCTTCTTTAGACCTCCACCAGAGAGGATCAGTCCAGAACTTCCTCTTGATATGACCCAACCTCTAATGCCATTTCCTCTTTCCCTGCACTTCATCGCTATCTATTTGGAATCATTGGGCCTAAACTAATTATAACCTTTATCTCTGTTTTCTATCTGTATAAATTTAAGGTTAATAAGTCCAATTTTGTTAAGGGGTTGTATTAGTCCATTTTCATGCTGCTGATAAAGACATACCTGAGATTGGGAAATTTACAAAAGAAAGAGGTTTAATGGACTTACAGTTCCATGTGACTGGGGAAGCCTCACAATCTTGGTGGGAGGTGAAAAGCACATCTCACATGGTGGCAGACAAGAGAGGAGAGCTTGTGTGGGGAAACTACCCCTTTGTAAAACCATCGGATCTTGTAAGGCTTATTTACTATCACAAGAACAGCATGGGAAGGACCTGCTTTCATGATTCAATTACCTCCCACCAGGTCCCTCCAATAATGTGTGGGAATTCAAGATGAGATTTGGGTGGGGACACAGCCAAAACAGATCATGGGTGAACTCTGGGCTCTTAGTATATTCAAACTGGGATAATGTACATCATACCCATTAAGTAATTTCTCATAATCCACTCCCTCACAGACCCCCAACCTTCTGAATATTCAATATCATTTCATACTCTGTGTTCATGTGTTACTTGGCATCTGCTTATAAGTGAGAACATGCAGTATTTGTCTTTCTGTGTCTGACTTTTTTCTTTAGATAATGGTCTCCAGGTACATCCATGTTGCTGTAAAAGACATTATTTCATTCCTTTTTGTGGCTGAAAAGTATTCCATTGTGTATATATACCACATTTTCTTTATCCCATCATCCATTGATGAACACTTAGACTGAGTCCATATCTTTGCTATTGTAAATAGGTCTGTGATAAAAATATAAGTGCAGATAACTTTTTGATATAATGACTTATTTTCCTTTGGGTAAATACCCAGTAGTGGGATTACTGGATCAAATAGTCGTTTAATTTTTAGTTCTCTGAGAACTCTTCATACTTCTTTCCATAGAGGTTATACTAATTTACCTACCCACCTACCTGACTTCAACTGCAAGCCTATAGTAACCAAAACAGCATGGTACTGGTATAAAAATGGATACACAGATCAATAGAATAAAATGGCAAACCCAGAAATAAGTTGCATACTTACAACCAACTGATTTTTCACAAAATCAAAAAGCCATACACTAGGAAAAGGACATCTTTTCAGTAAATGATGCTGAGAAAAATTGGATTGCCATATGAGAATAATTAAACTTTGTCTCTTTTTATATTAATCACCAGGAATCTCAGGTCTCCAGGTTATTCCTCATGCCCCAGATTCTAATTCTTCTTTTCTGTCTATTTTTAATCACTTTCCCAGCTCCTGAAACCTTTCTATTTTTTGGTCTCTAGACCTCACTATATTCTCAAACTTTTCTGAGAATTCTTCCCATTTTCCTGCTCTACTGCCCTCTGGCTTCTCACACAGCTCACTTAACTGCTGTTTGTCTCCTTTCTTACCACCTCTAACTACTGGGCCTGGAGATGTAGTAGATATTCACCTTATTCTAATTGCCAGTTCTAAAGTATTATCTTCTCTTTCTCTCTAAAGACCACAAGTTCAAATGACTCAAGTCATTTTCTCCTCATCCCTTGAAGATTTGACACCTGACTCACAATTACTTTCTTTAAAACTACTCGTCTATTTTTTCTGTTGATATCAAATCACAAAGATAATTTTCTTCATATATTGGCCTCTTAATTTCTAAGATAATTGTTTCTAACTCTACTACAGTCACTCACTACCATATTCATAATGTAAACATTGTCTTTACTAATCAAAGTAACCCAACCCCATAGTCTCTGTTTGAAACCTACTACTTTCCAATCATCACTTTCTGTCTTTACAGTTCAAGCTCTCTAGTCCTCCTCCCCATTTCTTCCACCCTATCCAGAATTATGATCCATTTATCTTACTGAATTTTTGCAAGCACTCACACTATTCATGCCATTATCCTGTTTCTATAGCTTGAAATTTATAATCAAAATTTAAAATCCCTCACTTGCCTATCCTCTCAATTGTCTTGCCACTTTCCCATTCATCCCCTTTTAATAACCCCCTGATCCTTAATAAAACTCAATTCTCTATTTCTTCTCTTTATTCATGGATAGAGAAAAGCAGTGCCCATGCAAACTGGTCACATTTGTTGATATTTAAGAGCTTACCTTAAAATGGTCTGTAATGTTGTCTGGACACACAAGACAATTCCCTAGGCCTTTAATCTCTTACCCTTCCAGGTAAGTATTTCATTTATTCCCTGTTCTTTTTAAATCTCAAAAGACTTGTCTTAGTCCATTTGGACTGCTGTAATAAAATACTATATACTGGGTGGTTTCTAAACAACAGAAATTTATTGTTCACAGTTCTGAAGACTGAGAAGTTCATGATCAAGACACTGACCGATTTGGTTTCTAATAAGGGCCAACTTTTCAGTTCCTAGAAGGTGCCTCCTTGATGCTTTCTCATGTGGTGGAAAGGACCACCAAGTTCCCTTGGGCCTCTTTTGTAAAAGTTCTAATCCCATACATGAGTGCCATTTTGCCATCTTCCTGCCTGATCACCAGCCAAAAGCCCCACCTTCTGAGACCATCACCTTGGGAATTAAGATTCCAACACATGAATTTGAGGGGGGACACAAACATTCAGAACATAGTGACACCACACATTCACTCAATGGGAATTACTGATTCTCATTTCACTGGGAAAATAGAAGCAATCGAAAGACAATTTTCACAAATTCCCATTACTGTATTTACCTACTTACCTGCACCTGTCTTCTCTTCCATTGCTTTGAACTAAACTTTGTCCTTGGAAAAAGCCTACTTCCCCGTGGTGAACCATAACCCACTACCTCTTCCCTGCTCAAGATTTGCTTCCTCAAATATCCTCATTCTCTCCTGAATTACAATTTGTCCTTGTCTTTCTACCATGTCCCTTCCTTTACCATATTAATATGCAATATTTCTCTAATTTTAAAAGTTCTTTAATTCCTTTCCCCAACCCATTTTTCTATTTTGTATTACACTTAATTTATTGACTCTCTCAACTTTCTATCTTTTAATTCTCCCCTAAAGCCATTACAAACTGGATCCTTGCCCTCACAAATATAGTGAAAGTTATCTACTCTTACTGAAGCCACCAATGACGCCATGTTGCTAAATCCAGGGGTAATTTTTATTCAATTATCATTATGTTTAACCTTTTAAGGAGCATGAGATGCAATAAATCACTTCTTTATTAAAAATATTTCTCTAATTTCTTCATCATGCAGAGCCTCAAGCTCTGTGCTTGTACTTCTCTTCATTTTAAAATATCTGCTCACATCATCTAATCTAAACACACATCTATTAATATATATTGATGACTCTCAAATTTGCATCTCAGACCCTGCCTTTCCCTGCCACTTCAGACTCATATAGCCTAATGATTTCTTGAATTTCAAATTAACTTCCAACACTGAAGATCTACAAAATTCCTGTAAGTCCTATTTTTTGCCAAATCATTCCCCAGATCTATTAATAGCAATACCTTTACAGTTATTCAAAACAAAAACTTTGGTCTCATCTTTGATTTTCTTTTCACTCACATCCTACTTCCAATTTATTTCTAAATTATGCTGACTTTAGTTTTGTAAGATTTCAAAAATCTAACTATTTTTACCACTTCCACCATGGTATATGTCATCTTTCTTTTCTCACATGGGCAATTGAAATAACTTTCTAACAAGTGTCTTTGATTCAATCCTCAATTCCCTTGAATCTATTTTTCCAGCAGCCAGAGTTTTTCTTTTAAAATATATGGCACATTATATCTCTGCACTGCCCGAAATTCTCTAATAGCTTTCAATTTTCCTCAGAGCAACCTAGTCTACAAGGCCCTACTGTATCTAATATCATCACCAGAGTTCAGCATTCCCCTCTCAGTAATCAATAGAACAAGATGACAGAAAATCAGTAAGGATATAGAAGACCTGAACAACACTATTGGACAACTTAACCTAATTGACATTTGTAGGACACTTCACCAAAGAAAAAGCAAATATTCATTCTTTTCAAGTTTATGCTGAACGGTCACCAAGATAAACCATATTCTGGCTCATAAAACAAATCTTAAGAAATTTGGAAGAATTGAAATAATGTAGAGTATATTCTCAGATAGCAGTGGGATTCAACTAGAAATAGATAACAGAAAGATATCTGTAAAACCCTTCAGTATTTGAAAATCAAATAACATATTTCCAAGTAACCCATGGATCTAAGGGGAAGTCACATAGCAGATTAAAAATACTTTTAATTGCATGAAGAAAACAACATACTGAAGTTTAGGAGATGCAGCTAAAAGAGAGCATAGAGAGAAACCTAATGTTTATGTTGTAAAAGAAAAATGTCTCAAATCAATGACTAATCTTCCACCTTAATAAACTAGAAAAAGAAGAACAATTCAAGCCCAACAAAATAAGAGGAAAGTGCATTGTCAAGAACAGAAACCAACAAAAATAAGAGCAAAAAAAATAAAAAATAAAAATAGAAAATCAATGAAAACAGAAGGTCGTTATTCAAAAATACCAATAACATTGATTAGCTTCAAGAAAAGCAGACAAGAAAAATTAAACAGGGGGGTGACACCCAAGATGGCCAAAGAGGAACAGCTCGACCTCCAGCTCCCAGGGTGAGCGACACAGAAGACGGGTGATTTCTGCATTTTCAACTGAGGTGCAGACCAACACATCACACCTCACACGGCTGGGTATACCCTGAGATGAAGCTTCCAGAGCAAGAATCAGACAGCAATATTCGCTGCTCAGCAATATTCTATCGTCTGTAGCCTCCGCTGCTGATACCCAGGCAAACAGGGTCTGGAGTGGACCTCAAGCAAACTCCAACAGACCTGCAGCTGAGGGTCCTGACTGTTAGAAGGAAAACTAACAAACAGAAAGGACACCCACACCAAAATCCCATCAGTATGTCACCATCATCAAAGACTAAAGGCAGATAAAACCACAAAGATGGGGAAAAAGCAGGGCAGAAAAGCTGGAAATTCAAAAATTCAGAGCACATCTCCCCCTCCGTTGCTCCCGCCAGCAACAGAACAAAGCTGAACGGAGAATGACTTTGACAAGTTGAGAGAAGAAGGCTTCAGTCGATCAAAATTCTCAGAGCTAAAGGGGGAACTACGTAACCAGCACAGAGAAACTAAAAACCTTAAAAAAAGAATGGATAACTAGAATAATCAACGCAGAGAAGATCTTAAAGGAACTGACAGAGATGAAAACCATGACACGAGAACTACGTGACAAATGCACAAGCTTCAGTAACCGACTCGATCAACTGGAAGAAAGATTATCAGTGATTGAAGATCAAATGAATGAAATGAAGCAAGAAGAAAAATGTAGAGAGAAAAGAGTAAAAAGAAATGAACAAAGCCTCCAAGAAATATGAGATTATGTGAAAAGACCAAATCCACGTAATATAGGTGTGCCTGAAAGTGACAGGGAAAATGGAACCAAGTTGGAAAACACTCTTCAGGATATCATCCAGGAGAACTTCCCCAACCAGGTAAGGCAGACCAACATTCAAATTCAGGAAATACAGAGAACGCCACAAAGATACTCCTCGAGAAGAACAACTCCAAGACACATAATTGTCAGATTCACCAAAGTTGAAATGAAGGAAAAAATGTTAAGGGCAGCTAGAGAGAAAGGTCGGGTTACCCACAAAGGGAAACCCATCAGACTAACAGCAGATCTGTCAGCAGAAACTCTCTAAGCCAGAAGACAGTGGGGGCCAATATTCAACATTCTTAAAGAAAAGAATTTTCAACCCAGAATTTCATATCCAGCCAAACTAAGTTTCATAAGTGAAGGAGAAATAAAATCCTTTACAGACAAGCAAATGCTTAGAGATTTTGTCACCACTAGGCCTGCCCTACAAGAGATCCTGAAGGAAGCACTAAACATGGAAAGGAACAACTGGTACCAGCCATTGCAAAAACATGCCAAAATGTAAAGTTCATTGATGCTAGGAAGAAACTGCATCAACTAATGAGCAAAATAACCAGCTAATATCATAATGACAGGATCAAATTCACACAAAACAATATTAACCTTAAATGTAAATGGACTAAATGGTCCAATTAAAAGACACAGACTGGTAAATTGGATAAAGGGTCAAGACCCATCAGTTTGCTATATTCAAGAGACCCATCTCACATGCAGAGACACACATAGGCTCAAAATGAAGGGATGGAGGAAGATCTACCAAGCAAATGGAAAACAAAAAAAAGCAGGGGTTGCAATCCTAGTCTCTGATAAAACAGATTTTAAACCATCAAAGATCAAAAGAGACAAAGAAGGCCATTACATAATGGTAAAGGGATCAATTCATCAGGAAGAGCTAACTATCCTAAATATATATGCACCCAATACAGGAGCACCCAGATTCATAAAGCAAGTCCTTAGAGACTTACAAAGAGACTTAGACTCCCACACAATAGTAATGGGAGACTTTAACACCCCACTGTCAACATTAGACATATCAACAAGACAGAAAATTAACAAGAATATCCAGGAATTGAACTCCACTCTGCACCAAGCAGACCTTATAGACATCTACAGAACTCTCCACCTCAAATCAACAGAATATACATTCTTCTCAGCACCACATCACACTTATTTCAAAATTGACCACATAGTTGGAAGTAAAGCACTCCTCAGCAAATGTAAAAGAACAGAAATTATAACAAACTGTCTCTCAGACCACAGTGCAATCAAACTAGAACTCAGGACTAAGAAACTCAATCAAAACTGCTCAACTACATGGAAACTGAACAACCTGCTCCTGAATGACTACTGGGTACATAATGAAATGAAGGCGGACATAAAGATGTTCTTTGAAACCAATGAGAACGAAAATACAAAATACCACAATCTCTGGGACACATTTAAAGCAGTGTGTAGAGGGAAATTTATAGCACTAAATGCCCACAAGAGAAAGCAGGAAAGATCTAAAATTGACACCCTAACATCACAATTAAAAGAGCTAGAGAAGTGAGAGCAAACACATTCAAAAGCTAGCAGAAGGCAAGAAATAACTAAGATCAAAGCATAACTGAAGGAGATAGAGACACAAAAAGCCTCCAAAAAATCAATGAATCCAGGAGCTGGTTTTTTGAAAAGATCAACAAAATTGATAGACCACTAGCAAGACTAATAAAGAAGAAAAGAGAGAATAATCAAATAGATGCAATAAAAAATGATAAAGGGGATATTACCACTGACCCCACAGAAATACAAACTACTATCAGAGAATACTATAAACACCTCTACGCAAATAAACTAGAAAACCTAGAAGAAATGGATAATTTCCTGGACACTTACGCTCTCCCAAGACTAAACCAGGAAGAAGTTGAATCCCTGAATAGACCAATAGCAGGCTCTGAAATTGAGGCAATAATTAATAGCCTACCAACCAAAAAAAGCCCAGGACCAGATGGATTCACAGCCAAATTCTACCACAGGTGCTAGGAGGAGATGGTACCATTCATTCTGAAACTATTCCAATCAATAGAAAAAGAGGGAATCCTCCCTAACTCATTTTATGAGGCCAACATTATCCTGATACCAAAGCCTGGCAGAGACACAACAAAAAAAGAGAATTTTAGACCAATATCCCTGATGAACATCGATGCAAAAATCCTCAATAAAATACTGGCAAACCGAATCCAGCAGCACATCAAAAAGCTTATCCACCATGATCAAGTGGGCTTCATCCCTGAGATGCAAAGCTGGTTCAACATATGCAAATCAATAAATGTAATACAGCATATAAACAGAACCAAAGACAAAAACCACATGATTATCTCAATTGATGCAGAAAAGACCTTTGACAAAATTCAACAGCCCTTCATGCTAAAAACTCTCAATAAATTCGGTATTGATGGAACGTATCTCAAAATAATAAGAGCTATTTATGACAAACCCACAGCCAATATCATACTGAATGGGCAATAACTGGAAGCATTCCCTTTGAAAACTGGCACAAGACAGGGATGCCCTCTCTCACCACTCCTACTCAACATAGTGTTAGAAGTTCTGGCTAGGGCAATCAGGCAAGAGAAAGAAATAAAGCATATTCAGTTAGGAAAAGAGGAAGTCAAATTGTCCCTGTTTGCAGATGACATGATTGCATATTTAGAAAACCCTATCATCTCAGCCCAAAATCTCCTTAGGCTAATAAGCAACTTCAGCAAAATCTCAGGATACAAAATTAATGTGCAAAAATCACAAGCATTCTTATACACCAGTAACAGACAAATAGAGAGCCAAATCATGAATGAACTATCATTCACAATAGCTTCAAAGAGAACAAAATACCTAGGAATCCAACTTGCAAAGGATGTAAAGAATCTCTTCAAGGAAAACTACAAACCACTGTTCAGTGAAATAAAAGAGGACACAAACAAATGAAAGAACATTTCATGCTCATGGATAGGAAGAATCAATATCGTGAAAATGGTCATACTGCCCAAGGTAATTTATAGATTCAATGCCATCCCCATCAAGCTACCAATGACTTTCTTCACAGAATGGGAAAAAACTGCTTTAAAGTTCATATAGAACCAAAAGAGAGCCCACATTGCAAAGACAATCCTAAGCCAAAAGAACAAAGCTGGAGGCATCACGCTACCTGACTTCAAAACAGCAATGGTACTGGTACCAAAACAGAGATATAGACCTATGGAACAGAACAGAGCCCTCAGAAATAATATCACACATCTACAGCCATCTGATCTTTGACAAACCTGAGAAAAACAAGAAATGGGGAAAAGATTCCCTATTTAATAAAGGGTACTGGGAAAATTGGCTAGCCATAAGTAGAAAGCTGAAACTGGATCCTTTCCTTACTCCTTACACGAAAATTAATTTAAGATGGATTAGAGACTTAAATGTTAGACCTAAAACCATAAAAACCCTAGAAGAAAACCTAGGTAATACCATTCAGGACATAGGCATGGGCAAAGACTTCATGTCTAAAACACCAAAAGCAACAGCAACAAAATCCAAAATTGACAAATGGGATCTAATTAAACTAAGGAGCTTCTGCACAGCAAAAGAAACTACCATCAGAGTGAACAGGCAACCTACAGAATGAGAGAAAATTTTTGCAATCTACTCATCTGACAAAGGGCTAATATCCAGAACCTATAAAAAACTCAAACAAATTTACAAGAAAAAAGCAAACAACCCCATCAAAAAGTGGGCAAAGGATATGAACAGACACTTCTCAAAAGAAGATGTTCATACAGCCAACAGACACATGAAAAAATGCTCATCGTCACTCATCATCAGAGAAATGCAAATCAAAACCACAATGAGATACCATCTCACACCAGTTAGAATGGCAATCATTAAAAAATCAGGAAACGACAGGTGCTGGAGAGGATGTGGAGAAATAGGAACACTTTTACACTGTTGGTGGGACTGTAATCTAATTCAACCATTGTGGAAAACAGTGTGGCAATTCCTCAAGGATCTAGAACTAGAAGTACCATTTGACCCAGTCATCCCATTACTGGGTATATACCCAAAGGATTATAAATCATGCTGCTATAAAGATACATGTACACGTATGTTTATTGCAGCACTATTCACAATAGCAAAGACTTGGAATCAACTCAAATGTCCATCAGTGACAGACTAGAGTAAGAAAATGTAGCACATATACACCATGGAATACTATGCAGCCATAAAAAAGGATGAGGTTGTGTCCTTCATAGGGACATGGATGCAGCTGGAAACCATCATTCTCAGCAAACTATGGCAAGAACAGAAAACCAAACACCACATATTCTCACTCATAGGTGAGATCACTTGGACACAGGAAGGGGAACATCACACACTGGGGCCTATTGTGTGGAGGGGATGGGGGGAAGGGTAGCATTAGGAGATATATCTAATATAAATGATGAGTTAATGGGTACAGCACACCAACATGGCACATGTATACATATGTAACAAACCTGCATGTTGTGCACATGTACCCTAGAACTGAAAGTATAATAATAAAAAAAAAAAGAAAAAAAAAAGAAAACTGAAAAGAGAATACAAAGGTTACAAATGTCAGAAATGAAAGAGGGGATACTGCCACAGGCTTTAGAAGCATTAATACAGTAACAATGGAATATTCTGAAAAAACCCTCTGATCGCAAATTCAAATAACTAGATGAAATAGCTCAACCCCTTGAATGACACAAATTACCCATAAGTATTCAAAAAGAAATAGGTAATCTGAATTGTCCTATATCAACAAAAGAAGTTACATTTATAGTTAAAACCCTCTCAGTAAGGAAAATTCTAGTCCCACATGACTACTGTGGCACAGCACAGACACAGACCAATAGAATAGATAGGGATTCCAGAAATAGAATCATACATATATGGCAAATTACCTTTTGGAAAAAGTTAATTCAATGCAGAAAATGTTGTTTTTTTAACAAATGGCACCACAAAAACTGGATATCAACAAAATAAAACAAAGACTGAAAAAAAGAAGGAGAGAAGGACAGAAGAAAGAGAGAGGTAAAGAGAAATGGAGGAGGGCCTAGAAAAAGGAAATAAAAGTCTCAAACTACACCTTTCACCATATATAAACGTTAACTCAAAATGGACCATAGACATAGTAAAACTAAAAGATACCAGAAGAACACATAGAAGAAAAATCTTTGCGATCTTTGATTAAGCAAAGATTTCTTGGATAAGAGAACAAAATCACAATTCACTCAAACATTGGTAAGTTGGACTTCATCAAAACTAGCAAATTTTGCTCTGAAAAAAACATTTTAAGAGTTCCAAAGAACTCTCAAAATTTATTAATAAGAAAACCAACAACCTAATTTTTTAATGTGTGCAAAGAATTCAATGGACATCTCTCACAGACAAAAAGTTAGCTATATTAAAAAAATGTTTGACATCTTTAGTCACTAGGGAAATGCAAGCTAAAAGCACAATGATCTGCCATTATCGACCTATTAAAAAAAAATCTAAATTTGAACAAACAAACTGGCAATGGCAAACAATAGTGAGTATGTAGAGCAATTGGAACTGCTGTACTTTACCGTTGGTAATACAAAATGATACAACGACTATAGAGAATGGTTTGGAGTTTCTTATAAACTAAAACATACTTAATACGTACCCAGTAATTTATTCCACCTGTAGGATTCCACTCAAGTTGAAATAAAAACTTACATTTATATTAAAAACTATACATAAATATTTCTAGCACCTTTATTCATAATTCCAAAGGTAAAAACAATAAACTTCTCCCTCAACTAGGGAATCAATAAGCAAACTATAGTACATCTATACAACAGAATTCTACAAAGCTATCAAAGGAGCAGATTACTGATTTCTGAAACAACATGGATGGATCTCAAATGCATTACGTCAAGTGAGAGAAGGCAGTCCCAAAAAACTATATATTGTATGATTAATTTATATTATATTCTGGAATAGGAAAAACTATAGGGGCACAATACAAATAAGTGACAACTAGGGCATGAAGATTGAGGAGCAAATGGACTGGTGCACAGGGAAATTTTGAGGGGGTGACACTACTGTTCTGCATAATGATTTTAATGGTGGTTACATGATTTTGTGCATTTCTCAGAGATCCCACAACTGTATGCTAAAAAACAGTGAGTTCTACTGTACATGAAGGATATCAAATTGTTAAAAGGAAGATATGCAAACAACAAATAAGCATATGACAACCGATTGAACATCATTAGCCTTCAAATCATGTAAACTAAAACCACACTGAAGCAATTTTATACACACTGGATTAGGTAAAAGTTAAAATGGACAACACTAAATTGGTTGAAAATGTGGAGCAACTGAAACTCTCAGACATTGCTGGTAGAGATAAAAAATTATTTGGCTGCTTCTTATAAAGATAATATACTTATCTTCTATCTAAACAATTACTCTCTTAACTGTTTACCCAAAATAAATGAAAATATATCCAGAGAAATTGTACAAGAATATTAATATCTGTGCATTAAATAAGTGTTATAATGTAAATTATGGGACATTAATATAACAGATAATATTTAATAATAAAAGGAAAATGTACCTGTAACAACATGAAGAATTTCAAAGCCATCGAGGTGAGAGAAAGACGTTAGACTTAGATGTATATCTTGTATTTTTCTATTTATATGAAGTTAAAAAAAATCCAATCTATATGGTAATTCAAAGTTTGGATGCCTGTGGAGTAGAAATTGACTGGGAGGAGACACCAGAGGACTTTGTAGAGTGATGGAATTATTCCAGGTCGTGATTGAATTGTATACAGTGGGTGTATACATGTGTCAAAACTCATCAAATTATGCATTTCACAGTAATTAAATTTTACCTCAATTAAAAAAAGGAAAATCTTGCTTGGAAGCTTTGCAATTCTTAAAACACTTTAAGAAGCCTTCCCAGGCCACTCAGCCTGCTGCAATAAAGTGGTTGGTTCTGAAGAGCTTGCTGGGAAGGCAGTGTAAAGCTTTCTCCTGCCTGCTCATCTGACTGCAGAGGCTACCCCCAAACAATAATAGCCTCCTCTTTACTTCTGACTGCTATACCTCATGCAACTTCTCTTACTGGCAAATGCTAACCTGGAACTACAAAGACAAAGGAATGTCACTAACAGAAAAGAGTGATCCCATATTCATAACAGACAAGTACTCAGGGTAATGTAGTACAAATGAAAGAAAATTCATTGAAGCTATTTGTGAAAAAATATGTAGCCAAAATAAGCAATCAGCTGTTCTAGTATTTTTTTCTTTCTTTCTTTTATCAAGTAGCTTTTTCTAGTATTGTTATATTCCAAGCAATTAATATTTTTAGTTTTTCATAATTAATTATATAACAGAAACACTTTAACTCTATTCCCTTTCGAAAGTCCACTAAAATGACAGTAAGATATCTATTTTTCAAAGTATTCAACTAGATAGATTAGAACAAGAGATGTCAACAGACTTTTGGAAGTTATAAATTGATTAGGTTAGTAGTAACTATGAGAGCAGATACAATAGAAATCTAAGTAGTTCAGGACTCAGAACATGATGCCCCCAAAATATGGCACATTGACATACTGAGTATTTAAAACTGAAAACAAATTGAGAAAAACACAGGAACAGAAAGGTCCGTCTCTGACCTTCTCCCACCTTTTCCCCCTGATACATGGTCATACAAGTCTCTCTTACCTTCTTGCCTTGAAAATAGGTCCTAAGATCCTCATTCCAGAGGTGTCCTGCTTTGTATCCAGAAGCCAAGAAGAATCTGAAAAAACAGGCCCTCCAGAGTTCTCTCAATTTATTATTTCTGTTTGTATTTGTTTTTATTATTTATTATTATTGTTTTATTAAATTTATATTAAGTATATTATTGTCATTTTTATCATTATTTGTCTCCAATAATACTCCACATGATTGTCCATAACAAAACACGATCTTCCCTGAGTCTTTGAGTCTTCATTTTTGGAGCCTCTGTGTCTCATAAAACTTATATTAAAGAAAGTGATATGCTTTTCTCTTGTTAATCTTTCTTTTGTTATGGGGTATCGCCTTAAGCCTTGTGATGGGTGAGGAAAATATATTACTTTCTTTCCCTTACATGTCTAAAAGAAACAAGTTGATGTGTAGTGTACTGCAGAATTCTACAAAACTCAGAAAGTGGAAGCCTTCTCTGAAGGCAGGAGAGCAGGGGACCTGATGTTGGGAAGTCTATTTGAAAAACTGCATAGGTGGCTCACGTCTGTAATCCTAGCACTTTAGGAGGCCGAGGAGGGTGGATCACAAGGTCAGGAGATCAAGACCATCCTGGGTGAGACCCCATCCCTTCTAAAAATACAAAAATTATCTGGGTGTGGTGGCATATGCCTGTAATTCCAGCTACTCAAGAGGCTGAGGCAGGAGAATCACTTGAACCAGGGAATTGGAGGTTACAGTGAGCCGAGATGGCACCACTGCACTGCAGCCTGGCAACAAAGAGATACTCTGTATCAAAGAAAAAAAAAGAAAAGCTGCATAGGAAGCCAATAGATTACTAGGGGTCCTCCCCCACTACCCTCAACTGGAAGAGTACCTTCATACATTCTGGCATTAAAGATGATGTGCATTCTCTGGAGGAATGTAATAGAAAGCTCTGTGCTAAGAACGGAAAGGAATAGATGGAGGCAGAGTGTTGCAACCTAGGTCTTTGCTACTCAAAGTATGTTCCATGGACCAGCAGAATCAATGACTCCTGGGACCTTGTTAGAAATTCAGAAACTCAAATTCGACATTAGATATCTGGAATCAGAATCTGTATTTTACAATGTATTTGTATGTCGATTAAGAAGCACTGACTATTACTAAGTGTGCAATGTCGGCCAGCACCGAGCAAGGCTTGCCCTGAGCAAGTACCTACAGACGCTGACACTTTGAGAAAATTTCTGTGCCAGAGATAGTTAGCTGCCAACAAAATTAATACTCTTCCACCACTAGAGTTGTCATTGGAAACCAATTGCCTAGGCTGAGTCTGCATTTTCTATTTCAATTTGTATATATAACCTTCAACTATTCTGGCCATTGTAGTTTGAACAGATGTGTGTCAGTTCCAGGCCCGGGATGGAAACAGTAGTATGTCCTCTTCTAAGTGCTCTTTCCCTTTTTGCCATACGGATACTGCAACACCCTGTGGCCAGTAGGATTGCAAGATGAAGAAAGTCTGTTTTTGAATCTCTAAAGAGAGAACATTAATCCATTAACCAGATAAGTGAATAGTAAAACATTTCTAATGCATTTAAGCCTTTAAACATTTAGGATCTATTTGTTTATAAAAGCTGGCCTTGCTTTATCCAATACCAACTCTCAAACAAATAAATGAGTATGCACCTGATCACCTCATGGTGAAGCTGAGCAATTGTGAAGCTGAGTTCTATACAAAGTTTTCAATTTTCATTTAAATGCCCCACTCTCAAGTATGAATGAATAGCTGGCATGACCGAACATTTGAGGGAAGTCTCCAAAGTCTCTAAAAGACAAGTAATAGGTATATAGAAAACTAAGCAAAGGGAAAAACAAGGGGTCATTAACACCACCAAGAAAAGCCAAAAAATTATACAGGAAAGAAAATGCAATCAGAGCATATTACAAGATTGATGTGAACAATATCTACAAAGTCACAATAATACAAACACGGGTTTGACAAATAATTGTAATATAACTATACTGGGAGAGAGAGGGAGGAGAGTGTGAGGAGGAAGGGATACAAGAGAGAAATCTTTGTCTTCAAACTAAAATTGTATTTTGTCCACATTTTTAAAAATCAAGAAGTAGCAAGTATTTTATATATGATACAGAAGTAAATAGGAGAAGATGCAAAGAGTTGGAAATGTCAGGCTCTGCAGATTCTGGGGTGAAGAGATGGAAAAGGGTGAACGCAGTTTTCAGTTTCTAAGAATTTGGGGGCATTTTAACTCTTTAAATTATGTACATGAATAACAGAAAAATAAAAAATAAAATAAACAATATGAGTAATTTTTTATGTAACCCAATCTATCTCATAATACTTTATTTATAGTAATACTTTATTTGTGTTAGTTAATTCTACAATTCTACAATGCTTCTCATTCTACCTACCACCAAATTTTGTCAATGCGTTCAATTTGAAGATGAGGGTCTATGTTTCTTTGAAAAGCATGTTTGTTAAATTCGCAAATAAATAATTACACTAAAGACAGACATGGAATTGAGGAGCCATGATTTATTCCATTAAAAATAATATTTTACCCTAAGTATTTTGTAAGTTGCCTCTAACACAATGCATTTGATTTTCCAGTTAAATTATTAAAAGTCTCAAATAATGAAATTGCTTTTGTTAATATACTATGACTATTATAGAAGGTAAGAGTATATCAGAAATTAAATACGAATAAAATTTTACCATGTCAAACCCTAAAGACTGTGCCTTTAAATCATATGTGTCATTTTAAACCATTACAAATAATCTTTAGTGATGTAGCTTCAAATCGAAATTAGAAAATATTAATTACTCAAAATAGGAAATACCAGATGTAAAACACCAGTGGAGTCTCCCTCAGATTCCTCGGGAAGTTACTGCTCCATTCCTTACAAAATACAAATTTCATCCATGCATAAATACCAAAGTCAAAGCTACATGACAGGAAAGATGACAGGAATAAATCCATGATTGGACAGGCTGAATCAGAAGACCTCAGTTTTAAAATAGCTTAATTCCAAACTAGAAGTGAAATGTCAAGTCTAAATATTCAACTTTATTGATAGATTTGTTATCAAATAGCCAATAAGTATTTAAGAAAAAAATTCCTTGTGATCACTTTACATTCATGACTTAATATGTTTTCACCAAAATTATCAGCAATATGCAAAGTGATCCTACTAGTGTGGAATACAGATCTCCAAAAGATTGATGGCAACATGTGTAGTTTCATTACTGTGATTTCTGACATAGGCTCTAAAAAGGAACATTATATCTCAACTTCAGTCTGATCACAGAGGCTAAACACAGACACAGGTTCAGAGATAGAAAGCAAGCTGAGAGTGATTCACTTCACCCTTCTATTTTTAAAGACTGCAGCTTCAGAAAACAAAGCCTTCTCATGCAGTAATGATATTTTGTCAGTTTACATAATAATATATCTTCCAGTCTACTTCTGTTTTCGAAATCACCTGGGGATTGCAAATTGTTCTTGCAATTATCTGATTTTCTGTCTGACTGGGACAGTGTTTCTCAAACTGTGAGGCTGATCACACTGGGGAGACATCAATCTTTTCATGGGGATATGAAAATCAACCCAAAGAAGAGGGTGTTATATTTCTCTGCTCACTAGTTATTTTCACTAATGACTGAGAAAGCAAAAGCATTTAATTAGGAATTTCTGTTATTGGTACTTTTTAAATGAAGTATATAATTTCTCTTCCATATTGCGTCATCAAAATATATTTACATGTTTCATTTGCATTCATACATTAAAGAGTAAAACATGTGGCTGGATGCAGTGGCTCACACCTGTAATCCCAGCACTTTGGGAGGCCAAGGCAGGTAGATAGCTTGAGGTCAGGAGTTCTAGACCAGTGTGGCCAACATGGTGAAACCCTGTCTCTACCAGAAATGAAAAAATAAATAAAACTAATACAAAAATTATGAGGGCTTAGTGGCAAATGTCTGTAGTCCCAGCTACTCAGGAGGCTGAGACATGAGAATCGCTTGAACCCAGAAGGTGGAGGTTGCAGTGAGCAGAGATCACACCACAGCACTCCTGCCTAGGTGAGAGAGCGAGACTCTGTCTCGAAAGAAAAAAAAAAAAAAAGTAAAAGATGTAATAATTTCAGTCATCAGCTTAATGATTTTATTTGTATTTTAGAATAGGAAAAAATACAAAAATGTCAAGGACTGAAAAAATAAGGGTCCTACTTGTTTTTTAACGTACCCTAGCATACTCAGTGGAAATGTTGACAATTGTATCATTTCTGAAATATCATAATACTCCAATATCTCTTTGACTCTATAATTAATTGTTGATCCTTCTAATTTGTGATATGCCTCTTACAAAGAGTATTAAAATATTGCAGAATATTTTCTATGCCAATAATTTTAGAATGACATCATGGAAAAGCTATTTGTTTACAGCCTAGTCCCTGATGAGACAGGGAGCACAACTGTAAATAACAGGGCCACTGAAGACGGAATTTTCCCCAAGGTCGTGTACTATGTCTGTGAGAAGCCCCCACAGCTCAATAGTTGATCTACTCTCCAGAAGAGGCATAGTCATTTCTTTACTATTTGCTAGTAGAATACACACAGATAAAAAACATAAAAATTATGGTTTATCTCTACCTTATTTAACTAGCCAGAAGCCTAGCTTTGTAGCGTTTTGAGCTACCTTTCCAATTTAAAAAATTCTGTTAACACCACCTTCATTCTACATTTTTATGGAATAAATATCTTTCAATTTGTTTATGCAAGATGATCTTTCTTTTTTACTCAACCCGGTCTCCAAAGATAATCAAGAAAGTAGAGAAATATAGAGATAATCATAATATAACCATTGTTGACATTTTAAATACTTCCTACTAATAATTTTGACATTATATATTTTGAAAAGGAAATAATTTTATCTATAATCTTATAACCTGTTTTATGTTCTGCTTAACATTATTGTCTATAAACTTTTAAAATAAATTTTTGAATATGCATGCAGTTCAAAAGCATATCATGTATATCAAAGTTTTCATAGCTAGGCTGGGAGAATAGTGAACAGTTAATGCAATTGGCTTACCTTGTTCAAAGATATGTTAACAGAAAAGACTACTAATTAAGAGACAAAGAGCTCTGCTTATATTATGTGTCAGTCTAATTACATGCATTTGTTTCTATAGAGGAAAAAAGAAATAAAAAATAAGATATTTAACTAAACATAACTAAGCTGTATTCACAGACCAGGCAGAAGATATTAATAAATGAATAAAACATGTTTCATTTAATACAGTAGCAATTGGTGAGAACTATAGCAGGTGGGAAAATATGTATCCTGACTATAGTCAATCAAATAGAAATTGTCAAACATGTGTTTCTAATAACCTGTCAACAGGCCTCTAGTTGATAACCTCTGGACATCTAGGGTGATGTTTTAAATTGTTCTTGAAGAGTATTTCAGAACATCAGATCTAATTGTGTATAATTATAAAAACACTATCCATAGACAAATATAAGAGTTAAATCATTGAATTTTTTGCAACGCCTATGGCTTTCATTTTCATGATCTCTCCTGTGACATCTTCTACTTAACAAGATATGTTTATTTACACATCTGCTACATAATCGTTCATAAACACTCAATAATCACCATACACTAGAAAGTTTTGTACAATCTCAAATGTTCTATATTTTTGTCTCTGAGCTATGGAGCCCTGTAAGACTTAGTTTCTCCTACACATTTTCCTCAGACTGCATGTCATTTGAGTGCTATGTGCTAACATTATTCACTGCCTAGATATGCTGTTCATTTGGTTCTCACTATTAAAAGGCAATGCTATAAACTATTTCTCACCCAGAAAACACTGCCAAGGCTGTCAAACTAGCCCAGACTGTTCCAGAGGAAAATTTATAGACTATTTAAAAATTAAACCAACAAAAATGACTCAATGAACAGAAGTAGGACTACGCATGTGCTTGTTAAAAATAAAAATAGCAACCTGAGTTTCAACTTTGTCATTTATGCATTTTTAACCAAAGTGTTAGAATATTCTGATCCACTGAAAAACATGTTTTTCTAATAGAATTTACTTACATGAGTGTGTTTGATGATAACTGTGAAAAAAATTCTATATATGGCATTGAATAAGAATCATAAATTTTGATATAAAGCAGATCTTGATTAAGTTCTCATTGAACCAGTTAAATAACTTCAGAAACTCTCAGGACATATCTGAAAGATGAAGAAAGAAGTTTCTACTAGAAATAGTTGTTTTGAGTATTTGAAATAATTATTCAGTTTTAGGTTCATTTTTGTACCTCTTGTGCTGCAAACTGGTTGTCTTTTCAGATACTATACTTGTGTTGGTATATTAGTTTGTTCTCATGCTGCTATGAAGAAATAACAGAGACTGGGTAATTTATAAAGAGGTTCAATTGACTCACAGTTCCACATGGTTAGGGAGGTCTTGGAAATGTACAGTCATGGTGGAAACGGAAACAAATACTTCCTTCTTCACATGGTGGAAGGAGAGAGAAGTGCTAGGAAAAGGGGGAAAAGCCCCTTATAAAGCCATCAAATCTTGTGAGAACTCACTCAAAATAGCATGGGGATAACTTCCCACCCCCATGATTCAATTACCTACCACCAGGTCCCTCCCATAACATTGTAGAGATTATGGGAACTAGAATTCAAGACAAAATTTGGGTGGGGACATAGCCAAACCATATCATTCTGCCCCGGCCCCTCCCAAATTTCATGTCCTCACATTGCAAAACACAATCATGCCTTTCCAACAGTTCCCCAAAGTCTTAACTCATTCCAGCATTAACCCAAAAGTCCAAGTCCAAAGTCTCATCTGTGACAAGACAAGTCCGTTTCACGTATGAGCCTGTAAAATTGAAAGCAAATTAGTTACTTCCTAGATAGAATGGGGATACAGGTGTTGGTAAATACATTAACTCCAAATGGGAGAAATTGACCAAAACAGAGGAGTTAAAAGCCCCATACAAGTCCAAAATCCAATAAAGCAGTCATTAAAACTTAAAGCTCCAAAAATCTCCTTTGCCTCCATGTCTCACATCCAGGTCACACTGATGCAAGAAGTGGGCTCCCACAGCCTTGGGAAGCTCCACCCCTGTGGCTTTGCAAGGTGCAGTCCCCATCCTGGCTGCTTTTATGGCTGGTGTTGAGTGTCTGTGTCTTTTCCAAATTCACAGTGCAAGTGTCAGTGGGTCTATAATTCTGGGGTCTGGAGAATGGTAGCCCTTTTCTCCAGTAAGCGATGTCCCAGTGGGGACTCTGAGGGCTCCAACCCCACATTTCCCTTCCACACTGCCCTAGCAGAGGTTTACGTGAGGGCTCTACCCCTGAAACAGACTTTTGCCTGGACATCCAGGCATTTCCATACATCCTCTGAAATCTAGATGGAGGTTCCCTAACCTCAATTCTTGTCTTCTGTGTACCCACAGGCCTAACACCACATGGAAGATGCCAAGGCTTGGGGCTTGCACCCTCTATGACAATGGCCTGAACTGTACCTTGGCCCATTTTGGCCATGGCTGGAGCAGCTGGGACACAGGGCACCATGTTCTGAGGCTGCACAGATCAGGGGACTCTGGGTCCAGCCCAAGAAACAATTTTTCCCTCCTTGGCCTCCAAGTCGGTGATGGGAGGAGCTGTCGTGAAGGTCTCTGACATGCCTAGAGGCATTTTCCCCATTGTCTTGGCAATTAATGTTAGGGTCCTCATTACATATGCAAATTTATGCAGCTGACTTGAATTTCTCCCCAGAAAATGGGTTTTTTCTTTTCTATCACATCATCAAGCTGCAAATCTTCCAAACCTTTATGCTCTGCTTCCTCTTAAATGCTTTGCTGTTTATAAATTTCTTCTGCCAGATACAGTAAATTATCTCTCTCAAGTTCAAAGTTCCACAGACTTCTAGGTCAGGGCAAAATGCCAACAGACTCTTTGCTAACATACAGCAAGAGTCACCTTGACTCCAGTTTCTGACAAGTTCTTCCTGTCCCTCTGAGACCACCTTAGCCTGGACTTCATTGTCCATGTCACTGTTAGCATTTTGATTGCAGCCATTCACCAAGTCTCTAGGAAGTTCCAAAGTTTCCCACATTTTCCTATCTCCTCTGAGCCCTCCAAACTGTTCCAGCCTCTGCTGATTACTTAGTTCCAAAGTCACTTCCACATTTTCAGGTATCCTTATAGCAGTGCCTCACTCCCTCAGTACCAATTTATTGTATTTGTTCATTCTCATGCTGCTAATAAAGACATACCTGAGACTGGGTAATTTATAAAAGAGGTTAATTGACTCACGGTTCTGGATGGTTGGGGAGAGCTCAGGAAACTTACAATCATGACAGAAGAGAAAGCAAACATGTCCCTCTTCATGTGACAGCAGGAGAGAGAAGTGCCAAGCAAAGTGGGAAAAGCCCCTTATAAAACCATTAGATGTCATGAGAACTCACTCACTATCATGAGATCAGCATGGTGTAACTGGCCCCATGATTCAATTACTTCACACCAGGTTCCTCCCATGACACATGGGGATTATGGGAACTATAATTCAAGATGAGATTTGGGTGGGGACACAGACAAACCATATCAGTTGGAATTCATGTCTATGAATTATGTATGTTATAAGCCTCCAGATAATGTTGCTGGCTGAGACTCTATGGCAGAAAAGCAAAACTTATTTTGTTTTAGTAGTTCCATAGTTTCATGTCTTATACTTCAGTCTTTAATCCATTTTTATTTGATTTTTGTATATGGCGAGAGATAGAGGTGTAGTTTCACTTTTCTGTATGGATTTATTTCTGGAATCTTCAATTCTGTTTCATTAATCTATGCCAGTACCACGCAATTTTGGTTACTATAGTTCTATAGTATAATTCAAAGTCAGGAATGTGATTCCTTCAGTTTTGTTCATTTTGCTCAGGATGGCTTTGTTATTTCTGGGTCTTTTGTGGTTCCATGTAAATTCTAGGATCATTGTTTTTATTTCTGTGAAGAATGTCCTTAGTATTTTGATAGCGATTGTACTGAATCTGCAATTTGCTTTGGGTAATCTGAAAATTTTAATGATACTGATTTTTTTTCAGTCCGTGAACATGGAGTATCTTTCCACTTTTTTGTGTTATTTTCAATTTATTTCATCAGTATTTTATAGTTTTCATCCTAGAGACCCTTCAGTTTTTTGGTTGATTCCTAAGTATTTTATTTTATTTGTAGCTATTGTAAATGGGATTACTTTCTTGATCTCTTTTTCAGATTGTTCACTGCTGGTATACAGAAATGCTACTGATTTTTCTGTATTGATACTTTTTCCTGAAACTTTACTATATTTTTTGATCAATTCTATCAATTTTTGTGGATTATCTATGTTTCTTTCAAATATAAGATTATACCATCTGCAAACCGGGATAATTTGACTTCTTCTTTTCCAATTTAAATGTCCTTTTTTTTTTTTTTTTTTTTTTTTTTGCCTGATTGCTCCAGCTAGCAACAGTACTTTCAGTATTGTGTTAAATAACAGGGTGAAAGTGGGCATCTTTGTCTTGTTCTAGATTGTAGAGGAAAGTCATTTTTTTCTGCTTGGTGCCCTATTCTATTGTGCCTAATCTGGTTTCCTAATTGCAAGACAAAGTCCTTTTTACTCTCTCCTCTCCTCTCCCCAAGCAGAAGGAAGAAGGCTCTCCCAGAGTTGGAAGCTGTACTGTTTATCATTGGGGGAAAGGTGTTGCAAGCACTCCCTTGGCCATCCCAGCTGGTGTCTCACTGGGTGTTATGCACCCCAAGTCCACAGGCACCAAGCTCAGCATAGGACTAGGGCTTGTTTAGGAATTACAGTCCTCATGGTCTAGACTGTCTTTCAGGTTTATTTAGAACCCCAGAAAATCTTAACCTATGGTGGCTAGTCTATCTAGAAATTGGGTTCTGACTGCCGGAATGGACACTTTCCCTCTGGCTAGGGCTGGTCTAAATGCTCCCTTTGTGGGTGCCAGTTGAATTCTGCCCCATGTTGTTTTCCACTGTGACAGTCAGCACTGAGTTCCAATACAATGTCCCACAATCACTGCGCTCTCTCTACCCCAAGCACACAGATTCTCTCTCTGTGACACATGGCCTCTGCCAGTAGATGGGGGCGTGGTGGTGTCAGCAATTCAAGACTGTCTTTCCTCCCTTCTTCAGTGCCTCTTTTCTTGCTATAATATTAAAACCTGGTACTGTGATTACTTACCTTATTTTTGCTTCATATGATGGTGCTTTCTTTTGTGGATAGTTGTTCAATTTGATCTTCCTGTAGGGCAAGTTAGGGATAATCACTGGAAGGTTCTTTCTGGTCATCTTCCTCCACTTCCTCCCTATAATTCATTTAGAGTTAATATTTTTATGTTGTGTGAGGTAGGAGTCCAGGTACATTTTTTTGCATGTGAATATCTATTGTCTCACAATTTGTTGAAAAGACTATTCATTCCTTGCTGAATGGTCTTAGATTTCCAAAAATCTCATTTCTCTTTCATTCATATATGTCTGTCCTTAGGGAAGTACCATACTGTCTTGATTACTATCGTTCTGTGTTAAGTTTTGAAATTGAAGTTAAGTCTTCAATTGTTTTGATTATTCTGGGTCTGTGAGGTTGTTTCGAGAACTCCTTTTTACATCCTATTACCCAGTGACCGGTACAAATGTACAATAAATTTTTGTTCAATAAGTGGAATAACTAAAAAATGAACAAGGTCTGTTAACCTAAGGATATCACTTGTAAAACCATTAAAGAGCCTAATCCTTTTGTTAAATGCCTTAATTAACATTTTAAAATGTAACTTAATAAAATAATGTTTCTTGGACTTAAAATGTGAGGTAAATATCTTGCCATCTTTAATATCTAATAACTAAATATTCTTAATTCAATTGTATCAGAATTAGCAAGAGCCCTATATTCTAAGAATAATAGATATACTGTATCTTTGATTAGCTCTCTTGACTTCTGTTGTTTGTGGTAATGGTATGCTTATAACTTTTATTTTATTCCATCTGTTTATAAATAAAATTATTAACAATCTTATATAATTTACCATTAATACAATATAAATAAAATGCATATTTTATAAATATACTTCTATTTATAAATATAATATAAATAAAATTAGCAAGCTTACATAATATAATTTACTTTTAATATAATTCGCTTTTATGAAGTGATCCAGAATAATTCTTCTTAGTACTCAAACTTTCTACATTCAGATACAAATGACTACTTTGTCTTTAATAAAGTGAAATCAGCAAAGTTTAGAAATTCCCCAAAAGTTAGGGAAGATAATAGCCACTGAGTTTCAGACATGTGAACTTACAGTGCTTTAATCACACCACAGACATTAGCAGACCAAATATGATATACTTTATAATAATCTCTAAATGCTCTGAAACATAATTAGTAGGGTAGCACTGAGAAACATCATTAATAATTTTGGGGTGAAATAAAATGTGCATTGTTAAGATCCAAACTTTGCCAGAATTTTTATTTCACAAGAGGACAGTATGGGTCTACAAAGAAGAAAAAAATATAATTTTGAAAGATTAATTTCATCATGCTAACACAGGATTTGAGGGTTTATGAGTCATTGCAGGTTAATCATGAATATTTGTTAATCATTCTTAAACCAAAATGTACTGAACTTTTTACTAGCATGAAGACGGTCTTTTTTGACAGTGTGTCAAATTGGCAAAATCACATGCTTTATGGCTGGACTGACCTGCTATTTAACTTTTACGAGTCTCCCAATTTCTCTGACAATCACAATTTTTGTGAGAATTCAAATTAAATGAGATAATTTGTGAAAAGTACCGGTAGAATTTGTCACCCTGATGTCCTGACTTTGTTATCAGCTCATATTACAATTGAAATTCTCCTCTGTTGTACTACTCACACCAGAATAGGTACAAAGTAACTATAAATTAAAACTAATCTGAATGGGTTTGATTTTTGGAGCTGAAAGTTCATCTTATCTGCACAGTAGTTCCAAAGACGAAGGCCTCTGGTATAACATTGTAAAAAAAAATTAAATTACTTATGAAAAATTTAAAATGAAAACAGTCTCCCCGTGATTTAAAAAAAAAAAGATATGTCTAATCAAGGTGTCTATGCATTTTTTTTCTAACAACAAGAGACGTATTTCTAGCATAGGCGACATGAAGGATGATCACTAGCATTGTGTATCATGCACTCTGCACAACTGTACATAATGGGCCTGCTTACTTCCAGATTATCCTGAGGCCCTGATGTAATTCACGTTGGCTCTTTACCTTGACTTATCCACAAAAATAATTTAGTGGTATCTCCAACTTCCAACTTTAAAGTATTGTAGATGTATGGATTTATCCTAGTAATTTTCCCAGGTTATATAATTACATACATATATATATATGTGTAAATTAATGGAAAATCTCCTCAAAATATTTAGAAAGCCATTCTTGTAAAATACAGTGATAGTCAAAATGTTTCTCAAGCACAGACATAACCCACTTAGTTTAACCTAAATGCAATCTTTTCACCACCTTTAGTTTTGGGCCCTACTCAAGCTCTTCATTTTAGTTTTGGAATTTACAGAGAACTTGGAATTCATGCATCAGACTGTGGGAAGATGAGACATCCAGTTCCAAAATTAGGATAAAATAGTGCTATTTATAAGAGAATTTAATGCCTTTCAAACTTCAGTAATATACAGACCCCAGTAAGATAAAATAAAATATAAAGGATTCACCAATAGTTGATGAAAATTATTTTTATTATTGTATTTTAAATATATGAATGCATATAAGCCCAACATAAAATTGTTTTCAGTTCTCAAAAATGAACTTAAACTGGCTTATAAATTAAGCACAAAAAATAGTGTAATACCATCAAAATGAATATACATGTGATGACTGGTCACAGCTAACTATTCATCTCATGTTCTTTCTCTTGAGCTTCTTTGTCTACGTTGTTGTGATCAACCACCCTCCATCATGTCCTGATAACTTTTCTCTACTTGAACTATTACTAAACTTTCACTGATAGGTCAGTGTAATACCATCTGGCTTTCACTAGTCACCAATTCATCATTTACTTCATTTTTACATTAAACCTAGTTCAGTGCTTTTCTCCTCAGCCAGAGACAATTAATGTGCCTGACATGAATGGGATTTACATGAAATCTTCAAACAAGGGTACTGAAATTAGGGATAGTGATCTTATAAAATGTCATCTAAAATCTTCAAGCATGGCTATTAAAATTGAGGACAGTGATCTTACAAGATGTCATCTACATGATTCTAAAAATGTTTATAGAATTTTTTTAGTTACATTGTAAAATAAACCATAAATATGGAAATTATCACAGAGAACCTGAGAATCCTCAGTAATGAAAACATGAAACCTCGGAGATCTGTTGTCCCTATATGAGAATTATTCTGTTAATACATCAAGAAGATCAAGTTAGAGAAAGAACACAATTTAAAACCTGAGTGTGTAAGCTGATCAGTGGAAAACCATAGCAATATCCAAGGCTCTATAAAGAATAGCACTATTGTTTCGTGGGGTTTGAAATTGCAACTGGGGATACACAATATAGTTAGAGTTACCAAATTAGCAGTTTTCTAAAACAGAAAAAGTAGTCCGACTAAATAGAAAACGGTGACAAATGGAGGTGAGTTTGCTTTGATACTGTGTATCTTCGAACTTGCTTGTCTTCAGTGATAATGATGAATCTGGATCTCTTAGCAGGCTTATTCATGACTGTAACAAAACCTTGTCAATAATTTTCTCGAAAGCCTATTCATCCACCTTTTTTTTTCACCTAACAAAGTAACATGAGTCTTTCCTAGCATCACTTCGCATACAAAACTTTTTTTTCAGCTACTGTTCATCTAAAGCCCATTTTCTTAGATCATATTTAAATTTACCTTCCAAAAGCAAATTCCCTTTTCTTATATAAACTTAAATAGTAGTGGGGAAAAAAGATAAAAAATAATAGAGAGAAAGGTAAATACATTTCTACCTGATTTTTTTATTGGACCTGATTGCTACTAGATTAAAGTTTCTTTTAGAATCTTGCAACACTGATTTGAAGTGTATATTCATAATATATATCATACTTAGGAATATATAATCAGATGGAAGATTAATGCAATGCTTTGTAATTTGGTAATAGAAATAAATGTTGTGCGTACTGAATTACCATTTGTTTATTAAACAGAGAACAGATATTCTTTGGAAATTTAACACCCTCTTTTTATATATTCTCTACTCCATGTCTCTAATCCCATGAAATATATGCCCATATAACAGCTTTATAAAATGCATATGTGTTTATTTCTCACTTTCCAGCTTTTTAAATTTTTTGAGAACTGAATTAGATATTAGAGTTGCAGTGTCTCAAGTTGTATACATTTGAAAAAGCTAATGCCTCAAAAAGTAAGAGTATTTCCTTTCATTTTTCTTTTTACTTTATGAAAACAGAGAACAATAAGTGCTCTAATCACAGCATATTTACACTTTCAAATATTGTGTTTAATTATATGCTTATGCTTAAACAAAGACAGACAATTGAAAGTAGTTAGAAGCATTTTCCGTAACGGGTTTCTATTATAAGAAGAGCTAAACCTCTAAGTGGTGAGCATTAGTGTTTCTGAATTACAAAATTATAAGTCTATTAATTCTGCCTCAGAGGAGAGGAGTTCACACAACTGTTTTAATAGTAAAGTCTGAATTTTCTCATCAAATGCCCAATCACAAAAGTTATCTATTGATATGGTATCTATTAACATGTGGAAATAGGCACACGGACTGAAGGGTATAGACTTAAGTTTATCCCTTTCCTAGTGGGATTATAAGAAATTGACTTCTTAGTAGATCAATGTATTGAAGTTAAGATTTTCTTAATGATTACTTCAATGATTATTTTGTCTAGCAAATTTATTTAAACTATTTCTCATTTCAGTCTAACAGCTGTTCTCATTGATATTTTCTTTATGATTGGACAACCAGCTTGAAAAACCAATTCTGAATTAGATTTAGCATAATTTAACTAGGTGACAAACCTAACTTGATAAGTTTATCCAATCGTCATTTACAAACAACTTTTCAAATATGTGAAAGTCATTTATACAATCATAAGGATTCCTTAGAAAAGTGGAAATATGAAAGTTTGCAGAATGTGAGTTTAAATTTAAAATGGTGAAATGCAGGAAAAGTTAAGACTCTAGAATGTGGATAAGCTAGAGAATAACTCCCCTACTTAAAAATCCGTATGTCATCATTATAAACATGACTCCAAAACTTCTTTAAAAACCTCAAAAAACTCCTATTACTGAAGGATAGACAAAAATTCAAATGTATTTTATTCCTACAACATTAGTAGTCAAACCACTTTTCACATTGACAGTGCCAAGCCCCAGTAATACGACCACTCTTGATTTAGGTTTAGATATCAAACTGTGAACATCATCTGTCCTTAAAGCTCATTGAAATGCACCACATAATATAGCACAGAGCAATGGACAGAGGAAGATCCCTTTCATCTCCTCCAAACCTGTCAACCATGTGTTCTTTTCCTCAGCTATGTCTGAAAGTTTAATAATAAAATGGATTCCTGACATTCATTTTTTTCTCGCATGTATGCAATTCTGTATTTTATTATTAACTCAGCTAGGATTTTAGGAACACTCATGAAATTAAAATTTTAAAAAAATCAAACCATAGGTTCATTAGTCACTTTTCATATTTGTTCTTGCAGAATTCAAAGAAAAGTTGCTTCAATTTATCATTTGCAATCATAAATTTCAGAATAAAGAGTTATTTTTGTATCACACTTTTATACATTTTTACATTTTCTGTGATTGAGACTTATGGTTGGAAATAAGTAGAATAAATGTTTTAAAAAGATATTTCTCATTTAATCATGAAAAGCCCAACAGCATTGTGTTTTTTAAAACCTTCTTTCTCAGGATTTGATTCTTAGAGATAATAGACTAACATAGCTTTAGAGATTGTTCATCACCTAAATTTGCTCTTTGAAAAAATATGACCTCTTACTTTAACTTTAATACTAGCTATATAAATCGGTTATCTTGAAATGTATCATTATAAGTGAGAAATTCTCTCCGATTCAAAGCTAATAAAAATGATTAAAAGAATATTATCATACTAATAGAATTTTCTGAAATGAAGCCAGTCCTCTGAATAATTCTTTCTTTGAGCCAGAGACCAAATACTTTCTGATACAGAGTGTAGTTTTTTCAGATAGACTTAAAGAAGATCCAGATCTCTTCTTCCCATAGTTCAAGAGCAACCATGGACATCAATAAAGATTTATAGTCTATTAAAATCAGAGCAGAACCCGAAGTATATATTTTGCTTTTTTAGAGACCATGTAGACCAAAACTTCATGAGCTTTGGGTTTCACCATCTGCATAATTTGCATAATCCTGTGCACGATAAAACCCGGGGCAAAGTTTATTCAAATCAGTTAAAAAAAAAAAAAAGAGAAAAAAAATATGGAGCCACTTATTTAAAAATTAAGAATTCCAAGAAAGTAACAATAGTTCAGTAAAGCAATTGAGAGGTCCTTCTAAGCATGAACCCTGTTTGACCACGTAGGTTGTATTACATGAAACTGGTCCTGATTATTTGTATATGAAGGTTCTTGTGTATTTAATAATCTACAGCTTTTATCAGATCCTCAAAGGAGTCTGTCCAAACACAACGGAAGGTGGGGGGAATAGACGTTGAAAACATCTGAGTCATATACTCATGACACCTTGTGGCCCATAGGAAGTCAATATCAGAATTATTACTAGTAACAGGTCTCTGGCTTCCAGAAGTTAGTCTTAGGTTTGGTATTCTTGTTATTTGTTTATTATCTGTAATATATCATGGTATATGTTTTTACAGATGATTGATGTAGAAATGCAAATTTATAGTTCTTTTAAAGAAAAAATGATCTGAAATGTCATCAAAAAGTTCAGCCTTAATAATATTAATAACATTAAAACTACTTGAGAATATAATAGAAAGTGCATAAGAACTGGAAGGCTTTTGTGTTTGTTTCATCTTAGAGTTCAGAGAAGACCATTCATAAGTCTAGCCTTTCTGCCAGGTTGTAAAGGAGAAAAAAGTATTAGTACCAGACAAAAGTTCAGTATTTAGAATAGCACAAAGTAATAAATGAAGAAAAGAGAACACGAAAAAGAACAGCAAGATTTAACTTTAATTAATATTTAGTTTTTTTGACTCAATAGAAAAAGTGAAAATCTTTCCCAGCAACCAGAGCATCATAACAATAGATGTTTGTTCTTATGGATTTCTAGGGATTAAACTAAATAGTAAAATTAATATCTATTTTAGATAACACAATTTTTGAAAAATTACTTGGAAAAACTGAGTGTATAATGCCAAAAAATCTTAAAATAATTCAGACCATATGAATTTTGTAGAACCTATGTAGCGACAATATGTTAAATGACATGGTTCTTTTTAATGGAGAAATTTGTTATTTAAAAGGCAAATATATACATTGTCTTATACATTGTCTTAATATAAAAATAAAATAAAAAATATATATTGTTTTATTAAGAAAATATTATTGTTAATTTCCTCACAAAATGTAAGAAAAATTTTTAAATGTAATGAGTCCTCTTACATTTTGATCATGGGACTGAAAGGACCTTCAACAGACTGATGATCCTGTCTATCTTCATGTCTTCAAGGTCATTTTAGAGTCTTAGCAAATCAGTTATAGTTGTTCTTTCTGAGTTGTCCAACTCTTTGCCCCTACCTTCCTTGCAGAGTCCTAATTTACACTAATAAAGAAATGTCTGCATATCCTGGACTTCTGACTTCTGAGTTCTCCTAAACTGAGGGATATATATATATTATATAAAATATTATGTAACATTATATAAAATATTATTATGTTACTATATAATATTTTATATAATATATAATATAATCAATAATATTATATATAATAATATTATATATATACTTTAAGTTCTAGGGTACATGTGCACAATGTGCAAATTTGTTACGTAGGTATACTTGTACCATGTCGGTTTGCTGCACCCATCAACTCATCATTTACATTAGGTATTTCTCCTAATGTTATCCCTCCCCCAACCCCTCACCCCTCAACAAGCCCCAGTGTGTGATGTTCCCCACCCTGTGTCCAAGTGTTCTCATTGTTCAATTCCCACCTATGAGTGAGAATGTGCGGTGTTTGGTTTTCTGTCCTTGTGATAGTTTGCTGAGAATGATGGTTTCCAACTTCATCCATGTCCCTGCAAAGGACATTAACTCATCCGTGTTTAGGGCTGCACAGTATTCCATGGTATATATCTGCCATATGTTGTTAATCTAGTCTATCGTTGATGGACATTTGGATTGGTTCCAAGTCTTTGCTATTGTGAATAGTGCCGCAATAAACATACGTATGCATGTGTCTTTATAGTAGCATGATTTATAATCCTTTGGTTATATACCCAGTAACGGGATTGCTGGGTCAAATGGTATTTCTAGTTCTAGATCCTTGAGGAATCGCCAATTGTCTTACACAATGATTGAACTAACTTACACTCCCACCGTCGCAGGCACTGGAAGACTTCCACCTTCTAAAATTTGATAGCTTTTCTAAGGGCTTAAGTTATGTAAATGCTATAGTAAAAACCTTGCTTTCCTCCCTAGTCATATGTATTTTAATAAGGAATTTCCGAATATAATTCATTGATCAAAATAATGTTTTAATGGAATTTCAGTTACCAATGGGGGCTGGCTAAACATCTATTTGAACAGGGGACTTACCAGCCCTCTTTGAAACCACCACACTTTGGCCAACTACACATTAGGTGCCTACTCAGATTTTTTTTTAAGTTTGTATATTTATGTAACAGGAAAGCAAATCCTTGTATAAATTAACCTATCTCCCCAGGGAAAAAAGAAAAGTTCACATGGTCACCTTGCAGACCTAGGCTCAAGTATCTGTGAAGCTTGAAGTTAGTATAGTATTTTCTGGAAAAAAATAGGCGATTTAGATAAACAATATGAAAAATTACCACCCACCAATGAACATTTAATGTATGTATTTGTATACATTATACATGGAACTATGATGTGATAATAAAATGATAGTTAATTGACAATAATTTATGAACACTACCTCCAGGGCTCCTTAAACAATGGGTCACAGAACTGTTTGAAACTCAAATAAAGGCTACTGATCCTATGACCCTAGGTCTGTTTAATTGCACATATACTTTTACAGACACACAAACTGTTAAATAAGCTATCATGAGATGAGCATTTTTTTGAAGTCCATCAAGGAACTTGTAGGAAAACTGGAATAAACGTCTCTGTTTATAGCATCATTTCAACTTGCTGCATAATATTCTTTGTATGAATGAAGTATAACATTATGAGAATCCTGTATAGTTATACATTAGGTTGATACTAAATTCAAAGAGTATTAAATATAACTGTCATATTCATGTTTGTACATATATGTTTGCTTACTGATCCAATTATTTTTTAATATAATATTGAAAGTGAATTTACTTGATCAAAGGATAAGCATATTTTTAGGTTTTGAGATTCATTATTAAATGCTGACCCAGAGTTTACATTAATTAAACTCACACAGGCCATGAAATAGAGTATCCACTCCTTTTTTATTAGATATCATTATTCCTTTTAAACTAATGGGTATGATAAACAAAAATATCATGCTTCAGTTTTGCTCTACTTTGCATTTTTTTTAATTTAATGAAGTTAAATACATCTTTTATATCTTTATTGCCCATTTCTATTTCTTCTTTCTTTGAAATTCCTGTACATATTATCTATCTATTTCATTGGTATTGCTGATTTTAAATCATGTGTTAGTACTCTCTGGGAGTTAATATTAACACTTTGTTTGTTACTAAGGGTTTAACATATTTTCCAACTTGTGATTTACATTTTAATTTGGTTTTTGATAAAATTTGTAAATATGATAGTTGTATCTATTATATTTTTACTATTTGAATATTATATCTATAATTTTCTTGATGTAAAATGATACATACATTTAATGTCTTTAATTATCTATTAATTTTTTATCAATTGAATAAAAATACATTAATGTTTTATTATAAACATAATGCTTGTTTATTGTAAAACTTTGTAAGTTACAGAAAAGTATAAAGAAACAAGGGAAAAAAACACCTGTAACTTCATTACTGAGAAATTAACAAAGATACGTGTTTAATTATTATTTTATTCAAACACTATGTTATGGAATATTCTTATGTTCAGATCAGCATTACATTAATTTGACTATTATAATTTTAATGTACATTGTAATAACTGATAGGCAAGAACCTCTCATATTTTTTCTTTTTTAAAAATGTTTCTGTTTATTTTTACTCATTTATTTTTTCCATAGAAATTTTAAATTTTAATTGAAAAAAATAAAGATTTTATTTGCAATTGACTTACACACATATATTTGTGGGGCAATTAATCTGTAGTTTTAAAATGTCTTATTCTCATCAAGAGACATGTAATATCTGTCTCTTTAGTTCAGTCTTTTTTAATGAAGTGTAGTAAAATTGTATACTTATTTACTTAGTGCATCCTCTGCCACCTGCTGTGGTTGTCTCCCAATGAGTACCTCCAGATGATCCAGAAGGCTGAGATTTGCCCCACCCACAGTCTGATACACAGCCTTACCCTTCATTTCCCTCCCTGGTGTGCTTATGTCACTTCAGAATTTCAGTTACCTGTGGGAAGCAGAGGTATAGCTCCTGGAAAAGACAGCCTCCAGGCAGGGAGCTTCAAGACTATGCCAAATAGTTGCTTCTTGTCATTTGGTATGGCAGGACGATTTTAGGTGGGACCTGTCTTCCATGCTAACGGGCTCATCCTCCTTTAGTGTGAGCTCCCAGCAGTGGTGTCTGTCCTTTAAAATCAGATATAATCTTTCAACAGCTGTTAATTCTGAATGCTGAATCTGATGGTTTTGTCGTGCATGAATATACATTAATAAACTACTGATAGAAAGTTCCAGCTAGTAGGAAATCACAGAGGATTATGTCAGACTTGAAGTTTGGAAACTTTTTTTCACTAAACACAGATCTATCACTTACTACAGAGATTTTCAGTGTGTCATTGAACTCTCTGAGTCTCAGTTTTAATATTCATAAATAAGCAATGGTGTCTTTCAAGGTTTTGCTTAAACCTTCACCTCTTTCTCTGAGAATTTTGTAAACTATCCCGACCTGTAGTTACCTATCCCTTTTCTTAACTGTCAGCATATCATTGTACGCTTGGACACTTGTCAAATAAAGTCAGATTTTCATTTTATTTATATGTGTATGCTCTGTCTCTCAAATTAAATAGTATTTCCTTGGAAATAGCACCTGTGCTCCTTTCTTTTTTTACATTCACTAGCTTAGCAAATTACACATATAATGATTTAATAAATATGTGTTAGGTCAATTGAGTTCCTGTATTTCCTCATCTTTTCACATAGTTAAGACTATTGTCACTCTATTCCTCTCCACAATGACAATTGACTGATTCCATATGAATGAGAAAAAAAATATTTTGTTTTACTTTCAACTACGAAAATAGGCCATCACTTTCAGATAACTTTACATTTTCAACTAATTTCTACAAAATTTTCCTGCTTTATGCATCTCTGGGCATAAGGAACAAAATAAACAATTAAAAATTAGAAGAATATATTAAACAATGCTAGCTTACAAACATTGAAACTGTAAAAACAATTTACTTGCAAGAAGAATAAATATTTAATAAAGAAAGCACCATTTTTAACTTTTATTTTAAGTTTAGGGGTACAAGTGCAGGTTTGTCACATAGGTTAACTTGTGTCACGGGGTTTTGTTGTACAGATCATTTAGTCACTGAGGTATTAAGCCTAGTATCTATTCGTTATTTTTCCTGACCCTCTCCCTGCTCCTAACTTCCACCCTCCAAAAGGACCTAGTGTGTGTTACTACCCTCTATGTGTCCATGTGTTCTCATCATTTAGCTCCCACTTGTGAGAACATGCAGTATTTGGTTTTCTGTTTCTGTGTTAGTTTTCTAAGGTTAATGTCCTTCAGTTCCATCCATGTCCTGGCAAAGGACATAATCTTGTTCTTTTTAATGGCTGCATAGTATTCCATGGTGTATATGTACCACATTTTCTTTATCTAGTCTATCATTGATGGACATTTAGGTTGATTCCGTAACTTTGCTATTGTGAATAGCTGCAAAGAACATATATGTGGCATGTGTCTTTATAATAGAATGATTTATATTCCTTTAGGTATATACCCAGTAATGGGATTGCTGGGTCAAATAGTATTTCTGTCTTTAAGTCTTTGAGGAATTGCCAGGCTGTCTTCCACAATGGCTCAACTAATTTACACTCTCACTAACGGTGTATAAGCATTCCTCTTTCTCAACAACCTTACCAGCACCTATTATTTTTTAACCTTTTAATAATAGCCATTCTGACTGGTGTGAGATGACATCTCATTGCAGTTTTAATTTACATTTCTCTAATGATCAGTGATATTGAGCTCTTTTTCATATGATTTTTGGCCACATATATATCTATTTTTGAAAAGTGTCTGTTCATGTCCTTTGCCCACATTTTTAGGGATTGCTTTTTTCTTGTAAATTTGTTTAAGTTCCTTATAGTTGCTGGATATTAGACCTTTGTCACACTTATAGTATGCAAAAATTATCTCCCATTCTGTAAGTTGTCTGTTTACTCAGTTGATAGTTTCTTTTGCTGTGCAGAAGCTCTTTAGTTTAATTAGATCCCATTTGTCAATTTTTGCTTTTGTCGCAGTTGGAAAGCACCTTCTTCATATGCCACAACTTCAGTGTTTTCCACTGCAAAACAAAGGACTAAAATAGAGTCATTTTTATTATTTTATTGTTACTACTGAATATGTTAGTATTAGCCATTCATTGGTTCAATTTTCTTTTCTACCACTATGTTGCTAGGAATGCTCACACTTAATATGTTTTCAAAAAACATCATGTTTAATGAACCTAGTTGGTCTAGTTACTCAAAAGTGCTAAGCATCAGTAATTTTATGGGAATAGCATTGAATCTATAAATTACTTTGGTCAGTATGGCCATTTTTATGATATTGATTCTTCCTATCCATAAGCATGGAATCTTTTTCCATTTGTTTGTGTCCTCTCTGATTTTCTTAAGCAGTAGTTTGTAGTTCTCCTTGAAGAAGTCCTTCACTTCCCTTGCTAGCTGTATTCCTAGGTATTTTATTCTCTTTGCAGTGATTGTGAAAGGAAGTTCATTCATGATTTGGCTCTCTGCTTGTCTGTTGTTGGTGTACAGCAATGCCTGTGATTTTGCACATTGATTTCATATCCTGAGACTTTGCGGAAGTTGCTTAGGAAACTTTTGGGCTGATACAATGGAGTTTTCTAGATATAGGATTGTGTCATTTGCAAATAAAGACACCCTGACAAAAACAAGCAATGGGGAAAGGATTCCCTATTTAATAAATGGTGCTTGGAGAACTGACTAAGCATTTGCGAAAAATTGAAACTAGACTCCTTCTTTACAACTTACACAAAAATTAACTCAAGATGAATTAAAGAGTGAAATGTAAAACCCCAAACCATAAAAACCCTAGAAGAAAATCTAGGCAATACCATTCAGGACACAGGCATGGACAAAGATTTCATAGTGAAAGCATAAAAAACCATTGCAAAAAAGCAAAAATTGACAAATGAGATCTAATTAAACTAAAGAGCTTCTGCACAGTGAAAGAAACTATCATCAGAATGAAAACACAGCCTACAGAATGGGAGACAATTTTTGCAGTCTATCCATCTGACAAAGGTCTAATATTCAGAATCTACCAGGAACTTAAACATATTTACAAGAAAAAAAAAAAACATTAAAAAGTGAGCAAAGCACATGAACAGACACTTCTAAAAAGAAGACATACCTTCAGCCAACAAACATATCTAAGAAAGCTCAACATCACCGATCAGTAGAGAAATGCAAATCTAAACCACAATGTGATATCATCTCATGCCAGTCAGAAGGGTGATTATTAAAAAGTCAAGAAACGGCAGATGCTGATGAGGCTGCAGAGAAACAGGAACGCTTTTACACTGTTAGTGGGAATGTAAATTAGTTTAACCATTGTGGAAGACAGCATGGAAATTCCTCAAAGACCTAAACAGAGAAATACTGTTAGACCTAGCAATTCCATTACTGGTTATACACCCAAAAAAATAAAAATCATTCCATCACAAAGATACACGCATATGCATGTTTATTGCAGCACTGTTCACAATAGCAAAGACATGTAATCAACCCAAATGCCCATCAATGATAGACTGGATAAAGAAAATATGGTACGTGTATACCAAGGAATACTATGCAGCCATAATAAAGAATATGATTATGTTCTTTGCTGGGACACAGATGGAGCTGGAAGCCATTGTCCTCGGCAAACTAATGCAGGAACAGAAAACCAAACACCACATGTTCTCACTTATAAGTGGGAACTGGACAATGAGAACACATGCACACAAGGAGGGGAGCAACACATACTTGGGCCTGTCAGGGTTGGGGGAGGAAGAACATCAGGAAAAACACCTAATGCGTGCTGGGCTTAATACCAAGGTGATGGATTGATAGGTGCCACAAATCATGGTGGCACATGTTTACCTATGTAACAAACCTGCACATCCTGCACATGTACCCTGGAACTTAAAGTTAATTAACATAGAATAGAAAAGAACTAAGCATCAAAATGCCTAATGAATGGGTAACACAAACTAGCTGCTTTTCTTTCTCTAATAGCCTTATTGAGACATAATTAACATACTATATGGTTTACCCATTAAACTACATACTTAAGTGGTTTCAGAATATTCAGTTTTGCAACCATCACAACAATCTAATTTTAGAACATTTTCACCATTCCAAAAAGGAAAATTGTGTATCAATCCGCAGCCACTCCCTGTCCTGCCTAATAGAGCCTTTTATATAAATAAAACCATAAAATATGTGACATTTTATAGATGAATTGTTTGACTTAGCATAATGTTTTCAAGGTTCATCCACACAGTAGCACGTTTCAGCACTCTATTCCTTTGCATGGCTGAATAGTAAGTACAACAATGTTTGGATATGCTATCTTTTGTTTATCCATTCACCATTTGATGGACATTTAGTAGTGTGTTTAACTTTAGGCTATTATGAATAGTGCTGTTCTGAACAGTTGTGTGTAAGTTATTGTATGAACATGTTTTCATTTTTCATGGCTATATACCTAGAAGTAGAATTGCTGGAGCAATTAATACCTCTATATTTAAATTTTGAGAAACTACCAAACTCTATCCCAAAGCAGTTGAATCATTTTGCATTCCCACCATCAATGTATAAGGATTCCCTTGTCTCCACATCCTTGCTAACACATGTTGTCTATTTTATTATTGTGATGATGATCTTACAAAACTACAATAAAATGTAAAATGGCATTTTATTGTAGTTTTGATTTGCAGTTTCCTAATGACAAATGATATTGAGCCGAAATATGGCTGATTCTGGATTACTTGCATTTTAATACATATCTGATTATTAGATTAGCAATTTCTGCATGGAGCCAGCCAGAATGCTGCTAGTGATCATATGCAATTAGCAGATTGATTTAGAGAAAATGCCCATCTTATTAATACTGAGGATCTATGGTATCAAGGAGCTATGCCATTCCATTTACTTAGAACCTCTTAAATTTTTCAACAATGTTTTCTAGTTTGCAGTGTAAAAATTTTCATGATTTTGTTAAATTTATTCCTAAGTATTTTTTTATGTTTTTGTAAACAGAATTGTTTTCTTAAATTTTCTGATTGTTAATTGCCAGTATATAGAAATAAAATTGATTTTATATTGATCTTGTGTCTTGCAAAGTTGCTTAACTCATTTATATTTTAATAGTATTTTGGGGGATGTGGGTTCCAAGGTCATGTTTTCCATCAATACACAAGGTCTATACACAAAGTCATGTTATCTGTCAATAGAGGTAGTTTTACTTTTTCCTTTCCATTATGGATACTTTTTAATTCATTTTCTGTTTTCTTTTTTTTTTCTAATTGCTTTGGATAGAACTTTTATTACAGTGTTGATTAGAAGTGGCCAAAGTGGATATCCCTGTCTTTGTCCTGATCTTAGGAGGAAAGCACCTGTTCTACCTCCACACATTATAAGATAGATTAACATCTTAATATTGCAGATATTCTGTTAAAGCTAATCTATAAAAATCATTGCCCAGACACATAATCAGTTGGGATATATTTTAACCAAATAAAATGCTTTCCAAGGGAGAAGGTAGGATTTTCACACTCATTTTTCATTTTAAGACATATAACAGTCTAAAAATTTCAAGGTTTTAGTCATGTTTGCCATTACTATTCAGTGAGTAGAAAGAAGAGTTTGAACATCCATATCAGAAAAGTTCTATTACACAAGCGCCACCAAGATATATTCAACTTCATCATTCTCCATCTTCCCTAATGAAAATCTTTCCTGTAGAAGACTTTGCTTGAGTGCAATGCAAATACTCTTTTAAAGAGGATGCACAATAGGAGTATCAAAAAAGATATACTGGTTTAGACTTTGCATTATTCTCATTTTCCATGAGTATATATATCTGAATCTGCTATAAATATTCTTACTTTTCTTTCTCCCCATTCACACCTTCTCTGTAATGTTTTTCATTGTCACTGTTCTTTTCCCCCACGAAAATCTGTTTAAACAATACAATCATCAAGCCAGTGTCCATATATTCCTTCTTCAATAGCTTCAAATAAAGTCCTTCTTTCCTATTTAACTTTGTTGGCTGTCTCCCTTGAGGAAAGATCCCATGTTGTGAAAGAAGGGAGCAAAGATATATTTGGAAAATGGAAAGTCAGACTAAGTCAGAGATAAAATGGTCAGCAAATAAACCTTGTCCTTCTCTCATTACCTATCTTCCTTGCAAGTAATGCACAGGGAGAACCATATGAATAATGTTAATTCATTAGACAGGTCCATATGAATAATGTTTCTATAATGAGGTGAGAGTAGAAGTGACTTGTGTCACTGAAAAGCTGACGCAAGATACTCTATTTTCTCTTCCCCTGACCAAAGAAGCTGTACATTCAGTTTCACCGTGAGTCAGCATTACTGAGTAGCCATATAGAAGGTGGTTGCCCAGATCCATAGAGAACATTGGAAACAAGAAACAAAAGACTCTTTCTTATTGCAGCATTACAAGGCCTTTCCCGACTGAAACATGAATGATTGGTTAGTCACCCCTAACCAATATAACAATGGCAGTAAGAAATGTGTTTATTACATTTTAGTGTAAGCTTCTTTATAAACATTTTTAAACAAATACAAGATTTTTGGAAGTACATTTTAGAATGCCTTTTGTAGAGACATGCATTACTATACTTAATGTGTTCTAGATAATCTAATTCATGTAAGCATTTTACTTGTCCACATGCAAACTAAGATTACTGTGTGGAAAAGAATTCTTTTACATTGAACAAAAATGTTCCTAAGTAATAAAAACTGCAAACACTTGTGTAGCATTTAGTGCATCACAGACATTTTCTAAACAATTTTATATATAGTAACGTATTTAATCTTCAAAACCATATAAGCAGTTAATAAGAGTCTACACATTTTGTAGGTGAAAAATCTAATACACAGAGAATTTCAGTAACTAATTCAAGCTCATCCAGATAGTAAATGATGGAATTGGGACATTAACTCTGTCAGTCGTAGTCCATATCTCTATTTTGACCACTGTGTACTATTATTGCTTGAAATCAATATTGAGGCTAGGCTCAGCCAACCAAAGTAGTTTGATAAAGCCCTTAAAATATTTATATACAGGTTCATGCCACTTTAGAAATCAATTATTAGAAATGTAATTTAACCAACAAACTAAGTGGAGATTTGTTACATCACAAAGAATATTTTTAAAGAGAAAGAGTCTCCTGTACCATTTCAAATGTGATTTCAATGACAGACAATCCATTCTGAAGCTTGGAAAGCCAGGTCCCCCTACACACCTGTGGGGGAACACAGAGTTACCATTTTCATTGGGGATCAACGAACTATGATCAATAGGGGCAAGGATGGAAAGTAACATCATTGGATGTCTTCTTATTTCTATTTTTATTATGCCAATAATAGAAATGCAATTTGGTGCAAGAATAATTTATTTGTAATGACTGAATTGCTTTTCATTTTAATACATAAATTATTCAACTGCTTTTTGTGATCAACTCTTGTATCTAAAAATTGCATGTTGAGGCTGGATGTGGTGGCTCACGCCTGTAATCCCAGCACTTTGGGAGGCCGAAGTGGGCGGCATCACCCAAGGTCGGGAGTTCAAGACCAGCCTGACCAACATGAAAAACTCCTGTCTCTCCTAAAAATACAAAATCAGCCAGTCACTGTGGTGCATGCCTGTAATCCCAGCTACTCGGGAGGCTGAGGCAGGAGAATCGCTTGAACCCAAGAGGCAGAGGTTGTGGTGAGCCTAGATCGTGCCACTGCACTCCAGCCTGGGCAACAAGGGTGAAACTCCATCTCAAAAAGAAAAAAATTGCTTGTTGAAGACATGATTTAATTCATCATATTAATCATATACTTATTTATATTTATAGATTGCACTTACTTCTTTTTCATATGCTCTTTGCACATGTACCTAAGAAAAATTAGAGAAATGTAACTTGAGGAAGCATTCTAAGAATGATTTAAGATATGAAATTCCTAGAGATAAGATTGAGATTCCTATCAATACATCCAGTTCAAAGACTTATTCCTGCGTGACGTTCAGGAGTGTCTACATAAAGTCAAGGCATGACTGTGCTGGGTGTGGAGCCATATGAACTAAAAACGCAAGTTCACTATCAAGTGTAATAATAAAGCTTCTACTAAATCACTACCATTTAGAAGAACAAAGAATGGGAGACAGAAAGTGATGTAGTCTATTTAATTTACTGAGAAATTGAAAACGCGATATTGTAAGAGGTGGGAGTGCTCCCTATTTTATTTGTTCCTTTACATCTCCGTATACACTGTGATGTCAGCCCTATATCCATTCTGCGTACCCACTGGACAGGCATTGTAAAGGTCCTCATGCCATAAGGGTGAAAAATTACCAGAATTTATCCCCAACCATGTTCTATGGGAGGAGCAACTATCCAACGTTCTCTTCGGACCTTGAGCCGCCTGTCTTTATCCTCCTTGCCCGTGTCTGAAGTGGGCATTTGGTGGTGGAGGAGGTATGTCAGCTAATTTCCTTTCTGGGCCTGAGAATGATTTTAATCCTAGTCTTTTTTTTTTTTTTTTAGACAGAGTCTTGCTCTGTCGCCCAGGCTGGAGTGCAGTGGTGCGATCTTGGCTCACTGCAAGCTCCACCTCCTGGGTTCATGCCATTCTCCTGCCTCAGCCTCCTGAGTAGCTGGGACTACAGATGTCTGCCATCATGCCCAGCTAATTTTTTTTATTTTTTAGTAGAGACAGGGTTTCACCGTGTTAGCCAGGATAGTCTAGATCTCCTGAACTCGTGATCCGCCCGCCTCGGCCTCCTAAAGTGCTGGGATTACAGGCGTGAGCCAACACGCCCAGCCTGAATCTTAGTCTTAAGATGTTTGCCTTATGATATACTTCTCAAAAACTAGCCTTCTTATTATACTTGATTCCAATCGGTTCATATGCACAACAGCCTTTCCAAGGTAAATTTCAGATTTACTCTGTTTGCTTTCTTGCTCCCATCATATTCTTTAATTTAGATGAGGATATTTTGAGGCTGTGGGCTTTTCTGCATTCCAATCAGATTTTTACCCTAAGTCATTTTATTCAGTCAAAAGTATTTACTTAGTCTACACTTTTCATCTGATTTTTTTCCTGAGTCAGTTTAAAGATCTTACTGGATTTTTAGTCTTCAAAGTTTTCTCAATCTCATCTTCTATTGCTGGGGATCAGGAAACAATGACTTTCTCAATACTGAACAACCTAGATTTTGTGGACTGTATCTATTTGCTTGCCAACCAGCAAACTACCACCTGAACCCATTGCCTTATAATATCTTGGCAAACACAGTCTTTTACAACTACGCAAAATTATAAATTTTTCAAACTCTCTTTTCCTAAAGCCACACATTTTTGTTGTTATTAGTGGTGTTTTTACTTTTAAATTTTGTTTTGTTTTGTTTTAGGTGTACAATCTGTCTCCCTAAATCCTTCAGGGGTTTGTAAAATGCAATGGTTTATGCATTTTGCCAAACATTTTACTACTGTATAATACCGATTACCATCTTTTTAAGGCTTTGATATCAGTTTCTTTCTGCTCGTATTTTAGGTTTTTGTTATGAAAGCTTTCTAGTTCTGGTTTCACTGTCAGTATTTGTCAGGGCAAGAATGATTATTCTTCACTAACAACCTTCAATGTCAGTGGCTTGTAACAGTAGTTTATTGCCCTATCATACAAAATTTGGTATGTCTCCAGAAAATCTACAGCAAAATTGTCCTCCAGAAGTCCACTCAGGCTAGCAGAGGTTCCACCATGTGAGTTGCACTACCTGAAATTATGTATTATTCTGTTCACTTCTGTTCATAACCCCTTGGTCATTACTTATGACAGTATCCTGACTAATCCCAGGGGCTCAAAAATATAACCAAACAAATGAAACAGATGGTGAACAGACTGCTTCTGACAGTGTTACATTCTCAATTTCTCAATAAATTAAATAGATTCCATAATGCCATCTTTTTCCTCTCAGCATTATTGTTTATAAACTATGGTACATTTTTGTACTTCAGAGCTGATGATGAAGTTGGTAGTTGCCAATTAGAGCTTTATTCTGTGCAAAGTTAAGAGACTTCTCCAGAATTGAATGTGTGACTTTACTTTCACAAGCACCATGCTTTACTGCCATTGAAATCACATTAGGGAAATCAGTATGGAATCTAAGGCTAGTGGTGTTATGTTCAGTGCAACTGAGATAAAGAACTTGAGAAGAATTTCCATAAGAATTTAAATATTGTATAATCTAATATTATGCAACCCTCAAGCTTAAAATCTATTTTATGTGTGTGAATCTTAAGAAAAAATGATCAAAGGATAGCTAACATGCACACTGAAGAAGCACTATAAAAAATCCATGAATAAAATTCAAAGACAATTTCTGTTTTGAAAGTCAAAAATATTTAGGTTTGGTAAGACTCTGTGAATCAACAAGTGACAGGATAATAACATGTTGACTTAGCCAAAGGACAAATGCAAAAATGCAGTGTGCAGAAAAAAATTAAATATAACCTTTGATATTAATATATTCCAATTTACTGTATTTTCTTACTGAAAACTAATAAATCTACATGTATTTAAATTTGTGTATATTTTCAGAGAAATACTTAAATTTTTAAGGCTTATGACATTGAAAATGCAATTAAGCTACCAATAACTTAATTAGTAAATTTCTTGTTTCTGCTGTGGAGTCCCATGTGTAAAATGTATTTTTCAACTTGACATGGCTTATACATTAAAGAGTCTACCTTCAGGGTGCTTTAGTCTTCAAAAAATAAAAAAATAGACTGATCAGCAATTTTACCTTGTAATAAACCTTACCAACACTTCACAGGTCCATCTAATGGAAGGCAAATAATATTAAAAGTTGTTTAGGCCATGTCATCTTGCCCATTTTAAAATAACACTACTTTAATAATGTACTTCCCTATTTTGCTGCTAATTGCAGCAAATATTTTTTCCTTAATGAGTCAAACTTCATTCTCATTACCAGTACAAATCTTTTAAAAAATCAAATGAAACTTTTAAAAAGTAGTTTTAACCATGTGCTATTTAGCACTTTACTAGCAATCCGAACACTGATAACAACCATTGTCTCTGATAAAGAGAACTATACATTTTAAGGCAAAAATTAAAGTGAGTCTGCAAAATAAATTGAACATAATCCCTTACTGCACATACTATAATTGCTGCTCATAATGAAATTGGACATTATGTTGGTCATTAGAGTGGAAGTTTGAGGCTGCATTTGGATTCCTTATAGGAAAAATAAGTAATGTCACACCCAAGTAAGTACACCATAGGAAAAAATATACAGAAGGAAAATATATTTAGAATTTAGTTGCAAATTCAGGTTTGAAAAATGCATCATGAGAACACAAGATAAATTCTTTGGCCACGGTTAACTTTGAAGCAAAGAAGCAAATGGGCATACCACCTGGGGCTCATTACTAGTTTTGCTTTTGGCTCCGAGATTTACAGTTTCAACGTCAGGGCTTTGCATTAAATTCAGTCAAACAATTCAACCTTAGTAGGCTTGGGACAAGACAGGAGCAGGTGCCTGTGGGGCAGGAGAGAATTCAGAATTCTTATCCACAATCTGCTCCTGTCTAGATTCTTAATGCTGGACTAGGAAACCTGCCAACTTGTGATCCTGATGGGCAGAAACTTTAGTAGCCAGTTCTCCTTAAGGTCTCGTATCTGATGAATGCCTGTGTTCATTAAAGGTTCCCTACTAAGGACCCTCTCTTGGTTTCTTGGGTCTCTATTCAGTACCATTGAAATAATACACTAAATTTGGAGAAAATTGAACTTCTCTGTATTTTTGCTTCTAACTTGAGTTTCCTCAAAGGCACAGCCACAGACAAAGGCTTGCAAGGCAAGAAATGTAATAACAAGAGGTTGAGAGTGAGAAGAGGTTAGCAGGAAAATAGAAAAAACAAATGAAAAGTTGCCTTGTTTCATTACCCATTAGGCTGAGACATGGTATTTTTCTTTTCTTTTCTTTTCTTTTCTTTTCTTTCTTTTTTTTTTTTTTTTTTTTTTTTTTTTTTTTTTTTTTTTTGTGAGAGCAAGTCTCACTCTGTTGCCCAGGCTGGAGTGCAGTGGTGCGATCTCGGCTCACTGCAAGCTCCACCTCCTGGGTTCACGCCATTCTCCTGCCTCAGCCTCGCCCGGCTAGTTTTTTTTTTGTATTTTTTAGTAGAGACGGGGTTTCACCATGTTAGCCAGGATGGTCTCGATCTCCTGACCTCGTGATCCTCCCATCTCGGCCTCCCAAAGAGGCTTGAGCCACCACGCCTGGCGAGACATAGTATTTGATCTTGCCAAATGTTGTGAAGTTTATGAAATACATGTCAGAACTTGAAACTCAGAGGACAATAGGGAAGAAATTTGTTCCAGTAACTTCTGTCCCCTACTGATCAAAGATAGCACCATTGGCATTGAAGTCCCACTCCTAGCTGTCTATCCATGAGTGTTTATCAGACCCCTCTAGGAGTTCTAAGCTGTGTCTTCAAAAACGACTTGGGGCAGAAAACTAGAAAAAGCCCTTGCACAGGATAAGACACAGTCAGATTGCTCCTGTGAGGTTGAGGGACATCTTAAAGAAACAGGGAACCACATCAGTGGTTGTAGTAAGAGGTTCAGTCAAGATAATTTGGAGTGGTACACAAGGGCTCCCCATAGATTGGTTTAAATTTAAAACTAAACCAGAATTAAAGCACTAGGAATAGAAATGGAAAGAAAAGGGAGAAGGAGAAGTTACTGGACTACTTTCTAAATGCAACTTAATTATTTTGCCACGAAATATTTAATTTTTTCTTTCACACATAGTAGACATGTCCCATGTGGCCTTGAAGAGCATTTACATATCACTCTTAAACATTCAGTGTAGGCAAAGTTTACATCTTACTAAAATTTCCTCAAAAAGAAGTTAAATCATTTTAAAAATATGTAATTATTAAAGAGCATTATTAAGGAAAGAAGCCTTCTGAATAATTTAGTTTTCAGGATAATTGAAAGCTGAAACATAAATGATGTGAAACACCTGGGGACTGGTAATTTTTTCTCCTGATGTAATAGAAAGAGCATTGAACTTGGATTTAGAATCTGTAGGTCTGAATGTTAATCCTGGCCCCTTGTTATTGTACAACCTTGGACAATAACATATAAAAATATTGAGACTCTCTTGGGTCTGGATATCTTTATAGGTAAAACTCAACTAATAAAACTTGCTTGCAAATGTTACTGTTTAATATAAGGCCGAACAAGATAATATGTTAGAAGATATTGTCCCCTGGACCACCTACCTTGGTCTTTATGACCTCACACAATTCAGAGATTTCAGACACCATGCCAAATTGGTCCTTAGTCTATGACTAAGTGAGGGCACCAGCTCCAGTGCCTCTTTATCTCTACTGCCTCCGAGGAGCCTTTAGGCGCCTTCAGAAATCTCCTTACACTCACAAAATTTTGCACCCATGTAGGTCATTTCCAGTATTACCAACCTATGCTCATAACAACATAGTCCTCTGATTCTGCAACTGTACTTCTCAACATAGATTATTTTTAACATGTACTTTTAGATGGTATGTATTTTATCATTCTTCTTTCTCCAGGGTGGAATATTCCAGTGTTGAAATTTTGCCCCAGTTGTTTAAAAGAATCTTCTGTATCATCATCTTTACTCCAATGATCTGTTCAGATCTTGGCTGGCAATAATCCTCTCAAAATGCTAAATACAGAAAATTAGGATTTTTGAGCCAATCGGTAACCTGGTATTGGTTATACTTTATTTAATCTCCTTCAGTTTTTTAAATATTCTTGACTTAACAGTTTCTACTTAAGTACAAAACCTCATGCAGATAATTCAACATGTTAAGTAGTACTCCTTAGCTAGCCATACTCAGAGCATGTTATGTTTTCCTGTGTTGTAAGATAGATCTTTCCCTAGAACCAGCCCATGTTCTTCTTGAGTATATAAAATTCCTTCGAGAAGTCAAAATGTAATGATTTTATTATAATAAGATATCAGAAACTGCCTCTGAAAGTTTGTTTTAGGTAGTTATAATCGCATACTTGATAATTGTAAATTATTCCATTTTAAAAATACAGAACCTTTGCAATCAAACATTTATAATCTGTACTATCATTCTCACCAACAACAGACTTTCAAAGAGACTTCATAAAAATATGCAGTTAAAATTGTCTCTAAGGATATTTTTTCCAAGTAGAATTAAGCCAGAAGGGAAAGCAGTCTTTTCCTAAAACCTCACAGAGGCAAAAAACAGAAATCTTTAGAACTTCTGAGAAATAAATTTTAGAAATAAATTCTAATTAGAAATATTAAGAAGCTAGAGGTGAGTATAAAAGACAAAGGGGCACCTAATATGGGAATTGAACTTGCCAGAGTAGCTTGAGTTGAAAATATAAACGAAAAGTTGACTTTGTACTAAAAGAATAAACTAATACACTGGGGTAGAAAGCAGAGAGTTACAGAAGATTTCAAGTTAAGCAACTGTTCTAGTAATATTCGCACACACTGAATATTCGTCAGACTACGGTACTCGCTATGGCACTAATATACCATATAGATAATTTACCCATCCTGACTCTATACAGTAAGGATGTAGTCTCTGAGATAGACAGACAGACAGACAGACAGACAGACAGATAGATAGATAGATAGATGATAGACAGATACACGGATACAGACATAATTTGTCTTAATCATACTAAATGCTTCAATATTTATCTCTTGAGTTAAAGGCTATTCCATAAGAGTAGCAAGAGGTTAATGAAATATTCTATATTTAAGCTGAAAGAGAATTCTTCAGTGGTCATTAACTCCAACCTTTTATTTTGCAGATTTAAAACTGAGGCACAGAAAGTTGATTTGGTTAGCTTAAAGATGCACAGCCAGTGTGTGCCAGAGTTAAATATTTTTATTTCTGAGTCAGTGCTCTGATAATTTCACCTAGTTGTGACTGCATAACTGATTGAAAAATAATATCAATTACACTCTTGGATATCAACAAGCTGAAATTTGTTACTGTGCTTAAAATATAGTGCCATGATGCCATCTTCTTAATGATAAATTCATAGGCAAACTGCTAGCCAAATTTTGCCAAATAATTCACTGTTTCTTACAATTAGAACATACTCTAGAACTCAGATATATTTTTTAAAATCCTCCAATTTTAAAATTGCATTGCTTCTAGTATTCTTCTCACTGATGTCTTTGCTTTAGAAGTTTAGAAGTTATGTATTACTGGTAAATTTCTTCAAATACCACCAAATAGCTTCACCCTAGGCAAAAGTTTTTAAAAGCAGAAAAGTTCAAAAACAGCAGAGAACTACTGCTCTTCTGTATTTTCTATCAGTTGCAAACATGTTTAATGCTTTTCTAAGAAGTTTGCTGTTTTTGGAGTAGACGTATTGAGCATTTTAATACTTAATATAATGAAGATGAAAATTATGTTTGATTTCAACTGAGTCACTTTTTAAACAGAGTAGCATAAAGACCCAGATACGGGCACAAGAAGAGATGGCAAATTTATATATTGTTTCAATACTAGACTACACAAATCCAGTGTTCAAATGATTTTTAAATAAAATTTTTTCAAAAATGAATTATCAACCAAGTAAAATATGTGTGTGATTTTCTATGTACAAGTCTGAAGTAAACCTTAAATGTCTTAGGAAAGATGATGCCTGCCATGATCTCCCTCACATATGCAAGTTATTTGGTATGGAAAAAAGAGATGATCCAGGACGCCAGATCCTCCATCTTTAAATTAATATTTACAATGAAATTGAAGGAATTTTGTTGCCTGTGCAGGATAAAAACAAGTGCCCAATGTTGCATACATCTGCATTCATCTCAGGGCATAAATCCATATGTAGAGAAAAAGATCCTCGTAGGAGAAGTACTAGCAGGGAAAAAAAAAATACTAACATATATTTTTCTTTATTGGGATGTTCTGCTAATATTACATATTTTAAAAATAAGTATGCTATATTAACAGATTAGAGAATAAAAAATAATTTAGCTGGTTTGATCTGTTTTATGGAGAATGAGGGTCACAAAAGTTCTGAGATTCATTACTCATCTAGTTAACATAACCAAAGATTCCTGGTCCCACCTCATTCTGAAGGCATACCCTAACTCTTTCTGAGTCTGTCAACTCCACTTCTGTCAGTCCTATAGCATTGACTTTAATAGTCACATATTGTGTTTGTCTGTAAAAGTTATTTCTAAAAGTTATATTTGTGAATATTTAAATTTGTTGATTCACACTTAAAAATGAAGCAGATTCAGCCTCTGTTCTGATTTTTTTTTCCTCTAGAGCTTACTTATTGTTGCTAAATAAATCAAGGCAAATTATTTATTAATGTTCAGAATATTAATATTAAAAATTCAGAATGAAGAAATAATTTGGCTCCAAAAGTACCACTAAATAAAAAATATTTTACAGTGCTCAACCTGACTCAACAAAATATCTGATTTATTGAACTTGATCTATAAGAAAAGTAGTAAAGCTAATAGTATAAGAGCTATTTTTTCTCCTGCTGAGTATTTCCTTCCTTCTTCTCTTCCTTTCTTTTCTTTCTTTCTAAGGACAAACATTTTGCACCTGCCTTTCCATAGTTAGTGGAATGGAATTACAGCAAAAGAGAGAGAGCATGTCTGAGCTCATGAAACTTACATCCTACTGTGGGATATGGACAATAAGCAAGAAAATAGATGGTAGATATTAACAATATAATTATAGGTTGTAAAAAGTTCTAATAAAGAAGTAAGGCAAATTGAGATGACAGAGAGTAACTAACAGAACTCAACTTTGGCTAGAGGATCAGAGAAGATCTCTTTGAATAGATCTTTGCAAGGAGCCCGAAAGATAAGGAGAAGCCACTCTGAAAGGGAAACCGAACTGGAGGCAGAAGCAAGGCCGGGACAACTATTTCTGGTTTTATTCTTGGTGCAATGTGAAGCTATTAAAAGACTCTAATGAGAGAAGTCTACATGGCGTGCTTTGTTTCAGAAAGATCATTCTGGCTGCTGTGTGGAGAATAGAAGCTGAAGTTAAGAAGGAAAATGAGTAAGAAAGTTATTAAAGTGATGAAAGAACAATGGTGGTCTTAGAAAAAAGTGAGAGTACCTCAATATTATACCACCATTGAATACAGAACATGCAAATACATATGTTCATGCCTGTTACCCCAGCACTTTGGGAGGCGGAGGCGGTCAGATCACTTGATGTTAGGAGTTTGAGACCAGCCTGGACAACATGGTGAAACCCCATCTCTACAAAATTACGAAAATTAGCCAGGTGCGGTGGCATGCGCCAGTAGTCCCAGCTACTTGAGAGACTGAGGCAGGAGAATTGCTTGAACCTGGGAGATGGATGTTGCAGTGAGCCAAGATCGTGCCACTGCACTCCAGCCTGGGAGACAGAGTGAGACTTTATCATTAATAAATTAATTAATTAATTAATTAATTTAAAAAGTCTTGTGCAATTTTAAGTCGATCTCTGTTCATTGCAGAACTTTCCCCCCCTCCTTTTTTTTTTTTTTTTTTTTTTTTAATCATGAATCCTGCATCTTTGAAGAGTCTGCAATTTCTTGGAAGTTAAAAGAAAGTTTATTTCCTTCAGGTTAAGGAAATACAAATGCTTTCCGGCACAGTCGTTGGTGGTACTAATCCTCAGAATTAAAACTTTAGCAAGCTGAGGCTTAATGCACCAAGATGACATCTAGGCTGATAAAAATTATAGCAGCTTCACCCCTTTTAAATGTAAATATCTGTGTGCTTAGACTGATACATCCTATAATAGCAAGATATTCAGAAGATGTCAAATCTTTTAAACACATGGATAATCAGAGAATATGCTTAAATAGAACTTTCTTTATTCTCAAACTACACATTCACAATTTTATTCTGATAACACATTTATGAATCTACTTATTTTATCATTTGTTTTTGTAGAACTTCCAGCTGTTTCATTTATACATGTGTTGAATACATTTTACATGAAGATAAAACCTTGTGTTTATTTTTAGTTCTTGTGGTACAGAGTGCTATACAGTGCATGTGTTAGATGCTACGTAAATGTTTATAAAATGACTGTGTTTTCTGAATTCCATTTTGAAACCCTACATACAAAATCAATCATAGACAATAGTTGTATCCTTAATCACACCTGATTATTTCACCAATGTTGAGACACATAGATGTTCTCATTTCAGAAAAAATATTAATTAAAAAAACCATTCTCATTCTATGTTATAGTAAAATCAATTTTCAAATAGCATATCTTTAGTTATTAATTAATGATGGCCACCCATGAAGTACAGACCTATAACTATTACTATTGCTATAACTATTACTATTGCTATAACTATTACTATTGCTATTGTTATAACTATTACTATTGTTGCTAGGGAGGAGTGTCTCCTTTATATAATTTTCCAGTGAAGCTCTGGTTTTAACATCATCCCCAACCATTAGAAGCTGCTTGATAGTTATTTTACAGATTTTTTTTTTTTTTTGAAACAGAGTTTTGCTCCGTTGCCCAGACTGGAGTGCAGTGGCATGATCTCAGCTCCTGCAACATTTGCCTCCTGGATTCAAGCAATTCTCCTGCTTCAGCCTCCCTAGTAGTGGGACTACAGGTGTATACCACCACACCAGGCTAATTTTTTATATTTTTAGTAGAGACGGAGTTTCACCATATTGGCCCGGCTGGTCTCGAACTCCTGACCTCGTGATCTGCCCACCTCGGCCTCCCAAAGTGCTAGAATTACAGGCGTGAGCCACTGCACCCGATCCAGATTTGTTTTTGTACTATAACTTTCAATTTGCAAATAGATATAAAAACAATTGGCTATTCTAATGCCTTATTTTAAGCATTACAATTCAGAGACTACTTTCATTACATTAATTTTTTAAGATAATCTTTCAAAATTAATTTATAACTTAAATGAGGTCCCTCAGATATTTATAATTTTTTAACATTTTAATGGCTATAATTAATAATTGAAAATTAATTAAAATTTGTATGCAGTGAATTTTAAAAAACATTTTAATAGATATATAACATTATGACAGACTTAATTTATTCGTCTCTCTGGTGAGTCATCTCAAATTAGTCATAGTTCCTCTAGCGATAATTACAAATTTTGGAAACTGCTTAGCTATATTTTAAGATTAATTACCTGTAGTAAGTTAAAAGTATGCTAAAATACAAAAGCATTTAAATATGAATAAAACACCTATGTGTTTCACACTTTTAACATTGTATTTTATACTTTAATAAAAAATGAACATGCATAGAATGTCTGTGTTAGTGTAGGCTAATGAAATATAAATATCTGCATCACAATTGAATGCAAAATTATGAAATTATAGCTATATATTTAAATAACATCTTTCTTACAAGGGAAGGAATATTTTTTATGGTTGATCCTTCTTATATGGTAAAATATTTCTAAACAATGCTTTCATATGCCTTGACTAATTAATGTTAATATTAAGGAGTTTGCACCTAACAGAAGTGTTTCCTCTTCCTTTACATGATTTTTTTATAACCCCTTAAAAATGAATGAGTTGTGAAGAGCATTCTGGAGTGGGCTACTGGAGCCATGGCAGATGGCAGGCTGCTGGCAACACTGCTAAGAACCACAAGTAGGTTCAGCATTTTCCTTCCAGATTCCACAATGATGAGCGCCGCCAAGGGAGTCCTACCCTCACAGGGTGAAGTGTTCAGTCTTCACAGAAAACAACCTTGGACGTAGCAATTGGTAATTAGCAAACTTAGATAATGAAGAAAGAAAGTAAACATTCTTTAGACATGGGTGTAGAAAAGAAAGAACATACTGGCCGTCTTGTTACAGGAGATCAAAAATCAACATCTTACTTCTGAAAAGGGGAAGAAGACAAGAAAATTGATGAGGAGCTGGAGTTTCAATATCAGCCAGGTGTCAATAGTCAATTTTCAGGAGATACAGATGACACTGTGAATTTGGCTTTAGTGAAGCATATCATGATGAAGAAGGTGATGTAGCCGGAGAGGCTGCTGCTGCTGATCATGATGAAGCTCATGATGATGATGATAATGTGAGAATTCATCTGATTCTGAAAATCCAGATGACTCTGAAAATGATTCATTCAGGAAAAGAAGAATCTGTTGCAGGACTCCAAGCTGCTGAGCACCTTGAGGAAACAGAGGATTCCCTAAACAAAATATATGCCAAAAAAAATCATAAAATGATGTGTATTAAATCCAGTGGTTCATGACTCCACTCATAATGCTTTGTATTCAAAATTAGTCTTAATGTTATATTGCACAGTGGAACACTGCTTATAGGCACAGACCTTTGTGTTATAATGTTAAAAGGGCCTTTTAAAATAATTACAAAGTATGTTTCATTTCAGATGCCATGGATTAAACTTTTATGAGCAAGATTACCACCATTATTATAAAAAGTAATTGTCATATACAACAAGAAATAAATACAAAACTCAACTTCCAAAAAATGCACTTCAATACCACATAAATTTAACAGACTGCACATATATAGTCATATTAATCAGGTCAAGCTGAATTGCTAAATCAAACATAGAAAAAAGACCAACTTTCTTGAAATTACTACAAAATTGCAACATCATTGGCCAAATAGAATTAAATATAGATAAACCGGAGAAATCTATTGACCATAGAAACATTGATACAATTAATGATTGATTCACCTTCAACTATTCATGTTTTAAATAGTTCCAAAAAATTGTAGCTAATATACACTAAGCCCATGCTTGGGAGATAAACAAGTATAAAAAAATATATTTTAGGATGAAAAAGTAGCCTGATGGTAAAATTTATTTTTTAAAAGACACTGATGTACGACAGAAATCATTTTTAGGGAAATACTAGTGAAATGCTAATAATAAACATAAATAAGTCTACCTCTAATATAAAATTTACTGTTTTTTATTTAAGCTCCTAGGAATGTCCTCCTATTTATTATCACTATATTTATTAAAATGTACTGAGTTTATTTCCATTAACCTAAGATATATTGTTTATAACAGAAACTCATTTATGTCTAATTCTGTTGGTTTCTGAAGTAGTTTAGGCTCTTGGTAAAGACCCTCAGGAGTAATTGTCCACAACACAAGACTATTATGCCATCTAGCATGTTTAACAAGACACATGACTAGAATATCAATTATGCCCAACATCAGTGCTGAGATCAGTTAAAGAAATCAGCTTAGCAACTTTCTCCATAATGCATGTCTCCAGACAACACTCTATCTAAGTAGCAAATATTTGCTGTAATTTATTGGTATTTACAGAATCCAATAAGCAATAGATTCTTTGATTCCATTTTGTTTTCTGGAGTACATATAAATTAGGTGAATCAGCGCTAAGATGACACATGGCCAGTCATGAATAAAAATAACAAAATTAGATGCAGTAACACTTTGTAACAACTTAAAAATCAACTTCAAATGCAGCGATTTTCTTTGCTTGTATTTTCAAGACCTCCATCCACTCCCGCTTTCAACTGTTTTCTTTAGGACTTCATTATGTTCTTTGGCAGACTATTTCACACTCTATTAGTTACAGTCAATTTCATCGCATCACTTGAAGTATAAATGCCCACAGTTCTCTGCACCTCTTAAAACTACATCTCTTCCTTCTTGGTATTTAATAACCGGTAGCCTGGCACTTGAATTAGGGAATAATTTTACCTCTTCTACCCAAATAGTCTTAAGTGAGGAAAACTCTATTTGTCAATTTTAAATTCTATATTGTATGAAGATAAGTTGCATATCTATTTTATAAAAGAAAAATTGTCCAAAACTTAATAATAAGGAAAATAATGTGGGTTACACATCCTTTCAGTTTTATACAGAGTTAAAAGCTTCGCAAGGATTGTCCAGGAGAATGCACCTGGTTCATTTTACTATTAAAGGTCACAGATTTCATTACTTGTTAATTTGCAGAATTTGTCCAATAAAGGTGGAAACAATTTGTCTGCTAGAACAGATAACTTCCACAATTCATAAACTACTGAAAATTAAAGAGTTTTGTATCCAACTCAGCAATCTTATAATAATTTTTTTTGATAAATTGACTACAAATAACCTAACTTCTTAAGTGCTGTTTGAATCAGTCATAACATCTTATAGGTTTCTTTACTAATAAAAGAGTTAAATAAAATATTTGACATATTTATTTTATATTTGCCTGAAGGACATGATTTCACTCTTTTGCAAATTATATTTTAATCTATGCAATAATTAAAATCCCTCCAGATAATATAAGGAGTATGTTAAAGTCACAAAGCCTATCTACATTCTTACTAAGATAATCAAACACTGATCTAAAGCTATATTATTAGCATTGCAGTGGGAGGAGACTGATTGAATTTGCCTTTGATATATATCTTACTTTGTCTTAATCATTGTCTTTCAAATACTTAACAGTTGGCAACATGCTAGGTGAATGAGTTTTTAAAAATCTGTTATTTCAGTAAAATAATAGAGTGTAGCATCATTAAATGCATTTACAGTCCTAAGACCTCATAAAAAATGATTTTACACAATAATTTAGGTATATTTTATTTAAAAGTATATCACATACCAATACCAATATACATGATATTTAATAAAATTCTCAAATGCTATATTCAAGAATTTGTTAAATACCATATCTCAGATAGACATTTATAATGATACCTATCCAGCCAGTTGCAATTTTTTATTAAGAAAATTATATTGCTTCTCACTTCTGCAAAAAGATGTTTCTAATACAGCATCAAAATATGGATTGTTAAACACTGCCTTGATTATGTGTCATTATATTTATCTGTTAAAAAATGTCATTTTTTCAGTAAAGAATATAGAAATGTAGAAAAATATAAAGTATGTATTAGCAGGTGAAATGAGCTCGAGTGAAATGTAAGGTAACAAAATATGGGACTGCACAAACTATATTAAGTTCATAATTATTTCTAATACTTGCCACGAAAGTAGCAAATGTAAATATCACCCATAGAAGCAAACATGAACAATTGAAAGAAGTTGAATAGTACTATTTACTTTGAACTCATCAAAGTAAAACTTAAATTCTCCATCCATATCATTAGTATTTATGCTAATATATAACTTATTTTGCTTAGAAATAGTTGCTTTAGGTGTTCACAGTTTATTCATATATTTGTGATGACCTAAATGCTGTCTTTAGGCCCCTTAAATAAACTTATGTTCATTTGGGTTGAGATAGAACATTTCTAAAAAATATCATCTGCTTGATTTTTGCCTGGGTACTGCTTCAGATAAATCATTTCCAGGTGCCTGGGGATATAAAATATACTAAAGAACATTATCATAATTCTATTTCAGATATAGATGGATCAGAGTAAATAAAAGTTATTTCCTTCAGCTACTTTCCCAATATCAACTAGATAGCCAGGCTTAAAATTAATGAAGCTTTTAGAAATAAGGCTGCAAATAAGGCTCTCAACTCACACTTAAATCTCCAAGTATATTGTGTTCCTGTGGTTAAATGTCTAGCAAGCTGATTTAATTGCATTCTAAGCCTTAAATTATCTATGTAGGTAATTTAGCAGAGAAATTATTATATTCTCCAAGTGACATAAATACAGCTAAACAAAATTTGATCTAGGAATGCTTAAAATTTTTCTTTCTTCAGTGTGCTACAAATATCTGTGATACCATGAATTGGCTGATGATAGTAGATATTAGCAGTAAGATTAATTTTATTTAAGGTGTGGTTGTAAAAATAGATACAGAAAAATCAAAGTTTGTCTGAATTGAAAATTGTATAAAACAAGTAGAGGACTAGAGCTTCAGAGTTTATGAGCAGGCTATGGGAATATTACTCAATTTTAATTCCTTGATAAGCTTTATGTTTCATATTTTTCAGTGAAGAATAGCACATATGAATATGTTCAATTCATATGTGTAGAGTTCAAATAGTTATCACAAAATAAGAATACAAAGATGATTAGCACCAAACTCAAGAAAAACAGCTGGTATTGGAATCACACCAGAAGCCTCTCTCATGTTATTTTATAATGGTGACCCTTCCTTTATCACCAAAGGTATTTTCTCTGTGAATTATAACAGCCATGATTAATTTTCCCTACTTTGGAACTTTAAATCAATGAAGCATACAGTATACATTTTTGACTGGTTTCTTTCACTCAATATGTGTTTGCAGAATCGATTTATACTATTAATTTACCAGCAGTTATTTCATATTTCTTGTTATATAGTATTCTAAGATATGAATATGCCACAGCTTATTTATTCATCCACTAATAATGGACATTTTGGAGGTTTTCACTTTGGGGCTAGTGAAAATAATGCTGCTCTTAGCAAACATAGACAAATAAGAACACATCAAACTCAAAAACTTCTGTGCCCCCAAAGAAACAGTCAACAGAGTAAAAATGCAATCTGCAAAGAAAAAATATTTGCAAATCATATCTGATAAGAGATTAGCATCTAGAATTTATAAGGAACTTCTGCAACTCAGGAACAACAAAATTAAAGTTGATTAAAAGTGAGCAAAGAATGTGAATAGGCAATATCTAAAAGATATACGAATAGTTAATAAACATAAAGATGTTTAACATTACTAATTGTGGGAGAAACACAAATCAAAACAACAATGAGATTATAATGTCACATCTATCAAGATGGCCTATCAAAAAAACTAACCAAACAAACAAACAGACAAAAAATAAAATAACAAGTGTTGGCAAGGATGTGGAGAAGTTGTGCCCTCGTGCACTATTGGTGGGAATGTAAAATGGTTTTTTCACTATAAAAAATAGTATAGAAATTCCATGCGATTTGGCAATACCACTTTTGGGTATTTACCAAAAGAATTCAAAGCAGGATCTCCAAGATATAATTGCACACCCATATTCATAGCATCATTATTTACAATAGGCAAGAGGTGGAAGCAAATCAAATATCCCTCAACAGATGAATAGACAAAGAAAATGTAATATATTCACACAATAGATTATTTGGCCTTATAAAGAAAAGAAATCCTATCATATGCCACAACAGGACCAAACTTAAGCACATTATGCTAAGCAAATTAAAGTAGTCACAAAATGACAAATACTGTATGGTTCTACTCCTACAAAGTATTTGAATTAGTTGAAAGCATAGAAATAGAAAGCAGCAAGGTAGTTGCCAAGGCTGCGGGAGGGACATGTGAGAGAGGAAATTAATGCTGAGTATAGAGTTTCAGATGGGAAATTTCTAGAGATCAGTTGCTCAACAATGTAAATATAGTTCATACTCTTAATTGTACATTTAAATGGTTATCATGGTAAATATAATGTTACATTATTTCACCAAAATAAAAATATAGAAAAAATGATACTTCTCTGACATTTTTGTGCATGTCCTTTGGTGCACATATGTGCATGTTTGTTGGGAATATACTTTGGAATGGAATTCTTAGGTTATAGAGTGTATATGTGTTAAGCTTTAGAAGACACTGTTTAGTAGTTTTCAAAAAAGAGTCAACAATTTATTGTCTCATCAGAAATAGGATTGTTCTATATCACTGTGAGCACTTGGTATTATTTGTATTTTTAATTTCATTCATTATGGTTGATATTGTAATGAGATTTCATTTATTTGAAGTGGAATGAAGCTAAGCACCTTCTAATATATTTATTGGCCATTTGGATATCCTCCTGTATGAAGAGTTTGTTCAGTTCTCTCATATATTTTTCTATTGGACCATCTGTCTCATTTTTATTTATTTGGAGGAGATCTTTATGTATCTTGAACATGAAACTTCTGACTATTATACATATTGCAAATATATTCACCTACTCAAAGACTTGACTTTTCCCTCTCTTAATAATAGCATCTTTTGATAAGTGGGAATTCTTTATTTTAATGAAAGCATTACTAATATTTTTGTTAGGACTGTTTATGTCCTATATTATAATCTTTCATTAAAAAATATTTGTTATTACCTTTAAGACACCTTATTATTTGTCATTTACATTTAGACACAGAATTAACCTGGAATTGAAATTTATCTAGGGTGTCAAGTACTGATTGATGATTTTCCTGTGTTTTTGTATGTACATTAGACCCAGCACTATTCACCGAGAAAATCCACTTTTGTCTTACGATTTGCTGCTATATCTTTATTATAAATTAACAGTAATTGTACATGTGTACACTTATTCCTGTAGTCTGTTATATTAGATTATTTGTCTGTCATTGTGCCAATCATCACTTAGTGAAAATGAATGTTGATATTCAAATTTGTCCTATTTTAAGGTGATCCTACTTTTAGCTTTTAAATTTTTAATATAAATTTAGTCATATAAATTTACATAAATATAACTGATAGGATGTTGGTTGATATTACACAGAACCTTTGTGTTTTCTACCAAATCAGTCTATAGCAGAGAATGCTACACACTTAATTTATTGAAAAAAGGCCCCCAAATTAAGGGAGAATATATTGTCATTCTCATACCTTATTCAAAAGATGAGTTCCAATAATAGGCATTAAGTTTCAAAAAGAGATAACACCTCAGAACCTTTGGATTCCTTACTCTCTGGTAATAATAAATATTCATGCCTATCACCTTGATTTGTTCCACAGCCCTCCTTAAGGAACAAAAATTCTTGGACACAATTCAAAGAACACCATCAGATACACGAGATCTAGATTCTGGTCCCAAATTTGTCATTCTGAGGTGTGTAACTTGACAATTTGTTGAATCTCACTGGATTTTATTTCTGTCAAGAGTAAAATTAACCAGGTACATTTTATTATTCCTAAGATCGCTTCCTTCAGTTTAAAAAATATTACACTCTTTTAAAATAATCTTTGGCTTTGCTTTAAAGATTTTTCATTTAAAAGTTGATGGACAGGGAGTTCCCCTCCCCCTAGGATATAGAAACACAGAAAGGAAGAACATTTTACCCTAAAGAAAATATTAAAAGATTGATAAATTTTAATATATAGACACAGAGGAGGCATGTAAGTGACTACACCTGGGGAACAGACTCATGTCACTGAAGCGATAAACTCTGAAAGAACTTACTGGTTGAAAAGATGGTGGATGGTAGAGTATTAGGTCATTTTCAGATTTGCTATAAATATATGAGACTGGGTAATTTATAAATAAAGGAGGCTTAACTAGCTCACATTCTGCGGGCTATACAGGAAGCATGGCACCAGTATCTGCTTGGCTTCTGGTGAGCCCTTGTGGAATTTTACTCTTGGCGGAAGGTGAAAGAAAGTAGGTTCCATCACATGACCAAAGAGAGGACAAGAGAGAAACACCAGGGAGGTCCCAGGCTCTTTTAAACAGATCTCATATGAACTAACCGAGCAAGAATTCACTTATCACCAAAGAGATGGTGCATTCATGAGAAATCTGCTCTTATTCGTGAGAGATCTGCTTTCATTCATGAGAGATCTGCTCCTTTAATCCAATCACCTCCCACCAGGCCCCACCTCCAACATTAGGAATCACATTTAAACATGAGATTTGGAGCAGACAAACATCCAAACCATATCAGGTGGTTAGTGATATAATGCCATCATTTACTCTTGTCTCTTCACACTTTTCAATTTGCTAATTAGCGGTCATATCCAATTAATTTTAACAGAATATGCCTGTGTCTAAAAAACAACAATAAAAAGTGGCAGTCCCCTATAGAAGTATGAAAGCATATATTTGTCGAAAAAGTCTAATGAGTATTTCAAGAAAAGAAATTAACATCCAAATGTGTTTTTAATAAAATATGTTTACATAGATATTAAGTAATTCTAGGATATGCACAAAATTGTAAGTAAACATTTTCAGAAATGTATATTTTATTTCTTTCCATGACTGAGGGTGATCTTATATTTTAGAGGGCATCATTTTAACCAGACTACATGAAAACAGTAATACAAACATTTCTTAAATACCATATGGAGAGTACATATGTACAGCAATTATTAACCATATTTGTCATCGCATTAGTATTTTTTTGATATAACTATATTGGTTACTGTCTTTTAGACTACACACAAGACTTTGATGAAGTGCATACTAAATATGCTATAATAATTGTTTGAAGGTTCTGTTAAATATCACTGTGCTTTCTAAATCATGCATTGCCAATGTTATGATTTGCAGTAATAAAGTTATGCTATGTTATTTTTTTGGAAGTTTGCAGCATATGGTGCCATATGCCAAGGGCATACTAATTAATGAGAAAATTAGCACATAGATATTACTTCACAATAACGCATCTAGAGCCAAGACTTAAAGTGTAACTCAGAAAGCAATAAGAAATGTTAAGGTTAATGTTTCATCAAACTTAATATTGATCCATAGTAATATCCATAGCAATATACAAACTAAATACTGTGGTCTTTTGAACAATGAGAACATACAAAGTGTGTTATTTATACAGTTACTCAATTGTTCTCTTTCAGATAAGAATTATGCTGAGAAATAGCAGTACCTCAAAAGGTGATAGAGGCAGTAAGCTGCAGAGTTGGAACTTGAATCCAGGACCTCAAGCTCCAAATCCGGAATTCCTCACTTTTCCCCCACAACCTGATATAGAACTGGAGAAAAAAAAATTTGGTTTATTTAATTGAGTATGGCAGATCCCAGGAACTATTTCGTGTTTAACGATTACTTTCAAGCTTAATTTGCCTCTATTTAAGTGTAACTAAGACATCATCTTTAGGATAAACATCTCGGAATTCTTTCTGAATTATCCCCAAATCTTAAGTTTAGGTGTGCATTTGACAATCTGCATTGCTGCCAACAGTAGTTGGAAGATTACTACCTGAAAATCGAGGAAGTTTGCTTCAGCTACATACCCTTCCCTGTGGTAAATGTGCCGGTCATGGCACAATACTTGAGGAAATAAATGTTGGTGCCTTAAAATAAGTGTTGATATTCAAATTTCTCCTATTTTACCCTGGTAAATGTGTAAGTCATGGCACAATACTTGAGGAAGTTGAGCAAATAAGTTTGCAGTAAATAACCTGTGTTATAAAATGCACAACACTAAAAATAAAACTAAACACGACAACTATGTACTTTAACTTATGATTCATAGATTTTGTAGGCCAATTCTTTGCAATTGGAAAACACAAAACTTTTCCAACTTTGAAGACTGGAAACAAAAAACAAACTGCAAGAAAACATGAAGTTCATCTATATTTGTTCTGTAGGAGGACTCCTTCGTGTAGTTTGCAGACAGTCATGAATCCCCTTAGGTTAGCAGCTGTCAACTTCAATTCTCATTTTATCCACTCTTTCCATTCCAAAGACTTTAGACCAACATTTTTAGGGAAAAGAAAAAGATATTTTCATTTAAGTACCAAAATCACCAATGCTACCAACCAGAGGAAAGCAAAATACTTTCAGAAAATTGGTTGCTGAGGCAGGTTGACAAGGATTATTCTGAGAACTACTTTGCAAATGGAAAAAATGAAGTCTAAGAGACTTACATTAAATAGGGTATTAAAGTATGTTTAAATACACAAATCGAAAAGCATGACCACTAATAGAACCATGTCACCCTTGTTAAAAATATGAAAATTGGCCGGGCACGGTGGCTCAAGCCTGTAATCCCAGCACTTTGGGAGGCCGAGACGGGCGGATCACGAGGTCAGGAGATCGAGACCATCCTGGCTAACACGGTGAAACTCCGTCTCTACTAAAAAAATACAAAAAAACTAGCCGGGCGAGGTGGCTGGCGCCTGTAGTCCCAGCTACTTGGGAGGCTGAGGCAGGAGAATGGCGTAAACCCAGGAGGCGGAGCTTGCAGTGAGCCGAGATCTGTTTACTGCACTCCAGCCTGGGTGACAGAGTGAGACTCCATCTCCAAAAAAAAAAAAAAGAAAAAAGAAAAGAAAATCATTAACAGATTTTATTGACTCTTCAAAGACCCTTTATAGTGAACTTTGAACCTTAAAAAGCAAATCATTTTAAGCAGGCATTACTGATAAAGCTGATTCTTTTCTAAATTTATTTTTTGTCATCTCAAGTGCATAGAAATTTTTCTTTCCCTATCCCCCTTATCTGCATTTTATTTACTCTTTTATACTTTGCATAAACTGTAATAGATTATTTTATAAAATGTATTAAATGCTAATTCATAAACTGGCTAAGCTAAATTAATTTTCTTAAAATCTGAATTACGTATGCCCAGAATGTAGTTTAATTGCAGTCAATATTAGAAAAAAAAAAAAAAATCTAATTAACTTCAAACTACAACAAAAAACTACACATGTAAAAATCTTTGGGAATATTCCATGAGGACAGATATTTAGAAACATCTGACTCCAATTTGGGGGAAAAAATATATATATATGAGATTTGCAACCAGAAGCCAAATTCATTTTATTCATTTCTCAGTCGTTAAGGCTTAATGTATATTTAGAGAAATTGCATAGTTACTTTTAATGTTATTATCTTCAAAAGTGTTGTATTAGTTTTTCTTTCAGTCTTTAAGAGTTACACAATGTTTCTTGTATTCCTGAATGGCAAATAACATAACTACATATACATATCATAATAATGAAAGCAATTCTCATCATATAATGTTACACATTTCTTCCCTCTACATGAAGGCCTCCTGGCATTTTTATGTCTTTTATAGAGCCATCCTCAAAATGGAAAATTTGGATAGATTTTGCAATAGTCCTAGTAATGCTAATTGCCAGTGAATTAATCATCAAATTAAGGTTTAAAGAGCTGGAGGTAATCATTATAAGAAAATATAATTGATTTACTATGTCTTAAAATATATGTGGAGTGTATTACACAGGAATTGCATTCAGCTGGTAGTCAAACCCTTCCTCTCTGCCAACACAATGCCTTAAACTTACTGTCCATTTTTCTCTCACATACACAAAATTTAGCAGTTGGTAGTCAAGATCAGGTATGGTAACTCTGCAATCTAAGCTGGAATCCAGTCTCCTATCTTTTTGTTCCTCCATCTTTAGCATTTGGCTTCTGTCCTCAAGTTTACCTTACAGGTATATTTGGAGCTCCAACCATCACATCCACAGTCCACGAAGGAGGAAGAATGAAGTGAGTTTTCTCAGATGCTGTATCAGAATTTTACTTAAATTCCATGCAAACCCTATTTATGCAAGAGAAAACTATAGCTATAGTTGCTAACTACTGGGCACATTGCCATCCAAAATAACACAGGAGTTCAATTACTGAAAAAGAAGAGATAGATGATTAGCAGGCAACTAGCAGCCTCCCTCACAGGCTCTTAAACTACATAGTTGTCAACTGTTAGTGAGCATCAGTGTAAACAAGATAGCTAGAAAAACAGACATTAGCTATTTCATTTACTTTAAGAGAATCTGTAGAATCTCCTTTCTGGAGACCTTAAAATTTTAAGTTATTTTCACAAGTATGAAATTTCTTTGATTACATTTATTTCCTCAGACACTTAGTACAGTATTGAAGAAATCTATTACACATACAAGGAATTCATCTTTGCTTGGTAAAATAGTAAATAGCATGTAAGACAAAATAGAATAAGGCTAAATAGCAATTAGCAATTACGTTTGAGGGATCAAAGGAAAAACATTCGTTCGGCCTGAGATCATTTTTTTTTTTTGCAATATTTGGCACATATTTATTTATTTTTATTATTATTATTATTATTATACTTTAAGTTCTAGGGTACGAGATCATTTTTAAAAGTTTCACAATGATAATAGATTTAAGAGTAGGTATTTATAAATAAACTTAATAAATACCTATAGAAAATACATATTCTTGGTTGAGAAATTGACCCATTAGGTTATTTTAGTCTATTTGGAATATACCTTCTCAACTCCTGACCATTTCTCAAGCAAATGTAATCAACTTTTCATTCCACCATAGTACTCACAATGATCATGCTAATTTCATTCGTTTCAATATATTTATTGCAACAATTGAGGAGCATCTAAATAAAACTCCAACAGATATTTATGTTTATATTCACCATATCCTTAATATATGGCACTGTTAGATATCCTGTATTTTAACTCCTCCATTCTACAATTATTTATCGAATATCTGATCATTGCTGGGTCTCAGTTATGAAAACCTCCTACATCTCTACCACCATCCTCCTCCCAGCCCCAAGTAAAAAACCAAATATAGCATTTCGGTCATCTTGAATTTTTACAGTTAACCTTTTTGAATGTTCCTGAAATGACTTCTTCATTTAACTTGTGTTGTCTCACAGGGTGTAGTCAACGACATTGACTGGGTAACCTCTTAGATAACACTTATATTTCAGGATCACATAAAAAAATGCTATTAAGTCAGAATGAACAGAATGTCTTACTAAAATTGATACAATTTTATTTCAAGAAACCATGTTCATGACTAGACTGATTACTAAGAAGAAGTAAGTTGGACATTTATGTTGTCTGTGATCTTTGAAATAGCAACAAACTCAGAACACATTTTTTAAAAAAAAGAAATTAAGATCAGATCTCTATGAATGATAAAGTGGAGATGAGAACTATGTAATGAAAATGCGTTGTTGCTTAAAAGCCAAGGGAAAGCAGTGAACAAAATCTGCAAGTATCTGTTGGAATTTACTTAGCATTATATCTTTGTGTAAGCTATTGTCAACTACCATTTTGCTTTGATGGTGCTCAGTGATTCACCAACTAAAATCCATGCCTGACTTGAGGAATACAGTGACACTTTACGTCTTTTTTTAAATCCCTTTACTGTGAAAAATTTCAATTATATACAATAATAGAGAAAATTACATAAAAGACCCCAAAGTACCTATTAACCAAGATTTAATAATTGGCAGCTGATAGACAATCTTGTTTCATCTATAACCAGCACCACACTAGCACCACTTACCAAATTATTCTGAAGCAAATACCTACCATAATATAGAATAACATAGTATCTATAAGGATTTTCATATTTTTTTTCTGGAAGCTAAGAACATTTTAAAAATATAACCACAATATACTTAGAAAAATTTAAAAGTTCACAAACATTTATTAATATGAACAAATATTCACCTAGCATTCGTATCTCCTGATTGTCCCGATTGGCCTGATTGCCTCATAGAATTTTAACAAAGCATTTGTTCAAATCATAATCCAGGTAAATGCCATACATGGCAAATGACAGAAATATTTCCTAAGTCTCTATTAATCTATAAATTTTCTCTACGATTCTTTTATTCTTGCAATCTACATGTGGAAGGAACAGTATCTTTCTTGTAGTTTCCCACAGTTTAAATTTTTCTGATAGCACTTCTCTCGTGTCATCTAACATGTCTTCTGTTACCTATATTTTCTGTAAATTGATGATACAGAGGTGGCACCGATTCAGATTTATTATTTTTTGTGTCAAGGATACTTCATACATGTCAGGGCACAGATCCACCATGAGTAATATAACATCTGGCTGTCTTCTGTTTGCCTGTGTTTGATATTACCAGTCACTGATGCTCAGTGGCAAGATGTATTATTTCTCTTTCAAAATGTTCACTGTCAAATTCCACCACGTTTTCCCTATGTGTTAGCTATAATACTTCTGTGAAAAGGAGTCTCCTCTTAGTAATTATATAGTACAGATGATATAGGAAATAAGTGCTTGATACTTTCTCTTTTGTTTACAAGCATCCACAAGTTTACTCCTTAGTCTTCTCCAAATTATGAACGAATTATTTTTGTTGTCATTTTAAAGTCTTATATGTAAACATATTTGATATGTTTACAATCTATTGCAGTTATTATCCTAGACAGATGCCCATTTTTAGCTAATGGAAAGCCTCTACATGTTGGCACTAAAGTTCTTGTAACATGACATGCTGTAGTTTAGTTTCAGCAGTGTAAGGATTTCATTTAAATGAAATCACCAAGTATGTAATCTTTTGTGTCTGAATGTTTCCACTCACCACAATGTCTATGAAATCCCTCCTATTTCTTGAGTGTATCAGTAGTTATTATTGAAGAGATGTACCCCATCATATGAATGTAAAGCAATTAATACATTCAGTCACTTGGTAATGGTTACTTTAATGGTTCCAGTTTGAGACTACACTGTGTTATAAATAATCCTGCTTCTATGAACATATATGTTCATTTCTCTTGAGCAAATCACTAGGAATTACTAGGTCACATGATAATAGTATTTTTAACTTGCCAAGTGTTACTAAACTTTGTTTTAAAGTGTTTTTATACCACCAACAGAAATGTGTAAGACATTTCAGTTCCTCTGGCTCCTCACCTGCACAGGCACTGTCAATTTTTTTGAGTTTTATCTATTCCAGAGAACATGAAACGTTAACTCATTGTGATTTTAATTTACATTTCTTTGATAACTAATGATATTGAGCATTAGTTAATGTAATTGTTTGATACTCCTGTAACATTTTTGTACAATGCATATTCTAATCTTGCATCGTTATATTTGGGTGTTTGTCTCTGTATTGAATTGCAAATTATTTATATAGATGGTCTCCTACTTATGATGATTTGACTTAGATTTTTTCACTTAATAATGTATTCATCAGAATATCAAATACATTTTAAATTATAATATTTTTGACTTACTGATTTATCAGGATGTAATCCCATCATAAGCCAAGGAGTATATGTACCTGATACGAATGAATGTGTGTGTGTGTGTGTGTATATACACACATACATACATATATTTGGAAGAATATTGAAAGTCTGATAAATACCATCAATAACTTGATCTAACTGGCAGTTTCTTTTATCAATATGTAATGTTCTTCTATATCTACTGTAATACTCTCTGTCTTTGTCTGATATAATATGCCACTCCAGCATTCTTATGGTTAGTGTTTGTATTATGTAGATTTTTACACGTTTATTTTTAAATTTGTATATCTTTATGTTTATAATATCTTTCTTGTACATATAATCACATTGAGGCTTGGTTTATATCCAATCTTCAAATCTTAAACATTTCTGTTATTTTTAGACTATTTTCCTTTATTATATTATTGATATGGCTGGTTTTCACTTTACCAGATTGTTATTTGTTTCATTTGTCATATCTATTCTTTATCCTTGTTCAGCTCTCGTCCTGTCTTCCTTTTGTTTGACTATTTTAGTATTTCATTGTATTCCCACTATTGGAGGACTGGGTCAATTTGGTTAATAATATGTTCAAGTCTTCTATAGTCTTTCTAAACTTTTGTCTGCTTGTTTGATTAATTACTGGAAGAGGAATGTTGAAATCCCCAATAATGATGGAAACTACGGATTTGTCCTTTTCTCTTTTGAGTTCTATTTGGGTTTTTCTTCCGCACGTTTTGAAACTCTGTTATTGGTGTGCAACCATTTAGGATTGTTATGTCTTTTTGATAAATTGACTCTTTTATCATTATTCACTGTCTCTCTTTATGTTTGATAATACAACCAGTTTTGAAGAAGACTTTGTATGTCAGAATAGCAAATATACATATCAGTTTCCTTATACTTACTGTTGCATGACATATCTGTTTGATCCTTTTATGTTCGTAGATTTGTTTGGGCACATTTTGTCCTATTGTGTGTATTTCCCTATGTAGTTTATTTGCTGTCTTTTTGGGGGTAAGGAAAATATATTTTTTCTTATTCAAAAAGGTCTGCATTTTCCTTCCAACATTTAGTTTATATCTGTGCCTTTACATGGTACCCTTAAGTATTCTGTATCGATTTTCTTCTATAAGCAAAATGAAAATTAACTAAAAATCCTTCTTACCTTTCTCCTCTCTCTTTCAGGCATTTAAATTGTAGCAATACTCTTTTACTTCCTTTTAATTCCTATAAGGTAATATAATAAGGAAAGTAGAATAGGCTTTTCTACTTTCCATATATTGCCTGCTATTCTACTTTCCATATATTGCCTTCTTCTCCCCTCATTTTTTAATAGTTGCATCATGGATATGTTTTTAGAATACGTGCCCTTTATATATTTTACTGTCTTCCTTATATCCATAAGTTAGTCTTAATTCTGCAGGTTAATATATATACATACACCATTCTCACTACCAGAATTTATACAGACGCTCTCCAGTCAATTTTGTTTTCTGAAGTTCAATGTCTTCATTTTGAAAGTTAGTACTTATGAAATCAACATTTCTTGATTTTCTCAATTATTTTAGCAGCCTGCTGTTTTTAATACGTGAAGGTCAGTTTAGCTAGATATAAAATCCTTAGCTTACATTATTCTACCTTTAAGTATCTTAAAAATGGTTTTCCATGTCCTTACACCAACATGATGATATCAAAGTGTGATGATTTACTTTTCTTTCTCTTATTAGTAACTTGGACTTTAAGACTGATTTCCAAAGTATTTTTTCTGTATTTTAAAACATAAAGGTTTTAATAGATTTTATCTCAAATTATCTTGTTACTATTTGCTTTCCAAAGTACATTACACATTCTTTCAATACATAGGTTCAACATGTTTTATTGCACAAATTTTTTCTTAAATTTTATGATTTGCTTTGTCTTGTTGCTTTGTGTTCTTACAGGTGGTATCATTTCATAATATGTTTTATCTCCTTGTCAATTTTCCATGTCTCTCATTTCTTCATTAATGCTTTTGCTTTAATTATTTTAAAATGTTTGCTTATTCCATTTTCGGTTTCTCTTAAGACATTACCCAATATATTTGTTGCTTGTTTTTTGGAATTGTGTTTGAGGGTTTATTTCCTAAATGACTTTATATTTTATTTTAAATTATTTTATGAGTTTTGTCACATCACCTTAGAAATCTTCCTTTTCTCCAACCATCTTTTTTCTCTTGTCTGTGTTTATCTAAGTCTGATTGATTGATTATCTTACCACTTCTATTTTTGTATGTCCTTTTAGGTCATATTGAAACACTCGTTTTTCATTATTTGTAGGAATTTTGTTCTAATCATTATTATGTTCTTCCTTATAACTATAGATGGGATTTTACTTTAATCATTTTATCTTGCTTATATTTTAGCAAGATAGGTTTTCCTACACTAATAATAGAGGAAACTGGGCAAGAATGGCTTTAATAGTGTTCTGTATTAGTATCAATATTGTGAAGGTTTCAAAAATATGGTATGAGCATTTTTGAGATCTGTCTCCTTTGCTCCCTTGTTCCATCTTTTCTGGAAGTTTTCTTTCCTTTGCTACAATTCTTTTCAAGGCATATTCTAGTCTCAGCAAAATTTCTATATTGTAGGGCTTGGTACTGGAAAAGAGCATCAGTTGGTTAGTATGACAGTTCACTTGCCCAGGCTGAACCATAACACCCAAACTTTCTATAATCTTTCTACATTCATTTCTGAATTGAATCATTGACACCTCTTCTTAGTTTACACTGCTTTCCTGAAATTGGCTCACTGAACTTCTCATGCTAACTGGGATTTTGAGGTTCATTTCCTATTCAGAGTCCCTTTTCTTTCCTGTCATTCCTCCTGCATAGCTGCTAATAATAAGTAAATTATTGTTTTTGTTGTATTGGCTGGCACATTTACATTTTGGCTTCTCAGGATTTAAACATTTTCTTGTAGATATTGATTGGTTTTTTTTTTTTGAATTTTTTTTTTTTTTTTTTTTTTTTGGTGGAGGGTGTCAAATTTATACCACTGCTGCTAAAACTTACCCCAAATGCTCTGTTTTGTGTTTTGTCTGTATGTCTCTATGTATTTAAATTCTATCATAGTAAAATGTTCATCTGATTTTACAGTCTTTAGATTTCCTTTGTAGTTTTCTTCTCACCAATATCTGAGTGTATATTAAAGTGTGTGTTAAAGGTGAAGCTCATTAGTGTTGAAGAAATGTAATCAGATTTAATCATGGAAAAATAAGCAGGATTAGTAAGGCATGCCATCCTTTGGTACTTATAATTTCATAATATGTTTTATCCTCTTGCCAATCTTCTATATCTATCATTTCTTCATTAATATTTTTGCTTTAATTCTGTTAAAATGTTTGCCTATTCCATTTTCTGTTTGTCTTAAGACATTACCCAGTGATATTTCTATACATGTATGCATTGTATAATGATCAAATTGGTGTCATTAGCGTATTTATCACCTCAAATATTTATCCACCCATGTGGTGGGAACATTCAAATTTCTCTTTTAACTTTTCAAAATATACAATACATTATTGTTAATTATAGTCACCCTTCTATGCAAAAGAACACCAGAACTTATTGCTTTCTTGAAGCGAATTGATAGGCAGGCAATTTATGGCTACAAACCCTCCAAAATTGTCCTCTTAAAATGTTTATTAATTTTTCAATATAGTATATGTTTGCATCTTATTTTTTGTTAAAATTGCATCTGAAAGAATAACTCACAATATTAAATATTATATTTTACTTTTTTAAATAGCACAGTTGCTATTCTAATAATCTCCTTAACATTTCACAATATTAATATTTTATTTATGGTCTCCAATGCCAGGTTAGAGGTGAAGAAATGATTTAATTTAAAAAGCTTGAAAAACAAGCTCTACTAAACATGGCTCATAAGCAGTTGTGACATTTCCATTGCTGAAGATATTTTGTTGATTCATAGAATCATCATGAATAAGGGTCACAAACAACACTCCCTTTATAAACACTTCTCCAGGAAAGGTTAAAGTTTGCATAAAACAGTTCAGAATATTTTTAGTCTGAGGAAAGGTAACCCTCTGGTATCCTTGTCATAGCTCTCAAACGTGTTTTATCTTTGCTTATTATTCGTGCTTTGCATGTACGACAAGTTGCCCTTGTCTCCTTCACTGTTCACTCCTCACTGCCAGTGGGATGTCTCCTAGGAGGTGAGGTTTGGAATCTCATCAGATTCACCAGTATGATGTTATTGGATTTTATTTGAATTATTAAGAATAATGAGTGGAAAATCTATTACACTTAACGATCAAACCAGAATCATGTTTTTAATAAATACCCTAGCTATAGTTCATCTAAACCAAAGGAGAAGAAAACACATCTCAGAGATTCTATAATCCGTAATATCTTGGTGTTTCCAAGGGTAGCTTTCCATATAGGCTTTGAAAATAAGATGAGAGAGGCCAGGCGCGGTGGCTCACACCTGTAATCCCAGCACTTTGGGAGGCCGAGATGGGCGGATCACGAGGTCAGGAGATCAAGACCATCCTGGCTAACAAGGTGAAACCCCATCTCTACTAAAAATACAAAAAAAAAAAAAAAAAAAAAAAAATAGCCGGGCGTAGTGGCGGGCGCCTGTAGTGCCAGCTACTTGGGAGGCTGAGGCAGGAGAATGGCGTGAACCCGGGAGGTGGAGCTTGCAGTGAGCCGAGATCGTGCCACTGCACTCCAGCCTGGACGACTGAGCAAGACTCTGTCTCAAAAAAAGAAGAAGAAGAAAAAAAAAAAAAAGAAAATAAGATGAGAGAAAATAGAGAGTCTTTTCTAATGTCCTCAGTCATCCCTAATGGAAGTAAAATGTAGTTTCTTGGAATTTTTGTGAAAATTATAAATAAAAATTTCTCAGTGATTGCATTTGCCCTAGAATTCTTGAATCAGTATAATATTTAACCAGTAAGTTCATTAAATACTTGTTGACTACATTCAATAATAGTAATGCCCCGACATAGCTAGGTTTTAAAATATCAAAGTCAGAATTTCAAAGTTAGAGAATATCCTTTTATTTATTTAGAACTTTTCAAACACTGTCTCATCATTACAGCATCAAAATAAACTTGTAAGGTAATAGAAAAAAATTATTTATAACACAAAGACGTAAAAACTGAGGCACTACACAGTCACTCTTTGACCTTGAGCAATAATAAACATAGTGAAAATGCAGCCCCAGTTTGTCCCCTCTGCCATGTTGCTAACTGATAGCAGCAATCACTCTGATCCACACACTCTGAGGAACAAAGGCACGTACCTCAAACTTTCAATCCTCAACAGACGTCTGTGACCTTCTGCTCATCTAAATAAAATCTGCTGCCTTTGCCTCTTTACAATATTATCTATAAATCCCTCATGTTTTCCGATCACAATATAATAGATAGCTTAAAAAGATAATCCATTCTGTTTTACTGTTTTTCAAAACAACATTTTATGAGTCTAGAGAATTAGAAAATGTTTTGCCACTAAATGTTTTGGCAGACAGAAAGGTGGAAATGGAGTAAATTGCCTAATCAGAGGAACAGAGGTTTGCAGACTCAACACTAAAGTTTTAATGACAGGGTCTCACTGGGGTCACTCCTCTGATTATAGGCTGTTTTCCTATTTTCCAGGTTACTTTCAGTTCAAAATAAGTGAAACTGAGAATCATGTTCTGATAAATTTATTAGCTTCCTTTTTGTTGGCTGTCCAAGTTTCAAGACCTGTAATGAGAGACATTCTTGAATAATTCTGCTTAGAAATAGATAAGTGAAATAAGAGCTCCAGGCTAAGCCATATATTCCATGGGCAGAGGCATGGGCTTTTCACAAAATCACCACTCCCATTTGTCTTTTAATATAGTTATTTATCAAAAATCGCATCAATCTCAGAGCATATAAATGAAAGTTAAAAAATTATTTTATTACCCATTGTTTTGTTGTTTGTTTGCTTGCAAGGGACTCAGAAAAGGGGTAACTCTGGAAAAAGATCTTGGAGAAAAGTCTATGGAATATGACTGAGAAGTAACGTATGCTATTCGCAACTCCATTTGTTGCTTGTGGAGACGGTAAGGATTTATGTAATGAGGAGGCTTAGGATGGTCATCTCAGTTCAATCACACACTGAGAAATATGAAGGATTTTTTTTCAATGCTTAAAGTTAGAAGCCAGATAGCATTAAGTATAGTAGCCACATGTAACACCAACCGATCAGCCCTGAAAATAATCCCATAAACCATGGAAGAGGCAAGGAAGGGAAGAAGATCGGTCAATTTTAAGAATAGCAAGTTGATCAAAATAAATTTTAACATTAATAAAGACAAAGTTTTGCATTTCCACTTTTCTTTACTTTTTTTCACTTTTTGTCCCTTAAATACACTTAAACTGCAATTATAATGTAACTAAGAGAAACTTCATTGGACATTGCATGGGCTGGAAAATTTGGAGCTTGGGTTTCACCTACAGTGTATAGTAGATTATAACATACCATTTGCTGTTCAGTGCATATGTATTGATTTCCTAGATCCCACCATCGATTCCAGTTAAGCCATTCTCTTTCAAGCTGTACCCCCTGATATTTCCAATCATCAAGGCCTGCTGATACAATGATGATGAGTCACCTTCCTCCTAACTACCACCTCTGCTCCTTCTATCAAAATTAGCCCACCATCCCTCAGAGTTAGTGATGGCAGGCTACTCTGGGAATCAATTCTATCTTAACACACTAAAGAGAGAAGACTATGGTGGACATCATGCTTTGTCCGCGGTATTACTTCTGTTTTTAGGTCAAGCATGTTCAGTCTAGATTGTATACAGCTCTGCAAATATACAGAGACTTAGACACAAAGACATAGACAATTTTAAGTGACTTACATTCAAGTGCTATGTAACTTACATTCAAGTGCTATGTGGAGGAAGAGCATCAGGATAAATAGCTAATGCATGCGGGGCTTAATACTTAGGTGATGGGTTGATAGGTACCACCGTGGTACATGTTTACCTGCATAACAAACCTGCATGTCCTGCACATGTATCCCAGAACTTAAAATAAAATAAAATAAAATAAAATAAAATAAAATAAAAAATTTAAAGCACTGTAGTATTTAGATTCTACTGAAATTTAGAAGGAAAAGGTTCTAGGTCATTTTTTTAAGAGATAACATTTAAAATATGCCTGAAAAAACATTATTTACTTTTTAAAAACATATGACAAAGTCTTAAAGACAATTTTTAAATACGTAAAGGGATCCAGACTTTTTCTAAATATTCCATGAGTATACATAATCCAAAATGTGGAAACCTCTGTTCTAAGTAATGTTCATCTTCACGGAAGTTTTCCAATCTTCCTAAAGAGTTCAATCCCTTAGTCTATCTTATTTTTCTCTTAATCCTTACCATTAACAGAATGCCTGGAAGATACACGGTGCTCAAAAATACTTTCCAAGATAATAAATAGCATTATAAGCACAAGTTAGTCCTAAGCAAAACTGGAATTTCAGTAACTTACTTTCTGAAACATCTTTATATCATTTATAGATCACTTACTTGTTCACCATTGACTTCTAGGATATTGTTTGAAAATATGGGCTGGGCACAGTGGCTCATGCCTGTAATCCCAAAACTTTGGGATGCCGAGGTAGGCGGATCACCTGAGGTCAGGAGTTTGAAACCAGCCTGGCCAACATGGTGAAATCTCGTCTCTACTAAAAATACAAAAATTAGCCGGGCACAGTGGTGGGCGCCTGTAATCGCAGCTACTCAGGAGGCTGAGGCAGGAGAATCACTTGAATTCAGGAGGCGGAGGTTGCAGTGAGCCAAGACTGGGCCGTTGCACTCCAACCTGGGCAACAGACCAAGACTCTGTCTAAAAAAAAAAAAAGAAAAAAAAAAAGAAAGAAAGAAAATGTATAGTTTTAATGGAACATAAATTAATGTGTCACTCAACCCAGGGACAGTTACATTCTACAAGGGAAATACTGAATTTCAGTAACAATTCCATTCATTAAATACTTCTTAAATTCCTACTATCTATCACTCTTTTTGTTAGAGGCTGATGATATGACAGTGAGCAAGATAGTCATGGCCTTGCTTTCAAGGAAATGACTTTTTGCAAAAACGATGGATGTTAAACCAGTAATGCCAAGTATCATGAGGATTCAAAAGGAAAATAAAATGAGTAAGGAAGCATCAATGGAAAGGAAACAACCTGACCTCTGAGATCAGGTATAGACACACTAGTGGGGCAATATCTGACAACAGGGTAGAAAAATCCAAATATGTATACAAACAGCCTACTAAATAAATTATTAAAGTAATATATGAAAATGTATGTGCGTGCAAGGACAACAGCTGGCGAAAACAAGAGTGAACTATTGAGCACTTACAATATTCAGAACTATGTATTAAGCTCTTCTGAAAATAAAAAGTCAAATATGTTTGGGACCATCTTGTGTAACAAGTTGCATTAAAATCTGAAAGACAAATTACAGTTTATAAACTTTATCTCTCAATGGAACACATTTCCAGTTATTTTAAATAAATGATATATATCTATATCATCGATGATATATATATCTATATCATCGATGATATAGATATCTATATCATATTTTATGTGATGATATATATATTTTATACAATGATAATATATCATATATATCAACATATCCATTATTAGTTATATATATATATTTTAAAGAGTTCCTAAGACTTCTTAAAATATCCAACATTTGCCTACAATATGTAATTATAGCTTCAGTGAATAACAATATTTATTTAAAATTGTAAAGCATCAAAAGCTCACCTTTAATTCAGTCATCTTCTCTCCTCTTCCTCCAACAGCTATTCCATATTTTCTATCCATGCGAAACAAAGCAATAATATAAGGTCCAGGGTTATTGTAGTGCAATAGATCTAGCTTTGATTTCCTGTTCCAACAATTCTGACTGCAGTCTTAGAAAAGTTACTTAACCTCTCATCTTAATATCATCAGGGCAGAATAAGCAAACATTACTGTTAATATATTCATCTTATATTTGTCACCAAACACATGTGAAATCCTTTACCCTTATGTGTTTTTAATATTAATATATGCTATTCTATATTATTATTTTTGCCTAAATCAATATGTTTTTGCATTTTAATCCTGAAGTACAAGAGCAGAATTAAAAGTCTTTCCACATGTTAAAAGATGCCACACAGCTAAGGGTGTAGGTTGATAGAGATTTGGAAAAGAGTAGGACAGTCTAAAGTGGAATTTCTAAACACAAATTATAAAGATTTTTGGTGATTCTGCCCCTTTCAAAAATCAAATTTGCATGTATGATAGAGATATTCAGTACACACACATACACATACACACACACATTCATACATACACAAAATTGAGAGTGGACAAGGTTCAAACATTTGTTTTCAGTCTTGCTGACCAACTTGATAATTTCCTCTAATTTCTCTACAGTCTTGGATGATATTGGTAGTTTTATTTTCTTTCCTGCTTTATTATTTTTGATAACCTGAAATATCTCTGGGGGAAGAAAATGGAAAGGAGAACCTTATTTCTGGTAGTATAGTTTCCTTCTAACTAAAATGAAACCTATTGCTCAAGTCCCAGAGACAGCACAACACAGAAACTTAATTTCCTGAGGTGACTCAATGCAGCAGCTAATTCATTTTCAGACTTGTGGTGGTGCAATGTAAAGAAGCTTGCCAGAAACTTAAAGTGACCCTTAAAAAACTCAGCATGTTTGATCTGGGAAAACTATTGCCCTTATGAGATTTCAGTTGCTTCACCTCATACTTTTTATTTATACAATTACTTAGAGGACAGGAATAGTAGGGTAATTTTTAATCATGGCAAAAAGTAGCAGTAGCATTAAAAAGTAAGTTACTTGTAAAACAGAAAGGTGGCCTGGATTTATGGAAAAATAGCTGGAGGATGAAGATACTATTTTTCTGAAGTATCAGCTGAAGCCCGTCTGTGCACCACTGTCTGATAATGTCTTAATTCTTAACCTTATATTCAAAAGCTCTCAGCAAAGGTCATCAAACAAACAAACCAGCCATTTGTTAGAGACAGATATTAGGAAAAATATGCATGAGTCACAGCATTGTTCTCTCCCTGTCCAGAGGAGTAGAATGTACACACTCTTCTAAACAATATATATTAAAGTAATAAAGTCACTCATCCCAGAAAATGTTTTACCTCCTTTTCTCAATTTCTATTAGGCTTATTCATCTCTTACTGAGTATTTCATTTTCAATGTAAAAAAAAATTCTTGAAATGAAATGACAAAATAACAAAGATCTATTTTTACAACAAGGGGAAGACCATTCAGATTTGTTGTATTCGTTTTCTAAATACTTTTTCTTTTTTTTGGTAAATATTGGATAGAAATCACATAGAAAAAAAAGACTTAAGAAAGAAGTTTTAATTATGAAACACACAAGATTCCTAACTAAACAGAGCTCCTTTGTTTGAAGTGATTTAACACTCTTTCATGCACAATTCAGGAATTAGTCACCTGAGGACAAGAATGCAAGGTGCTTATGGTTCTTACAGAGTATCTCCCTTTGGGGTGTATTGACAAATGTTGCCTGCCAGTAAGCAGCTATGTGATAAGATTCCCTGAGATTTCTAATGTCAGAAAACCCATGATAGCACAGCCTGAAAACACGAGAACACACAAAGAAGGAAAGCACTTATTTTTGCCTATTGGAGAGGAGGCTATTGATAATTTGATTAAGTGTTCCCACCACAATTAATATTACATGACATGGATAATGAACAATTATCTTAAAGAGGTTTTAAAAAATTGAAGTCTCAAAATACAACCCATGGAACTGTTTCATGGAACTACTAAACCCCTTCTGCCAAAGATAATGATATTTACTCATTCATTCAATCTTTCATTCATTTACATATCAATTTATTGAGTACTAGGTATGTGTTAAGCACTGTTTCAGGAACTGGAGTACATTAGTGGAAAAGGCAGGCAAGCGGTGTCTTGGTTCATTCAGGCTACTATCATGAAATACATTAGACTAGGTAATTTATCAACAATAGAAATTGATTACTCCCAGGTCTGGAAGCGGGGAAGTCCAAGATCAAAGCACCAGCAGATTCAGTATCTGGTAAGCACTGTTTCAGAGATAGTGCCTTCTTGCTGCATTCTCATATGGTAGAAGAAGAAGGGTTGAACAAACTATCTCAGGCATCTTTTATAAGGGCACTAATCTTATTCATGATGGCAGAATTCTCATGACCTGATCATCTCCCAAAGGCCTTATCTCTTAATACCACATTGGGTGTTAGGTTTTAACATATGAACTTGGGAGGACACATTCAGACTATAGCAATTCCATAATTGAACATCCCAAGTTCATGTCCTTCTCACATGCAAAATACATTTATTCCATCCCATCACCCCAACATCTTAACTCATTTCAATATTAAATTCAAAGTCTAAAGTCCAGAGTTTCATCAAAATATAATCTAAATCAGATTTGGGTGAGACTCAAGGTATGACTCATCCTGGCACAATTTGTTTTCCAGCTGGAACCCATGAAACCCAACAAGTAATGTGCTTCCAAAATATAATTGTGGGACAAGTGACAGGCCTAGGATAGACATTCCCATTCCAAAAGGGAGAAATAGAAAAGAAGAAAAGGGCAATAGATCTCAAGTAGGTCCAAAATCCAGCAAAGCAAATAACATTAAATCTTAAAACTTGAGAATATGTCTTGTCTTTAACTCTATGTCTTGCTTTCCAGACAAATTGGAGCAGGGTTTGGTCCCTAAGACTCCAGACTGTCCCATTTCCTTGGTATGACAGGTTGATGTCAGTTGCCTGTGGCTCTTCCAGGCTAAAGTTGCATGCTGGTGGCGCTATTCTGGAGTTTTGGAGGCAGCTCCACTTCCCACTGATCCACCAGATAATTTCAAAGTAGGGATTCTCTGTGGTGACCTTGCACACTAGTGCACACTAGTGACAGCACCACTAGACATTTCCCTAGTTGGGGAGCTCTGCAATAATCCTACCCCTGTGGATATTCTCTCTCTGGGTCCTGAGGTTCTCTAGGGCACCCTTTGAAATCTAGGTGGAGGCAAATATACCCCTACAGTTCTTGCACTATGTACACTGGAAGAGTTGGCACCATGTGGATGAAGCCAAGTTTTATCACTTCCTCCCCCTAGAGGGACGGCTACCGTGGCTCACGCCACACCTGGGCCCACTGGAGTCACACCTGGGGTGGTTGGGCAGGGAGTACTGCACCTGAATTCAGGGAGCAGAGACTTGAGTCAGTGCTTGACAGTGAGCCCTGAGGTCCCACAGGCACTCTACGCCCCTTGTTTGAAGCCATTCTGTTCTCAACGTTTTGGAACTTTGACTCTGTGATGAGAATGGCAGCCCTAAAGATCTCCAAAATGCCCTCAGGATAACTTTTCAATTGTCTTGATGAATAGCACAGTGATTATGAATACTGATCTCTTTATCCACACGCTTGTTGTACTCTTCCAAACATTCCTTCTTGTTTCTTACAAGATTGGCTGAGAAGGCTGAGGATTTTCCAAATCTTTAAGTTCTGCTTCCCTTTTGCTTATAAGTTATGTCCTTAAATTACCTCTCTCTTCTTGCATTTTACTATAAGCAGTCAAGAGAAGTCATGCTGCTCTTTCAACATTTTGCTTAGATATTTCTTCTGCCAAATATCCCATTTCATCACTCAAATTTCTCCTTCCACAAAACACAAGGACACAAACACAATCAGCCAAATTATTTGCCACTCTAAAACAATAATTCACTTTCCTTCAGTTTCCAATAATTTGTTCCACATTTCCATCTGAAACCTTATCAGAACAGCCTTTACTGTTCATGTTTCTACCAGTACGCTCTTCACTACCTCTTAGTTAATCTCTAGAATACTGAGGGTTTCTCTACAGCTCTCTTTTTATTCTGAGCCCCCACCAGATTTGCCCTTTACAGTCTGTTCACATCAATATGGGCTTTCTCTAGCATGCACTCCAAAATTCTTCCAACCTTTATCAATTACCCTATTCCAAAGTCACCTCCACATTTATATATATATATATATATATATAGCAACATCCCCACTTCTCAGTACTCATTTCTTAGACCATTTTGGGCTGCTATAACAAAATACCTTAGACTAGGTAATTTGTAAACAAGAGAAATGCAATTCTGTCTCAGTTCTGGAGGCTTGAAAGTCCAAGATCACAATGACAGCAGATTTGGTGTCTGGTGAGGGCTGCTTTATAGATCCTACTTTCTTGCTTCATCCTCACATGGTCAAAGGGGAAGCAATAAACAAGCTCTTTCAGACCTATTGTATAAGGACATTAATCCCATTTGTGAAGACATTAATCCCATTAATCCACTCATGACTTAATCATTTCCCAAAGGCCACCTCTTAATACCATATTGAGGATTAAGCCTCAACAACAAATTTGAAGAGGGGGAGGGACACATTCAGACCATAGTGGAGGGGAATAAGAAAGAAATAATATAGATATATTAACATCTAAATGAACAAGATAATTTTAAGTAATTATTAGTGTTGTGAAGACTATGAAAACATTAGGAAAAGAAAGTAAATATGAAAGCATCTGGGGGCACTTTCTGAGCAGGTAAAACTGGAGTCTGAAACATGAATAACCTCAAGGAGCCTGACACAGAAAGAAGGTGATTGGGAAAAAGCTAAATTGTGTAGCTTGACATTGTCATGTAATGGGCAATTAACGGCCAAAAACAGTGAATAAAATTTTCACTCTTATGTTTAGGTTTGAAACTATAATCAATGGTCCAAAAAAAAAAAAATCAGAAACTGCATCAAAGAAAATATACAAAGCATAGTACAAATTTTGTGGAGTTTTTGTTTTTTGGGTTTTTTCTTCAACTTTTATTTTAGATGTACGGGGTACACGTGCAGGTTTGTTACATGGGTTATACACTATTGGGGGGATTGTAAATTAGTTCAGACACTGTGGAAAGAAGTTTGGAGATTTCTCAAAGAACTTCAAATGAATTTTGAATGTGGTATTTGCTTCCAAAACAAACCTAAGGTCAATAAAGGGGAAGAGGATCAATACCTGTAAGTTCTTTCTATGTGTCAGGCATTTTAACTCACATGTTATATAAGCCACAGAATAACATTAATTACTCGGTAATAGAACCCCATCTGACAGATAAAATTGAAGCTCTAAGGTCAAATACTAGTAAGCAATGTTTGGAGTTTAAACTTAGCTAATCCTGATTCCAAAATCCATGCTCTTTCCACCCTATTAAGGGTTGTATTCAAAGTTCCAATAAATCATGGTGTAGGGCTATTCTATTTTAAAATTATTATATCAAGAGCTTCTACAAAATAGTCTTTGAGGTAAAATTTTCTATTAAAGCTGTACATTAATTCTGATCATTACTTTTAACTTAAATTCCAGTCTTTCATCAATCAGAGGCTTTCAGAGAATCTGTGTTAGGATATTTCACTTCACATTAAAATCAACACGTCTAAAACTTGATCTTCCTCTTAAAAGCTACTCTTTCTCCACGCTTTTTCATTTTTGGACTATGTCATCACTTTCCCTGTCAACTCATAGTTTAGTCTCTTGACCTGTTACAAGTTTTCCATTATTCTCATATGCATCTCTTCTCTGCTAGACTTCGACTCATTGAAAAAGGACTCCACGTCTTCTTCATCTTTTATGTCCATTATCTCTGCCATCACCTTGCTCATAGCATCTCCACAGCACATGTTTGTTGTTGCTGTTAATAAGGAAATATAATGTGAACTCCGTCTTTCTTTTCTTTTTTCACCATCCCAGCTACTCTAATCTAGTTACTGTAATAGTTTTCTAATTGGCCTTCTGTTACTTCTCCTTCTAATTGATCCTATAGACTAAAACTGCATCAAAAAATTAATAAAATACTGCATGGTCACATCAGTTCTCTTTTCCAAAATTCTCCACTGGTTTCTTTTGATTATTTAGTTGGAATTCCCTGGCACACAATGCCCTCCCTAATCAAGTCCCTCTTTGTCTCTCAATTGATAAATATGCAGCATTTTCAACACACACAGAGATAGAGAGAGACTTCCTCTACCAGGATATGATAGAGTGGACATGCATTTCCCTCTTCCTCCTGATAAGTACATCTTAAACTCTGGACATACAAACATACAGAAGATTCTGAAAGGTAAAAAGAAGAAAGAAGAATGCCTAGGGACCTCAAAACTCAAGGAACAACATGGTGGTAAGATCCCTATGTTTTCTTTTTGCCTCATGTAGCCTAGACTTAAGAGTGAAGAAACAAGAAATTCAGAAATACCTACAACCACAGAAAGAAAAGCCCCAAAAAAGTATGATTGAAAGGGTCAACCTAGCAAAGGCAGAAAGCATGTAGACAACATTCACTCAATTCCAGCCAAATACCACAGAACAAAACTGTGTCCCCTTTTTCCATGTCGAAGGCTGAGTACATATCTTAGACATCCACATTCATGAGACTGTAATGAGTACCTCAACACATATTCCAGAATGGTGTCAGAGAAAACTCAGTTAAAAGCCAGGACCTTGGGGCCGGGCGCGGTGGCTCGCGCCTGTAATCCCAGCACTTTGAGAGGCCGAGGCAGGCAGATCACGAGGTCAGGAGATCGAGACCATCCTGGCTAACACGGTTAACAGGCTAACACCTGTCTCTACTAAAAATACAAAAAATTAGCTGGGCATGGTGGTGGGCACCTGTAGTCTCAGCTACTCACGAGGCTGAGGGAAGAGGCGTGAACCTGAGAGGTGGAGTTTGCAGGGAGCTGAGATCACGCCGCTGCACTCCAGCCTGGGCAACAGAGCAAGATTCTGTCTAGAAAAAAAATTTTTTAAAGCCAGGACCTTCACCAACACCCAGCATTAACAATAACACACCATAATGATGCCAGTAGAGACAGAATGGAGAACAAAACTCTCACCTTTACATAACAATATTGAGGAGTCTAAGTATAACTCAGATGTCAACAAAGGCCTAGTGGTGAAACTGAACTTCTACATTCACCAGCCAGTAATGGGGTGGCAGAAGCATATCCAAGAAATCAGCTTTAAAAAATAGTTTGTAGAGACTGATAAATTGATTCAAAAGTTTACAGAGAAAAGCAGAAGTTTATATGGAAAAGCAAGAATAGCCAATGCAATATTGAGGGAGATGAACAAAATCATAGTACTGACACTCCACGACTCTAAGACTTACTATAAAGCTACAGGTGAAGAAAGAGAGGTGCTCATGAAAGAATAGAGACATCTATTCCATGATTAATGAGCCAACTGATTTTGACAAAGGAAGAAAATGAAATTCAGTGGATAAATTATAGTCATTTCAACAAATAGTGCTGGAAAAACTGTATATTCACATGCAAGAAAACTGAATCGAGACACAGGCCTTACACCTTTCAAAAAATTAGGCCAAAATGGGTCAGAGACTTAATGTCAGACGGAAAAATATAAAACTCCTATAAAATAACATAGGAAAAAAATTAGGCGAACTTGGGTTTCGTGATGAATTTTTAGATACAACACTAAAAGCATAATCATGAAAGATAAAATTCTTAAGCTAGACTTCATTAAAATTAAAAATGGCTCTCTGAAAGACAGTATTAGAATGAAAAGTCAAATGACAAATTGTGAGAAAATCTTGGCAAAACCCATATCTGATAAAGGGCTGATAACCGAAATATACAAAGAACTCTTAAAACTCAGCTGTAAGAAAACAAACAACTCAGTTAAAAATTAGCAAAACATCCGAAGAGACATCTCACTAAAGAAGGCATACAGATGGAAAATAAGCATATGAAAAGACACTCAACACTATATGTAATTAGAGAATTGCAAATTAAAAGAGTGAGACACCACTACATATCTATTAGAATGGCTAAGATAAAACACTGGCAATACCAAATGCTGGTAAGGATGTAGAACAACAGGAGCTCCCATTCATCATTGGTAGGAATGCAAAATGGCACAGCCACTTTGAAAGACAGTTTACAAAACAAGCATACTCGCACCATACAGTCTAACATTCACACTCTTTGGTACTTACCCTAATGAGTTGAAAACTTATGTCCACACAATACCCTGTACACAAGTGTTTTTAGCAGATTTATTCATAATTACTAAAACTTGGAAGAAACTAAGATGTCTTTCAATGCTTACACAAACAATGGTACATTCACACTATGAAATAGAAGTATTGATACTTTCAACAACCTGGATGAATCTTCAGATAATTATGATCAGTAAAAAACCACACATGTTGTATGATTCCATTTATGTAATATTCATGAAGTGACAAAAATATAAAACTAGAAAACATATTAGTGGTTGTCAAGGGTTAAAATGGGGCTAGGGCAGAGGGAAAAGTGGTCTGGCTATCAAAAGTTAACATGAGGACTCCTATGGTGATAGAAATGCTCTTTGTTGATAGTACCCATGTCAGTGTCCTGAGTGTTATATATTGTACTACAGATTTGCTAGATGTTACCTTTGGGGAAAACTGGGTAAAAAACAGATAAGATTTCTGAATTATTTCTTATCACTGTAAGTCTACAATTATCTCAAACCAAAAGAGTTTAATAAAAAATTAAACATGTAAGAGAACAGATGCCATATCCATTTCCTTCTCAGATGTAGGATTCAAACTGGGCAAGATGAATTACTCAGAGTAGTGTATAAAGCCACCTGCTTTCTTCCTAAAGCTCCTCTTTTAGAACTCATAAGGCTATGCTAATATTCTATTTTTGACCTTTGCTAGCAAATTGACAAAATTAGCATTGATGGTAAAAGGGCTTCTGTGGTATAGCAGTGAGGCTAAAATAACACATGTGGCTGCAGACCTATTGCTCATGGCTCTGTTTCTTGACTCTGGCTTCATGTTACATTTGTTTTAAGGAATCTGTTGGTGATTCACTTGTTTCTGTCACTACCCAGTAATAAATGGTAGTGTCATTCAGAGTCAAGTAGTGAAGTATTTCACGGTATTCTTGTTATCGATTTTATTCTGCTCAATTGCTTGCAGTTGCCTGTCTTCATTTTGCCCTGTCAATAGCTTTCAGATGACTCTCTGTCTTACATGGATCTTTTCTATTTGATTATTCACATAACCAGTTTGGTAGAGCTATGGTACTCTGATATACCCTCAGTGCCCAGTGATAGTGATGCTGTTTCCAAACTTTACTGGGACATGAGAAATAGTAAACCTGGAAAGTCAAATAACCACAGAAGAATTAAATCTGATTTTCCAAGTTGGCTGACACACACACACACACACACACACACACATTTGTGTGTGTATATATGTATGTTTATATACATATGTATATATGTACATCTGTATACACACAGACACACACACATCCAAACAACATGTTGTTCAGGGGATATCAGATGACTGACACCCCCCAGAAAACCCAAATATGTTGTTTTCTGACAACAGTTCAAGACATTTGTAATAAGAAAAAACAAAGATTTTCAAATCTTGCTAAGTTTCTAATATGCTATTAGCTGCAAATTTTTCTAACTAGACGCCATGGGAAGCATGTGGAGGGGGAAATGTGGGATGCGGAAGTTGACAGATTTTAGAAAGATTCCTTGCTGAAGTCAACACCCAATGTGGAAAATTCTCTGCAAATCAAATTTCAGACATTATATGAAGTACAATTCCTTTTGTGTAAGTATTCAGCCTATTTGTGTAGTTGGTGATGCACAAATAAGGCTTGCAGGAAAGCCCACAAGTTGGATAGAAGCCTAGAGAAAACTTAGGCCCTTGAGACCTATTATTTATGTTGACTCTTTCTGTGAAATAGTTGGGATATTTGTTCCCACGTAAATCTTATGTTGAAATAAAACACCCAGTGTTGGAGGTGGGGCCTGGTGGGAGGCAACTGGATCATGGAGGTGGATCCTTCATGGTTTGGCGCTGTCCTCCAGTTGGTGAGTGAGTTCTCCTGAGATCTGGTCATTTAAATGTATATGGCACCTCCCTACCACCACTCTCTCTCTCTTGCTCCTGCTTTTGCCATGTGATGTGCCTGATCCTGCTTCAACTTCTGCCATGAGTCAAAAGATCCCTGAGGCCTCCCCAGAAGCTGAAGGATGTCAGCGATATGCTTATACAGCCTGCAGAACCGTGAGCCAATTAAACCTCTTTTCTTTATAAATTACCCAATCTCAGGTATTTCTTTATAGAAATGCATGAATGACCTAAAACACTCTAAATTTTCCAGATTAAATTTCTTTGCAAAACCAGCCGGATTAAATTTACCTCTATGGTGGTGTGTCTTCCAATTCCACATGACACAGTATCACTTCCAGACAGCTGGGGGAGAGTGGTTGTCTCTTGAAAATGCCTGCTTCTGAGCCCAGCTTCCCATTACCCAACCACATGAAAACGCACTCAGTGTCATTGAGTGTACTTACCCTCGCTTCTTTCTCTTCCACTGAATCCTCCTCACTGTCCAATATCCCGAACAAATAACAGCTGCTCTGTGAGATCTACCCAGATTCCGCCAGACAAAGCTATCACTTCCTCTACACTATCAAACTGTTGGGTAATGCACCTCCACAATAGCACCTGTTTAAAATATATCAATATTAGCACTTTTACTATATTGTGACTTTCTGGATGGCAAGAAAAAAAAAAAGAAAACTTTTTTTTTCTTCCCTTAATTATCAGGTCAGTGTATAATAAATAATAAGCTTTTAAACGATGATTGAGAGGTTCCCTGGCAAGACGGCCGAATAGGAAAAGCTCTGGTGTGCAGCACCCAGTGAGACCAATGCAGAAGGTGGGTGATTTCTGCATCTCCAGCTGAGGTACTGGTTCATCTCATTGGGACTGGTTAGACAGTGGGTGCAGACCACGAAGGGCAAGCATAAGCAGGGTGGGGTGTCACCTCACCTGGGAAGTGAAAGGGGTCAGGGAACTACCTCCCCTAGCCAAAAGACATGAGGGTCTGTGCCGTGAGGAACGGAGCATTCCGGCCCCGATACTACACTTTTCCCATGGTCTTCAACACCCACAGACCAGGAGATTCCCTTGGGTGCCTACACCACAAGGGCCCTTGGTTTCAAGCACAAAACTGGGTGGCCGTTTGGGTAGACACCAAGCTAGCTGCAGGAGTTTTTTCTTCATACCCCAGTGGCACCTGGAACACCAGCGAGACAGAACAGTTCACGCCTCTGGAAAAAGGGCTGAAGCCAGGGAGCCAAGTGTCTAGCTCAGCAGCTCCCACCCTCACGGAGCCCAGCAAGCTAAGATCAACTGGCTTGAAATTCTTGCTGCCAGCACAGCAGTCTGAAATTGACCTGGGATGCACAAGCTTGGTGGGGGGAGGAGCGAAAAGTTGGAAGCATTCCATTTGAAAATCGAGGTAAGAGAAGGATGCCTTCTCTCACCACACCTATTCAACATAGTATTGGAAGTTCTGGCCAGGGCAATCAGGCAAGAAAAAGATATAAAGGGTATTCAAACAGGAAACGAGGAAGTCAAATTATCTCGGTTTGCAGATGACATGATCGTATATTTAGAAAACCCGATCGTCTCAGCCCAAAAACTCCTTAAGCTGAGAAGCAACTTCAGCAAAATCTCAGGATACAAAATCAATGTGCAAAAATCACAAGCGTTCCTATACACCAATAATAGACAGACAGAGAGCCAAATCATGAGTGAACTCCCATTCACAATTGCTACAAAGTGAATAAAATACCTTGGAATACAACTTACAAGGGATGTGAAGGACCTCTTCAAGGAGAACTACAAACCTACTGCTGGAGGAAATAAGAGAGGACATAAACAAATGGAAAAACATTCCATGCTCATGGATAGGAAGAATCAATATCGTGAAAAAGCCCATACTGCCCAAAGTAATTTATAGATTCAATGCTATTCCCATCAAGCTACCACTGATATTCTTCAAAGAATTAGAAAAAAGTACTTTAAATTTCATACGGAACCAAAAAAGAGCCTGAATAGCCAAGACCATCCTAAACAAAAAAAAAAAAGCTGTAGACATCACACTACCTGACTTCAAACTATACTACAAGGCTATAGTAATCAAAACAGCATACTACTGGTACCAAAACAGATATATAGACCAATGGAAAAGAACAGAGGTGTCAGAAATAACACCACATGTCTACAACCATCTGATCTTTGACAAACCTGACAAAAACAAGCAATGGGGAAAGGATTCCCTATTTAATAAATGGTGTTGGGAAAACTGGTTTGCCAAATGCGTAAAACTGAAACTGGACCCCTTCCTTATATCTTATACAAAAATTAATTAACAAAAAAATAACTCAAGATGGATTAAAGACTTAAACATAAGACCTAAAGCCATAAAAACCCTAGAAGAAAACTTAAGCAATACCATTCAGGACATAGGCATGGGCAAAGACTTCATGACTAAAACAACAAAAGTAATGGCAACAAAAGCCAAAATTAACAACTGGGATCTAATTAAACTAAAAAGCTTCTGCATAGTCAAAGAAACTATCATCAGAGTGAGCAGACAACCTACAGAATGGGAGAAAATTTTTGCAATCTATCCATCTGACAAAGGGCTAATATTCAGAATCTACAAGGAACTTAAACAAATTTACAAGAAAAATACAAACAGCCCCATTAAAAAGTGGGTGAAGGATATGAACAGACACTTCTCAAAGAAATGTCTGCAGCCAAAAACATAAGAAAAAAGCTTATCATCACTGGTCATTAGAGAAATGTAAATCAAAACCACAATGAGATACCATCTCACACCAGTTAGAATGGCGATCATTAAAAAGTCAGGAAACAACAGATACTGGAGAGATGTGGAGAAATAATGCTTTTACACTCTTGGTGGGAGTGTAAATTAGTTCAGTCATTGTGAAAGACAGTGCGGTGATTCCTCAAGGATCTGGAACCAGAAATATCATTTGCCCCAGCAATCCCATTATTGGGTATATACCCAAAGGATTATAAATAATTCTACTATAAAGACACATTCACACATATGTTTATTGCCTCACTATTCATAATAGCAAAGACTTGGAACCAACCCAGATGCCCAGCAATGACAGACTGCATAAAGAAAATGTGGCACATATACACCATGGAATACTATGCAGCCATAAAAAAGAATGAGTTTGTGTCCTTTGCCGGGACATGGATGAAGCTGGAAACCATCATTCTCACCAAACTAACACAGGAATAGAAAAACAAACACTGTATGTTCTCATTCATAAGTGGGAGTTGAACAATGAGAACCTATGGGCACAGGGAGAGGAACATCACCCACCAGGGCCTGTCAGGGTTGGGGGCAAGGGGAGAGATAGCATTAGGAGAAATACCTAATGTAGATGATGGGTTGATGGGTGTGGCAACCACCACGGCACATGTATATCTGTGTAATAAAACCTGCACGTCCTGCACATGTATCCCAGAATTTAAAATATATTTAAAAAAATAAAAAGATGACTGAATAAATGGCTTTCTTAGTGGCCCAGAAAGCAGACCTATTTATGGCATTTAGACCATGTTCTTCTAAAGCTTTCAATGTGTATTCCCTAATGTAAATAAGGGAGAATTTTCTGATCAAAAGTAATTAAACTTACAGCTATTCAATTAGCATATATTTGTAGCATACTTGCTACTGTAAGTGAGTTGGATATTTTATTCCCTTGACTTTATGTAGACAAAAGTTTCTGTTGTGTCTCTTAAAACATATTACATTCACTAAGTGTTTTCCACTTAAACCATTAAGATAGAATTCATGAAGCAGAATTCATGAAACAAACAGAAGAAAGAAAAACAAACAAAATCCTGCCATAAGTTTTAAAATGTTGAAAAAAGATGATTGGGAACGCTGCTTAAATCTTTCTCATATACCATCTATTTTAAGAGTAAACTGCTCATTGAAATTTTTACAAAGCCTGAGTGGTAATATAATGAATAACTATGTAAGAAACCAGCAGATGGTATTCCTCAGCACTGTAATGCAATTGGACTTGATGACCAAAAATACTATTATAAAATTGGCCCACAATTTTAACAATGAATGCTGTAAATTTCATAGGCCTGTAGGCTGACCATACCAACATGATCCCTCTCACTGTAAGGACGTAAATATAACTGCTTATTTTATTGCACTCTTCAATCCTGCTAACTCACTACTTTGTGGTTGCTAAGCAACCCTAGCAAAATTGTGGCATGCACACTTAAAAAGACAGAGACACAAAAATGTGCTTGTTGATTTATTTATTGGAATGGAAATGATCGAGGTCCAAAATAAAATCTTTTCGATGTGATAGCTAGCACCAACTAGATAACTTTAACTTCACTGTGATCACAACGAGACAATTTTTTTTGAAAAGGTTAAAAAAAAAATACTCCCTCACCCCAAACGAATATTTGCACAATCATTTTTGGTGAAGGTTGCTTATGAATATCTTAAGATATATTTTGGCTTTGAAAATCTCTGTGAAGAAGTATTAAGTAGAGTAGAGCTCAGAGCCAGGGCATTTGTAGGACAATATGAGGTATGAATTATTGTAACTGTATTACCCAGTGAGCAAACTAACCCATCAAGCTATATAGGTTGTCACAAAATGTACTGAGGCATTCCATTCCACTAAGGTGAGATAGGACGAAGGGCAGAAAGACAGAGTCTGAGTCCTAAAATCCTTGCTGCCTCAGGGTAATAGTAACTTATTTCACCATATTTATAGGTCACTAATGGTAACTGATCCAGAAGAAATGGTGGCATCAAATTGTCCTTGGCCTCTTGTCAAAAAGAAAGAAATCATAGATGATTACAGTCATAGACCAAAAAAATCCATAATCAACAACAACTCTGTTAGCATAAAAACAGGAATAGTAATAATATGTAATTTATACCATTTATTTTTAACATTTTTCTAATGGAATTGTTAAGTGCATGCCGAGAATCTATTACATAGAGAAAAATAAAGTATACTAGTAAAGTACTCCTCAAAGTTACAAGAGACTAAAATTGCTATTTTCACTTTTGACTCTTGGTAGTGAACAGAATATTATAATGAATTGTCTCTCTCTTTCACCCTCTAATTCTCCTTTTTTGGCTAGATGGTTTTGTCAGGTGAAGCCAAAATATTAGGAAATAATTTCAGCACTTTACTCGGTATCTCAGAGCAGCACATGTACATTTTTCTAGGATTTAATTTTTATCTTTTCACTCTGCTCCTGAGCTGCCCCTTTCCATGATAACTTGTGTTAAAGAAAAATTGCATTATTTAGTGATATTGCTCATGTCTATGATTTGTTGAGACTTGTTATGTGACCAGAGATGATACTGTTCTAGATTTTTGGTTTCTTGTTTTGTCAACATACTAAAATCCATTCCATAACAAAATATCTTTGTTTCAGCAAAAAATGGATTTGGAATTGGGCCAAAGCCCAAATTTTATTTTTGGTTTTTTTCCCCCCCATGATAACAAGCACTGAAGAGAAGCAATATAATGCAATAAGGTAACTATTTTATTCCTAAAACACAAATTATTATTCCAGTCACTCAAATGTTATTTTGCTGAAATACTTGAAAATGGTACTAAACCCGGGCATAATCCCTGCTGAGAATCCTCAGACATATGTATGTTGCTTTAAAGCAGTCACACATTGCCTGTTTTCATAACCTCTATGGCTAAGCCCTTTTAATCAAGCCTATATTATTATCTCATTCTCCATTTTAAATTGTTGATTGTCACAAACATGGTGTGATAATCTTACTCATTGATTTGGAGCTTGAAAATTCATATGGAAAGTATGTGATAACTTATGGCCACAGAATATATTAATAGGTTTCAGACTGTATCTGAGAACAATTTGTCTATTTCACTGATTGGTAATTGAATTGGTTAATTCTTTGACTATGTCAAACTGTCAATTTTGATCATACGTTAATACAAAGAAATAATTTTTAAACTTTTTCCATTTATTTAGATTGATGTCTACATTATATTCTTTTAGTATCTTGCTTCATATATGAGTTTGATTCCTGAAAAATTATATCCAAATCAAATTTCAGTAAATTATATTACCTTAAACATAATAGAAAAATAATTTCTCAGCATAGCACTGCAAGTTATATCCCTTTGGTTTTTTAATTTTTCTAATCTATTGCTTTTTGAAAGAGGTAGCTTATATTATGAAAATATTTGGGACTTTATTAAGCAAACCGTATAATAAACTGAAATCTAAGCTTGAAAACAAATATATTCATTACCTAACAAAAAGTCAACAATTGTTTTAATTAGACTCTTCCATCCAGAAACTTAGTTCAGGACAGACTTGTTAGCCCATGTAGCTTCAAATTCTGTTTATGATGTTCAGACAGATATTTTCAGCCGACTCAAGTCTCTTGTTTTCTATTCACAAGGCAGTAAATGCTTTTAGTAACTGTTTAACTCAAATGAATGGCACCCATGCATGGGTTGCCCAGGTTGTACTTACACATGCTTTATTGTCATGCGCTTACATAAATCTCCTTGTCTTTAGGAAGCACACTTCCCTTGAGAAGCTTACCTGAAATGTCAGCTCAACCAGAGCATGAAGCTCTAGCCCAGTGAACAATTCAACAGCCTGAAGACGTGTGAGTACCGAGTTAAAGCTAATCTCTTTTCTTGTTCACAAGAAGTAGAAAGCAAAACTGCTGATTAGCACCTACATAGGCGTTATTTTCAACTTTTAAACATAAATCAATTCATATTTTGTGTTTTGTCCACAAAGGGAGAAATAAAAAGCAGAAGAAAGTGAGAGTACCACATTTTTAAAATTTAAATTATTCTGAAATAAGTACTTTATGACAAAAATTCACTAGTGTTCATATGTCCAAAAGTGTTATTGTGTCCAAATAGCTGAAAAGTAATGTATCTGTAATGTGCTAATCGTTGAATCATAGCGTAGTGTTAACGTCTTCACATCTGAGGAGAATCTAAATTTACAAATTCTTAAATGTGCTATTGCTCTGTTTTATAAATAAGATTCACTAGTAGATATATTTACCATCATCTTACAGCTTAATCTTTGATTTAGAGAATTCTTAACAAGAAGTTAAATAAAAGTCAATCTCTCTAAACACTTCAATATACATTTAGGTGATTTATAAGACACTTAACTCTATAGGCTAGTCATTGTATGTTCTACAAATTCTTGCTTTCTAACATCCTTTTCAAAACCCTTTTCAAGCGTTGCTCCTCTGAATATCAGCAGATAGTAAGATGTTCTGTTAGTTGTCTGGTTTTTTTCTTTACTATATACTGTAGTGTTGAGAGGGAAACCTTTAAATAAGGCTACAGCAGACCCTAAATGGCATGTTTGTTTCCTACAAGCCCTATGGAATAATTTTAGGATGTAAACATGCAATCATTACAAAAATCTCAAACAAACAAAAAAAAATCACTTTCAAAGTGGTATACTTGATGTCACTGTCCTGAAAGTAGGATCCTTGCTTTTAATTACGATCTTACGATCATTGACTACTTCCACAATTTCTTATCTGTGGGTGATTTAAGAGATGACTGAATGTCACTGAGTGACAAAAACAAAAATTGTTTGTATACCACATAGTTTGCAATAAATTCTCCATGTGCACTGCATTAGGTGGTTCTTGCATTGTTATCAAGAAGTGCTTGAGACTGGGCAATTTACAAAGAAAAGAGGTTTAATTGGCTCAGGTTCTGAGGGCTATATAATAAGAATGGCACCGACATTACTCAGCTCCTGGGGAGGCCTCAGGGAGCTTTTACTCATGGTTGAAGGCAAAGAGGAACCTGACATATCACATAGCAAAAGCAGGAGCAAGAGAGAGAGAGTGGTGGGGGAGGTGCCACACACTTATAAATGAGCTAGAGTTCACTTAGCACCAACGGGAAGGCCCAAGCCATGCATGAGGGATCTACCCCCATAATTCAAACACCTCCCACCAGGCCTCACCTCCAACCTCCAACGCTGGCTGGGGATTACATTTCAACATGAGATTTGGACAGGGATGAATATCCAAATTATACAAAAACCTTGCCACCAAATTAAGTTTTATATCAACTTAAAATAGTTAAAATCCTCTATATTGGTAACATTGCCTTGAGTGGTTTAAGCACAAGATTGTTCCTTTAACGAAATTAAGACTGTGTGTGTAACACTTTTGTAAAATTATTTTATTGGGCTATTTATTGAAATATATTTTTATTGAATACAAAAGTGTTCTGTGTGTTCAGACATATTCACCTTTGGGTGTATTGAATGCAACAAATACTTATAGTGAAAGAAAAAATTTCTCTCCCTAGACTGTCATTGTTATTAGATCTTCCAGACAATTAATTTTCTGTCATAGATTCACTACTAGTTATTAAGGAATTAAAATTTAGACTCTGAAAATTAAGGTCAAATAAATAATAATGAAGGATTAGTAAGAGCATCTTATGTACAGGTTTTCTGACATGGTCTTAATTGTACATATGTGTATGACTATATACAATATTTCTCTTGCTGAGGTGTTTTAAAACTAGCACTTTAAAAGTTATATCGGGAGAATCCGCTCCCGATGGTTACGTGAGTTCTTTTCTATTTCCTAAGTGTCTCGGCTGGGTTGAGAAATAAAGGTAAAGAGCACAAGAGAGAGAAATTTAAAGCTGGGTGTCCGGGGGAGACATCACATGTCTGCAGGATCCGTGATGTTCCCCGAGCTGTAAAACCAGCAAGTTTTTAGTAGCGATATTCAAAAGGGGAGGGAGTGCACGAATAGGGTGTGAGTCACAGAGATCCCATACTTCACAAGGTAATAAAATATCACAAAGCAAATGGAGGCAGGGCGAGATCACAGGACCAACGGATGGGACAAAATGAAAATTGATAATGAAGTTTCAGGCACGCATTGTCATTGATAACATCTTATCAAGAAACAGGGTTTGAGAACAGACAACCTGTCTGACCACAATTTATCAGGCGGGAATTTCCTCATCCTCATAAGCCTGGGAGCACTACAAGAGACAGGGGCTTATTTCATCCCTTCGGCTTCGACCATAAAAGACGGCATGCTTCTAAGGGGTCGGTTCATAGGCCTGCCCTCAGGGCACATTCTCTTTCTCAGGGATAGTCCTTGCTGAGAAAGAGAATTCAGCGATATTTCTCCCATTTGCTTTTGAAAGAGGAGAAATATGGCTCTGTTCCATCCGCCTCACTGTTGGCCAGTTCAAAGTTACCTCCCTTGTTCCCTGAACATCGCTGTTATCTTGTTCTTTTTCTAAGATGCCCAGATTTTATATTGTTCAAACACACATGCTCTACAAACAATTTGTGCAGTTGACACAATCATCACAGGGTCCTGAGGCAACATTCATCCTCCTCAGTTTACGAAGAAGATGACGGGATTAAGAGATTAAAGTAAAGACAGCCATAGGAAATCACAGGGGTATTGATTGGGAAAGTAATAAGTGTCCATGAAATCTACACAATTTATATTCAGAGATTACAGTAAAGACAGGCGTAAGAAATTATACCAGTATTAATTTGGGGAACTAATAAATGCCCATGAAATCTTCACAATTTATGTTCTTCTGCTGTGGCTTCAGTTGGTCCCTCCGTTTGGGGTCCCTGACTTCCTGCAACAAGTTATACTTTAAAAATGTATTATTCTCCTTTGGAAGATTGCAGGAAATTAATTTTTGTTATTACATATCTTCCTTTCCTATATGAGTTTTCTATAAGAAATTACCATATGAACAAATAAATATTCTTTTTTGTTTTTTGAGACTGAGTCTTGCTCTGTCACCCAGACTGGAGTGCAGTGGCACAATCTCAGCTCACTGCAACCTCTGTCTCCTGGGTTCAAGTGAGTGTCCTGCCCCAGCCTCCCAAGTAGCTGGGAATATAGGCATACACCACCATACTGGGCTAATTTTTGTGTGTGTGTGTTTTTTTTTAGTAGAGACAGAGTGTTTAGAGAGATTAACTCTATCTGTCTTAGAGATTAATCTTAGATAGATTAAGTCTATCTCTCTACTGTCTCTACTTAAAAAAAAAAAATCCTGCCATGTTGGCCAGGCTGGTCTTGAACTCCTGACCGCAGGTGATCCACCTGCCTCGGCCTCCCAAAGTGCTGGGATTACAGGCATGAGCCACCATGCCCGGCCATACATATTCTTAAAGAAGTCAGTGTGATAGACATTGAACATCTATACTACCATAACAAAAAGACAGATGACCAAAGATTTTATATCTCCTGAAAGAACACAATAAAGCTATGAAGTAGTTTTGCCAAATAAATTCAACATAACTGGAAACCAGCCTGTAGATCCAATTTCCAACACAAAAGACAGAGAAGCATCTTAAACTATCCCATGGGGATGCAATAGACCCAAGAATTTGGGAAAGTCCAAGGTCAAAATCAACTGGATTTATTCAATAAGTTAAGTATAAGAAAAAAATTAAAGTGGAGGTAACCTATACATTAAAAGATACTCTAAAGACTTAGCCATCCCCCCCAAAATAACAAGAACTATTTCCTGATTAAATATGTACAGTTGGATTTCTCCCTCCCTGTCTCTGCCTTACCTTCCTCTCCCTTTTTCTATTCTCACTGCTTCACTCAGTTTATTTTTTTTTTTTTTCATTTCCAAGTGGAAGGGTAATAGTCTGCCAAGATACAAGGATCACAGCAGTGCTGCATTCTGTGTTATCAATTCTGCATTACCACTATCTTCTTCACCTCTGAGGACTCTGTAACACAGAAGAAAAACCAGGAAATACATTTCCAAGAATGTCCCTTGTTGTATAGTATATGGGTGTTAACTTTGGAATGAGAAACACTCAAACAAAATTTGGAAGGTGGGAGAGAAGGAGCACAGATGAACACAATAAGACATATCAGCACCCTGATTTGCCACTTTACTGCAGCAGATTGCAGCAATTGGTGGGAAATTCCTAGAGACTATCCCTAATTCTGGAAGAGCTGCAGTTCCACAGTGGAAAAAGACGGTGGTGGTTTCTCCAACCTTAACTCCTCAGCTCTTCCAATAAGCGTAAACTCCTAGTTCTCCATATCAAAAGCCCATAACAACAAGAAAACTGAGAATGGATTCTGTTTTCTGAATAACTTTAATAACATAACACCCTAGGACTCTGTGATCCGAGACTAAAGAAATTCTTACCTACTTGTTCTACTTTTAAAATCCTGAACAAGGATTCTGGCCTAGTTTGAGCTAAATGCCCATCTTTGTACTCATCACTGTAATCAGAAAGATAGATTACTGTGATTATCTTAGCTTGTATAATTGCCCCACTCTGTGACTGGCCAGGGATTAGATAGAATGGCATCAATTCTAAAGAGAAGCCATACTTAAATCGAACATAAAGCATGTCCCTAAAAGAGGAATGGAGGTCTCAGAAAAAGAGAAGAAGAGGTATTGGGTAGATCCACAAACAGATTGCCACTATATACTTCATCATTGGAGCCCCTTCCCCTTCCATTTAGACACATGGTGTTCTGAAGACAGCTCAAACTAGATGTGATGGAGATTTGTCTTATAGCTAAAGGTGTCCCTAGCCAAAGGAGAGTCAAAAGGAAACAATAGAAAAATTCTAGACCAAATATGTGGAACTTGGCACCTAATAAGACAGTCAAGCCAAAGCATTAAGTGAGAAGGTAAATTCGGAAACCCAGAAAAAATATGATCATTCAACTTAAACTGACCATCTAACTGAAATATTACCCTCATTACAATTTATGTTTTTATTCTGCCTTCTATTTATTCTTATACTTGTATAACTATATCTTTATTTATTCATATGTCTTCCTACAAGAATTCAAGTTGCATGAGGTCAGGGACATGGTCAGTTTCATTCACAAATCTGTCCTCAATCCCTGGAAGAGTGCTTGACTCAAGTAGGTGCTCAATAAATACTTAATAAATTATGGTATCATGGGTGCAAGTTGGGTTGGGACAAGTCATTCTACGAAAAATTCACTGACACTCTGCTATCGTGTGGTGTAACCTGCATCCCAGAAGTGGGGACTTTGCCTTTGCTGGATAGTGGTTAAAGGTATTAAGTATATAATTGTAAACAAGCAGGCACTGTCCTCAAGGAGCTTGCAGCCTAGTGCAACTAGACACAGAGGCAGATAATACACTACAGTCACACAAGTCCTACAAAAGTGGTGTAGAATTGCCTTGGAAGCATTAGAGCTGCCAGTGCCTGGCAGGAGGGACAGGGGACCTCATTTAATGAAGAAGAGACAGCAGAACTAAGAAGTTATGAAGGACAGCCTCAGTCCACTAATTCTTGTCCACGTCCAACAAACCTTGATTTCTAAATGTTAGTAAAAGTCTTAACCCAAAGAAAATACTCCTCAGTTAGTTACATTATTTGTTTATCCTTAACTCAAAGGTTATCATAGTATAGTAAATCAATAGCTGCATTTCTGAAACATGTTATTTGTATTATTTTTTATCTCTTTATAGTGCCCCTTTCCTAATAGAGAAAAAGTAAATACTTTTCTTTAATGATTAATTAATAAGGTAGGGGCCGAGCACAGTGGCTCATGCCTATAATCCCAGCACTTTGGGAGGTGGAGGCAGGAGGATCACTTGAGCCCGAGAGACCAGCCCAGGAAACAAAGTGAGACCCTGTCTCTACAAAAAATTTAAAAATTAGCTGGATGTGGTGGTGCATGCCTGAAGTCCCAGCTGTTCAGGAGGTTGACTTCAAGGATGGCTTAAGCCCAGGAGGCAGAGGTTGCAGTGAGCTGAGATAGCACCACTGCACTTCGGCCTGGGTGACAGATTGAGATCTTGTCTCAAAAATAAATAAATAAACAAATACATACATACATACACACACACACATATGTGAATATATAATAAATATATATAATGTGTATATAAATATATATATCACACACATATGTGTGTATATAATAAATATAATGTGTATATGTGTAATAAATATATATGTATATATATAATAAATATATATAATGAGGTAGGGGCTCATTGGGAATGACTGAAGAGCATTTCTACATGCTTTACATTTATACAGCAGATGGCATTTCCACATAGAAGCTCAAGAAAATGTTAATTCAGCACCAAAATTAGCTGAGAAAAATTAGCTGCGAAATGAGAGAGACCAATTCCCTGAGAGTTTACCGGGTGATGTATACTCACAGGTTTTTTAATTACTTTGGGGAATTGATAGCTAGTTCTGGGCCTTGTGACTTTTCCTCTGGGTGTGACTGCAAAAGCCAAGAATAAACATTTTAAAAGTACAAACCTTAAACACTCAGCAGACTTTTGTTTTTGTATTTATTTTGTTTGGTCCATTTGATCTTTAAAAAGATTTGAGTGACTATAAATCAAGTTCTTCGGCATCCTGTACCCACAATCTTTCTTTCTTCTGTCTCTCCCTCCTTTCTTCTTTTCTACCTCTTCCCTCTCATTTTTATTTTTTATTTTTATTTTTTTGAGACGGAGCTTCGCTCTTGTTGCCCAGGCTACAGTGCAATGGCACTATCTCAGCTCACCGCAACCTCCGCCTCCTGGCTTCAAGCAATTCTCCTGCCTCAGCCTCCTGAGTAGCTGGGATTACAGCCATGTGCCACCACGCCTGACTAATTTTGTATTTTTAGTAGAGATGGGGTTTCTCCACGTTGGTCAGGCTGGTCTTCAACTCCCAACCTCAGGTGATCCACCCACCTCGGCTTCCCAAAGTGCTGGGATGACAAGTGTGAGCCACAGCCCCTGGTCCTACCTCTTCCCTCTCTTTTTTCTCTTTTCCCTTCTTTATTCTCTTCTTTCTTCTCTTCCATCTTCTCTCTATATATTTATTGGTCTGTCATTCCTTCTATATCCTTAGCTTTTAAAAACTTAGTTGAATTTCTAATTGTAAAAATAGTTAATTTACTAATAGACATTAAATAGTGAAACCTCACCAGACAGATATAGATATGTCATTTTGCCAACTCTCTTAACATCCAAAGTAATTTTCTGATTCTTGAGTCATTTCATTGAGATGATTTTCAATCTTTAAGCACTGATTTATCAGTAATCATTTTAGATTACTCCTTATTACACTTCATTTATCTTGAATACTTTTATCCTGTTTTTTAAAATTTCACAACTCTGTCTTCTACCTTTAATAACACTGAATGCAGATTATCCACAACTGAACGTTCTTATACTCTTAAATACATACACTTAACTTGTTATTATGATCATTTAATCATTCAAAATTATAGTGAACTGGGTGCCACTTAAAGAATGTAGCCATTCCCTCTTCCACAACCCTATACATGACATAAATTTAAATATTGGAATAAGTAAATGTGGGCATAAATATAAGGAAAGGAAGAAAAGGATACAATCACACAGAGTATATCATATTCACTTGTGATCTTTGGGAATTTTATGACTGAGACTTATATAAGCTTAATGAAACTAATTTGGGAGTGGTTTGAAGGGACATTACTTTTTGGGCAATAAAGGTACAGTTATGTGCCACTTGGCAATGTTTCCATCAATGACAGACCATATATACAACTGTGGTCCTATAAGATTAAAATGGAGCTGAAAAGTTCCTATCTCCTAGTGATGCAGTAGCCGTTGCATTGTCATAGCACAACACATTACTCATATGTTTGTGGGGATGCTTGTGTAAGCAAACCTACTGCACTGCTAGTTGTATAAAAGCATAGCACATATAACCATGTACAGTACATAATACTAGGGGTATTAGCCTGTTCTAATGCTTCTAATAAAAACATACCCAGGACTGGGTAATTTATAAAGAAAGCAAATTTAATTGACTCACAGTTCCTCATGGCTGGGGAGGCCTCAGGAAACTTACAATCATGGCAGAAGGCACCCCTTCACAGGGTGGCAGGAGAAAGAATCAGAAAATAACAGTTAAGCCAAGGGAGAAGCCCCTTATAAAACCATCAGATCTCGTAAGAACTCACTATAACGAGAACAGTATGGGGGAAATTGACCCATGATCCAATTATCTCCACCTGGTCCTACCCTTGACACGTGGGCATTATTACAATCCGAGATGAGATTTTGGGTAGGTCACAGCCATACCATATTGCTTGATGATAATAAATGACTATGTTACTGGTTTATGTATTTACTATACTACACATCTCATCACTATTTTAGAGTAGACACCTTCTACTTTTTTTTAAGTTAATCTTAAAACATCCTCAGGCGGGTGTTTCAGGGATATTCCAGAAGAAGGCATTGTTATCATAGGAGATGACAGCTCTGTGCATGTTATTGCCCCTGAAGACCTTCCAGTGAGAAAAGATAAGGAGGTGGAAGACAGTGATATTGATGATCCTGACCCGGTGTAGGCCTATGCTAATGTGTTTGTTTCACAGACAGAGTCTCCCTCTGTTGCCCAGGACAGAATGCAGTGTCATAATCATAGCTCATTACAGGTTCAAATTCTTGAACTCAAGTGATACTCCCACTCCCTCAGCCTTTCAAGAAGCTGGGTTAGGTTTCTTATTACAAAAAGATGGAGTTCTGCTATGTTGTCCAGACTGAACTTGAACTCCTGACCTCAAGCAATACTCCTGCCTAAGCCTTTGGAGTACCTGGGACTACAGGCACATGCCACTGTGCCAGCTATTGTGTCTTAGCTTTTTAAAATAGTTTAAAAAGTAAAAAATAAAAATAAAATTTAAAAAGCAAAATTGCTTATAGAGTAAGATTATAAAAAAAAATTTGTACAACTGTACAATGTGTTTTATGTTTGAGCTGTGTTATAACCAAAGAGTAAAAACACTGAAAAAATTAAAAGTTTATAAAGTAAAATGTTACAGTAGGCTAAGGTTAATTTATTATTGAGGAAGGGAAAGGCATTATGAATTTATCATAGTCTAGGTGTACATTATTTAAAATGTCTATAGTAGTAAACAGTCATGTCCTAGGCCTTCACATTCACTTACCATCCACTCACTGACCCAGAATAACTTCCAGTCCTGGGAAGTCCCCTATACAAGTCTACTTTTTTTTTTTTTTTATCTTTTATACCATATTTTTACTGTACCTTTTTTATGCTTAGATATGTTTAGATATGCAAATACTCATCATTGTATTATAATTGCCTACAGTATTCAGTACAATAACATGCTGTACAGGTTTGTAGCCAGGAGCAGTAGGCTATGCCATATAGCCTATGTAGGTAGTAGGTTATACCATCTAGGTTTGTGCAAGCACAGTGAATGCTTTTCAAACAATGACAAAATCACCTGATAACACATTTCTCAGAAACTATCTCCTTTGTTAGACAACCTATGATTCTACCCTTTATAGTGCCGTAATTGTCTGCTGGTGGAATGAAATAAATACAAAATTGATAAAAGCGCAGGGGAGAAGAATGAGCACCAGTAATATAAGAACTAGGCTAGGTAATCTTTGAATCACTCTAGCTCTGAGCTCCAGCAATTCTATGTTCAATATTTCCCAAAAACAGAAAGCTGGTTTCCTACAAAGATGTTCTTAACAAAACACAGTCATCAGGCTCCTGAAATTTTACACCACTATTTGTCAATTTTTCTGGGAAAATAGAGAAAAGGCTGGAAATAAAATAACACTATCACCCAGTGAGCAAAAAAGGGATAATGGCTGGAGTATATTTCGTGTACAGGCATACCTCATTTTATTGCACTTCGCTTTATTACACTTGGCAAATATTGCACTTTTTACACTTTGAAGGTTTGTGGCTACCCTGCATCAAGCAAGTCTATCAGCTCCACTTTTTCAGCAGCACGTACTCACTTCATGTCTCTGTGTCACATTTTGGTAATTCTCAAAATATTTCAAATTTTTTATTGCTATTATATATATTATGGTATATCTGGTTTATGTATTTACTATACTATACATCTCATCATTATTTTAGAGTAGACAGCTTCTACTTTTTTTAAGTTCATCTTAAAACATCCTCAGGCGGGTCTTTCAGGAGTATTGCAGAAGAAGGCATTGTTGTCATAGGAGATGACAGCTCTGTGCATGTTATTGCCCCTGAAGACCTTCCAGTGAGAAAAGATAAGGAGGTGGAAGACAGTGATATCGATGATCCTGACCCGGTGTAGGCTGATCACTGATCTGTGATCAGTGATCTTTTAGGTTACTATTGCAATTGTTTTGGGGTGCTAGGAACCATTCCCATATACAGTGGCAAATTTAACTGATAAATGTTGTGTGTGTTATGACTGCTTCACCTACTGGCTATTACCCCATGTAGATCCCTATCCGTGGGCCTTCCTATTCCCTGAGACATAAGAATATTGAAATAGGGAAAATTAATAATCATACAATGGCCTCCAAGTGTTCAAGTGAAAAAAAGAGTGGCATGTCTCTTATTTTTATACCAAAAACTTAGTGATAAATAATCAAAGTAAGGGATTAATGCTTGCTGAAAGCTGAAACAGGGTAAAAAGTAAGCCTATTGTGCCAAACAATTAGCCAAGTTGTGAATGCAAAGGAAAAGTTTTTGAAAGAAATTGTAAGTGCTACTCCAGTGAATGTATGAATGATAAGAAATCTGATATTGTTTGACTGTGTCCCTATGCAAATCTAATCTTAAATTTTAGTTTCCATAACCCCCACATGTCATGGGAGGGACCTGGTGGGAGGTAATTGAATCATGGGAGCAGGTTTTCCCATGCTGTTCTCATGATAATGAATAAGTCTCATGAGGTCTGATGGTTTTATTTAGGGCAGTTCTCCTGTACATGATCACTTGCCTGCCACCATGTAAGACGTGCCTTTGCTCCTCCATCACCTTCCACCATGATTGTCAGGCCTCGCCAGCCATGTGGAACTGTGAGTCTATTAAACTTTTTTTTATTTATGAATTACCCAGTCTCAGGTATTTCTTCATAATAGTATTAAAATGGACTAATACAGTAAATTGATACTAGTAGAGTGGGGTGCTGCTATAAAGATACCAGAAAATATGGTAGCATCCTTGGAAAAGGGTAACAGGCAGAGGCTGAAACAGTTTGAAGGACTCAGAAGTCAGGAAAATGTGGGGAAGTTTGGAACTTCCTAGAGACTTGGAGGGCTCAGAAGACAGGAAGACGTGGGAAAGTTTGGAACTTCCTAGAGACTTCTGAATGACTTTGACCAATATCTTAATAGTGATATGGACAATAAAATCCAGGCCAAGGTGGTCTGAGATGGAGATGAAGAACTCATTGGGAACTAGAGCAAAAGTGACTCTTCTTATGCTTTAGCAAAGAGACTGGCAGCATTTTGCCCCTGCCCTAAAGATCTGTGGAACTTTGAACTTGAGAGAGATGATTTAGGGTATCTGGCAGAAGAAATTTTTAAGCAGCAAAGCATTCAATATGTGACTAGGGTGTTCTTAAAAGCATTCAACTTTATTCACTTACAAAGATATGGTTTGGAATGGAACTTATATTTAAAAGGGAAGCAGAGCATAAAAGTTTGGAAAATTTACAGCTTGATGATGTGATAGAAAACAAAACAAAACAAAAAAACATTTTCTGAGAAGAAATTGAAGCCTGCTGCAGAAATTTGCATAAGTAACAAAGAGTCAAATGTTAATCACCAAGAAAATGGGGAAAATGTCTCCAGGGCATATTAGAGACTTTCCTGGCAGCCCCTATCATGGGACCAGAGGCCTTGGAGAGAAAAATGGTTTTGTGGGCCCATTCCAGGGGCCCACTGCTCTGTGCAGTTCAGGGACGTGGCGGGCCCTGTATACCGCCGCTCCAGTCTGTGGCTAAAAGGAACCAAGATACAACTCAAGCCATGGCTTTAGAGGGTTCAAGACCCAAGACTTGGCAACTTCCACACAGTGTTGAGCCCGCAGGTACACAGAAATCAAGAATTGAGGTTTGGGAACCTCTGTCTAGATTTCAGAGAATGTGTGGAAACACCTGGATGTCCAAACAGAGACGTTCTGCAGGGGTGGAGCCCTCATGGAGAACCTCTGTTATGGCAATGTGGAAAGGAAATGTGGGGCACAGGCCCTCACAAAGAGTCCTCACTAGGGCACTGCCTAGTGGTGCTGTGAGAAGAGGGCCACCATCCTCCAGACCCCAGAATGGTAGATCCAACAATAGCTTGTGCCATGCACATAGAAATGTCACGGGCACTCAGTGCCAGCCCATGAAAGCAGCCAGGAGGGGGACTATACCCTGCAAAGCCACAGAGTTGGAGCTGCCCACCACTGTGGGCATGGGAACTCACTTCTTGCATCAGCGTGACATATATGTGAGACATGGAGTCAAAGGAGATAATTTTGGAGCTTTAAGTTTGACTGCCCTGCTGGCTTTTAGATTTGCATGGGGCTTATAGCCCCTTTGTTTTGGCCAATTTCTCCCATCTGGAATGAGCATATTTACCCAATGCCTACACCTCCATTGTATCTGGGAAGCAACTAAATTGCTTTTGATTTTGCAGGCTCATAGGCAGAAGGGTCTTGCCTTGTCTCAGATAAGACTTTGGATTGTGGACTTTTGACTTACTGCTAAAATGAGTTAAGACTTTGGTGAACTGTTGGGAAGGCATGATTTGTTTGAAATGTGAGGGTATGAGATTTGGGAGAGGCAGAGGTGGAATTATATGGTTTGGCTGTGTCCCTTCCCAAATCTCATCTTGAACTGTAGCTCCCATAATCTTCACATGTCATGGGAGAGACGCAGTGGGAGGTAATTGAATCATGGGGATTGATTTTCCTATGCTGTTCTCATGACAGTGAATAAGTCTCACAGAATCTGATAGTTTTATAAAGGGCAGTTCTCCTGCCCATGTTCTCTTTCCTGCTGCCATGTAAGATGTGCCTTTGCCCCTCCTTCGCCTTCTGCTATGATTACGAGGCCTCCCAAGGCATGTGGAACTGTGAGTCCATTACACCATTTTCTCTTTATAAATTACCAGTCTTGGGTATTTCTTCATAGTAGTAAGACAATAGACTAATACAAAAGTAACACAGTATTACTGCTGGTATGGGGACAGTTTTAGTGGTCTAGACAGAAAATAAAATTCGCCGCAACATTTTGTTAAGTCAAAGCCAAATCCAGACCCAGACCCTAACTTTTTTCAATTCTGTGATGTCTAACAGAGATGAGGAAGCTACAAAAGAAAGATCTAAAGCTAGCATAGCTTGATTTGTGAAGTTTAAAAAAAAGAAGCTGTCTCTATAACATAGAAGTGCAAAGTGAAGCAATAAGTGCTAATGTAGAATATAAATCACAAGTTATCCACAAGATGCAGCTAAGACAATTGATGAAGGTGGCAACACATAACAGCAGATTTTTCAATGCAGACAAAACAATCTTCTCTTAAAATAAGATGCCATCTAGGACTTTCATAGCTAGAGAAGAGAAGTCAATGCCTGGCTTCAAAGCTTCAAAGGACAGGCTGCTCCTCTTGTTAGGGGCCAATGCAATTGGTGACTTTAAGTTGAAGCCAGTGGTCATTTATCTTCTGAAAATCCTAGGGTCCTTCAGAATTACGCTAAATCAACTCTGCCTGTGCTCTGTAAATGGAACAATAAAGCTATGGCTTACTGAATTTTTTAAGCCCTGTTGAGACCTACTGCTCAGAAAGAAAAATTTCTTTCAAGATATTACTGCTCATTGACAATGTGTCTAGTCATACAAGAGCTCTGATGGAGATATGCAAGGAAGTTAATGTTGTTTTCATGCCTGCTAATATGGCATCCATTCTGCAGCCCATGGATCAAAGGATACTTTCAACTTTCAAGTCTTATTTAACAAATGCATTTTGTAAAGCTATAGCTACCATAAACAGTGCTTCCTATGATGGATCTGAGCAAAGTAATTTTAAAATCTTCTAGAAAGTATTCACCATTCTAGCTGCCATTAAGAACATTTGTGATTCATAGGAAGAGGTCAAAATATTAACATTAACATGCATCTGGAAAAAGTTAGTCCCAAATCCCATGAAAGATTTTGAGGAGTTTAAGACTTTGGTGGAAGAAGTAACTACGATTGTTGTAGAAATGGCAAGAAAACTGGAGTTAAAAACAGAGTCTGATGATGTGACTTAATTTGTTGTAATCTCAGGATAAAACTTTAACAAATGAGGAGCTGCTTCTTATAGATGGGCGAAGAAAGTGGTTTATTAGGATGAAAACTACTCCTGGTGAACATGCTGTGAACATTATTGAAATTTCAAATAAAGTTTTAGAATATTACATAAAATTAGTTACTAAATACAGACAGGGTTGAAAGGTTTGACTCCTATTTTGAAACTTCTACTGTAGGGGTAAAATGTTATCAAACAGTGTCACGCATTACAGAGAAATCATTCATTAAAGGAACAGTTAATTGATGCAGCAAACTTCATTGTCTTATTTTAAGAAATTGCCACAGCCACCCAAACCTTCAGTAACCATCACCTGATCAATCAGCAGCCATCAATATTCAGGAAAGACCTTCCACCAGCAAAAGCATTAGGACTCACTAAAAGCTCAGATGCTTGTTAGCATTTTCAGCAATGAAGCATTTTTAAATTAAAATGTATACATTTTTGTCTTTAGACATAATGGTGTTACACACTTAAATAGACTCCAGTATTATGCAAACATAACTTTTATATGTCCAGGAAACTAAAAAATTCATGTCTCATCTGATGGAGATATTTGCTTAATGCAGTGGTCTGGAACCAAAACTACAATATCTCTGCAGAATGCCTGTATATCCTTAAAAGACCTTTTTGTAACTGCGTGTCCTTTGCCTATTTTGGGATTAGCAGAAAAAAAATCCCAAGAAATAGATAGGTGTGTTATAGATCTGAAGAGGTCAAAATCCCTGATTTATCCAATGTTAAAAGGTGGATTTGACTAAAATATTGTTATTTAGTTGGTTGACTTTGCATTATATTAGATCTAGATGTGGTCAAATATGTTGCTATACAAAAAAGGAGTCTGTGAGAATCAATGCAACTGTTATTCATCACCAAGACAGGTTACTAAGGCTGTAGGTACAGAGTTAGTGATGCTCATGACTGAGGAGAAAGAGGAAAGGGCTACAATGATCAGTTCTCATGAAGAATTCTGTTTGCACAGTATAGATGCTGATTGCAGTCACTTACACTCATCCCCTGGCCTTTGTCATTTTATGTGCTTTTAGCATTCATGTTTCCTTAGTCCTAAGGTTTTTCAGTTACCTCCTATTTCTTTGTTTGTTTGTTTGTTTTTGTTTTTTGTTTTTTGTTTTTTTTTGAGACGGAGTCTCGCTCTGTCTCCCGGGCTGGAGTGCAGTGACCGGATCTCAGCTCACTGCAAGCTCCGCCTCCCGGGTTCACGCCATTCTCCTGCCTCAGCCTCCCGAGTAGCTGGGACTACAGGCGCCGCCACCTTGCCCGGCTAGTTTTTTTGTATTTTATAGTAGAGACGGGGTTTCACCATGTTCGCCAGGATGGTCTCGATCTTCTGACCTCGTGATCCACCCGTCTCGGCCTCCCAAAGTGCTGGGATTACAGGCTTGAGCCACCGCGCCCGGCCAGTTACCTCCTATTTCTAATTCTTTCACCCCAGGCTAACTTTCTTATTCTTGCTCACCCGTTAACAGCTGTGGCATCTCATAGGCAACACTATGGGTTTGGATCCTGTTGGAGCCAGAAAGCCCCCTCCATGGCAAGACCTTCCATCTGCTAGGTGCCTGTTTGCATAAGATTTTAAAAACCCATTTATTTAAATAATACTTCCAGCTTTCACAGGTTTCCTTGCTTCAAAGAGAGATATTTAATGCAACCTCTGGCTTCCAGATTCTTCATACACCTGGATATATTTATTGCTATTCTAACTCTTCACTCCTAGCATTGCCTTAAGTACTTCAGAAAAAACAAAACAAAACAAAACAAAACAAAAACACACACAAAAAAACACTTTTGTTCTTGTCTAAAACGGTTTAAATATTAAGCTCTTCAAAATATATTGTTCATTTTAGTAACAATCTACTTAACAAATAGTTGAGATAGTAACCTCTCAAATTAATTCAACCCTGCTTGCAGGTGAATTCTATGTAAATCAAGCAAAACTTAGGTGTGAGTGATGTTTCAATGACACTGTTTTTGGTGGCTGCACACATACCTGATCAAAGTGGAATTATCTTCTTCAAATGTCTTTAAATAAATGAATTGAATGAATGTATCTAAATGAAAACATTACTAAAGAGGGCTGACCTAGCAAAAAGTTTATATGTAAAGTATCTCAACAGTGACAACTACTTGAAGACTGCTCCAAAGATATCTAGAAATAGAGCATCTTTAAGTATTTGAAGGCCTACAGTCTGCCTTACCCAAACTCAAGCAGTCTCAGCAGATTCTCTTTCCAAAGTTTTTCAACAACCCCACTGCCTTCCCCTGTTTTGCTTTTTTTTTTTTTTAACTGTAAGTTCTGGAATACATGTGCAGAATGTGCAGGTTTGTTACATATGTATACATGTGCCCTGGTGGTTTGTTGTACCCATCAACCCATCATCTAGGCTTTAAGCCCTGCATGCATTAGGTATTTGTCCTAATGCTCTCCCTCCCCTTGATCCCCACCCCCTGACAGGCCCCAGTCTGTGAGGTTCCCCTCCTGTGTTCATGTGTTCTCATTGTACAACTCCCACTTATGAGTGAGAACATGCGGTGTTTGGTTTTCTGTTCCCGTGTTAGTTTGCTGAGAATGATGGTCTCCAGCTCCATCCATGTCTCTGCAAACGACATGAACTCACTGTTTTTTATGGCTGCATAGTATTCCATGGTGTATATGTGACACATTTTCTTTATCCAGTCTATCACTGATGGGCATTTGGGTTGGTTCCAAGTCTTTGCTATTGTAAATAGTGCTGCAATAAACATACATGTGCATGTATCTTTATAGCAGAATGATTTATAACCCTTTGGGTATATACCCAATAATGGGATTGTTGGGTCAAATGGTTTTTCTGGTTCCAGATCCTTGAGGAATTGCAACACTGTCTTCCACATGGTTGAACTAATTTACACTCTCATCAACAGTGTAAAAGTGTTCTTGTTTCTCCACATCCTCTCCAGAATCTGTTGTTTCTTGACTTTTTAATGATCGCCATTCTAACTGGCATGAGATAGTATTTCATTGTGATTTTGATTTGTGTTTGTCTTTTTACTTTTAACTCTGACTCTTCTAACTACCCCTACCTCCTACTACCATACTCAACAGTGGTATTTCCAGACCAAGCTTTCCAGAAGCATAATGTAGGACTTAGAATATTGCTGGCATTCTGCTAGCATATAATTTTCACTTTTAGTGATATCTATTCCTTCACATTTTAGAGTATATTGAATGTATACATATGCCTCCTATATTGTTTTTAATGCATGCTGGCAAAATTGCTAACTATGCATAGCAAGATTACAACTTATTGTAGAATAGAGATTGTTCATATTTGTGTCAGTTATAAGAAATAAGTGAAAATCCTTTTATCAATAAGAAATAAATTTAGTTCATTTTCCAGTCAGAAAACTTTATCTGAGAGCAATATTATAAAAGCAGTGCCAGTGATTAACTACCTGCAATGATCTTCTCTTCCACATGGCAGCATGTAAGCATTAGGGAAAGAATGAATTTCTCAGTTATAGGATGTATTTGTAAAAAAGGAAAAGATGTAAAAGATACAAGAAGAGCAAAGTCTTCTTCTCTTTAATAGCTGTTTCCTACTTATAGGGGCAGGAAATAGTCATAGGCACTAGAGCCATTTCCCCTTATTTGGGATCAAAAGCTGTAACCAAAGTCTATAACCAAAGATATATGGGACTCCATTGTCTCCTTGAAAGTTCCTGAGTAGGAAAATGAGGCAGAATTTTAACAGGGAGGAAGAATATTCTAGGAAGGAATAGGAAGGCTGAGTTTTCCATATGACCCATCTAGGGGGTTCAGACTCTTTCCTAGGAGCCCCTACCTCACCAAAACTATCCAAGCAATGGTCCAAATTTTCAAGTCATAAAATAAATTTGACAAGAGATCTCAGTTTGAACTGATGATCAAGGAGTTGACTTGCCACTTTGTTAATTTCATGAGACCATAAAATTATTAGAGTTTGGTTTAAAGTTAGAAATTTTTATTTTTATTTATTTTTATTTTAAAAAATGTTTTATAGAGATGGGGTCTCATTTTGTTTCCAAGGCTGGTCTCAAACTCCTGGACTCAAACAATCCTCCCAACTCAGCCTCCTAAAGTGCTAGGATCACAGATGTGAGCCAGTATGCCTAGTCTATAGTTAGAATTTGATTTAAGATTGAGATTGAAGAGAATCTGGGAATTGAATTTAGAAATGCTAAGACTCTTGAAAATCTTACTTTATGGAGCAAGTAATACTCATCAGACTTGTATTCTGCATTAATTTTAGTCAAGGTCAATGTTGTTCTTAGAAATTACCTGTCTTAAATGGAAATTAAAGTTAATGATGTATTATTTTCATTATGCTACCCCTAAAGCCTGGCCTTGATCAAAAAAATAAACAATTAGTAATTAAATATAAGAATAAAAGTATGACCGGACTTCAACATATCGCTTCAGGTCTGGAGCCAGCAAGTAACTAATAGTATTTAATAGGGTGAGAGCTTTACTGTGACTTAGAAAAGAATCAATAATGTAATATCAAAATGTAATGTAATCAAAAATGTCTTTCATTGCTGTTTCTATACTGTGTTAGTTCATATGCATTACTGTAAATGTATACCTGAGACTGAGTAATTTATAAAGAAAAGAGGTTTATTTTAGCTCATGGTTCTGCAGACTGTACAAGCATGGCACCAACACCTGCTCAGCCTCTGATGAGGGCCTAGGAATCTTCCAGTCACTGCAGAAGGTGAAGGAGGAAGCAAGTGTATCACATGGAGAGAGAGGGAACAAGCAAGAGGAGGGTGAGGTGCCACACTCTTTTAGACAATCTGTGAACTCAGAAGTGGAACTCATTCATTACCATGAAAAGGGCACCAGGCCATTCAGGAGGGATCCGCCTCCATTACCCAACATGTTCCTCCAGGCCCCACCTCTAACTTTGGGGATCACATTTCAACATCATATTTGGAGGGGACAAACATCCAAACAGTATTATATACATACATGAGAGAAGGTAAGTAGAAGTATAAAATGAACTGAATGTGTGTCTTATATTCTTGCTATATGAGGACACTTATTTTTATAGCTACATTGTTTGTGGATTTCAGAGTTATTTACCTTAACCTACTGAAGATAGGTTTGCAGAGAACTGCTCCCTCTGTGTACCTAACAGCTCACTTTACCTACACATCATCCATTGATGGCTTGTGCAAATTTCAGTTACATGTTCCTTGAGATCACACCAAACTGTGAAATTTGGTAAAATAACCAAATCTACATAAATGTTAGTAAGTGTCGAAAGTTATTTTCCTATTTCCCTGTCATTTTTTTCCATTCTTTTACAATGATCAATTAATCACAACTTAGGGCCAAATTATGTATCCACAGAATTTTAGAGCTCAGCATGGATATAGAGAAACAAAAATATTAAATTGGTTTCCTCCAATTATATATTACCTTTAAAACAGCCCATTCTTATTTGTAACTTGCCATAAAGTATTTTTTAGAAATATTTTTCTACCATTCTACAAAAAAGTTGTAAATTTTAATACCACTATTTCCTTATTAAAATATATTAAATTTTAGTACTATTCAAGGCAAACAGTACAGGCCCAAAACATCTATGTTAATCCACTGAACCTACTGTCTCTAAAGAAAATAGTACGGGCTGTGCATGGTGGCTCACGCCTGTAATCCCAACACTTTGGGAGGCCAAGGCAGGCGGATCATCTGAGGTCAGGAGTTTGAGACCAGCCTAACCAACACGAAGAAACCTCGTCTCTACTAAAAATACAAAATTAACCGGGCATGATGGCGCATGCCTGTAGTCCCAGCTACTCAGGAGGCTGAGGAGGAGAATCGCTTGAACCCGGGAGGCAGAAGTCGCAGTGAGCCGAGATCATACCATTGCATTCCAGCCTGGGTGACAGAAAAACATGATGGCCATCATTATATCTCAAAATTTATTTTACTAATATTACATTTTAAGGTGTTAGAAAACCCATTGCAATATCATATGAGAAGTTTCTATTCAAAATGATTTAGCTTTTAAGAGTTATCAGATCTGTTATTGGCTAATAATGAGAAAATTATTTTCTTCTAAATCTTTTTATTAGGCACAATCTAAAGCAATTTATCCTTATTTAAAAGCTATGGAAACTTATATAAAATAACAAATAAAAGTTGGTAAATCTTCATTTGCTATTTAACTGGTCTAATGATTATATTTCTAATAACTTTTTTAAATAATTTTTTTGCTTTTTAAATGTTGGAAAAATAATCAAGGTTAAAATATTTAAGCCTTACTCTGTGTCCCTGGCTTCTTTAAATTTTTTTCTCAATTATATGAAGTACCCTGCTATAGCATTATAGCCCTAAGATTTAATGGAGTTTCATTTAATTCTGTGGCCTCAAATTTTTAATGATTGTGAAAAATGATAATATGGATCATGAGATATATATAATAAAAGCATTCGTTGTTTTGTTTGACTCTGTTTAAAGTAACTAAGAACAATACTGTTCTTTTAAGAGCTCACAATGGTAATCTGAAATTTAAAACTGGTCGTGAGTGGCTACACACCATTTCGCATGAAGGCTGGCCTCCATCCTAATTGGTCAGGCAACTGTCTTATTGGTCTGTGTTCATATATGTTGTTTTGAATATCATCCCTGAATATAACTGTACTTTCTCTAAGCCAGTCTCGGCAAAGTGTTGATTTATGAACAAGTACACAAACTGAAACTCATCAATCTGACATCCAAAATGCACTAAAAAGTCATCTTTACTGCAGTCTACAGTGATGGTATTAATTGTGTGTCTTTCAAAGTATCTATGCATTCGAGCAGCAGCTTTCAAATCTCTCTCTTGCTACATCCCTTACTTTCTGGCATGCATATTTTCTCACACTTTCCTGTCTATGCAGGTATTCCTCCTCCACTCCTGCCCACTGCTCCAAACATGCAGAGAATCTCTTCTCTGCTTGACATCTATCAGAGGAGTCTTTCAGTTTAGAGTATGTGCCAACGTTTCTCCATCCTCCTTGAAAGGACTCTGTCATTTGCTTGTCGGTGCTCCTCCAGATCCATCTTGTCTCCTCTTCATCCAGTATTAACAACAACAAAACTCAAGAGTCAAGGAGACAAATACAGAAATATTCCTGAATGAAGAGAATGACAATTTTAAACACTTACATATAATATTTTGCCCCCTTCACACAAAGTAATTGCTAGTTGACACATTTGTTCATACATCACCATTTACAATGTCTTAATAATTATTTGGTTATTTTAAAACTGCTCTGTCCGCTCTTTTTGGAGAAAAGCTCATTTCCACTTTATTTTCCCAAGATACCAAATATGCAGCTTAGTGAATTTTGTTCCTTCTCAGCATTTGTTAGGCATTTATAATTTGTATATGATACCCCAACCTTTCTGGCATGAGACAGTGGCCTTTCCTGCCTGGCCTTGCTACTTCAGAACATCTTGATAAGGTGTTGGGAGAGTGGAGGAAGAGGATGGATTATAAATTTTGCTCTTACTCATTGAATTGTAAACCGCTTGCTCCTGAAAGGTTTCAGTTTGAATTCGCCAGCTTCTAGGACTGCAGAAAATGATTCACTCTGCATGGGAAAGTCTCCTGCGAGGAATAAGAATCACACGTATAACAGACCAAAAGTAAGAATCATTGTTAAGGCACCATTTCCATTGGTGTGGCATTTTCTGAACCAAAAGGCTAGTGCAAGACTGACTCAAAGATAGGCCCGTTACTGTTTTATTTCTTAAAATAGCTATTCTGCAGAAGGTATTCCTCAGAGACATCACCAAATACTGACCCAGGCTATCCTTGCTTAGCTTAGCCTGACAGTTTCAGTATTTTAGTTTTATTGCCTTAGCTGGGGGAAAAAACCCTACTTGCCTTCTCTTAACATATTAATAGTGTGGAAACACGCTGCTGTCACCCTTGCTTCTCAACAGTTTAAGATGAAGTTGTTCTCTAAATGAGTCAGTGTTGACTGGTTGGCTGGCCCTTGTCAGGCTTCAACTGTCAATCATAAAAGAAAAACTTCTCAAGTGCTATGTGAAAAAGCTGTCCTAATACAGCATTGTGCAAAGACGGGCATAAATAAAATATTTGACAACAAGATTTCCTGGAGCTGCTAAAGTTCACGGCTACTGGAGAAGGATATTTTAAGTTATCCAGAGGATTTTCACTAAACATTGCAATATCATTAAGCCGGTAATGACAGTTGAGTGTGATTAGCGTTCTGACAGAGGACAGAATACTAGAGGATATAAGAGGAGTGTCTAAATCAGACATGAGAGATGAAGGCTGGCTTCCCTCATGAAGTCATGTATAAACTAGAACCTGAATGAAAGGTGGGCAAGATTTAGCCAAGCAAAGACGTAAGAGAGACTTTTATCAATGATCTACCTCCCCCAACCTCCTCTTTCAAACAAAGAGCTATAAAAGGGTAAAAGAGTATGCAAATCATCTATGTGCTTAGAGAGGCCCACATAGCTTAGATCCGAACTGAGATAACATAAATTATTAATTTTTTATTTTCATGTTTATGTTACTTTAAGTTCTGGAATACATGTGCTGAATGTGTGGGTTTGTTACACAAGTATACATGTGCCATGGTGGTTTGCTGCACCTATCAACCCGTCATCTAGGTTTTAAGCCCCGCATGCCTGAGATATTTGTGCTAATGCTCTCCCTCCCTTTGCCCCCAACTTCCCAACATAAATTATTTAAGGTCATTGTATGTGCATTGATTACAAATTGGAAGAAATACACCACTGTCAGAAATAGGTCCTCACTAGCACCATGAGGCCATTAGGACCTTCAGGAATAAATACCTAAGTCAGAGGGCCAAACTCATCAGTTTAGAAACTGGCTCAAAACTAATTCTTCCCCGCAGAGAGAACGACTCATTTTGTGGTCATTTTTTCTCTTATTTGACCTGACAATAATAGACAGAAACAGCCACCTTTCCTCAATCTAAACACAGGGCAACTGCACACTGTCCTGCCAAAGATTTCAAGACTGAATGTGTTTATCTCATTTCACAAATAGTTTGTACCTCCTGTCTATGGTTTTCCAAAATATTATCCTCCTATGTTGTGCCTCCTCATGCCACTGACTTAAGCTTTCAAAGCATACCCCCAGTGACATGGCTGTTCCCATAGCATTTTCAAAGGATATTTATTCCCTCTTTACCCGTATCAAGTGATAGGCTCAATGTTGTCACTTTCTATTTCATTGTGCAAACCATTGTGCATGAGTCCTCTTTACTTAGTAACTCATTCCTTCTGGAACTTTCCCTCTCTTCCTCCTCTTCACAGTCGTCTATCACAGCTGGGCTCACTCCTTTCTATCTACCTCTCACACAAGAAACTCAACATACTGGACTTTCAGTTTCTTTGTTTTCTTTAGTTGTGTGGAGAAAATATATCATATAGACAAAATAATGTTTAAACTGTTTCTGTTCATTTCAATAAGAATAATATAATGAACACCTACATACCAACACTGATAGTCCTCTGGTTAAGGAATGGATCTTTCCTTAAAGCCAGTTGTGTGCCCATCTCCATCATGTCTTTGGCAGCACACCCCCCCATCACCCCTTGCCTATTATTTCTATTCATTTGTCTTCATTGTACCACCTATGAATAATCAAAAGAATTTATTGTTTTTAACTTTGTTCATTCTTGAGCATTATACACATGAAATTATACTATATGTATTTTTGTGTGCATACAACAACTTTGTAGGGTAAGTTCGGGTTAAATCTCAAAATCTTGACATAGGGGCTGTGATGGCTATTGTTTACTCATTTCATTTTTGGATAGTACTAAATTGTGTGACTACACCACAATTTAGTAATCTGCTCTATATTAGTTGTAAAAATGGTCAAAGGAAAATATCTAAAATAAATTTTTTAAATGCATTACAGAAATTAGCATGAAAATTGGTAGAGGTTCTAACATATATATAACTGGAGATTCAGAAGGAGGAGGGAGATATAAAAGAGTAGAAGAAATATTTAAAGAGATGATGACAGAACTTTTCAAAACCAGTTATTTTGGACTGAATGCTTATGTCCCCCTACAAATTCACATGTTGAAGCCCTAACCCCCATTGTATTGGTATTTGGAGAAGGGGCCTTTGAAGGTAATCAAGTTCAAAAAAATCATGAGGATGGTGCCCTCATGATGGATTAGCATCCTCATAATAAGAGGAAAAGAGACCAGAGCTCTCTCTCTCTTTCTGCTGTTTGAGAATACAGCAAAAAAGCAGTTGTCTGTAAAACAGGAAGAGGACCCTCACCAGGAACCTAATTATACTGTCACCCTGATTTTGGACTTGCAGCTCCAGAACTGTGAGAAATAAGTGTTTGTTGTTTAAGCTACCCAGTTTATGGTATTCTGTTACACCAGTGCAAACTGACTAAGACACCAATTAGAGAAGCCCTAGGAACCCAAACAGGCTAGTAATAAACAAAACCACAACTAAGGGTACCTAGTAAAGTTACTTATACCAGTTAACATCAATTTTCCTACTCCATCATGGCTATGGTCTCACTCCAAGAAGGGTTTAAAAGAGAAGACTTCACAGATCTGAGTTCAGACACCATGTTCCTAGAATTTCCCTTTAATGCACATAGATTAAATTAAGAAACTACATTTTATTTCTAAAGTAGAAATATTACCATGACATTCTCCTGCTCAAAATTCTTTAGTGATTCCTGTTGGTCCAGTATAACACTCATTGCCTAAAACTACTATTTCACTTGATAAAATTATACACATGCTTTAAAACTCAAAATCGAGGTTAATTTTTTATTGCTGTGTTTTCTAACTTCCTACTCCCATTCTGGGTGAGCTACTGACACTCTCTAGGTCTATAGCACACATGACAGCACTTACGCTATTCAATTATGCTTGTTAACTGGTATCTCCTCATCCCTCCACACACATATACTCTAATATAAACCTCTTGAAATCAGGACGATGTATTTTACATCTGAATCTCCAGTATTTAGGACAATCATAATGCTTTATAAATATCTGAGGGTAAATGAAAGGCTTAATGACTACTCCTTTGGGCAGCATCTTGGCTGCTGTGTTACAATCACTTATTCTGATTTTGGACTATTACCCACTTCTGAGTTGCAATATGCCTGGTAGTCAAGCATAAACAACTAGTAAGCTCAAAGCAAAATGATCAAACCAAAAAATCACTTTTGAGCAAACCAACAAATAAATTGAATTTTGTTTAAAAAAATGCTTTTGAAGACTAAGCCATTTTCCCTATATCCAGACTCCTTAGCAAGATCTAAAAGAGCGTAAGTTACAGTTTGCCGAATTATGTAGATACACTGCATATAGCATACTAAACATTTTAATTTTACTTTTATTAAAACTGAAGATCATCTTCCTTATTAAAGTTTTTGCAAAATCAAACTGTTGAGATGAAATGTAACACCTTCATTTGTATCAAGCTATCCAATAAACCAAATAAAACACTTTGCTGTTTGGTGTGCCTGATGAATATATTCAATGCTTTCAAGTGGTAAAGACGTGTCATAGATGTTGCTGTTGCTCCATGCAGATCTCCTTGATCAGGCAGGCCTATGCACACCACTGCCACTGTTGGCTGTTACCCACAGATTTTCTTTATTCAGGGAATGACTTTAGTTGTACATTCCCTCTGACCTTCTTCCACATTAACTATTGACTAATTGATAGGCCCACTTTCCTCAAGATGGAAACCACGTTCATGCGTAATTCCTATCCAAAGCTTCTCAGGGGATCAGACTGAAGCTGGACTTCAACTAAAGGGCAACCTTGCTTAGCTCCTTCTCCTGACCTAGGATACTTCCTTCATTCTCTTTCTCCAGAGAGTGCACCCTCCATAAGCAACTTGAATGAAAATCCCTCCTCAAACTCTGCTTGTAGGGAAACTCATCTAAGACAAACTATTCTAACTAATAAATTGTCAAATATTTTAGAAGTCATTGCCTATTTAGTTTGGTAAGAACAGTACAGTATTCCTGACTTTTCTTACAATAATTGGAGAAAATAATGATTGGAGAAAAATAATACTCAAGAGTTGTAGGTGAGATACAGGTGGGGAAAATCTTTGAGAAATGAGAGAAAAGGAAAAATGCAAGTAGAACGGCAATTGGATCCAATTCAGCATGTGCCATAGCTGAATAAGTACAGTTTCAGAAAAAAATAAGAGGGGTATATTATAAAGAAAATAATTTCAAAACATTCTAGAGGGATATCTGAAGGATATGCGTTTTCTCCTTGGAATACTCACCAAGTGTTCAGTAAGAGAGATGAGAAAAGATTAATGACAAGGAATGCTGTTACAAACATTTAGGAAAGAAATGTCATTGAATTCTTCCACAATCACACTAGAAAAAAGATGATGGAGCCAACGTAACATGCTTTCAGTCACTATATTCTCAATTTTCAACTTAGAATTCCATACTGAACTGTACTCTCAATCTAACATGAAGGTAGAATATGTACGTTTTTAAATATGCAATTCTCAAGTTCTCAAAAGATTAATCAGAAAGCTTGTATCCTTTGCCAGGAAGCTTCTAAAGGATATATTTTAACAAAATGAAGATGTAAATCAAGAAAAATTCCAGAACATCAAGGATGCCTCATGGAAAGGCAAATGAAATCCCAGGATCATGATAAAGAGGGGCTCCAAAGACATATTCTGAAAGTTAGAACATATTTGAAATAAATTTATTTTTCTCAGAAAGAGTTTAGAGATGAGTAAGTGAAATGTACACTGAAAATATGCAAAGAAAAAAGAAAATTATTGAACCAAAGCAAAACAAAAAGCTACTCAAGAATATAACAATTTCAGGAATTTGGATGTGTCTTGCTCCTACATACACAAAATTCTATTTACATGCTGTGCTCATCCAATTCAAATTTTCTAAATATATCTATCTTCTGGCCTATCAATGGTTTCTCATAAAGAATAGAAGGACCAAAAGGACAGTGTGCAAAATCTTAAACTCCAAATGACATCTTAATCTATGCCAGACTCTGCCTCCAAGGTAAGTTCTGAAAAACCTATTCTATTTTTCCACATAGTTCTAATAAACTGCATCTATCTGGCCTGGTTATAAGATGTCAACATCAGAATGTTTCTATCCTAGTTGTGTTTATCTAACAATGATGGGAAAAACTAAAAGTAAAAAATAATAAGTTAGCAATGAGATAGATGAGGTTCTACATTATTCAGTCTTTGCTAAACCAATATATATTACCTTCATACTTCTTAGCAAGTTTTTTTTTCCTGTTTGACCTACTTCATAAAGCTTTACATAAAACAAAATTGATATAATTCTAGGTATAAATAAATGTGTCCATATAACATGTTTCTGAATGAAATATAGAAAGAAAAATTTCTTTTTATACCTATGGGTATTAAAAATAGACAAGTTTAGGTAACTAGGTAATCATTGTATTGCTTATTTGTAATATGGGTAAAACCTTGTGATTTTACAAATTGAGGTGGCATAAGAACTACTGAGAACTACAGAAAAAATTACAATGTCAATATAACATGGATGTCAAGGGAGAACAGTACACAACAGAAAGTTTATATCTGTACAAAATGACCTACTTCATATAAGATAACATTAAATTACTGCAGGGATGAGTGTCAGACAATATAAAATGCCTATTTGTCCCATGCAACCTACTTTTACTTTGAGCTTTTCTGAATGATTTCTTATCACAGAAACTACAGTTCATGGTCACACTAATTTAAACACATGTACTATACAAAATTATGTGTAATTTTCATTGTGATATTTATTTTAGGTATGGATTTTTTTGTCTTGAGGATTCTTTTTAACAGGCATGGTGTTGAGAGAATGATTTCTAAATAGTTTATCATGTTTTAACAATCGTGAATGGTGCAAACCCGTACTTTTTTTCAGCAGTTTAATCACAGAAATTCCAGGTAGGCATTGGTTGTAGATAGTTTAAACCCTTCCTCTTTATTAAGTTCATTCCCATTTATTTCTGTAATTTTGTTACTGTAAGCCATGGGTTTTCACTATAATAATTTTAATCAGCTTACTGATTATTTAAATTATATTTGATGATTGGAGTATATTGATTTCATACCTGTATCACTCTACTCACGGTCTTTTCACTGCCCAGAAATGCCTCAAACTACATCTCTGTAGTTCTAAATTCTGACTACCTATTCCTATTAAAATGTCAGTTTCTCCACAAAATCACCTCTGATCCCTCAGCCCAGAAGGAATTTCTTCCTGTCCCTAAAATCATAGCAGTTTAGCTTTGTCACCTGAAACAACACCCAACATTTTCCATCTTGCACTTTGCCCTAGAATCCCTCTTTGAGGGATGAAGATTTCATTATTTATCCGTTTAAACTTCAAGTATTTATTCTATTGGAAAATTCATGGCATTTGCTTAAGAAAATCTCTGGAAAAACAGGCACTTGAAAAATCCATACATTTGTATCCTGACCATGAAAAGCAGTGGCCAGAAATAAGTGTTATTTTCAACATATGGCTTAAATTAAGCCGTCGATCGTAAAAGCTGGGATTATTTAAACAAATGACTGCTTCGGACATCTGTTACCAACTGATGCCGCACAAGTACTACAAAATCTCCCTCTGTATAATTCCTTAAACATGGAATGGGAGTAAAAGCAGGAGGTGGATGGCAACTTCCCTACATGCAATCAATAGGCTGATTTTAGAGACTCACTTTATACTCTCATTCCTCTCAGACCTACCCAAGTCTCATAACACAAGCAATTAATTATACAACTTCAGAGATCTAAATCTAGTTTCTCCTAATAAAATGGTTAGGGACAATTTTCAGGTACTTCATTAAGAAGAGAGGAAGTGAGATAGAAAGAAATTTGAAGAGAAATCAAGAAAGAGAGAAAGAGAGAGAGATTATAATAGTTTCTGAAAGCGTTATTGTTTTCTATTTCCTATTAAACCTACAATCCATCTTGAAATGATTTGCTTTGCATGGTATAAGTAGGGAATTGCCACTTATTTTTATTTCTATCTAGACCTTTAACCCAGCACCATGTGTTAAAATGACCATTCTTTTCCCCCTGCACTGCCATGTCACCTTTGTTACAAATCAAATGATCATATACATGTGATTTCTGAAACAGTTATTCTGCTCCATTGCTCAGTTTGTCTACCCTTCTGTTAATACTTTAGTCTTAACTACTATTGTCAAATAATAAATCTTATATCTGGTATATAAATCTTCCAGCTTTGTTCTTGCTCAAGATTGCCTTGATTCATAGCCTTTGATTTTCCATGAAAACATTAGAAATAACTTGTCAATTTTCCCCAGACAAACCCTGCTAGAATTGTGATTGCAATAAACTGGAGAAAAGTGACTTCTTAAAAACATTTAATCTTCAATCCCATTTATATGACATATTATTTCATAATCAAATTAAACTAAATTATTATTTAGACATAGGTTGTGGTCAATAATTCCTCCCAACCTCCTTGTTTGCCTATTACTGTAAAAGTTGATAAATACAAATATTCAATTTTCTAATGTCCTTTATGGCCAGGAGCATCATGTGACATGGTGCTGACTTACGGGACACAAAAGGAAAACTAAAAAGCCTTTTACATGCTTAATAAAAAGGAAGAAATGTGACTAGCACTATATTTTCCTTTTGGTTATGTCTTAAATGCCTGAGGGATTAATTCAACCATCCAAAGAAATTACCAGCCCAGACACCAATGAACCAAGCTAAGGCCAATTGCGGAATACCTTCAAGTTATTACTACATTAAGAAAAAAACTTTATTTATCTATATTTAAGTTAAGGTTAGCTAGGGAGAATCTATTGCCAACTAATACTAACATATTGGAGGGGAAAAAGAAAAGTACCAGATTAGAAAACTATGCCTTTTTTCTAGTCTTTCATAACTAAAACTTCTAATAAAAAAATACAGAGCTTTCATTCTACTATAAATTATAAGTAAGTGCTAAAGAACTCCTCTAAATGATAATATTATTTTCTAGGTTATCTATAAAATCTGCATACATTAAAAATTATTAGAACATTGATTCTTACTGCAATGTTTTGTTTGACTCCAAAAAAGGAACTGTAATATTTCTTTCTTCTGACTAAAAATTTTATGAGTTACTCCCAATATCTCTGATTTTTAAGACGAATAAAACAAAAACTCTTATGGATGGTAAACAGTGTTCTTACTTTAAATATTTATTCATTTACAATGAATTAGTGATTTACCAACTATTACTGACTGCTTCTGCTTTCAATTATTTTTCAATATTAATATTTTGAAACATTTCAATATATATTTTATTTACTTACATTTTATAACTACATGCAAATAACAAAGTATTCCAAAAATTATTCCAAATAGCATGTGCTAAATAAAAGCAAAATGCATCCAGGCACTAATATGTATTTCATAGATATGAATTTATATTTATTTGAAAAGTTGCAACAGAATCACCTCTCAAAGACATGGAATTATTTTCCCAGAATTCTTGGATCCATAAAGACTTATATTTAAAATTTTTCTCTAAATACTACATTTATGCTTATTTGGAACAATCACCCTGTGTCAATTTGAGTCACTAAAAGATCTCTGCTTATGGTAATTTGGAAGGCATTTTGCCAGGGTAGTACTAATAAAAAATGGAACTAATGAAACCAAACTATACTCCATAGCCCCCAAGGTACGACTTTATACCTACCTGGGCAGAAATACCTATGGTAGGTTTCAAAACAATTCTATAAAGAAACTATATTCTTTAGGCACAAGTTTTTTTCACAATTGGAATCTAAAATAAAATAACAAAAGGAGATGACTAATTGTTCATGGTAATTTGTACTGTATTTATTACTAGCTAGAGAACATACATTCATAATATAATCATCCCTATACATTTTCAGAGAAAAATGCATACTCCTAAGGTGCCATGAAAATTGACCCATAGTTCTACTTATTTGATAGAATGTGTGTCTAGCCCACAACTTGATTTATCTGATCTTTTCAATACTATGAATGCAGTCCAGATAATGCTATTTTTATTTTTGTTAACTTTTAAGTTCAGGGGTGCATGTGCAGGCTTGTTACATAAGTAAACTTGTGCCATGTGGGTTTGTTGCTCAGATTATTTAATCACTCAGGTATTAAGCCTAACACCCATCAGTTATCTTTCTGGTCCTTTCCCTCCTCCCACCCTCCACCTTCCGAAAGGTCCCAGTACGTGTTGTTTCCCTCTAGGTGTGTGTGTTCTCATCATTTAGCGACCACTTATAAGTGAGAACATGTGGTATTTGGTTTTCTGTTCCTGCATTAGTTTGCATTAGTAACCAATATAGCATGGTACTGATATAAGAATAGACACATAAACCTATGGAACAGAATAGAGAACCCAAAAATAGGACCGCACACCTACAACTATCTGATCTTCCACAAACCTGACAAAAACAATGGGGAAACAATTCTCTATTCAGTAAATGGTGCTGGGATAACTGGCTAGCCATATGCCGAAAATTGAAAGTGGACCCCTTCTTTATACAAAAATTAACTCGAGATAGATGAAAGACAGATAATACTACTTTTATATTGTCTGTTATCCCACTACAAATTCAAAACTCATTTTGAAAAGTTCAAAGAATTTTCTCATAAGTGAATAAATTGCTAAAATCTATAACAACATGTAACACCCAGGTCCGCTGGATTGCAGAAAATAATGAATCATTCTTTCTCTTCCTCATACCAATTGCTCCTCTCCACTAATACTCGTCTTTTTCTTCTTTATTTTTAGAGCTTAGACTGTATTCCTTAAAGTTAATTGAGCTTTTGATTCAACATTAAATTTTCTGACTTATCGAAGTTTTAAATTCAAATTATTATAGGACTATGTAGGTAATGGAATGCAAATTGTAAAAATAGGTCAGGTGTGATAAAATAGAGAACACATGTCCTATCTAAAGAGGGCAATGTCTAGTGAGTTATTCTTTTGAGAATTGGGGCGCAGTTTTGCCAGAACTTAATTTTCAAGAGAAGTCATAATTATTTCAATAACTGGTGGGTTTTGCGGTGAAATAGTCTAATTGTAAATGCTGGTGACTAATTCAACCTTAGTAAGAAACAAACAACTGCAGTACGCAGGATGATACTTAGATTAAATGATATATATTTGTGTGCTGTAGTCAGTCTTAAGCTTTTTACTTCTATGCATTATGGATATAATCAGTGGAATGTGTACAATTACATCATTCTTTGTTCTTCCCACATATTAAAGTATTTGTTTTTCTGGGGAAGCAGAAAAATTCTGCAGTTGCTCCTTGTCAACAATGAAACTAAATCCTGTATAATTTTAATGCATAGCATTTATTCTCAACCGGGCACAATTTTGCCCCCTAGGGGACATTTGGCAATGTTTCCTGACATTTTTGGTTGTCATGAGAGGAAGAAGGTCAGGGCACTATTAGCATCTAGTGAGTAGAAACTAGGAACACTGTTAATCATTCTACAATGCACAAGACAGCCCACAATAAAGACTTATCCAGCACTGAATATCAATAGCACTAAGGTTGAGAAATCATAGTTTATAAGACTCCCTGATCCTCAATATTTCCTAAAATTCCTATGGAAGCATAAGAAATGTATGTATGAGAAATGGAATTGAGATAATTAGATTAAAAGGTGTGAAGTGACTTTAAGAAACGTTTCAGGTTCCTGGATACATAACCAAAATGTATAGATCCAGGAGTCTTGCTCCACGTAAATTCAGGAATAATTTAATGGGTCAGATCTCTTACTTGAAAAGTTTCTTGCATTTTCTAGTTCATAATCACTGTGAATTATTTGCTTGTGCTTTCTATAGAAATGTCTATTTCCTATTTCAGGGACAGTGGGTACAGCTGTAATGTTTTTAAGGTTTAAGAAATCACTAGAATTAGTCGGATTTTCTTAATGACTTCTGACAAGCATCAAACTCATCTAGACTGAGGAATTTTGAATTTTAAAAATTTCAGTTCATCTTAATCTATGGCCAAATACACCATCAATTTCACTCAATTTATTCCTTACGTGCAAGATTGGGGAAGCTTAACTTATTTCAAATATCTACTGGTGTCTATATAGATATTCTTGTAGGTTTTTTTTTGTTTGGTTTGGTTTGGTTTGGTTTGGTTTGGTTTGGTTCTGTGAATAGTATTTAATTAGAGTCACTGATATTTTTCCTTTTGCCAGTTTATTTATTTATCCTCCACATAGATGCAGGATTTATGTGATTTCACATTATTTAAATGGTAGCTATAGGCCCAAGAATCCTTGTAGTTCAAAGCTAACTAAAGATTTCAGGCCTTTCCATCTTTCTAAAATTAAAAGACCTTGAAAGAGAAAAATTTTATATTCTAGCCAAGGATAAAAATTATGAGAATTTTTTTACTCTTAGCAATATGCAATCTCTAACATTCAGAAAGGTTAGAAATCAAGGGTTTTGTAAAATTATGTTATTAACTTTAAAAAACAATTTTACCATAATATAGAGATATATGGACATGCTATACAGAGTTGTGAATAGTTCCAGAAAACTGTGGTTCCTTGAAACTTCTGAACATATAGAGTGCAGGGATAGTGTAATCACATATCTGTTGCACAAATTCAGGAATACTAGCCCTTCTTTCCCATTTCTTCAAACTCAAGGTAATTAATTTAGTACACATAAATTAATGCACTGCTTTATGCCATACAACTTCTGTGGATAATAGCATGGAAGAAAACCATTTTCTCACACAGAATATTCATTAATGCTCTTTCTTTTGTTTATTCAGGAGACATCACTAATTTATGAAGTTTCAAGTAAAAGAATCAGTTCATATGTGCATATATACAGCTTTATTAATTCTTAAATTATTACGAGTACTTAAATATAGTCACACTGAATACTAAAAAGAATACAATTCATTCTTAATTAGATCAGCTTGGATTATCTCCACTTTAAAAAAATTATTTCATTAAACCATTTTGAAAGTTTGGATGTCCTAGGCATTTTAATTCAGGTCTGCCTCGGTACTGTCTTTATATCTGAACATTGGTTCTCCACCTTAGGCCCCACACCTCCAGAAATGCACACTTCCAAGTGCCTTCCTCAAAATTTTCTAAGTCCCCCTCCTATGCCTGGGATGGTTTGGGGCCACCAGTCCCATGTGAGTGTAGTCCAGACTGAGCATAGACATAAATCCTAGCACCTGAATGTTTACTTGGGGTATTTTGCGACACTTTATTCAGTACATAGACTCAACTGGATGCTCTGAGAGGCTCTAGGACTCACTCAATCTATATGGTCTTTCTGGGTATCATGGTTGAGCATCAGGCCTATAAAGACAGCCTGGCAAAAATATTGCTTCAGCTGTTTGTTGAGATATTTATTCCATGGGATCTCACAGAATTGAGCTACCATAATGGTGTGGGCACTTTAACTTGGGTGATTCTCACTCACATTGGAGATAGGATGAGTTAAAGGCTCTGGGCTGCTGATGGACCACCATAGAGCCTTGGGCTCAAGTCACGCATGTGACATATGTGGACTCATTCATTAGCTCTTGCCCTTGTTCCAACCATAGTGTCACCTCTAGTCCAGTGGTGCCTGGAAGGTAGCAGATGACTTTTACCATCCATCTGCTTTCTGCTAACACTCAAGGAGATCACTCTAGCCCTTTATTAGCAGACTTTATGCACATGTCAAACACTATCTTCTGCAAAAGGTTTAGAGAATCATGCACATAACATCAGTCTTTCTTCGGTTCTTTCTTTTCCTGATAAATGTAATAGGTTATAAGCTCCTGGGTCAGTCTTAGACTATGCCAGACACACATGGATATTCCTTGAACTAATCGTACTAGTCTTTCTCCCTCCCTGGGTCTCTTGCCTACCCAGCCCACTGGGTGCCGTATGTGGAAGGCAGAGGTCCAGTCCACATTGAAAGATCACCTTCTAGAAACGTAGTGAATGCAATGACTACAGTCAAAAGAATACATTGTTTGAAGGTTGCATTGTTCTACCATTATACTAGAAAATTTTGAATAATAAATTTAATGTGAAAATGAATTATTATTCAGATTTGCCTGCATACTCTGGGTAAGACTGACAATTGTGGTCATTATGAATTGAACACAGCAACAATCTTTGAGGAAATCATTGGAAGCCAGTGTCTATGGGCAGTACAATAGATAATAGAGCATCATTATTACTGAGTAATCAGCATTACATGAATAGAAATAACAAACTAACTACAGAAGCAAAAAGACCTATATTATTTCAATACAAGTCCACTTCAAAGAGCCATAGCGTTGTGAGATAGAAAAGCATTGTTAACGATCTTATCATGGGATGGTAACAGAAAATAAATTGGGCATGAATAGTACTTTTGAAAATAAAAACCAAAAAAGATTATTTCTGGACCTGAACAGGAAGAGATGGTGCCTGCACACTTTGAAAAAATGTCTTGTTCACTGGTTGAAAAATAAAGAAATATCTAAATATTTCTCCACCCATAATTATAAATTATCATCAGAAAATCACTATACTTCACAAAAGTCTATGAATTATGCAACAGATTTTTACTCAAATTGCTTATATAATCTGGGGTCCATTACACTCTGGGAGATGGATCCTGGACTAGTCATCTCTCTCACTGGCTATTACTATACATTTTAAAATACTTTATCAAGAGAAAAGAAAAAGTAAGGTCATAAGGCAGAGAATATGTAGTATAAAGAGATAAAGAGAAGTTAAATATATAAAAATGAAACAATTGTTAAAGAGAAACGTTTCAAATTCAGAATCCATCTTTGATGTGGTTTATTAAGAAAATATTGAAATTTACTTAACTCACTTTTAAAAAACTTTTTCTTTGTGTTTGTATTGAATGTTTGAATGTTTGTGCATCTGTGTTCTTTCTTTTACTAACAAGCAGAAGATCTTGAAAAGAACATTCTCTGGCCATGAAAGTGTAACTGGTGCCAGACTAGTCCTCCGGCAAAAAACAACTATAAAACTATGAAATATATAAGGCAATTCTTTTCAGAGGACAGCATACAGGGAACAAGAGCACAGATAGGAAAATACATAAGTAAGCCTAACAATCACACTGGCTTTCTTCCTGGAAACACTTTCTAGACCACAGTGCAGAGAGGTGAAAACCCAAACAGAGCACAAGGATTCTTCTTAGCTGGGGAAACAAGGACTACAGTTCTGAGCCATTAAGTTGGTTAGAGTCTGCAGAATAGAAAAAAAGGAGATGCGGAAATTTTGCACAGGGTTCTCTCACTATTTAACCGTATACTAAGTTGTACATGCCCTGCGTGAAATTTTATGAGACCTAGCAACAGATATTTGTGACAAATTATGATCTGACATTCCAGCCCACACTCGGCCTCAAATAATATGTTAAATTTTTAACTGATTCTTATTGCTTACCTAGTAGCCATTCTTTCTCCTACACTCTGCCACCCATAAGCTACTCTATATGTGTCATTATCCCTGGAGGGATCATTTTCACTTTTATTTCATGTTACTTGATTGCCCTGCTACTTCAGCTCTTTGATAGGCTCAAAGAGTTAAGATTTTACGGTTTATTTAGCTACTTATAGCTGTTAGAATGGACAGGGCACACTTTCCATTTTTCCACATGCCAGGCAGAAGCAGAAATCCCATTCAATTGATTTTCAATAGAGGTCCCAAAGTAATTAAATTAGGAAAGTCTTTTCAGCAAACGGTTCTGAGATAATTGGATATTCATGTGGAAAAAAGGTGAGACTCAACCACTATTTTATATCATATATAAAAATTATCTTGAGATGGATCATAAACCTAAATTTTAAAGCTAAAGCCCTAAAGCTTCTTGAGGAAAACACAGAAGAATATCTTTATGGCTTACCATGAAATGTTGATTTCTTAGACTGGACACAGAAAACAAAGACATAAATTTTTTTAAATGCTAAATTGTACTTCATTAAAATCAAAAATGTATGTCCATTGAAAAAGACACAATGAAGACAATGGATAGGCAAACCATAGACTGGGAAAAAATATGTGAAAAACATCTAACTGACAAACGCTTACAGTCACTTTAGATAGATAGATGATAGGTAGGTAGATAGGTAGATAGATAGATAGATAGATAGATAGATAGATAGATAGATAGATACTACCACTTGGCAATAAAAAAGCAATATACTCCCTTAAAAAAAAAAAACAGGAAAAAGGCTTGAACAGACACTTAAGGAAGAAATATGATTGCAAAAAAGCACATGAAAAGGTTAAAATTGCAATAAAACATTAATAAATAATGTCCAACAGCCCTAAAATTAAAATAACATAACAACAAACATTGGAAAAGATATAGAGCTATTAGAACCCATAAATTCCTGGAAGGAGTGTAAACTACCTTGGGAAAGGACTGACAATTCCTTACAAAGTTAAACGTTAGGTCTATACTATTACCCAGCACTTCCAGTCCTAGGTATTTCCCGAGCAAAATAAAAACTTCAACCTACTGAAAATCAACAGAATGTTCATAGCAGCTTTTTCATAATTGCTAAATGAAGCAACTCAAATATTCACCACCGTGAGTGCCTACAAATGTCCCTTAATGCTAAAGAATTCTTTATTACTACAAGGGAATTCCACTAGCCAAAGCTATCCACCCTCAAATTTTGACTGAGATGTTTAGATATTCTCCCATTTTTTCTTAATAACTAGAACATTGGCTACCTTAGACACTCAGTGTAAAGCTATCTTCCATATAAGATCAAGGAGACAGCATCACAGTAACATAGACCATCCTCCTAATGACTTCTGCTGAGCTATGTATGAGAATAATGAGAGTGGAGAGTAAGCAAAGGCTAGATCACCAATGGCTTTGTGTTCTGTGCTAAGCTGTTTGGATGTCATAACGGGGGCAACAGAGAGCCATTAAAGGGTTGTAAGCACGTCATATCAGGTTCAGATTGACATTTCACAAAATTACTTTCACAAACTGAAATACTGCAAATTAATGGCAGGAAAAGAAACTAGGGATATGTTGCTACAACCTAGGAGTAAGAAAGAAAAAAAAAAAAAGTGGAGGCAATATGGCTAATGACTGTATCTGAGAGATATTGAGGAGACAGAATCAAAAAGATTTGTCATTGTTTAATATGGTGATGAGGAGGAGGAAAAAACAAAGTATACATTTTGTGAGATGGGAAATGCACAAAGTTGTAAGAGTAGATTCAAAATGATTAGCTCCATTTTGTTCTCCACATAATGGCCAAGTGGAAGTGATCACTGAAGATCTGAGGCTTCAGGAGATAGAAGCTGGAGACACTGCTTAGGAAGCCATGATCATTTACAGCTGTCTTTCTTTTGCTGTGAAATACTGAGCAAGTAACTGCCTAGAATGAAATGTTTTGAAGCCATAAGAAATTCATTGTTAAACTTCAGGTATTTAAGTCTATTATCCAAATTAATAGACTAAAAAAGCATAAGTAATAAGTGATATAAAACATATGAACCACTAGAAACTGTAAACATCCATTCTAATATCTGTAAAATAAGTATCTCTACATATCCTTTCATAACATTCTTCTCTTAATTCAACCAAATGTTGTTTTCTAAATGTTAATAGTGCTGGTTTTTGCATGAGAAAAATGTCTCTAGACCAATTTTCAAAGAGTTGATCCTCGAATTCTCCAAGTTGTATCATATTTTTATTTATTTATTTACTTATTTATTTAGACGGAGTTTTGCTCTTATTGCCCAGGCTAGAGTGCAGTGGTGCAATTTCCGCTCACTGCAACCTCCGCCTTCCGGTTTCAAGCGATTTTCCTGCCTCAGCCTCCCAAGTCGCTGAGATTACAGGAGGCCGCTACCACGCCCAGCTAATTTTTTTTGTAATTTTAGAAGAGGCGGAGTTTCATCATGTTGGTCAGGCTGGTCTCGAACTGCTGACCTCGTATTCCACCCGCCTCGGCCTCCCAAAGTTCTGGGATTACGTTTTTTGACACTCTATGTTAACAGTATAGGACATACGTAGTTTTCGCCAAATGGAAGATTTCTTCAAAAATTACAGTAGGCCATGTAGACCTGTCTAAGAACGCAGAGGAAGGATAATGTAATCCTGACACATTTGAGATTCTTGGTGGTGTTTACCAGCTAAAATAGTACAGATCCCTAAAATATGAGTACCCCAAGAGTTCAGCAAAGACTTTCTGACAAAAATAGCAATAAAAATTAAGACATAGGCCGGGTGCGGTGGCTCACGACCCTAATCCCAGCACTTTGGGAAGCCAAAACAGGTGGATCACCTGGGGTCAGGAGTTGGAGAACAACCTGACCAGCATGGTGAAACCCACTCTCTACTAAATACAACAAAATTAGCCAGGCATGGTGGCGCATGCTTGTAATCTCAGTTACTTGGGAGGCTGAGGCAGGAGAATTGCTTGAACCCGGGAGGTGGAGGTTGCAGTGAGTGGAGATTGCACCACTGCACTCCAGTCTGGGCAACAAGAGCAAAATTCTGTCTCCAAAAAAAAAAAAAAAAAAAATTAAGATATAAATTGAGAGAAAAAAACAACCCACGGTGCCACTGAAGAATACCCTGGAAGAATGTGTGTGTGTGTCTGTTTGTGTGTCTGTGTGTGTGTGTGTGTGTGTGTGTCTGTGTGTGTGTGTGTCTGTGTGTCTGTGTGTGTGTGTGTGTCTGTGTGTGTGTGTGTGTGTTCAGGCACATGAACAACATTAGCAACTTGGAAGAATTGAAAAAAATCAACCAGCATTTCAGAATTGTTCTCAACCACTTACCAGGAGATCAAAGTAGAACCTTCTAAAGAAGTAGATTGTTCTTTTTTCTCTTGTATTGGACATATAGGTAAACCTTAAACTCATATTTTCTGGGCTTGGTTTCTAGTAAAAATAAATTAATAAATAAATACATACATAAACAATTTGTTGTTTTCTGAAACTTTGGCTTGCATGACCCATCCATTCTTTCCCTGTTCAGAAGTCACTTTTATACTATCTAAAATAATGATAACCATTCTGCCAACGGTAATCATGAAAATATAAACTTAATGTGGATAAAATTGTGCTCTTTAAAAATATATTCTTTGACATCACATTTTAAAATATACTTTTCATTTAGGAATTTGGACTATTGGTGCTGGAAAAAAAATCATGACTGGTAGCAGTCTGAATATATTATAAATTTACTTACAGTATACTACAAAGATATTCTAAAAAATGATGTGCCCAACAGCAGTAACTAAAAGGTTAGTTGAATTTCCTGGAGTAGAAAGGAATTCTGAACAAATCCTACTACTCTAAAAAGATTGAAAATTGTGGTCTTCGTGAATTATTTAAAGAAAATAAAATTTACTTTCATTAAATATATCTAAGCATTATCCAAGAAATCACTGTTCTAAGAGGTGCAATCTGAAATTTCCTCATTGACATTTAAACAATGCCTTTCCACATAACTACAGTTGAGAAAATAATAAATTACACCATATGTTCTTATCTGGTTCATGCCCCGAAGGCCTAGAGAATGGGCATGGTTTTTATAAATCTAAACAAATTAAATAAATGTTTGCACTTGTAACTCTGTTACCTTTTAGCAAAAAAATAAATTAGTGCCAGGGGAGCCACAAAGTTAAGAGACTCTGTAAACAAAAGAACAGAAGGCTGTCTACGTCTTCACACCAAATTAACAGAACACAAGACATGTTACCACAGATTATTCACAGGTTAGAAAAATAGACAGTTAAATTACTGCAGTTTATCTAGATACACTGCATATAAAAACATTTCTAAATTTCATTTCTTATTTTAATCATTAATGGGAAAATGTGACAAAAACTTCAAGTTTCTCAAAAAAATTGAATATATTTTGAACAGCAAGATTAAAGAATCTTGAATATTCTTCTCTAAACGTATTTCAGCTTCTGCTTGTGATAAAGATCCAAATACACGTTTCTTCTTCCTGTATCATCTCACTACACACCAGCATGTATGTCTGAACCTCAGTCTTGTGTCCCATACTCTTGGAAATCACAATTACATTCCTCCTAAGGTCCATCACTGTCTTAAAAATTTTGCTGCAAATAAAATTAGTCAAGTTTCTAATTCACATACTATAAGAAATCAATACAAATTAATAGGCATATAAATTTTTCTTCCTATTTGTTGAATTTGTTGTCTTTTATCTACAATCAAGATTTTCTCTGATGAATCTATGTACTAAGTAGATTTAATTCTTAGGACAGTTATCATCTCCAAATTGGAATCAATATTGTAATGACTCAATTATGTTTCTTTCTTACTTGACTCTCACACAGTCATGTGATGTGATTTATTTTGGGCCACTCAGTGCAAGTTATTTAGGGAAGTCTCACTCCCCCAAAACCCCCTTCTCTCTTCTACTGATCATGGCCCTTGAAGGACGTTTATTTCCAGCACTAGCGGCAGCGTGTGCACTTATCTCTCTTAATACTCACAATTTTTACCTGAATTACTTCATAGCCCAGAGAAAACATCTCAGAAAAGAAACTAAAATTTCCATTGTAAAGATAATTAATAAATTGTCTGGGGATGTTTCAAATGCTGTATGAATTCATTTAAATCACCCCAAAATAAAAAGTCATACTCAACAAGAAGAGGCTCAAATCCATGTCAACAGAAGCAAATCAAAGATACACGACATTCCCAATCAGGACATTTTAAGCTACACTAGTTATTAAAATTTCAGTCATTCAACTTATTCAGTAAATTTCTAACGCTGATATTATGCCACACCTGAGGGCTAGTTGATTTCACACATTATCTATAGCTCTCATTTCTCTCCTTTCACTGGCAAAGTATAGTACATATCAACGTGCTTCCTGAAAGGAAGGAAAGCCTCTTTTGTCTAATCCTGAAATAGAGGCAGCTGGAGAGGAGGAAGTAAGAACAAGAAGCCATACTCTCTTATCTCTTCGTAAGTTCATAAAGTGTTTTTTCTTTCTCTCTCTTTTTCTCTCTTTCTCCCTTCCTGACCTCCCTCTCCTTTTTGTTTTTAAAGAATCACAATCTTCAGGCCAGAAGTGTATGTGTAAGAATTAGAACTCAGTCTTTTCAGATCTCCCCAATGGACAGGTACCAGTATCTGTGCCCTCCCCCTTCTTCTATCACAACTTCCCGACAGTTGTACCACAGTGCACCTGTGCTGGAAATGGCTTACAGGTGTAATAAAATTTTTAAATTTTTAAAATTTTAAATTATTATAGATACATAATAGTTGTGTGTATTTGTGTGGTAAATGTAATATCTTAATAAAAGCATACAATGTGCAAGTGTAATAAGGTTTTGATCTTCTCATTCTTTGGAGTGGCTGGCTAGGGCTTGTTGTAGAATGCCCTTAGCTGGTTGCCTTTGCAAATATTTTAAATTTTTAGGAATGCCATGGTTTGTAAAAAGTTTGGAAGTACACATACCCAATTTTCTACATCTTCCTGGGCCAGTAGAATCTTTGTCTAGTATAGAGAGGAAAGGGGATTCGGAAACAAATTGACACTGACTGATCTCATGTTCTTCAAAATCACCTTTTAATGATGTAAACTTCAGTCTGTGTCCTCCAGGACGTAATTCTAAGGATGAAAATTAACTTTTTTTTCTGCCTTTATGAGGTGATGATTTTCACTAAGTGGGAAAGGCTTTAAAGACTTCAAAGGAATTGCCAGGAACCAAATACAGTTTGATTAGTACATGACAATAATATCTTCTATCTTTATGCAGTATCTTCATCAAGAATCAATAATAATTGCAAGCTATTTTCAAATAGCTTCAGAAAAAAAAACGCGGGGAGGGGAAATGGATTTATGCAACAGAGACATCGCCAATGGCAAATGGTATAATGAGCCTTTTGTGGGACTAGAACCAAGGTTACTCTCTCTGTCTCTTTTGTAACACTTGATCTTCTTTCTAGATTTTAGGTTTATTCTTCCTTCAGTCTTCTCTTGTGCGCAAGATATTTTCCTAGTTAATTTGCTCTTACATACTTGGAGAAGACAATGTTATACCTCATCTCTCTAGAAACCTCCAACACCTTCTCATATCTTACTCTCAACTGATGAACTTACCTCATCTTACACTAAAAAATAAAAGCAATCAGAAAAGCATATGTTCCTCTATCATCATACTGACCAACTGTCCTCCAACTATCCTGTGTCTGTCCCCATATATACTGACTCCATTCTTGTTAGTGTGGATGAATTTTTCCCTGTCTATAGCCAACCCCTTCATCTCAAGGATATCCTCTCAAGGATATCAGTCTAACAATTATTCCCTTTCTCCTGTGTCATCATTTTCCTATACTCTTCAAAATTATTACCATAGTTGTACATATGTTCAAGTTAAAATGTTTTAAAATATTCCATCTTAAAAATTATTTAGACCAACAATCCCCTTATGGCTTGTAACCTCTCTCCATCTCCTTTCAAAAAAACTCTTTGTACCAATTGTCTGTACCCACTGTCTTTACTTCCTTTCTTCTTATTCTCTCTTGAACTCACCTCAAACATCCTTTTGTCTCCACTAATCCAGTAAAACTGCCTTGATAAATCACTCTGCTGAACTCTAGACACATATCCTGGTATCTACTTAATATATTCGTTTCCATGTCTAATAGGAATCCTAAATTTAGCATGCCCAAAACCAAACTCTTGATTCTGTTGCCCACTTCAACCTCCTGCTAACTTGTTTTTCCCCAAGTGTTCTCATTACCATAAATGACATCATATTCACTTAGCAGATTTACCCAGTAAATCTATTTAGCTAACACCTCACATCTAAACCATCAGTTCCTCTCAGCTCTACTTTCACAATATATCTTGAATGTAGGCATTAGCACATCAACCACTGTATTATTCCATACTCATACTGCTATAGACATACCTGAAACTGGGTAATTTATGGAGTAAAGAGGTTTAATTGTCTCACAGTTCTGTAGGCTATACAGACTTCTGATCTAGGCAGCCTCAGGAAACTTACAATCATGGCAGAAGGCAAAAGAAAAGCAGGCACCATCTTCACATGTCAGAAAAGGAGAGAGAGCGTGAGAACAAAGAGGGAGGTGCTACACAGTTTTAAACAACCAGATCTCATGATAATTCACTCAATATAACAGTGAAAGCAAAAGGGAAGTCCACCCCATGATCTAATCTCCTACCACGAGGTCCCCCTTCAACAATGAGAATCACAATTTGACATGAGATTTGTGTGGGGACACAGAGCCAAACCATATTAATCTGGGCCTGGCCCTTCTCAGATCTCATGTCGTTTTCACACTTCAAAACACAATCATGGCTTCCCAACAAGCCCCCAAATTCTTTACTTATTCCAGCATTAACTCAACAGTCCAAGTCCAAAGTCTCATCTAAGACAAGGCAAGTCCTTTCTGCCTATGAATCTGTAAATAGTTTTTAAAAGTTAATTAATTCTAAGATACAATGGGGGTACAGTCATTGAATAAATGCTCCCATTACAAAAAAGAAAAATTGGCCAAAGCCAGGGGACCACAGACTCCATGCAAGACTGAAACCCAGCAGAGCAGTCTTTAAGTCTTAAGGCTCTGAAATAATCTCCTTTGACTCCATGCCTCACATCCAGGTCACACTGATGCAAAAGGTGGCCTCCAAAAGACTTGGGCAGCTCCACCCCTGTGGCTTATAAATGGAAACAGAAACAAAATAAGGTGCTAACGCTGGTAAAGAATAAGATAATGGCTTAGATTTAGGTGATAGTAGTTGATATGGTTTGGCTCTATGTCCCCACCTAAATCTCATGTCAAATTATAATCTCCAAAGTTGAAAAAGGGGCCTGGTGGGAGGAAATTGGATCATGGGGCAGACTTCCCCCATGGTTCTACAAGCTGTACAGGCTTCTGCTTCTGGGAAGGCCCCAGGAAACTTACACTCTTGGCAGAAGGAGAAGCCGAAGCAGGCACCATCTTCATATGGTAGAACATGAGAGAGAGAGCAAGAGAGCAAAGGGGGAGGTTCCACACACTTTTAAACAAACTGATCTCATGAGAACTCACTCACTATCATGAAACAGCAAGGGAGAAGTCTGCCCCATGATCCAATTTCCTCCCTCCAGGCCCCTTTTCAACATTGGATATTAAAATTTGACATGAGATTTGGGTGGGGACACAGAGCCAAACCGTATCAACCACTGCCATCTAAATCTAAGCGATTATCTTATTCTTCACCAGCATTAGCACCTCAATTTGTTTCTGTTTCCATTTATTTAGCAACCAGAACCACCTTTTCACAACATAAGTCACACCTCTTTTTAAAACTTTCGAATGTTTAATAGTGCTCTTAGAATAATTTCTGAAGTCCTTACTTTGGCACTCCAATCCCGCTCCTGAATATGTCTCTAGTGTCATCTCCTATCATAATCTATCTCACTCACTTCACTCCACCAAGTCTTTGTTCTTTCAAGTGTTTGCGCTTGATGTTTTTCTGCCTACATCATTATCCTTCCAAATCTCCATATGATTTGCTCCTCACTTCATTCAAGTCTCTGATCAAATGTTACTAGCGCAGAGTCGGTCCCCAACTGCCCTACTGAAAAATTTATCATCTTACCCTGCTTTATTTTTCTTCATAACACTAGTTTCTTCTTAACATGATTTATGGAATTATTTCTTATAATCTATACATTCTTATAGATACAAGCATAAAGGCACATTTTATTGACTGCAGTATTCTTAGCACCTGAGAGATTAGAAGTGATTCATCATCACTTGACCATAACAAATTCACAGAAAATAGTCAATCTAATAGTCACCCAGTTCAAGTGCTGAACACAGCCTCATGAAGCCTCTGTGTCCCAATTACATATTTTCCAGACAGGGAAGTAATTGGCCATATTTATCCCAGGCTCTCTCAGGTATGCATTCCATCAGTCATCGTGGAAAGGGTTGAAATACAGGTTCTGCTGTGTACTCAGCTAAGGCTAAAGGAGCATAATTTCAGAAAAAGGGATGTGAGTAGGCAGGAAAAATAAATAGCTTGTCTTCACTTCCATTTGTTCAACCACTATTTATTGAAAACTGACGGTGTGCCAAGAACTCTTGAAAGTGGGATACTACAGGAACCTGGCAAACAAGAACCCTTCTCTTATAAATCTGTCATTTAGTGAAAGGAGCTTCAAGTATATATGGCACTCTAACATATGATCCATGGATAAAAGAATCAAGACAGAAAATAAAATTGAGTTATTTTGTCATGCTGCATGCTGCACATATTCAAAAGTATTAATTATAATAGGAATACTTAAAGAATTCCTCATACATACCCCTTTTTCATAAAGATTGAGTAATTTTCACCCTGGCCTTGATTATAATTTCACATATGCATTTATATTGAGAATTTTTGTTTCATATATGTTGCATACTCATAATTTATAAATTTGAATATTAATTTCAAAGAGAATATAGCTCTTCCAGTGTGTAGTATATATATGCATTTGATTTCTTCTGCTAACCAAAACATAAACTCTTTTACATCAACTCACTGATCTTCAGCATGTTGCTCAGCCTCTCCCAATCTCATTTTCTTTGTCTATAAAGCAAATATGTTGGACTACATTTTCAGCAAGACTTTTTATGAGCTTTATTGATTTTCAATTCAATAAGAAAATTGATTGAGACAGGTCATTCTATTCCACAGAATGTGCAAATATGGTCTACTATTCTTATTTTATGAGAATGTCCCATTGACTCCAAAGGATCTGAATGGTTAAGACTATGCTATTTAGAGAGCAAATAATTGAACACAGCAAGATGGATAACCACAGGGAAGGTGTTTTCTAGACAGTTCAAACTTAACCAACTAAATAAAATCTGAGGCATTCTAGAAATTAAAGGTGTCAAATCCTTTTAATCTGCGTGCATAAACTCATGTTCCCTGGGATATATTGTCCTCTCAGATGTGGTGTTTTTATTTTGTTTGGGGCAACACAGTTTGTTGACCTTAGATTCAACATAGAAATGCATTAGCACTTTCTAGTTTACTGTCACCCAGTACTCCCCATTATTTGATACCAGTGGTTCTCAAACTTAAGCATGAGTCAGAATCACCAGTGGGGATTGTTAAAACATATTACTGGGCCCCTCCCCAAGTGTTTGACCTGCTTGGTGTTCAGTGGGGCCTGAAAATGTGCATTTTTATAAGTTCCCTGGTGATTGAGGTTGATGCTGCTGGTGCCAGGACTACATTTTGAGAACCATTGTCCTACACGACTTCTGCATTTACATTATTTGTCAAACCCCTAAACATATCTAAATTTATGATCCATTGTGGGGTGTATGCCAAAATAATTTACTATAATCCTAAAACATGGTTAACCTGGAATGAGAAGACAATGAAAATGAACAGAACTGAGCTTGGCAATCCACACCTGGCCTGGCTATGATTAACACACATGGTGTTTTTAAGATTGGCTGAACAGATTTTATGTGACTGTCATGTTAGAACCACATGACCAGACCATACACCCAGAGTCCAGTATGAGGTTTCCCCTGAAGGGAACAGATGTTCCCAGAGTCAAATACCTTGGAAAAAATCAGATTGATGTATTCAAGAAGCAAGCTTTAGGCAGGACTAAGTATAAAGTCTTTTTCTATTCAAAAGTAAGAGTTTGATTTGGCCAGGATTCTCGGGCAAGGAGGTAACCAACATTTTGAATGTAATGAAGAGAAAACCTCCTAACCCTAGCCACAAGGAGGGAGCAGAACTTACAAGGGAACCTGAGAAAAACATTCTATATATTGTTCTTCCTTTCCATTATATCCCAACCTTTATCACTGATTCCTTAGGAATGACAGCCTGGTTTCAGTTAGAATCCAGGGAAAAATGGTAGAGTTTGGATCCAATATTGGGATAAAAGCCAGTGGGAGTCCCTATGAAAGACTGCTGGGTTCAGGGAGACAGCTGTCTAATAGGAAATAAACAGCAGGGCCAAGAAAGCATGAATACATGAGCAACCCAGAGAGGAAGGCTATGAGGGACCTGTTTCCAAGCCAAAAGCAGTAACGGTACAAGAAACAGCGGGGAATATTTTTGGTGTAGTAGATGATAATTTGTGTCACCATGTTTTAGGTTACATAAGGCTTATGATGGGAAATCAAAAATATTCTTATTAATCTGATTATGATATCAGATTTTGTCTTTTTTCTAAGCATCATTATATTGCCCTTGATAAGTACAGAAACATAAATTTGTGCATACGTACCTATATATATTTTATAAAGTATTTAATATTATACATGATCATATAATACTTTGTAGATGTAAAAATATATTTACGTATATGTATGTATATGTAGCCTATATCATTTTATTCTCTCAACTCCCCTATAAGGCAATACCTCCATATTACAGATAAAGATTTAAAATATTTAAAAGAATTACATAATTTTACCAATGTCCTAGGATTAGAACTGAGGCAGCCATGAACTTCATGCTATTATCTGTAAAGTGGTTTTACTTTTTGGTAAGACATAAAACATTGATTAGGGTAAAAATAATTATGTTTATCACTTTTATCTTCAGACCCAGAAGATGAAAGTTATATTGTATGTAGTATAAATATAGTATCCAGTAGTGATATTTATGTAGTATCAATAATCTGCCATGTTATTTTCCTAGGGAGAAGGAATATATGTAGTAATAGTGAGAAATAACATGGCAGGTTATTGATACTCCATATAATATCACTACCAGAAAATGTAGTGATATGTAGATAGATACAGACACGCACACATCCCAGATGGAAACATCTGCCTGTCCACTAGAGTATTTCCAGAGTGGAAGCATTTGTGGTTTTTTTCTTTCTTTCTTTTTCCTATCTTTCTTATCTTGCATAAAGAATCACTACTGATTATCTTTTTCCAGAAACTACCTGCTTTTCAAGATTAAAATGCCTTGGTTTCTGACTTGGACCCTGTGGACAGTTGGACTGTGATAGAGAGCATTCCAGGTCTGGCATGAGGGAATAATCACTATCAAGTTCTACTATTTGTTTGGAGCATAATGCTCCAAAAGAGAAAAAAAGCATTTAACAGATAAAGAAAACTAATTTGTCAGAAAATGAACGACTTTTCTAACCTTTTTTCTTTATTCTTTATGCTCTCTCTATAAAAACTTGTTTATGCAAAGAAATCGATGTGTGAAAATGTCAAAGCAATATTAAGTATCCAAAAAGATGTATGCTAATAATCATATTATCAATCATATCTAAATTCCATATAGGTTAAATAGGTCTTTGCTTCAGAAATTTAAAAATCTTTTAGAATACACCATCTAATTGATTTATTGCCAAATCATTAGAAATAATCAGTATCACAATCACATTGTAAGTGCTTAAATTGTTAAAGATATTTAACTAAAGAAACTAGGAAATTGCATATTTTATTTATCATAGTTACTTCACAAATAACTTGGCTTATTCTGTTTATTGTTTGTTTTGTTTTGCTTTGCTTTTTTCATTTCATAAGACCCCTCAGACTTATGGCATAGATTGATTGACCAAGCTGGTGAGTTGGTGCCATGTATGGGAAAACAGTGGGATGTAAAGGGAAAGAATGCCACCATGACCTCTGGCTCCAACTCAGAGAGCTTGAAGCAGTGGTGATTCATACACATGCACTCCTCAAAGGGATTTTGCCCTTTCTGATGCTTCTGCCTAGACCATTTTCATTCCCCCATCCCCCTCCCTTGCCTAGTGAACATCTACATATTCTTCTCTCAGTTCAGCCATCATGCCCCAATGAGGTCAAATATCCAATTATACCCCGTCATAGCACAACTAAGTTATTTGTTATTGCACTTAACCCAGTTATAAATTACATGTTTATTCTTATATTATTTGATTAATGCCTCTATCACTCCAGAAAGTGAGCTACCGAAGGGCAGGAATAGTGTGGCTTTTCTCCTCAATGCATTCTCAATAGTAGCATTAGGCCCGATATACACTAGGTACTTAATTCCTGTGTGTGTGTGTGTGTGTGTGTGTGTCTATTAAATGAATGAATATATGAAAACATCTTTCCTCTTGGTCTGACACTATTTGGACTTTTTAAAAAAAGAATCATTAATGATTATATAAATGGTATAATTATTGTCAATTTATTCCCTGTAAAAATGTGAAATATAATCTATAAGCTTTTCCTTTTTATATAGGCAACTAAGTCTTATAGGTAAAGGTAGCTCATTAGATTAAATTTTAATTGAATGATGGGTAATAGAATGTGTCAGTGCCCATGGGAGGATATTAAAAAGTGGCATGAGCTAGCTGGAGGGCAGCAGGGACCATGGAGGGCAAAGCTGGTTGTGGTAGAGAAAATGCTGAAATAACAGAGAGAGTTGCTTGCCATAGAATCTTGCTTAAGCCCAAGTATACTAGATGCATACTAGTTTCATGAATTTTTCTTGTTGTTAGCAGGCTATTGAATATTAAAGACTAATATTATAGCTTTAAAAGGAAAATGAGTGTAATGGGACTTCTGACCTTCCTTATATAATTTTTAGCAATTTATATCATTTGATTACAGTTTGATGAAAGTTTTAATTCCATTTAATAACCTCTACTCACCCATATGGAGTCCAAACTGGAAGTTCACAATTTTCCTCTTCAATGAATAATGGAATAGGTTGGTCTTAAGAAGTTTTGGAAGGGTTTCTGGATCTTACCTTGTGTCTGCATAAGAATGAACATTATATTATTTTGATTAGTTTTCTAACACTGTACATATAAACACTTACTTGAATACTTGAATATCATGGTACGATACCATTAATGGGTCATATATCTAGAGAACTATGGTCATTTATAGTACAATATAAAGACGTTTGTATTTTAAACTTTGTACTATGAAAATTTGTTTAGATACCCATGGTTATTTCCCTATTTAATATGAGTTTCAATTATGAGTGTTCAAAAATGTTACAAAAACATTAGACTATATGCTTTGATATACTAAAATTTAAAATATTTTATTTTCTTTTGCATTTTGATGTCTGAGAATAATAAAAATAAGAAAACTTACCCAGCATTTTATGGGTTTAGCATAATTGTATGTCTGATCACTTTCATATGATAAGTTAATCATGGATGATGAGATATTACCAGAATTAATAAAGCTTCCTTATGTAACAAATTAGGATTTTGATTTAAGTGTTGATAGTAATGTATAATTACACCTTGGTTTAACCTACTTAAGAATTCAGTTATGTTAATTTGACTCTTCTATCTCTAAGAAACATTGTTTGAATGAGTAGTTTAAGCCAAATTTATAAAGAAATACAGACTTGCCTCTCAAATCTATTTAAAGATACTTTAATATCAAGGATTTATCAGAAGCTGTGACTTCAGTGACTTTGCATATCTAATAGTTATCTTGCTATTTTCTTAACTGTCTCCTGAAAAGTTAGTAAAGTTGAACATTGAACAGCATCCTTTGCAGCCATGCTTTTTCTTGCTGCCTGCAATTCTCACAGTCTTAGTTCCAGATTCCTCTTATAAACCACTAACCGTGTTTCAAAGCTTAATACATCTTTAGATGTAACTACAATTGATACAGAAAGGAGACAGGGAAATACTAGGCAGCAAAGTGTGGGGTCTCTGGCGAGGGCTCTGCTGTCAAGCCTGGACCCGTGGCCATAAATGAGAACATGCACTCCTGTTTTCCTGCCTGAATGTTGCCTTTTCCAAAACCATCCTGGTTCACAATGCCCCCCAACATGTACCCATTAAAAACCCCAAACTCTACTGGCAGAGGAACAGAGTGGTGCAGCAGAGAAGGGAAGAGAAGTGTCTGAATGTCAAGAGAAGAATAGGCAGCTGGACATTGGAGACTAGGGATGGCCAAACTCCAGGGGAAGATTATCTTCCCACTCCATCCCTTTTCCAGCTCCCCACCCCACTAAGAACCACTTCCATCACTCCATAGAGTCCTACACATACGGCACCCTTCAATCCATTCATGTGACCTGATTCTTCCTAGATGCTGGACAAGAACTCAGGATGCACTGGGTGCAAGAACTCAAAAAGGCTATCACACTGACTAGTCACTGAGCAGTTTAACACTTAAGGAATCAGCAGACAGCAAAGCTAAAACAGCATTGTTTGTAACACATGCCCTCTGGGACTCCAGAGGTCGTGGGCTACCCCAAGACACTGTGCCATGGTTTGGTACGGGGTTTTTTCCTGCCAGCACCCAAAGGCACTTGTCCCAGCTCCTGCACCTGCTCATCTGTGTGCTCCTCCTCCTGGAAGGGGTTTGAGTGAGGCTGCCAAGTAAACAAGCCACCCCAGTCACAAGTCCCATGAGGGAGTCAAGGGAATTTTCCCGTCTCACAATCATAACCTGATAAAATTACCTTGCTGTTGTTCCTTTGTTTGTACAGATTTTCTGGAAGTATGGAAGACACCGCTGAATGGAGTGGCACTGAGAACGACCAGAATTATCTTGGAAAGTTTCCCCATGTGAATATTCTAACTGAATAAACAGAGTTAATTAATAACTTGTCTATAAATTCATAAATAGCAAACTTTTCTGTTCAGTTTTATGATTTTAATTTTATAAATACACTTTTGTAAACATTCACATATTACCAACTGGATAAACTTACTCTGATAAGGTAATCCTCCAAAATCTCTGAACTCATCCAGTTTCAAACCAGTCTTAGTGTTAAGACTTAGAAGAAATCTGAGAGTAAGAAAATTGATTTTTCAGATATTGATGGGAGACTTGGGAGGCTAGCTAAGAAGCCCTCTGTAGCATTATTATGACTTCTTCTGTAGCTTTTCTTTACTCCTGACATCTTTGTGTTTTCTGGGAATAATTTCCATCTAATGGTATTACTTAAATGCCATATGTTAATATTACCACTTAAATGTATTGTGTTAATAATTAAAAGGTGGTACTGTCATTCAACTAATTAGTAGTAACACAGAGATATGTTGTAAAAGAAAACAATTCTTCATCAAAATCAATAAATAAGCCCAAGCAAAGAAAAAAATATATTCATTACGAAGATAACATAAAACGTTAATCAATAATTTAAAACATAAAACATATAGGTTTTCTTTTGGTTGCAAATGTAAACCCTGAGGAATATTTTCAAATATAGAAAAACATCAAGAAGAAAATTAATATTTTGGATAATCTCACCCACAATGATAATCACTAAGAACATTTTTGTATATAGACTTTCAGGATTCTTCATGTATATACATATATATTTAAATTCTCACAAAAATACAGTTGTTTAATCTGCTCTTTTATGTTCATAACAAAGCTTTATGATTATTTCCCCCTCTAGAGTTAAATATCCTATAATATAAATTTTAATGGTTGTCCAGTGCTAGGTGAACCAACATTCATTTAACCAATTCCATACTGTTGTATATTCAAGCTATTTCCCAAAATCTTAATTAAATTAAATTTCCCCAAAATTTATTTAGTTCATAATGCTGTGGTAAATGTCTTATTTGTATATATTTGTAAACATCTTCAATTACTTTCATAGGATAAATTATTAGAAGTAGACTTTGGGGTCAAAGTACATGGATGTTTTTAAGCTTTAAATATATATCACCTTGACAGGCACAGTGACTCACTCCTGTAATCCCAGGCATTTGGGAGGCCAAGGCAGGCGGATCATGAGGTCAGGAGTTCAAGACCAGTCTGGCCAGCATGGTGAAACCCCGTCTCTACTAAAAATACAAAAATTAGCCGGGCATTATGGTGGGCACCTGTAGTCCCAGCAACTCGGGATGCTGAGGCAGGAGAATTGCTTGAACCCAGGAGGCAGAGGTTGCCATGAGCCGAGATCATGCCACTGCACTCCAGACTGGGTGACAGAGCAAGACTCTGCCTCAAAAATAAATGAATAATAAATAAATATCGCCAAACCAAATTTTGATATTCTGTACTAAAATCACCAACAGTATAAAAGACAGTACTAAAGTTGAGCTCCACAGAACCTCAATGAACAATTAGGAATTCTCTTTGAAAATTACAGATGATGCACACATCCAAAGGCCGGGCGCGGTGGCTCACGCCTGTAATCCCAGCACTTTGGGAGGCCGAGGCGGGCGGATCACAAGGTCAGGAGATCGAGACCACGGTGAAACCCCGTCTCTACTAAAAATACAAAAAAAAAATTAGCCGGGCGCGGTTGTGGGCGCCTGTAGTCCCAGCTACTCGGGAGGCTGAGGCAGGAGAATGGCGTGAACCTGGGAGGCGGAGCTTGCAGTGAGCCGAGATCGCGCCACTGCACTCCAGCCTGGGCGACAGAGCCAGACTCCGTCTCAAAAAAAAAAAAAAAAAAAAAAAAAAAGAATGGGAAAGAAATTCCACATACACGACTCCCCTACTGAAATCAGATGAACAGAATTGATGAGTGAACCACTCTAAGAAGCCAGTAGTGAATGGAGACCTGATCACATACACATAGCACAGAACTATCCAGTATGATGTACCAGCCTTCGTGTGTGTGCGTGTGTGCGTGTGTGATCTTCAAAGAAATTTCATAGCTTTTCATTAAGGTTTTGGGGAAAGCAACTTTGATACCATTTGCCTGTTGCCTCTCCTGCTGACTCTTTCTAGACCACTGCATAATTCCTATGCAGAAGTACTACATTTTCCCTGATTTAATCTCCAGCTCACCTGACTTACAGCATGCATCTGTTCCCTCCATCACGGTATGGCAAGTGACAGTCAATACCTTGTATACCTAATTAGAATTATATATCAGGTCATTGTTTCCTTTCCTAGTTCTACTTCCCTGGCCCTGTCCTATTGTCGCCAAAAGTTGATTGTGCTGGAAAAGGGATTTTTTCCATCAGACATACCTTTGCAGGATACCTAATATCTGAGGGACAGTTTTAGAAAAATGAGTCTAATCAGTAATAAGAGTACTTAAAGCCATGTTAAAATAGAAAAATTGGGGATATTTTAATTAGAGTCACCATTGGTGAGGCAGTAAAGACAAGAAGAGACAAGAGGCACTAAAAACAAGAAAATCTTATAGAACATTATTGCATCATCCTAAAAGAAAGATCATGAAAATCAAAACCAAGACAGGGGCAGGGACAATGGAAAAAAAGGAGGAAAAATTAAAGAGAGTGTATATATAGATTTACAAACAAATAGTAAGAAAATGGCACCAGAAGGAGGGGGAGAGGCAATGGAAATCAAACAGAGAGAAACCAAGGATGATTTGAAGGTTATTTAGATTAACAATTATCCTGTCTATTTACATATTGTGCATATACATCCAAGCTGATTATTTTTATTCTGTGTGAAGGTGATTTCATGTGCTCAGAAACTCTCCAAAAATGCCTCCATGACTCAGCTGATTTTACACATCACAACACTTAATAAAATGAGGAAAATACTAAGAACCTGTTAAAATTTCAAGGATAACAATCATTTATGTCGTCTAAATAAAAATATATGCTATAGTGCCTTATTTTAAATAGACAACATTTACTATTGTGTGCCTTTAAATGAATCCTGTTTTAGTTCTGACATTTTAGCAAGAAGCTGGATGGAAACTTAGCTAATTGGTTCATTCTGCCATGGAAGCAGGGCTACCAATTAGAACACAGGCTCGGAAGGTGGAAGGTAGGAAAGAGCCCCCAAGGTATTTTCCAGCTTACCTTGTGTGGTAATTAGACATAAAATAATTATGTCTCAAAATTATTGCTTCTGACATGAACTAATTTATTTGTATTTAATACAAAGTAAAAATTACCTAACTAGTCAGTGTTTGCTTCTTTCTTTCTTTTAGCCAACACATGCAAGAGCCAATAAATAAAATTAATAAAGAGGGGTATTTGAGAGCAATTTCTTTTTTTTTTTAATTTATTTATTATTATTATACTTTAAGTTGTAGGGTACATGTGCATAATGTGCAGGTTTGTTACATATGTATACTTGTGCCATGTTGGTGTGCTGCACCCATCAACTCGTCAGCACCCATCAACTCGTCATTTACATCAGGTATAACTCCCAATGCAATCCCTCCCCCCTCCCCCCTCCCCATGATAGGCCCCTGTGTGTGATGTTCCCCTTCCTGAGTCCAAGTGATCTCATTGTTCAGTTCCCACCTATGAGTGAGAACATGTGGTGTTTGGTTTTCTGTTCTTGTGATAGTTTGCTAAGAATGATGGTTTCCAGCTGCATCCATGTCCCTACAAAGGACACAAACTCATCCTTTTTGATGGCAGCATAGTATTCCATGGTGTATATGTGCCACATTTTCTTAATCCAATCTGTCACTGATGGACATTTGGGTTGATTCCAAGTCTTTGCTATTGTGAATAGTGCTGCAATAAACATACGTGTGCATGTGTCTTTATAGCAGCATAATTTATAATCCTTTGGGTATATACCCAGTAATGGGATGGCTGGGTCATATGGTACATCTAGTTCTAGATCCTTGAGGAATCGCCATACTGTTTTCCATAATGGTTGAACTAGTTTACAATCCCACCAACAGTGTAAAAGTGTTCCTATTTCTCCACATCCTCTCCAGCACCTGTTGTTTCCTGACTTTTTAATGATCACCATTCTAACTGGTGTGAGATGGTATCTCATTGTGGTTTTGATTTGCATTTCTCTGATGGCCAGTGATGATGAGCATTTTTTCATGTGTCTGTTGGCTGTATGAATGTCTTCTTTTGAGAAATGTCTGTTCATATCCTTTGCCCACTTTTTGATGGGGTTGTTTGTTTTTTTCTTGTAAATTTGTTTGAGTTCTTTGTAGGTTCTGGATATTAGCCCTTTGTCAGATGAGTAGATTGCAAAAATTTTCTCCCATTCTGCAGGTTGCCTGTTCACTCTGATGGTAGTTTCTTTTGCTGTGCAGAAGCTCTTTAGTTTAATGAGATCCCATTTGTCAATTTTGGCTTTTGCTGCCGTTGCTTTTGGTGTTTTAGACATGAAGTCTTTGCCCATGCCTATGTCCTGAATGGTACTACCTAGGTTTTCCTGTAGGATTTTTATGGTATTAGGTCTAACATTTAAGTCTCTAATCCATCTTGAATTAATTTTCGTATAAGGAGTAAGGAAAGGATCCAGTTTCAGCTTTCTACTTATGGCTAGCCAATTTTCCCAGCACCATTTATTAAATAGGGAATCCTTTCCCCATTTCTTGTTTCTCTCAGGTTTGTCAAAGATCAGATGGCTGTAGATGTGTGGTATTATTTCTGAGGACTCTGTTCTGTTCCATTGGTCTATATCTCTGTTTTGGTACCAGTACCATGCTGTTTTGGTTACTGTAGCCTTGTAGTAGAGTTTGAAGTCAGGTAGCATGATGCCTCCAGCTTTGTTCTTTTGACTTAGGATTGTCTTGGAGATGCGGGCTCTTTTTTGGTTCCATATGAACTTTAAAGCAGTTTTTTCCAATTCTGTGAAGAAACTCATTGGTAGCTTGATGGGGATGGCATTGAATCTATAAATTACCTTGGGCAGTATGGCCATTTTCACGATATTGATTCTTCCTATCCATGAGCATGGTATGTTCTTCCATTTGTTTGTGTCCTCTTTGATTTCACTGAGCAGTGGTTTGTAGTTCTTCTTGAAGAGGTCCTTTACATCCCTTGTAAGTTGGATTCCTAGGTATTTTATTCTCTTTGAAGCAATTGTGAATGGAAGTTCATTCATGATTTGGCTCTGTGTTTGTCTGTTACTGGTGTATAAGAATGCTTGTGATTTTTGCACATTAATTTTGTATCCTGAGACTTTGCTGAAGTTGCTTATCAGCTTAAGGAGATTTTGGGCTGAGACAATGGGGTTTTCTAAATATACAATCATGTCATCTGCAAACAGGGACAGTTTGACTTCTTCTTTTCCTAACTGAATACCCTTGATTTCTTTCTCTTGTCTAATTGCCCTAGCCAGAACTTCCAACACTCTGTTGAATAGGAGTGGTGAGAGAGGGCATCCCTGTCTTGTGCCAGTTTTCAAAGGGAATTTTTCCAGTTTTTGCCCATTCAGTATGATATTGGCTGTGGGTTTGTCATAAATATCTCTTATTATTTTGAGGTACGTTCCATCAATACCGAATTTATTGAGCGTTTTTAGCATGAAGGGCTGTTGAATTTTGTCAAAAGCCTTTTCTGCATCTATTGAGATAATCATGTGGTTCTTGTCTTTGGTTGCGTTTATATGCTGGATTATGTTTATTGATTTGCGAATGTTGAACCAGCCTTGCATCCCAGGGATGAAGCTCACTTGATCATGGTGGATAAGCTTTTTGATGTGTTGCTGAATCCGGTTTGCCAGTATTTTATTGAGGATTTTTGCATCGATGTTCATCAGGGATATTGGTCTAAAATTCTCTTTTTTTGTTGTGTCTCTGCCAGGCTTTGGTATCAGGATGATGTTGGCCTCATAAAATGAGTTAGGGAGGATTCCCTCTTTTTCTATTGATTGGAATAGTTTTAGAAGGAATGGTACCAACTCCTCCTTGTACCTCTGGTAGAATTCAGCTGTGAATCCATCTGGTCCTGGACTTTTTTTGGTTGGTAGGCTATAAATTATTGCCTCAATTTCAGAGCCTGCTATTGGTCTATTCAGGGATTCAACTTCTTCCTGGTTTAGTCTTGGAAGAGTGTAAGTGTCCAGGAAATTATCCATTTCTTCTAGATTTTCCAGTTTATTTGCGTAGAGGTGTTTATAGTATTCTCTGATGGTAGTTTGTATTTCTGTGGGGTCGGTGGTGATATCCCCTTTATCATTTTTTATTGCGTCGATTTAATTCTTCTCTCTTTTCTTCTTTATTAGTCTTGCTAGTGGTCTGTCAATTTTGTTGATCTTTTCAAAAAACCAACTCCTGGATTCATTGATTTTTTGGAGAGTTTTTTGTATCTCTATCTCCTTCAGTTCTGCTCTGATCTTAGTTATTTCTTGCCTTCTGCTAGCTTTCGAATGTGTTTGCTCTTGCTTCTCTAGTTCTTTTAATTGCGATGTTAGAGTGTCAATTTTAGATCTTTCCTGCTTTCTCTTGTGGGCAGTTAGTGCTATAAATTTCCCTCTACACACTGCTTTAAATGTGTCCCAGAGATTCTGGTATGTTGTATCTTTGTTCTCATTGGTTTCAAAGAACATCTTTATTTCTGCCTTCATTTCGTTATGTACCCAGTAGTCATTCAGGAGCAGGTTGTTCAGTTTCCATGTAGTTGAGCGGTTTTGATTGAGTTTCTTAGTCCTGAGTTCTAGTTTGATTGCACTGTGGTCTGAGAGACAGTTTGTTATAATTTCTGTTCTTGTACATTTGCTGAGGAGTGCTTTACTTCCAATTACGTGGTCGATTTTAGAGTAAGTACGATGTGGTGCTGAGAAGAATGTATATTCTGTTGATTTGGGGTGGAGAGTTCTATAGATGTCTATTAGGTCTGCTTGCTGCAGAGATGAGTTCAATTCCTGGACATCCTTGTTAACTTTCTGTCTCGTTGATCTGTCTAATGTTGACAGTGGAGTGTTGAAGTCTCCCATTATTATTGTATGGGAGTCTAAGTCTCTTTGTAAGTCTCTAAGGACTTGCTTTATGAATCTGGGTGCTCCTGTATTGGGTGCATATATATTTAGGATAGTTAGCTCTTCCTGTTGAATTGATCCCTTTACCATTATGTAATGGCCTTCTTTGTCTCTTTTGATCTTTGATGGTTTAAAGTCTGTTTTATCAGAGACTAGTATTGCAACCCCCGCTTTTTTTTGTTCTCCATTTGCTTGGTAAATCTTCCTCCATCCCTTTATTTTGAGCCTATGTGTGTCTCTGCGTGTGAGATGGGTCTCCTGAATACAGCAGACTGATGGGTCTTGACTCTTTATCCAGTTTGCCAGTCTGTGTCTTTTAATTGGAGCATTTAGTCCATTTACATTTAAGGTTAAGATTGTTATGTGTGAACTTGATCCTGCCATTATGCTATTAACTGGTTATTTTGCTCGTTAGTTGATGCAGTTTCTTCCTAGCCTCGATGGTCTTTACATTTTGGCATGTTTTTGCAATGGCTGGTACCGGTTGTTCCTTTCCATGTTGAGTGCTTCCTTCAGGGTCTCTTGTAAGGCAGGCCTAGTGGTGACAAAATCTCTAAGCATTTGCTTATCTGTAAAGGATTTTATTTCTCCTTCACTTATGAAACTTAGTTTGGCTGGATATGAAATTCTGGGTTTAAAATCTTTTCTTTAAGAATGTTGAATATTGGCCCCCACTCTCTTCTGGCTTGGAGAGTTTCTGCCGAGAGATCTGCTGTTAGTCTGATGGGCTTCCCTTTGTGGGTAACCCAACCTTTCTCTCTGGCTGCCCTTAAGATATTTTCCTTCATTTCAACTTTGGTGAATCTGGCAATTATGTGTCTTGGAGTTGCTCTTCTCGAGGAGTATCTTTGTGGCGTTCTCTGTATTTCCTGGATTTGAATGTTGGCCTGCCCTACTAGGTTGGGGGAGTTCTCCTGGATGATATCCTGAAGAGTGTTTTCCAACTTGGTTCCATTTTCCCCCTCACTTTCAGGCACCCCAATCAGACGTAGATTTGGTCTTTTTACATAATCCCATACTTCTTGCAGGCTTTGTTCATTTCTTTTTCTTCTTTTTTCTTTTGGTTTCTCTTCTCGCTTCATTTCATTCATTTGATCCTCAATCGCTGATACTCTTTCTTCCAGTTGATCGAGTCAGTTACTGAAGCTTGTGCATTTGTCATGTATTTCTCGTGTCATGGTTTTCATCTCTTTCATTTCGTTTATGACCTTCTCTGCATTAATTACTCTAGCCATCAATTCTTCCACTTTTTTTTCAAGATTTTTAGTTTCTTTGCGCTGGGTACGTAATTCCTTCTTTAGCTCTGAGAAATTTGATGGACTGAAGCCTTCTTCTCGCATCTCGTCAAAGTCATTCTCCGTCCAGCTTTGATCTGTTGCTGGCGATGAGCTGTGCTCCTTTGCCAGGGGAGATGCGCTCTTATTTTTTGAATTTCCAGCTTTTCTGCCCTGCTTTTTCCCCATCTTTGTGGTTTTATCTGCCTCTGGTCTTTGATGATGGTGATGTACTGATGGGGTTTTGGTGTAGGTGTCCTTCCTGTTTGATAGTTTTCCTTCTAACCGTCAGGACCCTCAGCTGTAGGTCTGTTGGAGATTGCTTGAGGTCCACTCCAGACCCTGTTTGCCTGGGTATCAGCAGCAGAGGCTGCAGAAGATAGAATATTTCTGAACAGCGAGTGTACCTGTCTGATTCTTGCTTTGGAAGCTTCCTCTCAGGGGTGTACTCCACCCTGTGAGGTGTGGGGTGTCAGACTGCCCCTAGTGGGGGATGTCTCCCAGTTAGGCTACTCAGGGGTCAGGGACCCACTTGAGCAGGCAGTCTGTCCCTTCTCAGATCTCAACCTCCGTGTTGGGAGATCCACTGCTCTCTTCAAAGCTGTCAGACAGAGTCGTTTGCGTCTGCAGAGGTTTCGGCTGCTTTTGTTATTGTTTACTGTGCCCTGTCCCCAGAGGTGGAGTCTACAGAGACAGGCAGGTTTCCTTGAGCTGCTGTGAGCTCCACCCAGTTCGAGCTTCCCAGCATCTTTGTTTACCTACTTAAGCCTCAGCAATGGCGGGCGCCCCTCCCCCAGCCTCGCTGCTGCCTTGCCGGTAGATCACAGACTGCTGTGCTAGCAATGAGGGAGGCTCCGTGGGTGTGGGACCCTCCCGGCCAGGTGTGGGATATGATCTCCTGGTGTGCCTGTTTGCTTAAAGCGCAGTATTAGGGTGGGAGTTACCCGATTTTCCAGGTGTTGTGTGTCTCAGTTCCCCAGCTAGGAAAAGGGATTCCCTTCCCCCTTGCGCTTCCCAGGTGAGGCGATGCCTCGCCCTGCTTCAGATCTCACTGGTCGGGCTGCAGCAGCTGACCAGCACCGATCATCCGGCACTCCCCAGTGAGATGAACCCAGTACCTCAGTTGAAAATGCAGAAATCACCGGTCTTCTGTGTCGCTCGCGCTGGGAGTTGGAGACTGGAGCTGTTCCTATTCGGCCATCTTGCTCCGCCTCCCCTGTAGTAGTAATGAGAGCAATTTCTTTATTTTTTGTTTACTTTTTTTTTTCTTTCTTTTTTTGAGACGGAGTCTCACTCTGTTGCCCAGGCTGGAGTACAGTGGGGCAATCTCGCCTTGCTGCAAGCTCCTTTGCAGAGCAATTTCTATAGTCTAACCAACCTGGCTTCAAATCTTGATTCTGTTACTTACTAGCCATCTGACCATGCATACACAATTTATGTCTCTAAGACTCACTATCCTCTAAAATAGAGATGACAACAATAAACTTTGAAGAACCACTGTGAAATTTAAATAAGAAAAAGCATGTGAAACACCAATATATCTAACACATAGTATTTAGTCAATAATGATTAGCTATTATTATTATTATTTATATAAAATAGTAATTCCTTCTAATAATTCTGGAGCTAAAAGTCATGAGAACTCCAAAGTAATAGATGTTTAAAAATGTCAAAAAACTGATTAGCATCTATAATGGTTAATTTCAAGTGTCAGCTTGACTAGACAAAGGCATACTCAGATAGCTGTAAAATCATTATTTCTGGGAATGTCTGTCAAGATGTTTCCAGAAGAGATTCGTTTTTAAATCAGTAGACTGAGTAAGGAAGATCCATCCTCACCCAATATGAGCAAGTACCATCCATTCTACTTGGCTGAGGGCTGGAATAGAACAAAAAGGGTGGAGAAAAGGCAAATTTTATCTCTCTCTCTCTCTCTCTCTCTCTCTCTCTCCCCACCCCCCCCCCTTTCTCTCTCTCTCTCCCTCCCTCTCTTGTTCTCTCTCCTGGAGCCAGGACACCCTTTTTTCCTGCCTTTGAACATCAGAACTCCAGGTCCTCCATCCATTGAACTCTGGAATTGGCACCAATGCTCTCCCAGGTTCTCAGGCCTTCAGCTTCAGCCTGAGAGCTACACCATTGGCTTTCCTGGTTCTGAGGCTTCTGAACTTGGACTTGCCCAAGCCACCATCTTCCCTGGATCTCCAGCTTGCAGACAGCCTATTATGGTACTTCTCAGCCTCCATAATCAACTAAGCAAATTCCCCTAATAAATCCCCTCTCCTATATCTCTATCTCTATCTGTCTATCTGTAAAATGAGGTGGCTAAGAAAAAGGGACTTCTTCAAAGAAATATTTTATTAAACAGTGTTCTCCAGAGAGACAGAACCAATAATGTATAAGATATAAACAATATATATGGTCACAATATATATTATTAGTTCTGTCTCTCTGAAGAACCCTACTAAAACATCTTCTTGAAGAAGTCCCACCTCATCTTCTTATCTTTATGGAAGATTAATTGTAAAAAATAGCCCCAATTCTCTATCATTTTCTCTGTCCACATCTCTTATCCTGTGACTTTTCAGCTTCTTCCTTCATGAGGTAGAGAATTTGGCCATCCAAACCTCAGTCTCAATAACCTTGCACACTTCCTCATACTCTTTCTTGAAAAAGAACCAGCCCAAGATGGATTAGCTGAAGGTTGAGAGAACATGTGAATCAGAGACAAGATGACCCAAGTGAAATAGTCTTAAACAATCCTGTTCCCAGCAATAGAAATGCATTCTGCCCAGACTAGGTCACCAAATCAAGACCTCATAAGCAAAAACATCTATTGCTGTATGTCACTGAATGTTTTAGTTGTTTGTTACACAGCATTATCATGACAATAGATAATTGGCCATGCTCTATGTAATGTAAGAAACTGAGCATATCTTTAATGAAAGGACTTGGGATGAAGACTTGAAAAACATCAAAAGAAAAAAAAGTAAAACAACAAGTTACCATTTGAGCACTTACTAAGTACCAAATAGTAAGCTAAATAATGTAGATACAATCCCCCCACACACATATGTAATCCCATTTAATTTTTATGAAAAGTCTTTAGAGAAACTGATCAGAAGAAAACAAAGCTGAGGGAATTTAAGTAACATCTAACTTATCACTGTGACTTGTGCTCAGTTTTATCTGACTCCAAAGTTTTGTTTCAACTCCTCAGAGTTACTATCTTCAATACAGATTTATTCACAACTTGCAAAGCCTCTGCATTTCTTAACTATAACTTGATTAACAGATAGTTTGGTCAATGACTTAGATGTGGTTTCTAGAGTAATCATGAATTATTACCTGAACCTGGTTTTGGCTTCATCAATTAGAAACTAGGAATCAAAACTAGTAATCTAGATAAAATAAATAAGACACTTTCTAATAATAATATATCCATTTAAAAATAATCAACAAACTAGTAAATTCTAAAGAAATTTCACATCACATATACAATCTGAGGACAACTGAGAACTAACTTGTTTAATCAGTAATACTAGAAGGAGTGGGTCGAATCAAAGGAAGGGATATTTCATTGTTCCGTTTTCAGAGTCTTCAGAGAGCAAATTCTCTTTTCTAAAAGCCTAGTGTAATATAATTTTGTAGGCATTATTAGATGAGATAAAAAAATGTAAACAGTTGCAAAAAAAAAAAAAAAAGAATGCACTTTTTTTTCGAAAAGATTATCTTGAAATTTTGTGGGCATAGGAATATTACCATGCAGTGTTCCTGGGAGAATTAGTGTCCAATTGAAAGGAAAATTGTCATCAGCTTTGCTGAATAAAATTTCCTTGTGCTGCTTACTCCCCAAAGAAAAGGAGAAGTCTGTTTTTCTGTTCTAGAAGCTGCCAGTCATGCTGCAGTGAACATGAGCCATCATATGAGTCACTTTTCTTTCAGCCCTAATCTCTTTTCACAGTGACAAAGGAATCACAGAAATCAATCTCAACTCTGACTCTGAAAAATTTCTGAGGGATTTTTATCTGAAGAGAGTCAAGACAGGCAACCTAAAATTTCACTTTAGGAGACAGACAAAATGAGTGTGAGCTCAGCTTGGAGCCAGGTGTGTCTTGAAAGGGTTTTGGAGTTCTGTTCAGCATAGTGGAGAGTGCTCAGGCTCTGGAGACAGAATGGATCTGAATCCAATTCCTGCCCCATGGCCTATTAGCTGTGTGAGTGGGTAGCTTTGTCAACCTCTATAGGATTTAGTTTCTTCATTTATCAAAAAGTAAAGATAATAGTATCTACATAGTAAGATTTTTATCAGTCTTAAACAGCATATTTAGGCTTTTCTTTAAAAAAAATCTAACAAAAGCATTGGTCAGAAATCAATCCCACAATTATTTTACATTATATTACTTAGTCCTATAAAATGTAGGGGTTTTTTTTGTTACTGCTTGCCTGAATATGTTTATTCAGTCTCGCTAATTAAATGGCTATTTCTCAAAAGCATTGCTTTCTATTTACTTGTAAATGCCTCCTTTAGTTCTGAATACTTTAAAGATATTCTGTCCATAGAAGGAACTCAATAAACATAATGAATAACTATCCAGCTATGTACTATAAAGAGAGTGCAGCCTAAAAAAGAACGAGTTCATATCCTTTGCAGGGACATGGATGAAGCTGGAAACCATCATTCTCAGCAAACTAACACAGGAACAGAAAACCAAACACCGCATGTTCTCACTCTAAGTGGGAGTTGAACAATGAGAACATATGGACAAAGAGAGGCGAACATCACACACCAGGGCCTGCTGGGGAGGTGGAGGGCAAGGGGAGGGAGAGCATTAGGACAAATACCTAATGCATGCGGGGCTTAAAACCTAGATGACGGGTTAATGGGTGCAGCAAACCACTGTGGCACATGTATCCCTATGTAACAAACCTGCACATTCTGCACATGTATCTCAGAACTTAAAGTAAAAGAAAAAAAAAGGTGAACTGTTGCTCAACTATGTATTTGTATAGACTTGGAAGGCACTGAAAGGATCACATCAAAAATAAAACAAAGTAACCTATGTACCAATGCTATTTCTGTTCATTAGTAAAGTTTTATATTATGTCCATGGTTCGTTCTTCCCCACACAACCTAAACCATTGCCTCATGGACAAGTTCAAAACACACAATTTGTTTCCCGGTCTTTAGTGAGAATTGGTAAGGTAATGTTGAATACCTCAATTGAACTTTTGATGAATGTTCTGGTCTGTCTACTTATTAGACACAATTACAGTCAAGTTAAGAGGCCTTCGTGGTTGCTGAGCTCCTGTTGCTACTCATTAAAATATTCTGGAGCCAGGACAATAGAGAAGGAAAGGGGTTTATTAAGGTTCATTCTTTATGCTGAACAAAGTGCCATTATTAGCACGCATTAAGGCATTTCCCTTTATACTAAATTTACTGCCTTTTAAAAGACATCTATATTTAATGACATCAAATCAGTGGTTGAAGAAATGCTTGCAGGACTTCTAATGAACGACTACATCTTGCTGTAAATAAAATGCAATGTAAACATGCCTCTGGGATGAATGTTAATTGACCATTTTTAAATATAAAAAATTATAAATATACAAGCTACTTTTGTGGTTAGTTACATAGAATCATCACAATTTTAAGTTTTGTTTTATTTTGTTCCATTTTTTCAGACCCAGCACAGAAGTTATTGTGTGTGTATGCGTATGTATTGTATGAGCATACGACTTCAGAATTATTTCAAATTTGTTACATAGCTCTAGTTTTATAAACCACGAATGAGCAGCTTTTCCTATACCCAAATTGTCTTATGACTTGAAAAGAAAAAAATAATTAAAATATGAGCAAAAAATGATACTTTTTATTCCTTTCACCTTCAAATGCATAACCAACTTTTCTTTTTAAGATACAGGCATATAAAATGAGCATATCATTAGAGAGTTATTTGTCAAGCCTTAGGAGCTGCTTTTATTTTAAAACTTTGACAATATTTATCTGTATTTCCTAGAACACTGAAAAGATTATACTTTATTAATATAGCACCATCTTCTGGCAAATATTAAGAAAAGCAGTTGGTTTTGTACCAAAAACGTACTGAAATCACTTAAAGAATGTAATGAAAAATTGATCGTTCATAAAAAATGTCTAGAATGACTTTCTACAGGGCTTTCCTAACATTTTAATATTACATTAATTTGCTATTCATTAACCTTGACTTCTAACCTTTTCCGGGAAGTTTAAACTTACTGTCAAATTGCTACAACATGGCATATACTCAATTAAACTGAATTGTAAGACAAAGGTTTCTATATGTCTTTATAGATAATCTAGAACTTTAAATATAAATATATGTAATACATGCATATATAAAAAACAAAATATATTTGGTTAATCATTTTAAAAAGTAGAACTATTTCTTCCACTGTATTTCAAGTAGAAATTCTATGAATAAGACCCAAAATATAGGAACTGGCCAACATTAACAGTAATAGAAAAATGATCAAAGTGGACGAATTTTCTAAATACATCTCATTAAAAGTTAAATGCAAACAAAATTTAACAAAAGTTTTCAGTATATGTGAAAGAAAAAGTAAAAAGGCTAATAACTCCAAAATATCATCATTATGATCTTCATCAATGACAAATGCTAACCTCCTTAATGTCAGTAGTTCTAATAAATCAATTAGAAAAAGATAGCATTGGGCGCAATGACGCATGCCTGTAATCCTAGCACCTTGGGAGGCCAAGGTGGGCAGATCACGAGGTCAGGAGTTTGAGACCAGCCCCGTCTCTACTAAATAATAAGAAAATTAGCCAGGCGTGGTGGCGGGCGCTTGTAGTCCCAGCTACTCGGGAGGCTGAGGCAGGAAAATGGCGTGAACCTGGGATTTGCAGTGAGCCAAGATCACACCACTGAACTCCAGTCTGAGCGACAGAGTGAGACCCCGTCTCAAAAATAAATAAATAAATAAATAAATAAATAAATAAATAAATAAACAAAATGAAAAGGATAGCTACAGTAGAATGACACATGAATGAGATAAACACAATTTTATATGTGAAAGAATAAAAATTAAACAAAGAACAAGTTTCATTCAAAAATCCAAAAATCACTTATGCAATTAACTATAAACTAAAAACAACAGTTTCATTTTTGAGAAAAAAATTAAAGATTGGTTAATTAATCCTTTTAGAAGCATAAATTTGAACAATATTTCTGAAGAGTTATTTAGCAAAATGTCCCCTCAGAAAAATACTTTTTAAAAAATGTATACATCCAAAATGTATATATCCTCAGAAAATAAACAAGCATATAAGAAATGTGCTAATAAGAAAATCTAAAAATTTGAGTTTGTTTTATTTGGTTGTGTTGTGCATAGGGAATCTTTGGAAACAGTCCAGGTAATTTAAAATAGAGGATTATATAAGTTGCAGTATTTTATGTGATAAAATGTTGCTATTAGTTGACACAGTGATGCTCACAAGATATTGTTCAGCAAAATAAAGGATTAAAGAAAATGAACAGAGTAATACATACATTATGATCTCATGGAAAATGAATGGATGGATGGATTAGAACATTAAAGTTCCAAAAATTACAAATTGTGTAATTTCTTAATTTCAAAGCAGAGAGAAAAATTAGAGAAATTAGTAAATGTGTATTAAGAGCCTAAGTTCTGTGGGTTTACACAAGGCATAACTATAGATAATGTAATCAAGGAATTAAGATTATAGATAAATAATAAAGCAGGGTAGATGAAAAGTATTGCTTGCGTGAATATGTGTGTCAAAACATTTTGGCTTTAAGGAACTGAAACCTTGTTGGGTGTACTTAAGAAAAATACAGGGCAAATTATTGGCTTACACAACCCGGTAGGGCAGAAGTAGAGCTGACCTTAAGGAGAACCGTAAACAAGGACTTGAGAGCAGCTGTCTTCGACCCTGTTTCTGTCCACGTGACATCTTCATTATCTAATATCGCCTTCTCTATATTGTGGTAGCAGGACATGGTACTGAGTGGCTTAGGGCTCACACCCATATTACTTCACTAAGAGAACTGCAGTTGAGAAAAACATTGTGACTGGTCAAACCTGTGTTATATTCAACTCCTCTCTCCCAGAGTGTGGGTTAACATGATTGGCACTCCCTGCTGTTAAAGAAAAATTATTCTGACGCTTGCTCAAGTGGCAAGGGAGATTTTATGCAATATGACTGATAAGCGTCATGACTATCACAATAAGGGAGAGCTGGGGCTTAATTGTAAATACAGCAAAGACAGCTGGGGACTTACAACCAACAAGACAAGTGAGGTCATCAGTGGGTGCAAAATTACTAAAAGGAGACATGAAAAGCATTCCTGCCAAAATTGGGCTAAGCAAGCCAAAGACAGTACCCAGTTGAAAAGCAGGCTCAGAAAAGCCTGAATAAACTGTTCTAAGATAGAATCTTTGTCACACTAAAATCAAATTTTTGGAAAAAAGGGAAGGGTATAAAAAATTAATTTGAATTTTAAAGATACAGGAGGGGGTTTGAGGAGAGTTGTTTAATTGTTTGCTCTCAGGATCTTCCAGTTCCTTCCCATCTGCCACTTGAGTAAAAATTCTTGAGAACTGTGCTGAAATCCATAGGAAACTGACAAGGATGTATGAGTATGAAAGTGACATAAGGGAAAAATTGTATTTTATGAAAATTAATACAGTGATATACGTACAATTAGTAAAAGGGAGGAGGACTAGAGAAATGAAAGCTAGTTAGAAAACAAATTTTGTAATTCATGCATCAGATAAAAAAAATATATACCCAAGACTGTTGTCACTAAGGATGGAAAGCAAAAGGAAGGATTTAAGATACATTCTAAAGGAATAAATAGATGCACCACATATTTGAATAGACTTTCTTATTAGTGGAAGTAATTTTAATATGTTGTTCAATCAAACTTACACTAATGTCATGCCTTCATGAACAATGACTGCCTAAGACCACTGGGACATTTGGCCCAATGCATCTTTGTGTCACCCCTTTGTACGTATCTACCACAGTACAGGATAGAATCATACTGATGATTAAGAAGATATAGCCATGAACATCACAGATACTGTTCCCATCAAACCTCAATTATTGCATGGTAAGAGAAGCAGTAATAGTGAACAAGTCATTATTTGCTCCAGTTTTAATACGATTTTGCTTTCCCTTTGAGATATAAAACATTAGGGGAGTTGATTAAAAAGCCGGACTTGAGTGCAATTCTGATGGCATGCCTGAAGAAAGATAACATAAAGTTTGTAGAAAGGACAAGAAGTAGCTAAAATCAAGAAGTTGCAGAAATTTTCATATGAGGACATGAGCTTTGTTAATATCTAAAAAGTAAGTTTGAAGGGGAATAGAATTAAGTTGTACAAAAGAGTGAAAGTGACACAGAGGGAATAGCTGCTGGAAGAGAATAGCACATCTTCTGTGCTAGAAAATTGTATATGCTGTAATCTATTCTATTTTGAAAATGTAGCTAGTTATTATTATGGCATTTCAAATGAAGAAACTCAGGCTCAAAGAATTCCAGGACTATTTAATAACGATTAAATGAAGTAATGTCCCATAATATAAAAAATAGTAGCACTTTGCATTTCAGTGGATGGAGACTAGAGGTATTGGAGGCCAAACTAAAATTAAAATGTAAGTTAATAAAAACACAAGGAGAACTCAGATTTATAAATGATACCTTCATAATGAAAGTAAATGAATATTTGTAGAGGAGAAGGCTAATCTTTTGAGATTGCAGCAAGGAAAATAATTGAGAAATCTTATAACACTACCTTCTGGCCTCTCTCAGAAGCAGAATTCTAAATATGCTACAGCCTGATATACCTCAAAGTTGTTAATGTGGAACAATTATTTATCAAATACCTGTAATATACTCAAGATAGCAGAGCTCAATTGACTTTTCTAACAAGAAATTACTGTGCATAACCAAACACCATGTTAAAAGTGACTCTTTCTTCTATATCTAATTGCTCTGCTCTTTCCCAGAAACCTGAAACTATACTGTAACGCTATCCACAGGACCCATGCCGTGGGACTTTATTATAAATGAAGCCTTGGTACAATGAGATCCTCCTAGTATTGCCAGTAATAAATCCCCTTCGATAGGGTCAAAAACACATCCACTCTATCCTGAATTCTGCATTCTCCACAGTAGTGTTGGAAGGCTCCAGCTTTACATCATAAATGTGAAGTAAACCCTCAAAAATGTTTGATTTAAGAAGAAAACCTGAGAATTATTTTTAATATCACCGCCACGTAATGTCATGCAGAGTTCCTGGTAGCTCTTGTATAACTACACACTGCTGTCTCATGAGATCTATGTACCAAATAATAGCTGCCAATCAAGTTGAATTCAAAGCCAATTTCTAATTCATTACTTCACAGGGAGCTTTGAAATACGCTCATTTAAAAATCTGCTACATAACAGCAAGTTCTGTACCACTCTTCTGTATTGTCAGTGTAATGTTGCCAAGCATGAGAGTGAAGTATGAATGTTGACACTTAATTATGGATATTAAATTCAGTCTCCCATTTCAGATATATGTCAGATGTCACCACCTTCAAGAATTCATAAATGAGCAGTTATCTTCCTCTAGTCAATGTAATGTGAATTAGAAGATGAGAAATACTACGTTAAACCACTCTTCTTTGGTTACACACTTGTAAAATATTCTTTTGCTTCCCGGTAGCTCTGGATCACAGAAATTTCCCAAATACTTCATCCATCACTATAATGTGGTTACCTCTAGGGGGTGATTTCAAGGGTGAAATGGAGCATAACGGATCATCACTTCTTAGTAATTAATGATTTCAATAGGTATGGCTGGTAAGCTTGAGTGTTTTTCAAAATGAGAATTGCAGTGTCCTATTTTTAGGAGCAGCACAATCTAAATTACAGCTATACAGCTGTGTATGTGTGACTTTACAAAACAGAAAAATATAAAAAGGTGTGCTGATAATAATAGAGATGTTTGGAGTCACTTTATGGTTGTCACTCATATATTTATTTGCAGGAACTAACAATTTTACTAAAATTATTTTTAACATTGTTTAACCACTTAAGTTGTGTGCTAAAGTCTAAATGTTCTGTGAAAAGCTGACGTTTTGCAATCAATTGTGTCTAAACTTAGAGCTCTCTAACCTTAGAACTCAGCTGCCACAAACATTTTACAGCATCTCTGGAGACTTACTGTTCATGGCATTCATGCTCTGAAATCATACTATAGCTGAGGCATTTGTACAACTTTCTGTAATAAATGCCTTCAGACAATGGCCCCAGATCTAGAGATTTTCATACAGAGGATTCTGTTCTGTAGTGATTTATTGTGTAGCGAGGACCGAGATAATCAAACTAATGTGAGTTCACTTTCAAGTGAGAGTTAAACATTTTCGAGTCCGTAAATCACAGTTCATCTGCTTTTACCGGTCATGATTACGTTTAATAACCAGTAGACTATGAACATTTTAAAAATACATGTATCACACATTGATGACTTATATCACCAATTCATTATTCCTAACACTTTTGTTGCCATTTTATCATTCCTGACTAATGGCATGTTCTGACAGTTTCTATGAAATGTGTGATACCAAATAATAATTATTGACTATTCATCCAGCAGAGGTAGCAAACATAGCCAGGGGAAAATATGTCCCAGATAATGAATCAGCAAGTGCTATTTAGACTTCTATAATTTCATGTTAATTAGGGTTTCCGTAGTAATTAGAGAACTTGTGTCTTTAAATTTTTCACTTTCATTGACATTTTTAAATGCTTTTAGTGGTTCATTGATTTTACAGCAAAAGTTTCTTATTGATTAATAGGGTTAGCTTATCAATATAATATATTTAAAAGCTTCAGCTTTTTTAAGGGAAATTTTCTACCAGTAAAGAGTGGCTTGGGATTGGTTTAATCATAGGTAGAAGTTTTGTTTTATTAGCAGTTAGTTTCCTTCCTCAAAATAATTCAATCTTACATTCTAGTTTAACTGTACACTTGGGTGCGATGCGTATAAAGGGAGACACTTCATGTGGACAAACATCATAGCCAAGCTGTAACCCATAGATGCCATACCAACCACACGTCCATCTTTACTCATGTAGTTCAGCAGAATTGTGATTTAATCATAAGAGATCACTACAGTGGTTGCACTTAAAATCCAGCAAAGTGAGATATTACTTATGGCTGTTCAGTGAAATTGCAAACACAGTTCACTAAGCTTTTATATACGTTCTAGCTCTTTAACTCAACCATGCAAAGAACCCGAAGGCCTCTGATCTGCTAAGTTGCCTGAAAATACGGAACTGTCTTTCTAAATAGTATTTCTCTGAAATAACTCAAGTATGGCTTTGGTTTTATTACAGATTCCACTTGGAGGCAGTGAAGAAAAATAACATGCTTCACTTGCTGTCCTTACTAATACACCAACACCTAGCTTGGGGCTAAGAATATACTGGACACATAGTAAATACTTATTAAATGAAACCTTTTTTTGCATAGTAAAATAATTTCAATGATAGAGAAGTATCCCTATGCCTACACAATTCCATATTCATATTGAATATATATTTATTTCCTTACATCATCACAAAATTTAACAGGATGGAAAAAATCAGTTTGCATATAATCAGCTAATTTATTGGGTAAATTGAATGAGAATTTGTGATGTTAGGTATTAAAGATAAAAAAATAAAAGTAGCCCCTAATATCAATAGTCGTCCGGGTTTGCAAGATAAATAATATAATAATATCTAAATATTTCATGGGGGCCCCTGTGGCTCAGGACTGTTGTCCTGGTGCATAAGGAGGCGAGGCTAGGCATTCAAGGCCAGCATGGGCAACACAGAAACCTCTAATCTATGTAACAAACAAACAAACAAACAAAAATTTTTGCTGGGCGTGGTGGCTCACGCCTGCAATCCCGGCACTTTGGGAGGCTGAGGCTGGTGGATCACAAGGTCAGAAGTTCGAGACCAGCCTGGCCAATATGGTGAAACCCCATCTCTACTAAAAATATGAAAATTAGCTGGGCGTGATGGTGTGCACCTGTAGTCCCAGCTGCTGGGAGGCAGACGCAGGAGAATCTCTTGAACCCGGGAGACAGAGGTTGCAGTGAGCCAAGATTGTGTCACTGCATTCCAGCCTGGGCAACAGAGTGAGACTCCATCTCTCTCTCTCTCTCTCTCTCTCTCTATATATATATATATATATATATATACACCCCCACACACACACATATATATGTATATATACATGTATACATATATGTACATATATATAGAGAGAGAGAGAATATGAATCTAGAGGATTGACTGTACAACTCTTAGTGCACCAGGAAGACATAATTACAAACAATAAAATTTAAATCAGGTAAGAAGAGATGAATGTAACTAAAATACTCTCTATTTTCTCACAGATACAGCTATTCATGCCCAGGTACAGTCATGAGTCACATAATTATGTTTTGGTCAATGATAGACTGCATATAAGGCAGTGGTCCCATAAGATTTTAATGGCGCTCAAAAATTCCTATTGTGTAGTGACATCATAGCCATCATAAGGTCATAGCACAATGCATGACTCACAGGTTTATGGTGATGCTGATGTGAATAAACCCACTGCACTGCCAGTCATATAAAAGTCTAGCACATATAATTATATACAACACATAATATTTTATGATAATAATAAACCACTCTGTTATTGATTTTCTATTTACTATACTCCTCCTATTTATTAAAAAATGTTAATTATGAAACAACTTCAGGTAGGTCTTTCAAAAGGCATGCCAGAAGAAGCTATTGTTATCATAAAAGATTACAGTTCTATATGTTTTATTGACCCTGAAGGCCTTCTAGTGGGATAAAAGGTTGAAGTGAGTGATATTGATAATCCTGACCCATGGGTAGACCTACGCTAATGTGTGTGTGTGTGTGATGCACACGCAGGTGAGTGGGTGTGCACCCGCACCTTAGTTTTTAACAAAAACTTTAAAAAGTTTTTGAAAAACTTAAATAGGAAAAAGATTATAGAATACAGATATAAAGAAAGGAAAGATTTGTGTATATCTACACAATGGCTTGTGTTTTAAGCTAAGTGTTATTACAAAAGAGTCACAAAGTTTTGAAAACTTCAAAAATTTTATAAAGTAAAAAAGTTACAGTAAATTAAAGTTAATTTGTTATTGAAGAAAAAAAATTTAAATAAATTTAGTGTGTTTATAAAGTCTACAGTCCTGCAAAGCAATGTCTTAGGCTTCACATTCACTCACCACTCATTCACAACTCACCCAGAGCAAATTCCAGGCCTTCAAGCTCTATTCATGGTAAGTGCCCTATATAAGGGTAACATTTCTTATCTTTTATACTATATTTTACTATAATTTTTCTATATTTAGATATGTTTAGATAAATACTGTGTTACAATTGCCTACAGTATTCAGTACACTAACATATTGTGCAGCTGTGTAGCCTAGGAGAAATAGGTTATACCTTATAGTCTAAGTGTGTAGTAGGCTATATGATCTGGGTTTGTGTAAGTACATGCTATGATGTTTGCAAAGTGGCAAAATTGCCTAACAATGCATTTCCCAGAATGTCTCCTCATCATTAAGCTAAGTGCGTACATTTGTACAGGATGTCAAATAAAAATGATATACAGTGTCATACTTTAGCATAAATAACAATGAAATAGGAATTAGGGCATGAAAGATCTCTGAGCATCAGTTTCCTCATTATAAAGTAAAGGCGATATTTCTGTATGATTTCCCTGATGTGTGTGTATTGAAAACTGTTAAGAACAGAGTAAATTGTCCTTAACACTTTTCACATCCCTAAATATCCAGAGCTATAGAAACACAATCATAAGAGAAAAAAATCTCTAAAAATCGGACAATAAAATTTGTTTTATTGATTTATTGTCATATCCCATCATAGGTAAGACAACATTATTTCTGCAAGCCATATGAAATACTTTTAGATTTTTTAAGATGAAATGATGTCACATATGCCTTCCAAGAATATTTTTCTGCTTATCTGAATGCGAGATAGAAAATTATTACACTAATCATGAGCCATGAGTCTTTCTTAACATTTAGATAATGGAAAACTATACCTGCCTTAGCACATACTGCCCACAGAACCAGCTATGAAGAACGTTTCTGAAGTCTTGTCAATGTGGAAGAATCATTTAGAGTAGTAGTTCCCAACTGGAGGCAGAAATAGGCAGTGTTATTTCTGAACCAATTGTATTTTGTAAAGCATCTTCCCACTTCAGACTGTTGTCTTTATAATTAGAATAGTGCTGTGGGTAAGGGAGTTGTAATTTGAAAAACATCATTTTCAAATCCTTCCTCTTCTGCTCACCAAAGGAAGAATTAATCAGAACCACTAAGGAATTTTGCAGAATCTCTCAAATTGCATAATAATTCTGATGCATACTCAAGCCACACCCTACCTCCTACTCACTCTGTATTAATTGATAAATTATTCATTTAAAGGCTTCCAAATAAAATCAATAACAAAATCACTTATAAATCATTAATGACCTCAGTTTTCACAAACACCTTCAATTTCAGAGAACTCATTGGACAAATATGTCTACATATGTAGCTTGTATGTTTGTAGACTTTGGAAATAATATACTCGAAATAATGAGGTAAAACTCTGCTAGCAATTTAGAACCTACAAAACAATCTTGCTAATCACTGGTTTGGTAAATGCATGCTCTCAATTACCTTGACATCCTCTCTCTCTCTCTCTCTCTCTCTCTCTCTCTCTGTATGTGTGTGTGTGTGTCTGTGTATGTGTGTATCTTTTTTTTAATTTAAGTTCTGGAATACATGTGCAGGATGTGCAGGTTTGTTACATAGGTATACACATGCAATAGTTGTTTGCTGCACCCAACACCCCATCATCTACATTAAGTATTTCTCCTAATGGTATCTGTCCCCAACACCCCTACCCCCTGACAGGCCCCAGTGTGTGATGTTCCCCTCTCTGTGTCCATGTGTTCTCATTGTTCAACTCCCACTTATGAGTGGAAACATGTGGTGTGTGGTTTTCTGTTCCTGTGTTAATTTGCTGGGAATGATGGTTTCCAGCTTCATCCATGTCCCTGCAAAGGACATGAACTCATCCTTTTTTATGGCTTCACAGTATTCCATGGTGTAAATATGCTACATTTTCTTAATCCAGTCTATCATTGATGGACATCTGGGTTGGTTACAAGTCTTGGCTATTGTGAACAGTGCTGCAATAAACATACATGTGCATGTGTCTTTATAGTAGAATGATTTACAATACTTTGGTATATACCCAGTAATGGGATTGCTGGGTCAAATGGTATTTCTGGTTCTAGAGTCTTGAGGAATCACCACACTGTCTTCCACAATGGTTGAACTTTTTTCACTCCCACCAACAGTGTAAAAGCGTTCCTATTTCTCCACATCCTCTCCAGCATCTGTTGTTTCTTGACTTCTTACTGATCACCATTCTAACTGGCATAAGATGGTATTTAATTGTGGTTTTGATTTGCATTTATCTAATGACCAGTGATGATGAGATTTTTTTCATATGTTTGTTGGCTGTATGAATGTCTTCTTTTGAAAAGTGTCTGTTCATATCCTTTGCCCACTTTTTGATGGGGTTGTTTGTTTTTTTCTTGTAAATTTGTTTAAGTTCCTTGTAGATTCTGGATATCAGCCTTTTGTCAGATGGATAGATTGCAAAAATTTTCTCCTATTTTGTAGGTTGCCTGTTCACTCTGATGATAGTCTCTTTTGCTTTGCGGAAGCTCTTTTGTTTAATTAGGTCCCGTTTGTCAATTTTAGCTTTTGTCGCCATTGCCTTGACTTGATCACAGTGGATAAGCTTTTTGATGTGCTGCTGGATTCGGTTTGCCAGTATTTTACTGAGGATTTTCATATCAATGTTCATCAGGGATATTGGCCTGAAATTTTCTTTTTGGTTATGTCTCTGCCAGGTTTTGGTATCAGGATGATGCTGGCCTCATCAATTGATTTAGGGAGAAGTCCCTCTTTTTCCACTGTTTGGAATATTTTCAAAAGGAATGGTACCAGCTCCTCTTTGTACTTCTGGTAGAATTCGACTGTGAATCCATCTGGTCCTTGACTTTTTGGGTTGGTAGGCTATTAATTACTGCCTCAGTTTCAGAGCTTATTATTGGTCTATTCAGGAATTTGACTACTTCCTAGTTTAGTCTTGGGTGGATGAATGTGTCTAGGAATTTATCCATTTCTTCTAGATTTTCTAGTTTATTTACATAGAGGTGTTTACAGTATTCTCTGATAGTGGTTTGTATTTCCGTGGGATCAGTGGTGATATTCTCTCTATCAATTTTATTGTGTCTATTTGACTCTCCTCTCTTTTCTTCTTTATTAGTGTGGCTAGCGGTCTATCTGTTAATCTTTTCAAAACACCAGCTCCTGGATTCATTGATTTTTTGAAGGGTTTTCTGTGTCTCTATCTCCTTCAGTTCTGCTCTGATCTTAGTTATTTCTTGTCTTCTGCTAGCTTTTGAATTTGTTTGCTCTTGCTTCTCTAGGTATTTTAATTGTGATGTTAGGGTGTCGATTTTAGATCTTTCCTACTTTCTCCTGTGGGCGTTTTGGTGCCATAAATTTCCCTCTAAATGCTGCTGTAGCTGTGACCGAAAGATTCTGGTATGTTGTGTCTTTGCTGTCGTTGGTTTCAAATAACTTATTTATTTCTGCCTTAATTTCATTATTTACCCAGTAATCATACAGGAGCCGGTTGTTCAGTTTTTGTGTAATTGTGTGGTTTTGAGCAAGTTTCTTAATCCTGAGTTCTAATTTGATTGTACTGTGGCCTGAGAGACTGTTTGCTATGATTTCCATCCTTTTGCATTTGCTGAGGAGTGTTTTACTTCCGATTATGTAGTCAATTTTAGAATAAGTGCAGTGTGGTGCTGAGGATGTATATTCTGTTGACTTGAGGTAGAAAGATCTGTAGATGTCTATTAGATCCAATTATCCAGAGCTAAGCTCAAGTTCCAAATATCCGTATTAATTTTCTGTTGCATTGATTTAATATTGACAGTGGGGTGTTAAAATCTCCCATTATTATTGTTTGGGAGTCCAATTCTCTTTGTAGGTCACTAAGAACTTGCTTAATGAATCTGAGTGCTCCTGTATTGGGTGCACATATATTTAGGATAGTTAGCTCTTCTTGTTACATTGATCCCTTTACCATTATGCAATGCCTTTCTTTGTCTTTTTATTTTTTTAATCTTTGTTGGTTTAAATTCTGTTTTATCAGAGATTAGTATTGCAACCCCTGAATATTTTTTTTTTTTTTTTTTTTTTTTTTTTTTTTTTTTTTGCTTTCCATTTGTTTGGTAAATCTTCCTCCATTTTTTTTTTTTTTTTTTTTTTAAATTTTGAGCCCATGAGCGTCTTTGCACATGAGATGGGTCTCCTGAATAAAGTACACCAATGGGTCTTGTCTCTCTATTCAGTTTGCCAGTCTGTGTCTTTTAATTGGGGCATTTAATCCATTTACATTTAAGGTTAATATTATTATGTGTGAATTTGACCCTGTCATGAGGATGCTAGCTGGTTATTTTGCCTGTTAGTTGTTGCAGTTTCTTCACAGCGTCAATGGTCTTTACAATTTGGTATGTTTTTGCAGGGGCTGGTTTCAGTTTTTCCTTTCCATATTTAGTGCTTCTTTCATGAACTCTGATAAGGCAGGCCTGGTGGTGAAAAAATCTCTCAGCATTTGCTTGTCCATAGAGGATTTTATTTCTCCTTAGCTTATGAAGCTTAGTTTCACTCGATATCAAATTCTGGGTTGAAAATTCTTTCCTTTAAGAATGTTGAATATTGGCTCCACTCTCTTCTGGCTTGTAGGGTTTCTGCAGAGAGATCGACTGTTAGTCTGATGAATTTCCCTTTGTGGGTAACCCAACCTTTCTCTCTGGCTGCCCTTAACATTTTTTCCTTCATTTCAAGCTTAGTGAATCTGACGATTATGTGTCTTGGGGTTGCTGTTGTTGAGAAGTGTCTTTGTGGTGTTCTCTGTATTTCCTGAATTTGAATGTTGGCCTATCTCACTAGGTTGGGGAATTACTCCTGGATAATTTCCTGAAGAGTGTTTTCCAAGTTGGTTCCATTCTCCCTGTCACTTTCAGGTACACCAATCAAACTTAGATTTGGTCTTTTCACATAGTCGCATGTTTCTTGGAGGCTTTGTTCCTTTCTTTTCGTACTTTTTTCTCCAATCTTGTTTTCATGCTTTATTTCATTAAGCTTACATTCAATCTCTGATATCCTTTGTTCCACTTAATTGATTCGGCTATTGATACTTGTGTATGCTTCATGAAGTTCTCCTGCTGTGTTTTTCAGCTCCATCAGGTCATTTATGTTCTTCTCTAAACTGTTTATTTTAGTTAGCCGTTCCTCTAACCTTTTATCAAGGTTACTAGCTTCCTTGCATTGGGTTAGAACATGCTCCTTTAGCTCGGAGGAGTTTGTCATTACCCACCTTCTGAAGCCTACTTCTGTCAATTCGTCAAACTCATTCTCTGTCCAGTTTTGCTCCCTTGATGGCAAGGAGTTGTGATCCTTTGGAGGAGAAGAGGCTTTCTGGTTTTTGGAATTTTCAGCCTTTTTGTGCTGGTTTTTCCTCATCTTCATGGATTTATCTACCTTTGGTCTTTGATGTTGGTGATCTTTGATGGGGTTTCTATGTGAACATCCTTTTTGATGATGTTGACGCTATTTCTTTCTGTTTGTTAGTTTTCCTTCTAACAGTCAGGTTCCTCTTCTGTAGATCTGCTGGAGTTTGCTGGAAGTCCACCACTGTTTGTCTGGGTATCATCAGTGGAGGCTTCAGAACAGCAAAGATTGCTGCTGTTCCTTCCTCTGGAAGCTTCGTCCCAGAGGGGCACCCACAAGATGTCAGCTGGAGCTCTCCTGTATGGAGTGTCTGTCAACCCCTGCCGGGAGGTATCTCCCAGTTAGGAGGCGTGGGGGTCTGGGACCCACTTGAGGAGGCAGTCTGTCCTTTTACAGAGCTGGAGCACTGTGCTGGGAGATCTGCTCACTCTTCAGAGCCAGCAGGTAGGAATGTTTAAGTCTGCTAAAGCTGCACCCACAGCTGACCCTTCCCCCCAGGCGCTCTGTCCCAGGGAGATGGGAGTTTTATCTAGAAGCCCCTAACTGGGGCTGCTGCGTTTCTTTCAGAGATGTCCTGCCCAAAGAGAAGGAATCTAGAGAGGGAATCTTGCTACAGCAGCTTTGCTGGTCTGGGATGGACTCTGCCCAGTCCCAACTTCCTGGCAGCTTTGTTTACACTGTGAGGGGAAAACTGCCTACTCAAGCCTCAGTAATGGTGGATGCCCCTCCCCACACCAAGCTTGAGCATCCCAGGTTGACTTCAGACTGTTGTGCTGGTCGCAAGAATTTCAAGCCAGTGGATCTTAGCTTGCTGGGCTCTGTGGATGTGGGATGCACTGAGCTAGACTACTTGGCTCCCTGGCTTCGGCCCCCGTTTCCAGGGGAGCGAACCATTCTGTCTCACTGGCACTGCAGGCACCACTGGGGTATGGAGAAAAAAAAAAAAAAAAAAAACTACAGCTAGTTCGGTGTCTGCCCAAATGACTTCCCAGTTTTGTGCTTGAAACCCAGGGCCCTGGTGGCATAGGCACCCGAGGGAATCTCCTGGTCTGCGGGCTGTGAAGAACGTGGGAAAAGCATAGTATCTGTGCTGGAGTGCACCATTCCTCAAGGCACAGTCCCTCACAACTTCCGTTGGCTAGGGCAGGGAGTTCCCTGACCCCTTGCACTTCCTGGGTGAGGCGACGCCCCACCCTGCTTCGGTTCGCCCTCTGTGGGTTGCACCCACTGTCTAACCGGTCCCAATGAGATGAGCCAGGTACCTCCGTTGGAAATGCAGAAATCATCAGCCTTCTGTACTCATCTCGCGGGGAGCTGCAGATCGGAGCTGTTTTTCTTCGGTCATCTTGCCAGTGTGTGTCTTTTATATTGAAGACAGTGTCTCAACATTGAAGAAAACTTTTAAACTAATCATCATTAGGACTAATATAACTTCTCTATAAGGATTAGAATATTGGCCCCCAAGTTGGTCAATATCAAAATATTAGCATTAAATCACTGTGAAAATATCAAACTTCCAATGTCTCTGCTTCATTTCTAATTAATGAGTAAAGAGTAAAGAATTAAAGAAAAGACTGGTGCAGATGACAATAAACGGGAAATAAAGATGTGGGAGTTTTATATATATCTATATCTGTCTATAACTTTTATAACCTGACAAAAATATTCCATTGCAAATTTATTCAATAAATATATATCGTTCACTAATTTTGTACTTGGTACCACGCTAGGCACTGGAGTTATTCCTTCCATGTATTCCTATCTCTAAATTGATCAAAATTAATTAAAATCCAGAACTGTAGACAATTCTATGTTCTCGGTAAGTGTAATAACACCACATTTTTCTATAAAATATTTTGCAATGCCGTATTCCAAATATTCTATAATGTTAATAGCTAATCCTCTTTTTCTCTAAATTTGTTTCTGCAAGGATCAAGGATTATCTGTTACAATACTGTTAACATCTTTGTTACAATGATCATCTTAGTTCCTTGAAGCAATTAATAATTGAGTCATTTTCTGCTTTAAAAATAAACTTACATTATCTGCAATTTATAGGTAACAATTTTCCTCTTGCCACTTAATTTATCCTGGCTTTTATAGAATAAAAAGTAAAAGAGGGGAGGTATGGGTTATAGCCAGTTTTGTAAAGGAATAAATTTTATCTAGTTTACCCAAAGGATCTTTGTTCTCTTATAATTTGAAAAGCACTATCTCTCAGCCACACAATAAAATATTTTTTCTTTTGTAGAAAAAAAAAAATGGAACTAAAACTTCTGTGAGATTTTTCAACCTGAAAGGCATAATTAGATTAAAAGGAAGTCTCTTAACAAAAATGTACGAGTTAGATCTTCACCAGTTTACATTGGCTTCCATATTTTCATGCAATTCTCACTATTTCTTCCTTTAAATTCATTGTATTTTCTCAAATGAACTTGAAAACAAGATAATGAGAGTAGAAGTAATCTCCTTGAGAAGATTCAATAACAATTACTATGGGGTTAGTTACCATTTTTTTAAGATTTTTAAATCACAAATAAATATTTGTAAATATTAATAGATTGTGAATTCACTGATAGTTTGAGAATGGAAGCACATGGATTAAATCAAACTGTGGTGGTGGGAAGGTTTTTGAAGCATGGGCACCTTTTCCAGATTGCAATTAGTCCCACTCTGATAAGATTCATAGTGTCAAAATTGAGGTGATTATAATGTATGTTTGTGTATATTCAGACTGAAACCACACAGTAAATTCTAATTTCTCCAACCCTCACTCCCCTGCAAAACTAAATCAGAGTCTCCAGGAAGAGACCAAAATATATATTTTGAGAAAACTCCACAGACTCTCTTTTATTTCACCCGTGTTTTAATCTCATTTTCTCATTTTCATTTACACGAAACCTTGGCATCTCTGAGACAGAATGATATCTTAAAATACACAGATGCTGCAAATAAAACATCTCCTGGCTGTTCAACAGAAACATAAGGCCACTGAAATACATTAATTTGTCAGTATACATGTAAATATGGATGAGAAAAAAATTGGCAAAAGAGCAAACACATTCTCATTCAGAAAATACAACACAGTAAAATATAAGCACAATTAAATGAACCAAATTATAACACATCAGTAGATGAAAGGCATGCCATTGACTACGTCTGCACAGTAACTCTACTGTCAGTTTTTTGGATTATTAGACAAAATATGCACAAAGCTCCTGGATGATTAACTGTGTATATTAAAATCCCATTCATTTAACCAACATTTATTGAATACCTATCATATGTCATGCACTGTGATGAACACTGGGTTTACAAAGATTAAAAACAGCATGGTCCATGCATTCAAGAACCTGCCATCTAAACCTCAGCATCATGCAATATACCCATGTAACAAACCAGCACATGTACCCCGTATCTAAAATAAAAATTGCAATTATTAAGAAAAAATAGGAAGCTGTATCTTGTTTTTGCTCTGCACCCATCCCCAATATCAATTCACACAAATGCATTTCAAAACCAAATAAATGCTCTTTCTGTATCAGTAAAAAAATAAAAAATAAAAAAGGAACCTGACATCTTAAGTAATTTGTTTACAACATAGGTTTAAATGTCTTACAGGTCACCTCATGGTTTTTGAAAATCAGCATATGCCTGATACAACATGATTCACCTATGTTTGGTGATGCTCTTGTTTTACATAAGTATGCAAAAATGAAACTTACTTTACACTGTTTGAAATTTTAGCAATTATAGAGACAGTTAAAATATATTTTTTAAATGTCTCATACATCCAATTTTTATTTAACAAATATTTATTGAAAGCGTATTTTATGCCCTGTTCCCTGCCAGGAACTGGAGACAGAACAATGAAATACCGGTCTAGTTCTTGTTTTATAGAACGTCAATTTTATATTTATTCTTTTCCCAAAAACAAAGCAGTTAGATGCTTCCATCTGTCCAGATCATTCACTTTGTTTTCCTGCTGCTAGAGTTTTTGCCCTCCTTGTCCTAAGACTCTAAATTTTTCTCATCTCCGTCAACCTTATTTGAGGTGGTTTCTGTTTCCTTCCTTATGTAATCTGACATGTTAATTTATGCTAAACTGTCAAGAAAATCTCTCTTCTGTGTGATCATTGTATATTTGTGCAACGACCTTTTAGAAATCATGTATTTAAACCAAAGTGAGTCTAGTGCTAAAGATTTCAAAGTCTAAGAAAGTCTTAGGAAATGTTTGAGGTAGTTGTCTACATACCTACCTACCTATGCAGGATTATACCTCTAGCCACCTGGTGTTAAATGCTGTGAAAAGTATTTTGGTATTTAACTGCATTGCCCATCTCACAGTGTGGCGTCCCCAACACGATGCTCCCCGCTTCTGTTTGAGAGACTCTAGCTTAGATCTTTGATTGATGAATGCAGTCACTTCATAACAGGAGTTTGGTTTTTCATCCTTCATCCTGTTGCGTCCTGCTAATCATGTACTAAAATGAGCAGAGGACATTCATCCTTGATACTACTTTAACAGTGTTTAGTTCAAACATACTTTATCACTCTGATCTGCTGTCAAGCTAAGCCAGTCATCAGGAGTACTTCCTACTACCCCTGACAAATTTCAGTTTTCAGAATCATTTATTTCGAGGCTACATTTTAAGGAAAGCTTGTAACATTTGTGTGATAGGAACTGTGCTGTTTCTTTTTACAAAAATATTTTACTTTAAGTTCTGGGATACGTGTGCTGAATGTTCAGGTTTGTTACATATGTATACACGTACCATGGTGGTTTGCTGCACCTATCAACTCGTCATCTAGGTTTTAAGCCCCACATGCATTAGGTATTTGTCGTAATACTCTCCCCCACTTTTCTCCCCACCCCGCAACAGTCCCCAGTGTGTGATGTTCCCCTCGCTGTGTCCATGTGGTCTCATTGTTCAACTCGCATTTGTGAGTGAGAACATGTGCTTGGTTTTCTGTTCCTGTGTTAGTTTTCTGAGGATGATGGTTTCCAGCTTCATCCATGTACCTGCAAAGGACATGAACTCATTCTTTTTTATGGCTGCATAGTATTCCATGGTGTATATTTGCTACTTCTTTACATCTGCCATCTCATGTAGTTCTCTTCATGGTTGTATGAGTTAGATTGAATATCTCAATTTTTTAGATGAAGAAATTGTGATTAAAAGAGGCTAAATCTTTGGCCACAGTCACATAGCCAATGAGTCTAAAAGTTAAGATTGGAGCAAATGGAACAGATTTCAATGGTGTCAGAAATAAATCATGACAAAAAATATATTTAACACCACTTATCACAGTGACTGAAAGTCTACCTTTAGTAAATAATTCTTTGTGATTCTAACATTTTTATTTGACATTTTAGATTTTGAAACTTTATATATGTACATCCCGAAGAGGAGTGATGCCTGCAGTTTTCAATCTAAATATTATTGGATAGTCAGACATATCTCCAGGGAGACATTGTTTGGTGAATTCTATGCCTTATATCTAATTTACCTAATTTCACTAAATCTAGGATACCATTTATTATAAAACATACCAGTCTTTTGCATACCACCAAGAAAAAGATGCCAGTTATCCATGACAATGATAATTTTTTATCATATTGACTTAAAGTGGCATCTCAATTTCAGAGATGTTAAAATGTGAAAAACGTGCTTCTTATTGACAAAAAGCATACTATTCCTTTGAACCGGAATAAAGTAAATAAGATGGAATTTAGAGTATCATTAAAGACTAATTTTACCTACTTTACCATTTAAATGAAAATTACTGAAATTGCTAGATACTTTTATTTACACTGGTTTAGGAGACTATAAATTAAATAGCTTTGTTATTGCAGATTTTGGCTATGCGCCATCATTATATTCAGGGGACTGTAGTTGCTATAGTTATGAGCATAATTAAGAAAATGCTAATGTATCATATATATTATTTAATATCACTTTGTTCTCCACAATGTAAAGGCAAAGTTGAGAAATGGTATTCTGTTTCTCAAAATTTTAGCTCTGAAGTCAAGATGGCAAATCGTGTTTGAGTTTAAGTAAATAGATAAACCTATCTGTATTCTAATCTCACTTATAAAATGCTTCTGAGAATATTTTGTATTCAGTTCAGACACAACCATCATTACCACTGTTGTTCCGAGCATACCATATATGCATCACTACTTGTGTAACTTGCAATGGTCTCTGTGTGCCCTCTCTTATCGTTGTAGCCTCATTTTATTAACTATCTGAGTAAGATTTCAACAATACTTGCTTAGTGGAAAAATGCATTTTCTGTCTTTAAGTGATTTCCATTATTTTTAACAACTAAGTAAACATCTGAGCAGATAGTTTTCAAAATAGCTTAAGCCTTGCAGTCGTTGTTGAATTTTAAGCACCTCTAAGACTTGATTTCTTAGATGTAAAATATAAGAATTAAATGAGGTAATATAAACATTAGTATTTCATGGTGTGAAAACCACTTGTTAATGTACACAAAGTACTTCACAGAGTTCCTTTTTAATGCTCATTTTTTTTTATTATACTTTAAGTTCTGGGATACATGTGCAGAATGTGCAGGTTTGTTACGTACAACGGTGGCTTGCTGCACCCATCAACCCGTCATGTACATCAAGTATTTCTTCTAATGCTATCTCTCCCCTACCCCCCCCCGACCCCCAACAGGCCCTGGTGTGTGATGTTCCCATCCTTGTGTCCATGTGTTCTCATTGTTCAACTCCCACTTGTGAGTGAGAACATGCGGTGTTCGGTTTTCTGTTCCTGTGTTACTTTTGTGAGAATGATGGTTTCCAGCTTCATCCACGTCCCTGCAAAGGACATGAAGTCATCCTTTTTTATGACTACATAGTATTCCATGGTGTTTATGTGCTGATTACCTTTTAAAATCTGTTCATCTTTCCTTTTTCTTTTTCTTCCTCTGCCACTTCTCTTAACTTTACATTTTCTGTCTATACTCTGCTACAAAGTCCGTACTACTGAACTTCTGGGACTTCGTTGGTTAGTGCCTAGGAGTTTTACATGAACATCAAATATACAGAAAATAAATCCCAATGACTTTTTAGTTCGTCTTCCCATATTAGGAAAAACTAGAATATGTTTCTCTTAAATCGTCAATGATATGTTTTTCTTTTCCTACTCAACCCTTTGATTCAATGATTTGTAAAACTCTAGACAAGTTTTATCAACTGTTAAAAGCTAGTTTTGGTAAGCAATAATTCTTATTTGTTATTTCCTGGTTCCTGAATTAACATTTTTGAAAAGCTATCACTTCAAGTCTTTACAGTAATCTGGATCTTTGGTAGGAGTTTATCACTGTCAGGTGACAGTCTTCAAGTAGTTAATTAAGGATCCTTTCCCCCCACCTATGGCATATTGGAAATGTACCTATAAATATTTCATCTTAAAATTAAAATTTCAATATTTCTTATGGCTTCTTATTTTGGTTTTAGATGGCTTCTTGTACATTGGTAAGTACTATCCTCATTTTCTTTTACCATTCCTTAACTGCTGTTTTATGAACCTTACAACTTCATATTAAGAATGTAGAAGACATTAGTCTTAATTCGTGAAAATTTATAGTTATGGAAAAGTTTTTAAAAGCAACACCTGGCTGGGCATGGTGGTGTGCAACTGTAATCCCAGCAACTCTGGAGGGTGAGGCAGAAGGATCATTTGAGCACAGGAGTTCAATGCCAGCCTGGGCAACACAGTGAGACCCTGTCTCTAAAAAAAAAAAAAATTAAGAAATAAAGGCCCAACACCTGAATTCTTTGTTTTATTTTTGGCATTTCAAAACAAGCAAGTTTTTGATTAATAATGTATTTTAGAAAACAAGTTTTAATAAGCAGACAAATAAATCAAAACATCTGAAATTCATTTTTCTGGTGTGCAATAATTACTAGGGCTTCTACAACTGTTTTGAGTGAGTAATTTTCTCAGCATACAATATCTACTTTTAAACATAATAGTGAATGTATTCTTTACAGTACTTCTTTTTAGGATTCTCAAAAATTCTCTCATAATAAATTCCGATTGCAGATACATTTAGCCCCAAGATTTCTGCCCTATTTTTCTCTATGTTTATACTCTTAGCAGGGAGCTGCTAATGTTCCTCAAAATATGTAATAAACCATTGTCAGCTGGCAAAGTAGTTATATACCTGAAGTTATTATATTTGAGGCAACTTTGCATTAATGCTAACACACACTGACAGATTTTATGAAATATTTATTCAAAATAAATCCTTTGAACCAATTAATTGTTTTACTATGGAATTTTTATTTTAAAGATAAGTGCATACTGAAAAGTCAACAACAATTTGTTTCAAATGTATTTTTTTAATTTTAAACAAGTAATGGAATATTTCAGGTGGTCAGATTTACAACTGCACAACTTACAGGTGAGCTCTTATCTAACCTAAGTTCTTGCCTTAGCAGATCCCCTGCGCTTACTGGCAGAGTAGGCCTTTGGGGAGAACTCCACCTCTATACCCTTGTTCCTTAACACTGTTCCCAAGATATCACAATGAAGAAAGATAATCTCATAGAATTATTTTCAAAATAAAACAAAAACTTCAGAAATATTGACTATAGTTCAATCATCTGTTTTACAAACGAAGTAACGGCAGGCCTCTTCCTCTTACCCATAATGACATCTATATTGTTAGCTCCTCCTCATCTAAGAAAAAATAAATCAACCGAAACCGAATCTCCATGTACAATATTCTTTTTCTCAGAGGCATTTATTAAGCATTGAGAATCCAGAGATGAATAAGTACGGTTCTCTGATTTGAAAGATCTGTAGTCTAGTCGGGGAGGAGAATGACAAATAACAATCCTACATCATACTGATGTTATAATAAACATTTATGTAAAGTGCCAGAAAGCACAGAAGGTGGAAAGACTATTTACCAACCAAACTTAGAGTAACTTTTATATCTGATCTCTTTTTCCTCTGACCTTTTTTGCCTTTTAAATAAATACCATCTAAATAGCGATATTTAGAAATTGATTTTTCTGTGCTGTGCTATATGGCATTTCATCAAACAATTTACTGAATTTATAATAGAAGGCACATTGATTCTAGTATTCCCTTATCTAATAAATCCATCATTACATTAAAGATAAGAGTAATTGTTATACTTTTTTAAAATATGTCTTTGGTATTGACCATTTTTTAGACATCTTATTCCCAACTGTTCACATTTCACTAGTATTTCTTGGGTCACAAATTTAAGTTGGTCTGTAAATATTATGGCTCAAACTTATGATAACTTTCTATATTTTTGAACTATATCCATCCCAGAGTGAAAAACTTTCAGTCTAAACTTTTCAGCGCATCAAACCTAAAGTGGAAGCTGAACAGGCTTTTATAATGGTGTTCTATTAAAAACAACGAATGTGTGATAGAGTAACTCTTAGTTAAGCTTTTATTTTACCTAAGCTCTTATCTTAGTAGACACATGCCCTTTTTAAATGTACAATAATCAAAATCATTATGATAAAAATAAAAGCTACGGAGAAACCAATAAATACATTGTTTTCCATAAAATTTTTATGCATGTGAATCATTTAGTCCGCAGAAAAATTCTGTGAAGCACTAATTATTATCCCAATATTAAATATATATGTAGAAAAGCATTCTGAAAATTTAAGAGATTTGCATAAGAACATACAATATGCAGACAGCCTACACAGAACTTCAAGTTTTCGATTTTGCAATTTCATAGTAGTATATTTTGTAATCTAAAACATAACATTTCCACTTCTAAACATTTCCATTTATACTTAAATACAACAGACAATTATGATTCTAAGTTTCACTATACTGTAATATATAAAATCAATTTAAAATGGCAAGATTTTTATACTTAATCACAAACATACTAAGCATTCACACAACTTATATAAAATCTTTACAACAAAGACCTAGAAAGAAGAGGATGTATGTTACATGGACTGAATATTAGTGGCTGTGAGTTTACTACTAATGATTTCACGTGCCTATAGATAAGTGGTAAACTGGCTTGGGATTAGGACCGAAACTTAGTTCTGTCACTTACTGTGTGACCTTGGACAAATGCGTTAAGTTCTCTGAGCTTCTGTTCCTTCTCTGTAAAATAATAATACATCGCACATGGTACATTGGTGGAAGATGAATTCTAGGGCAAATATATAGGATGATAGCTGGCATATAGCAGGCATCTAATAATTATTAGCTAATATTAAATTTGTTCTAAGAAAAAGTATGTTAGAACTTAATATTATTTTTAAAATTGTTAACACTGTTTATGATTAGGCAATCCCAAAGTTCAGTTTTAAGACATTTTGCATTTGTTCTGCCCATAAATGTAAAATAGCTAATTAATTTAACAAAGTATTTTCCCTTTGAATAATAAATGTTTAAATAGAACTTAGCTGGAGACTAGTCAGTCGTGTATTCTGTGAGGTTACAGAAATTAAAATTTTATATTAGTATTCTCAACTGTACAGCCAATTGAAAAGCTATTTGTCAATAAGGCTACCAAGGCAGTCATTAGAGAGACCGAGATCTGAAGTAATGGGAACCACAAAGAAGTGAGTGTAACATACTAATACAATTTCTTCTGGAGATATTTTCAGATAACTAATCTGAACAGGCATAAGAGGGAAAGTCAAGAAAATAAGAAAAAACAATGCCTTTTTAAAAACAAACTCAAAAATTATGCAGAGATTTTGACACTCTTAATTCTGGGGTTATAAAAATTGGAATTTGGGGTTCTTTAAGTAGGAAGAGGTCTGTGGGAAACACTTTATGCTTTTAGTTACAATCACGAGAGGGCCATTCTCTAGTGTAGGGGTAAACTGGAATTAAAATAGCTCTTAAAAATTCTGAAATAATTTCATTTCATATATGGATAAAGGTGATCTTCCCTACTAGAAAATTAGATCCTCTAATCTAATTTTGGAGGAAGAAAACCTCACATCTAGCCACTATAACTTTTCACCAGGTAGGAGCTTTAAAATAACTGATCATCTTAAAGAAATAGATAAGAAAATGGAAAATTTTACTCAGAAACAAACTAATTAAAAACAACTCGGCCGGGCGCGGTGGCTCAAGCCTGTAATCCCAGCACTTTGGGAGGCCGAGACGGGCGGATCACGAGGTCAGGAGATCGAGACCATCCTGGCTAACACGGTGAAACCCCGTCTCTACTAAAAAATACAAAAAAAAAACTAGCCGGGCGAGGTGGCGGGTGCCTGTAGTCCCAGCTACTCGGGAGGCTGAGGCAGGAGAATGGCGTGAACCCGGGAGGCGGAGCTTGCAGTGAGCCGAGATCTGGCCATTGCACTCCAGCCTGGGTGACACAGCAAGACTCCGTCTCAAAAAAAAAAAAAAAACAAAAAAAAAACAAAAAAAAAACAACTCATTGGAAATTTTAGAAAATAAAAAATGCAATAAATTAAATTATAAATGTAATAGCTATGTTTCATTAATGATCAGCCACTACAAAAAGATTATTAACTAGGAAACAGGTAAGTAGAAAAATAAACAGAGTGAAATGCAAAGTTAGAAAAATAATTTTAGAATATGTAAAGAAAATGAGCTCCATAATTAAAAATATCTAATGCATATAACTGGAGTTCAGAAAAGAATAGAAAGAAACAATATTTGAAAATATATCATGCATAGAATTCTCCAAGACAGATAAAACCAGTCAACAACATTAAACCTGTAAAACATATCAAAAAGCTTTAAGATCAAAGAGAATAAAGAAAAAACAGACACAGACACATTGGCTGTACACTTGCTGAAAAAGAAAGAAAAACTTAAAAGAAGGTAGAGGGGCAAAAAGGACGTTACTTTAACAGGAATGACAGACAATAAGACTGAGAACTCACTTGAGCTGACAAGTTGGAAGATGATAAAATGACAGCTTTAAAGTACTGGGAGAAGAAAAGCCAATCTTAACTCCTATAGCCAGTAAAAAAATACCCTTAAAATTACGGTCAGATGAGGAAATTTTCAGAGAAATGCCTGAGAAAAGTCATTTCAAACACTGTAATAAAAGATATAATAAGGTAGTTCAGGAAGTAGAAGTACAGTACTGTAAAAGGATGACTACACTTGGAAAGTTTGGAATAGAAATGAGGATAAATCTAAATGAATATTCACTGTTCTGAATAACATCTTGTGGAGTTTGAAGTATGTTTGTGTGTATAAATAAATATATAAACATATAATAATATAATAATACAATATAATTAATATATATAAACACTTGTGTGTGTGTGTAGATTTGCTTATAGGTATATGTTTATATTTGTATGTGTATATGTATATAATTAAAACATATAAAAACAATAAAAACAGTAGCACGAAGTTCAGGACTTAGACAAATAGAATTAAAATATAAGGTTATTATATTGTCCAGAAAGTGGCAAAAATACAAATAAAAAGTGAATTGTGGGCCAGGCTCAGTGGTTAATGCCTGCAATCCCAGCACTGGGAGGCTGAGGTGAGCAGGTCACCTGAGGTCAGGAGTTTGAGAACAGCCTGGCCAGCATGGTAAAACCCGGTCTCTACTAACAATACAAAAATTAGTCGGGCATGGTGGTGGGTGCTTGTAGTCCCAGCTACTCGGGAGGCTGAGGCAGGAGAAGCTCTTGAACCCAGGAGACAGAGGTTGCAGTGAGCCAAGATCACACCACTGTACCCCAACCTGGGCAACAGAGTGAGACTCGGTCTCAACAAAAAAAAAAAAAGAAAAAGAAAAGAAAAAAAAAAGTAAACTGTGGAAACTTCTAAGAATATCACTTAAAGAATAATAAATATATGTGTATAATTTAAAGCTAATAGAAGAATAAAGATCCTTAGAAATTATGTGGTTATTCTAAAATAAAAGAAGAAGAAAATAAATTAACAAAACCAAAAAGAAAAATAGGGAGTGCTCACTTTGGCAGCATATATACTAAAAGAAAAACTGGAATGAAAAATAGGGGGGAAACTATAATAGTAGATTTAAATCCCCCCTATATCAATACTTATATTGATCATATGAAGATTAAATTGACTATATACTTCAAATGTTTTTAAAAGATTGTCAGGCTGGATAGGAAAACAAAACCAAACTACACTGTTTACAAGGGATACATAACAAGTATGATAAGATAAAGGACAGTTAAAAGAAAAAGGATTTTAGAAAATACACCATGTAAAGGTTACCAAAAATAAAAAGCTGACACTAATACAAGACAAACTATATTTCAAGAAAAGGTGAAAAACTAGACAAACGTATGGAAGTAGAGACTGGAATGGTGATTACCAGGGGCTGCTGAGGTTGAGATAGATGGAGGTGGGGAGAGATGCTGATCAAAGAATACAAATTTCCAATTAGGAAAAACAAATTCTGATGATTTATTGTATAGCATGGTGACCATAGTTAATAATATATGTATTGTATATTTCAAAATTGCTAAATTTAGGGAATTTTAAATATTTCTCACCACAAAGAAATGGTGCATGAGGTGATTTATTTGTTAATTAGCCTTAGGTGATCATTCCACAATGTATGCATATATTAAAACATCACACTGTACTCCATAAATATATACTATTATTATTTGTCTATTAAAATAAAATAATTTTTAACTCAGGGAAAGAACAACATATTAAAACTCATACAACAGAAAAAAGAAAGTAATAAAACTAAAACCAAAAATCAATGAAATGGAAAACAAACATACAATAAATAAAATCAAGAACATTACAATCATGTTCCATAAAAAGACTAATAAAATGATGAACCTCTGGTAAGACTACTCAAAAAAAAAAAAAAGTCAAAAAGGGGAAAAACTAGACATATTACCTATCCCACAAACACATAAACATTAAAGATAATATCAACTTTGTGTCAGTAAGCTTTAAAATTTAAAGAAATTGGAAAAATTCTTTAAAAAACTCAATATCCAAAATCTCAGTGGGCCTTTATCTGATAAAGTAAACAAATTCATAATTTAAAACTTAAGAAATAACCAATAGGCCTTTGGCTCACGCCTATAATCCCAGCACTCTGGGAGGCCGAGATGGGTGGAAGTCAAGAGTTTGAGACCAGCCTGGCCAACATGATGAAACCCCATCTCCACTAAAAATACAAAATTTAGCCGGGCGTGGCAGCACATGCCTGTAATCCCAGCTTCTTGGGAGACTGAGGCAGGAGAATCACTTGAAGCTGGGAGGCAGAGGTTGCAGTGAGCCAAGATTGCATCACTGCACTCCAGCCTGGGTAAAAGTAAGACTCCATCTCAAAAAAAAAAAAAAAAAATACATCTACTTGAAACATAAAATACGGATTTCCACAATCACCATATCAATTAAATATCATAATGGATACTCTTTCCAGTGAAATAAAGCAACAAAAATTTTAATATATTTCTCAATTTTAATGTCTTATTGTGTTGGATTTTTATGTATGCAATTATGTCATCTGGAAATAATGACAGATTTTTCTTCTCCGTTTCTAATACATGTAATTTTTGGCACTTTCCACTGGCTTCTGGTATCATGTGGGGCTTGTTTCTAAAATTAATCCTTTTATCAGACTTTTTAAAGTTTTTAAATTTTTCAACTTTTATCTTAGATTCAGGGGGTGCATGCATAGGATTTTTGGAAAGTTATATTGCATGATGCTGAGGTTTGGGGAATGACTGAACCTGTCACCCAGGTAATGAGCATTGTACCCAATAGGTAGCTTCTCAGCCCTTTCCCTTCTACCTCTATTTCCCCTCTAGTAGTCCCCAGTGTCTATTATTCCCATATTTATTTCCATTTGTACCATTGTTTAGCTCTCACTTTTTTTTTTTTTTTTTTTTTGAGATGGAGTTTCACTCTGTCGCCCAAGCTGGAGAGCAGTGGCACTATCTCCGCCCACTGCAAGCTCCGCCTCCCGAGTTCACGCCATTCGCCTGCCTCAGCCTCCCGAGTAGCCTGGACTACAGGTGCCCACCACCACACCTGGCTAATTTTGTGTATTTTTAGTAGAGACGGGGTTTCACCATGTTAGCCATAATGGTCTCGATCTCCCGACCTCGTGATCCACCCGCCTTGGCGTTCCAAAGTGCTGGGATTACAGGCGTGAGCCACCGCATCCAGTCTAGCTCCACTTATTAGTGAGAACACGCTACATTTGGTTTTATGTGTCTGCATTAGTTGACTTAGGATAATGGCCTCTATCTGCATCCACATTCCTGCAAAGGACATGATTTTGTCATATGCCTGCCCAGTATTCTGTGGTGTATATGAATCACATTTTCTTTATTCAATGCACCATCAATGGGTACCTGGGTTGATTCCATATTTTTGCTATTGTGACTTGTGATGAACATATGGATGCATGTGTCCTTTTGGCAGGGCTATTTATTTTCCTTTGAGGATTTACGCAGTAATGGAATTATTGGGTTGAATGGTAGTTCAACCTTTAGTTCTTTGAGAAATCTTCAAAAACAGTGGCTGAACTAACTTAACTTACATTCCCACCAACAGTGTCCTCTTTCCTCCACAGTCTCACCAGCATGTGCTACTTTTTGCCTTTTAAGCAAATCCATTCTGACTGGTACGAGATGGTACCTCATTGTGATTTTGATTTTTATGTCTCTGATGGTTAATGATAATGAGCATTTTTTCATGTTTGTTATCACTTGTATGTCTCCTTATGAGAAGTGTCTGTTCATGTCCTTTGCCCACTTTTTAATAGGGTTACTTGTTTATTTTTCATTGATTTGTTGAAGTTCCTTATAGATTCTAGATATTAAACCTTTGCTGGATGCATAGTTTGAGAATACATCTGTTAACTTCCTTGATAGTTTCTCCTGCTATGCAGAATCTCTTTAATTGGATCTCACTTGTCAATTTTTCTTTTTATTGCAATTGCTTTTGAAGACATAGCCGTAAATTATTTTTTTAACTTTTATTTTAAGTTCAGGGATAGATGTGCAGGTTTATTACACAGGCAAACTTGTGTCATAGAGGTTTGTTGCACAGATTATTTCATTACCCAGGTATTAAACCTAGTACACATTAGTTATTTTTACTGATCCTCTCCCTCCTCCCAACCTCCACCCTCCAAAAGGCCCCAGTATGTGTGGTTCCCCTCTATGTGTTCATATGTTATCATCATTTACTTGCCACTTATAAGTGAGAACATGTGGTATTTGGTTTTCCATTTCCTGTGTTAGTTTTCTAAAGATAATGGTCTCTAGCTCCATCCATGCCCCTGCAAAGGACATGATCTTGTTCTTTATCTGAATTAGTCATAAATTCTTTGCCAAGGCCAGTATTGAGAAGGGTATTTTCTAGGTTTTCTCGTATAGTTTGACATCTGACATTTAAGTCTCTAATCCACCTCTAGGTAATTTTTGTATATAGTAATAAGTAGGCATCCAGTTTCATTCTTTTAATATTAATCATAGTTAGTCTTCAGTAAGGCTGCTCAGAAAACATGTGTCTCCTGAAGTTAGGTTGGGCATGATTGACTGGAAAATCTAATGGGCAGAGATACCGGACAGCTGTGCCAGTGGTGCAAAATGAGCAAAAGAGAGGTTACTGCCATGCTAGGCATTACTTACGTCTGGTGCTTGCTTGTGGTAAAAAAGGCATGAGTGTTTCCAATGGACCTGTAGTGGGACATGTGAAAGAAAACTCAACTGAAGCCATTGTAGATGCTCTATAGGGAAAATAATGATAATGATAATGAATACTTACACCATGGTTCTACGGGATGGATAGATGAGATGGTCTGATAGGCATATTGATAGAAAGTTTCCTCTCAGCATATCCATGAAATTAGTTCTACTTATTATCATCCCCATTTTCAGATAAAGAAAATGAAGCAAGAGATATTAAATAACTTATACAAGTTCACATAACTAGTAAGCGGTAGAACGAGGATTTGAACTCCAGCACCCCAGTTCAGTTATCTTAAGCACCACACTATGCTGGACACACAGAGATAGTTTAAGTAAAGCAGACCACCAGAAAACCAGGAAGTGGGTAGCAGGAAGGTAGAAGGCCAGGCGGAGAAAATTGCATTACCTGCATCATGAGAATCTATGAAAGTGCACATGAGAGAAAGAGCTTTAAACATCTACCAGGCTCTGAAACAGAAAGCTAAGGCAGCCAAAGAAGTCATATCTTTTAGTCCCCATTTTTATCCCTTCTCCCATTTCCGGTTTGACCCTAGAAGATCTTGGAATAAAATATTAGCCTCTTTAGCTTTTCTTTATTCACCCACATGCTTTGGGAAAAAAAAAAAAAAAAAACAGGATTAGTTTTTAAAACAGCTTAACTTATATTTGTCAGATTAATCTCTTATTCTAAGAAGGATTCACATTACTACTTGCAGTTTATCACAATTTGCAAATTTCTAGACTCTGTGGATGTGTGTCCTCGTTACAAAAATGATTATAGTTGGAAACTCAGGATGAATGAGAAAGAGGCCATGAATTTGTGGTTCTGTTTTCCTCCTCACAGTTTTTTCTTTGCCAGACCAATTAAATAAACAATCTGAGTTTCAATTCTAAAAATAAAACACACGCATTTACAGTTGCCCAAATATGTTTTCATTTTCACACATAAAAAGAAATACTACAAGGATTAAATTATAACAAGACTTTGACTTTTGCGGCAATATGGTAGGTTAGTTAATGTTTGTGTTCCTTCTCTAAAGAAAGAAATAAACTAGGACCCAGCAGGGCAGCCTGAATGCTGTCTAGCAGCTGTCACGCTGGAAATTTGTCATATGGATTTCATAATAATAGAAATTAGCTGGCAACTCTTCAACACATCAGGCAAAAACGCTGCCATTCCTTTTAGAATTTTGTAGTGCAGAAGAGAAATGCTGGGGAAATTAGTGCAGTCTTATGGAAGTGATAATTGTTAAAGAAAATAAAAGGATTAATAGCAGCCTATAGTGTGAAATGTGCAATTTACTGCAAGAATCCATGAATGAGGGTCTAAAACACTACTTTCAAAGGAATAATACTGAAGGCACTCAACAGCTGCCTTTCCTTCATTCTACAGATATTTTAAACTTCAAAGTTTGGCTACTACAAGTGTTAGGCAGACAAAGACTGGCAGGATCCTGTTGGGAAATGATGCACAATGAGGTAGTTACTAAAATTAAGAGCAATGACATTAACCAACAAGGGTTTTTCCAAAGGAAGGTTATTCCAAATTCTTCTTGGAATGTCAACCAAAATATCATATGTTACCTGAAATCTTCTAACTCTGAATATTAATTATTTAATCTAAAATTTCTCACAGAAAGAATATTTTTAAAAGATGCATTTTCATCTTTTTCCTGCCTTTGAGAATAGCTCTAAAAGGAGATAATAAATCCTACTTCAAATACAATTTGTTCCTCTAACATTTGGGGTTTAACCGATGAATTCTATTTATGGATTGATAAAATGGAAACAAAAAAATAGAACTCATCTGTCAATACCTAGTTCCCGTGTTCTCTCTTGTTTTTATACATCATAATGAAGAGTGACTTCAGCCTGGAACACTCTTTGATTTGAATCTCAATTTAGACATTCCTTCCTTTACAAATAGTTTCTTGATTCTTCCAAACATTAGAAATTTATGAGATAATTTTTGGCTGTTATTTTGTTTTTATTTGTCCATAAAATACATTGGGGCTAATGTTGGCCCAATTTTTTTTTTAACTTTTAAGTTCCAGAGTACATGTGTAGGTCTGTTACATAGGTAAACATGTGTCACGGGGGTTTGTTCTACAGATTATTTCATCACTGAGGTATTAAGTCTAGTACCCACCAGTTATTTTTCATTATCCTCCCCTCCTCCCAGCCTCCACCCTCCAATAGGCACCCATGTGTCCAGGAGTTCTTATCATTTAGCTCCCACTTAAAAGTAAAAATATGAAGTATTTGGTTTTCTGTTCCTGCATTAGTTTGCTAAGGATAGAATTTTTATGCTTTCAAAAATGTAGGATTTTTATAATAATATATTAGAAGAACATAAATGTTTAATATTCTTAATGTGCTTTCATAATATCATATATTTCTCCTCTCATAGTACTTAGCACACACTGTATTGGATGAATTTATTTAATTTTTCCCTTTTCCAATCTTATAAATGCTGAGAAAGCAAAGGACACTGATATACAGTAAGCTCTCCATAAATACATGGAATGAAATGATAGATAAATTCAAATAGAGTGTTTATAAAAATTCACATAGTAAAGTTCTGACTCAGAATACAATTAAGATTTTGGACAGCATTATAAAAATAAAAGCCAACCAAAGCACCAAAAATCAGAGAAAGATGGCTTACATAAACAAAACATTTAGAAGATACTTTTAAAATGTGGAAAATAGCAATGAATGTTAACAGTAGATGAAGAAAATTCAGAAAGTAAATTCATAAGCAATATGAAAATTGTGCTAGTTATTTTGTCATGATTTTTTAAAAAATATTAAATGAAGCCATCCATTTTGTAAAGGAAGTCAAAAACAGAAATACAGGAATCCAGAACAAAGATAGTGAGTGAGGCAAGAAAAGAAATAAAATGTGATCTGTTAGAACTTGGGAAAGAAGTAGAAAGAAAGAAAAATAAATGCAAAAAGGAAGACAAAATTTGAAGGAATGCAAAGGAGAGAAGAAACATATAAAAATATATTGTAGGGGGCACAGATTATAAAAGTTGAAGTGTCAAGCACGAAGAATGGAAATAAAGACACAAATAGGAAAAATTAGAGAGACTCTAATAAATATAGAAGACAGGCAAAATAATAATAGGAGTCTTGAAAAAATGAATAAATATTTATACAATTCTAGAAAAATGTTATTAAATACACATACTAGAAGAACACACAGTCAGCTAGATAAGTGATCCAGAATGATTAATACTGAGTATAGTCATTAGACTTTAACAATACAGAAACAAATAGGAGGAAAAATATATGGTAGGATTCAAATTTCTCTGCAGCTATAGAAAATATCAGAATAGTATTGAGCAATATCTAAAGACAATTAAAAGAGAAAGCGTAAGCTCAGGCTTTATTAAAGCCAGGATATAAAGTATGAAGCCACATTTTGTAGGACCAGCTTCCCTGCAAATGTCATGTACAATAATTCTAGAAATATTGTCTCTATGAACTTTCTTAAGGCTCTATTTAGGGAATTGCCAAAGAAATCATGAAACGAAAAGTCAGTGAGACAGAAATAACCTAATTACAGAAATTTGACTAAAATAAAAATGGAACTTAAAGTGGGTCGAACCACACAATTTCAATTTCCATTGTTTCTTCTTTCCTCCTGCATCTTTGCATTTTCATCTGGAGTTTTTTTTTTCTGCTCGAAGACCCTTTAGTGTTTTCTTTAGTGCTGTGTTACTGATTACAAATGTTCATGGTTATTGCTCATCCCAAAGTTTATATATTTCATTTTCATTCTCAATGAAATTTTTCACTCAATAAAGGATTTTGATTGGCATTTTTTTCCTGGCAAGAAGTTACTTGTCAGTGATCATTGCTGCTTTTAAGTTCATCTGTCTTCTTTAAATTCAGCTACTTTTAACATTTGCTTGTATTTCTCCTAAATTCGCATTATCTCTCTTCTGTCTCAAAATAATTCCACTTACATATCTTAGACTCTTATTTTCTGTTTTGAAGTGTCCATGCTCGTTCTGGGTATCTTCTTCTGACCAGTATATTATTAATAGTTCATAGATGCTACTCTCAACAGTATCTAATGGGCTGCTAAACCTTTATCACTTATTTCCAAATCTGACTATGATACTTTAGTCCTAAAAGTTCAACATTTTATAGTTCTCAGTTTTCTGCCAGATTTTCTAGTTTACATTATGTGTCCTTTAACAGAGTAAAATTGTTATTTTAGGGGTTTTGATAGATCAGTACCTGGAGCCCTGTGAATCTTTTCTGATGCGTGTTTCTGCTGGGTTTTGTTCAGTTGGTCTTTCCCCTTTATATACCTGGATATCTTGGATACTTTTATGTTCCAGACCTTGTTTTTGCAAAACTGGCTGCATAAATAATTTTTCTTGACCTAAGATAGTGTTACTTTCCTCTAGAGATGATTTATCTTTTGTTTCTGCCAGAGCAATATAAACATGGGATTGATTACCTTTTTCTGCTTTCAGAAACTGAAATATCCCAAAGCTGACTTGAGAGTTTACAAGGGTGTTTATCTGTCCAGTTGACCTTTACTTTTGGGTTGCAGCTTCTTGGAAGCCCTCCTCAAAGCGACAGGTATCCATCAGAGCCAAACTCGCCTTGCACACTGATTTCTGCTCTGGTGATCTGTAATAGAATTAGAGTTGGATTCTTTTCTGATGCACTTCACAACTAATAACTACTAGCAGAGATTCAATTACAAAAATAAAGAAGCTATTGAAGTACTGAAGGAAATTACGGAGAACTTTTATATAAACATAGAGTGGAAAAAGATGATCTAACCATGACTTGCGATTCAGAACTCTCACAGAAAAGACTGATAATTTTTGCCATATAAAAAACTTTAAGAAAAACCTTTTTGCACATCAAGAAATACCATAAATTCAAAGAGCAACCCAGAAAAAATATTTATAATTCTGTCACAGACAAACATGGACTCTTGCTAGAATATATAAATCTCTAAAAATGAGAAAAAATGAAAAATGGGTAAGAGTTATGAAAATACAAAAAAATGTAAGCAGCCTTTAAACACAAACAGATGCTCAAACTAACTAATAATGAAAAAAAAAACAGGAGTTAAGCCTACTCTGAGGTGCCATTTTATTTTAACACATTGGCAAAAACTGAAAAGTTCAAGAAAACACTCCATCAGTGAGGCTATGGGAAAACAGGTATCCTCATATGTTACTGATTGGAGTAGATACTGGTGCAATTCTAATGAACAAAACTTTGTCAATAACTATCAAAATTGCAGAAATATTTCACACAACAATCAAACATATGACATATTTCTCACATATACTTGCATAGGTGAAAAATGATATACAGGTTGAGTATCTTGAATAAAAAAAAATCTGAAATGGTTAAAATCCTAAATTTTTTGAATGCCTATGTGGAGACTGAAAGTTTGCTATTGTCTGTTGTTGCTGTTATTCAAAAGCAAGTATTCTGATGATGCTACTGTGCTGCTTTGTTACCCTGAACACATCATTTTTTCACTATATGAAGAGTGTCATATATATTACTGTTAAGTACTTATGTGGGAATAAGAGTAAGACAATGATTACTGTATTGGTAGCATATAAATTCAGAGTCAGTAATGATGGCAACCACAGATTGTTCACAAACGTGGCTGAGACAGTGACATCTTTGCTTTCTGATGGTTCAGGATACACAAACTTTGTTTCATGCACAAAATTATTTAAAATGTTGTATAAGATTACCTTCAGGCTATGTATAGAAGGTGTGTATTACACATAAATGAATTCGTGTAAAGACTTGGGTTTCCCAAGATATTTCATTAGGCATATGAAAATTTCCAAAATACAAAATACAAAACACTTCTGGTCCCAAACATTTCAGCTAAGGTATACTCAACCTGTGTATGCACAAGCTTATTCATTGCAGCATATTGTCTAATAGCAAAAAGTTACATTTGTAATATTGAAATGTGCACCTGTATGAGACAGATCAAGTAAATTATGATTACTTTATGTGAACTCGGATCATTGTTTTTACTTTCATAGATATACCACAGGCCTAACATTTTTATTTATATATATATAATTATTATATATAAAAATAAATGCTTAATAACAATATACACTAAAATTAGTAACATAAATTAACACAAACCCTATAAGTAAGAAAAAAACTTTTGGAAGCATTCTACGTTGACTTTGTGTATTTCTGTACAAACAGGAAGAAAAAGAGCTTTGTCAAGAAAAGGAGAGAATGAGAAAGAGGTTCTAATGGAATATATCATCCAATAATGTGTTTTAGGAGAGCATATGAGTGATGTGGTATATTTTATTTATAAGCCTTTCAATAATGGAAAATAATTGAATTCTCTTCAGAATCAAATGACAAATTTGGTGGAAATAAAATTCTTACATCAAAATATTTTTCCTTCAAACTTCCAAAGAAAAGACCTCTGCCACACCCAAGACTAGACCAGGTTACATACATATACTTACACACACACACACACACATGCACACATACACACACACACTCACAAACACACCCCTTGCATTTCACCTTTCGTTGCAATATCATATATATAATTATTTCACTATGGAGTGGCTTCTCCACCATCCTGCAAATTCCATAATAATAAAGAATGTGCCTATTTTATTTGCATCTTTTTTCATATAGGTTTGTGTCAGATACAGATTAAGTGTACAATAAATGAATAAATGAGCAAATGAACAAATTCAAATAAATCCATAAAATGCCTATGTGTTTTTCTTTATTTTCTTCTGCTATTTATAATTAAAGCAAAAGTATCTAAGGAAAGGTACATTTTGCTCTGTAGTGAATACGCTGTATAGTCTAAGCATATGCTTAAAGGGTTTTTTAATTCTATTTTGAATTTAGTACAAATCTGTCTGTTCATGAAGCGTTTTACGGTCTGTTTTTTGTTTGGTTGGTTTTTTTTGTTTGTTTGTTTGTTTGTTTGTTTGTTTCTTGAGACAAGGTCTTGCCATGTCACCTTGGAGTGACATGGAGTGCAGTGACACAATCACGGCTCACTGCAGCCTCGACCTCCTGGGCTCAAGGGATCCTCCTCCCTTAGCCTCCCAAGTAGCTGGGACCACAGGTGCACATCACCATGCCCAGCTAATTACCCTGTCTCTACAGTCTGTATTATAGAACATTTTTAAAAATTTGGAATAATTTGGATTCTAAGGTTAATTATGTCCATTATTAATGCAAGATTTTGGGCAAAAGTGTAAATAACAATAATAGCTAACACAGAGTGCTCCCTTATGTGTCAGATACCTTTCCAGGAGCTTTATTAAACATACAAGTTAATTCCAAATTAATTCTGTGATGTTATGTTAATTTTATATCGATGAGTCATCTGAAACAAGCAGAGGTTAAGAAAGTTGTCCAAAGTAAGGAAGCCATGTGGGAGAGAAGAGACTCTTTTTTTCTCAATGTTCAGTTTCCTTTAATGACCCCCGTCTCCCTGAAGGGGCAGATGCAGGCAGCTAGGCATTGGCAAGAGATGTTCACTTGAAGATCGTGCCCTGATTGAAGTCTTGGCCAACATGCTGGAAGGCCCCCTCCCAGGAAAAGTACTCTCGAACTTTCCCTATGAATATATTTGGATTCCAAGTGTCTCCTCGCTGCCAGGATCCAGTTTCCTCCGTGTGTATGATTCATAGTCCACCTGCCAATTTGCACTCAGAGGAAAGGCAAGTTCCTGGCCTCGGAAGACCCAGACTCTAGAAATGGAGCTGCTATTGTTGGTTCCAAAGGGGATGAAACTGGTGAAGGCATTCTTCCTCAGCTTGTCCAGTCGCTGGAACATTCCAGTGATGAGATTGCAGCTCATGAAGATCTGACTGAGTGAGTTCATCAGGGCAGCGATACTCTGAGTATCACAGGGACTAGCCATCCTCATCAAAGTGCTCCCAAAAATATGGCAGTGCCACAGGGAGTGTGTCCTTATTGGAGTCCTTGTTGCTTAAATTCATCCAACACGGCCAGGTGCGGCAGCTCACGCCTGTAATCCCAACATTTTGGGAGGCAGAGGCTGGCGAATCACGAGGTCAGGAGTTCGAGACCAGCCTGACCAACATGATGAAACCCCATCTCTACTAAAAATACAAAAAATTAGTTGGGCATAGTGGTGGGTGCCTGTAATCCCAGCTGCTCAGGAGGCTGAGGCCCGAGAATCGCTTGAACTGGGGAGGTGGAAGTTGCCGTGAACCGAGATCGCGCCACTCACTGTACTCCAGCCCGGGCGACAGAGTGAGACTCTGCCTCAATCAATCAATCAATCAATCAATCAATCAATATTCATCCAACACAAAGGTACTCTTGGGCAGGTGAGCGGAGGGGTCCTTGGCCTTAGGCTCAGTGGCCAGCACCTGCTTACATTCATCCATCACCTCCTCAGGAGCAGGGGCAGCCGCCATTTCCTTCTCCTTCCACTCAGCCTGGGGCTCTGCTTCTCTTCCTGTGAACCCTGCTTTTTCCGTGGGGTGTCCTTTTTAGGTTGCCTCTCGGCAAACTTTTTAGCATCAGACTGGGCCATCTTCTCACAAAGGTTCACGTTCCCCAAGACAGCCGGGAACTGAGACTGGTTAATGCAGGTGAGGGACCAGCGGTTATAACATGTAATATATACAAATAAATACATATAATATATTATATTATTTTAATGTTTTAAAATATATTACAAAATATTTTATATTTTGTATATAATATATAAATTATATACAGATGAAATAACGTACATTTTATATATAATTATATATTATAATAATGATATTATAAATATAAAATATATTACAAAATTGGGAAAGGCTTGGTGGAAAGAAGGTTCTATGACCTGCTTATACAGCCGTAACAGGGTGCAGACGACTGTGACGTCAGCCAGTCACTCATTCACCCACCAGAAAAGTCCTCATCTTCAAGTGAGCGTCCAGCAGCCCCAGAATTCGCCTCACTTCCTGCTTTGCATTCTGAGTGGCCTGCTTGTTGTGGTGCCTGATGCCCATGCTGGGAAACACCCAGGTCCTGGCTGGGGGCGCTCTACCGCTATCAGCAAAGCTCACCCATTGCGCCACCTACTGCTTCGGGTGTACTTCCCTGCAGCAACTCATTGCTCCATAGTAGGTAATAATGGCATTGCTCTCAAACACACAGAACCCACAATCACCCTCAAATGCTGGATACTTGCCAGCAGGAAATTTGCAGAGAAATTCAGGGGTGCGATTGGTTTGGCCAAAGTGGAAGTGGGGTGGTGTGGACAGCGCATGGACCTGAGCCCCGCTGTACTGAGCAGCAACGAAGGCCCTGAAGGCCCTATAGTTTTCGGGATATGTGTACAGGGTCCCAGCTGCCATGGTGATTCCGCAAAGAAAGGGGCAAGAAGAGATTCTTTCTGAGGTTTAAGATACATACCATCTACATGTACTTAAAATATATATTCAGATGCATAGAAAAGACATGCAAAGAAGCTCAGTAGAGGCTACTTCCGGAGAGGACTGCAGGACTTAGGATCTACAGTGAGAGGATTAATAGTTTACTATAAATGTTTATCTTTGTATTGTTTGAAAGGTTTACTATGTGCATATGTCATATTGTCAGTTAAAAGAAGAGACACAGCAAATCCTACCTACCCTGAAATGTGTGTTTTGTTCCACTTGGCAAGAAATGCCAAATAAAGGGAGGAAAGCCAAGGCCCAAATTGTCAATATCATAGTCTTGCACATGGCCAGTCCTGTATAGCAAAGAAAGTATTTCGGATAATTTATAAACATCGAAGTGTGTCTTTTATACATTTTATATCTATGCCTTTGGAGAAAAATATATTACAAAACAAAGTGTAACTTGTATCACTTTATTTGAATTATTTTACATGTTGATTTACTTTAGAAAGCCATTGTGAAATGTGCTTCTACTGTAATATGTGACTGTGTGTTGGTCACTTTATTAATAGAATAATTGCATTGTGCTTTTTTTTTCACATGTACTGCCACTCAAAAGTATTTCTTTGAAAACAGCACTGACTTGGACACAGGGAGGGGAACAACATACACTGGGGCCTGTTGGAGGAGGGTGTGGGTAGGGGAGAATACTAGGGAAAAGTGCTAATGCATGCTGGGCTTAATACCTAAGTGATGGGTTGATAGGTGCAGCAAACCACCACGGCACACATTTACCTAGGTAACAAACCTGCACGTCCTGCACATGTACCCCAGAACTTAAAAAAAATTAAGAATTGTTAAAAAGATGCAATACCAATAATTACTCTATGACAACAGGAGTAAGCTAAGACTGTCCCAAGCATATCAGATAGCTTTTGCTACATAGCATACTAGCTGTTGGATTTAAACAACAATACATTTTTTTAATTTCATGATTCTATGGGTCGCTTAGGAGGATTTTGTGGCTTGGGCCTGCTTGGCTGATTTTCTCTGGACTCATAGACAGAATGCAGGCCAGTTGGTGGCTGAATGATCTAAGATAGCTTCTGAATCATTCTAGGCTCACAGCTCTGGCAGTTGTCAGCAAATGTGCAGCTTGTCTTATTATCCACAGGGTTGGCTCTTCCACATGATAACTATGGCATTCTACAGGCAACAAAAGTTGAATCTAAGACCTCTTGAAGCCTGGGCTCATAACTCATACATCTTGTACCTCATCATTTTTACTATATTTGATGTATTAAGGAAAGTGACAAGGTCAGTCCCAGATTTAAAGAGTGGAGAACTAGACTCCACCATTTGATGAGAGTTACTGACAAGTATTGTGATTATTTGTGCAATCCAAAACTCTAGGCACACTAGAATATATGATCAGCCTGCATTTTCTGAAACGAGGAAAGCTAAAAGAAGTACAGCTTCTTTCCAAATACCACAAAACAAAGGCTATGCTCCTGCCCTGTGACTTCAAATACAGGTCTTAGAATTATGAAAATATCTCTGAAAGCCAGAATAGGACCTCAAAATGCTAAAAAGGTTATATAAAATGAACCTTCTGTGTTGTTAATAAAATAATCCTGTAAACCCTCCCTAAGTCATCCACATTCTCAAAATGCAGTAGGCACCTTTAAAGCAGATATTTAAATCAGGCCTATTCACTCACAATACTGGTCAAACAGAAGGTATTTGCCTGTTTTTGATCTTTTGTTCCTGGTCTCTTACACTGCCTCTGGGAGCAAATACTCTTACAGCTCATGGATTCTTACCTTTGGAAGGGACATTTTGATCATAGTTGCAAAATTTTTTATCACAAATGAACCATTAATTAGTTCTCTGTAGCTTTGTCCATTTTTTCCTAAGGAAATTAAAAGGAGTTCAGATGGAACTTGGAGCATCACTTAAATGGAAAGGATGTGCCAAACCCAGGGATCTTATGACTTCACAAGTTCTTAGCTTCAGTGCTCTTCTGGTATTTTCACTTGCCTCCTTCGGCTCAAAATATAAGCTGTCCACTAGTCCACAGGGTAATCAGGTCTGCACCTCCTCCTGCATCCAGTCAACTCTCAATGGACCAAGTTTTAAGGGGAATCTTTATTTTTTATTTTATTTATTTATTATTATTCATTTTGTTTGTTTGTTTGTTTTGAGATGGAGTTTCACTCTTGTCTCCCAGACTGGAGTGCAATGGTGCATTCTCACTCTCACTGCAACCTCTTCCTCCTAGGTTCAAGCGATTCTCCTGCCTCAGCCTCCTGAGTAGCTGGGATTACAGGTGGCAGCAACCATGCCCAGCTAATTTTTGTATTTTCAGTAGAGACGAGGTTTCACCAAGTTGGCCAGGCTGATCTCAAACTCCTAACCTCAGGTGATCCATCTGCCTTGGCCTCCCAAAGTGCGGGGATTACAGGTGTGAGCTACTGCGCCTGGCCAGAATCTTTATTTTTAAAAGCTCTCGAGTATCTTGCTGAGTTATCAAGTTGGGGACACATAGATATCATCAACAAGTTTATAATTGAACCTAAATCCTTTATTTTATCTTTCTCCAAATGCAAATCAAAACCACTATAAGATACTATCTCACACCAGTTAGAATGGCGATCATTAAAAAAACAGGAAAAAACAAGTGCTGGAGAGGATGTGGAGAAATAGGAATACTTTTACACTGTTGCTGGGACTGTAAACTAGTTCAACCATTGTGGAAGACAGTGTGGTGATTCCTCAAGGATCTAGAACTAGAAATATCATTCAAACCAGCCATCCCATTACTGAGTATATACCCAAAGGATTATAAATCATGCTGTTATAGAGACACATGCATACGTATGTTTATTGCGGCACTATTCACAATAGCAGAGACTTGGAACCAACCCAAATGTCCGTCAGTGACAGACTGGATTAAGAAAATGTGGCACATATACACCATGGAATACTATGCAGCCATAAAAAAAGGATGAGTTCATGTCCTTTGTAGGGACATGGATGCAGCTGGAAACCGTCATTCTCAGCAAACTATCGCAAGAACAGAAAACCAAACACCACACGTTCTCACTCATAGGTGGGAATTAAACAATGAGAACACTTGGACACAGGAAGGGGAACATCACACACCAGGGCCTGTCGTGGGGTGGGGGGAGTGGGGAGGGATAGCATTGGGAGATATACCTAATGTAAATGAAGAGTTAATGGGTGCAGCACACCAACATAGCACATGTATGCATATGTAACAAACCTGCACATTGTGCACATGTACCCTAGGACATAAAGTATAATAAAAAATAAAAAAGTAAAAAATCTTTCTCCAAAGGACATTAAGGAATCTAAACAAATAAGCAAGAAAAATCCAAATAACCGCATGAAAAAGTGGGCAAAGGACATGAATAGCCAATTCTCAAGCAAAGATATACAAACAGTCAACAAACATATGAAAAATTGCTCAGTATCACTAATTATCAAGAAAATACAAATTAAAACCAAAATGATATACTACCTTACTCTTGCAAGAATGGCCATAATTAAAAAATCAAAAGATAATAGATGTTGGCACAGATGTGCTGAAAAAGGAACACATTTACACTGCTGGTGGGAACGTAAATCAGTACAATCACGATGGAAAACAGTATGGAAATTCCTTGGAGAACTAAATGTAGAACTACCATTCAATCCAGCAGTACCAATATTGGGTATCTACCCAAAGAAAAAGAAGTCATTACATGAAAAAGCCACATGAACAAGCATGTTTATAGCAGCAAAATTTGCAATTCCATACATATGAAACCAACCTAAATGCTCATCAACCAACAAGTGGATAAAGAAAATGTGGTATGTATACATCATGCAATGCTACAGAGCCATAAAACAGAATGTAATAATGGCCTTTGCAGCAGCTTGGATGGAGCTGGAGGACATTATTCTAAGTGAAGTAACTCAGGAATGGAAAACCAAACATCGTGTGTTCTCATTTATAAGTGGGAGCTAGGCCATGAGGATGCAAAGGCTTTGGGTACTAGTTGGTAAGAGTGGGAAGGGGGTCAGGGATAAGACTACGTATTGGGTACAGTGTACACTGCTTGGGTGACAGGTGCACCAAAATCTCAGAAATCACTACTATAGAACTTATCCATGTAACCAAAAACCACCTGTACCGCAAAAACTATTGAAATAAAATAAAGACAAAAAAAAAATAAAAAGAAAGAAAATATAATGTATAGATTATTTTCTAAGAAGAAAGAAATTATTATTTTGGTTTCTCTGAAACACTTTTACTAGAAAAAAAATTGCGCATCACTGACTAAAGAAATTCTTGTAGTAAAACACCTGTTTCCTGTAAATTAGAATAGTTTCTTAGGGATATAGCTGACAGATGCCACTTTTATGTAGTGAATCTTCAAAACTGGTACATTATTCTCTTGAAAAGAAGCCTGAAATGTATAAAAATGAACAATAGCAACTACAGAATACATGGAAAAGAAAATTCCTGCTCAATCACACATAGACTAATGGAGAGCAAAATCTGCACAAAGAGCAAGATTTGCTCTTGCTTTTTCTTTCCTTTGGGTACACCAAACACTATTAAAGTAATAATGGCAACAATAACTATGATTATCAAATCCTCCACTAGGTGCCAGGCCTTTCACTAAGCACTTTACTTTCATTCTTCTATTAAATCCTCAAAAAACTATGAGGTAGCAGTGTTAGCCCCACTTTAAAGATAAAGAATCCGGAATGTAAAAGTGTTAAGTAAATTGTCCAAAGTCACACGGCAGATAAGTGACAGAACTGAGATTGGAACCAGGTTGTCATCCTCCAAAGCCCATAAAGTTCAACCATTGCTACAACCTGCCATAGAATATGATGACTAGGGGTAGAGCAAAGGTGGAAAAGGTGACAGGATCTAAAGACATGTTCATGGTTTCTCAACCTATGCTTAGTAATAACTACAAGTTTGACCTCTAACTTTGGATTCTCCCAAAACTAATCATCAATCCATAATGCAGGTGAGTATATAATATTCAAATATCTATGTGTTTAAACAGATGCTCCCACTTGAAAGCGGAAATTGAAAGGAACATCATGTTCCATAAGTACATTCATTTTCTAATCCTTTATACTAGACATTATTAAGCTAAAGTGTGAATTTTTGTTATATTTTTAGGGAGATTTTAGTTGCTCATTTTTGTTTCCATATCTTATTCAGGTCTGTCAATAAGATGAACATTTATTTGCTGCTAAATCAATAAAAAGTAATAGCACTCAGGGGTTGCCAACCATGTGAACAAAAGTCTCTAGCAGGGATTAACTGATAAATTCAATTGACTGGATCTCATTCAAGGGGGCAAAGAGGAAACAATGCAAGTCTTCCTCTCCCACATAGCATTATGTGAATCTTCCTGCAAGAAAAAAAAACTTTCACCAATTTGCCAAGTATTTGAGTTTTTTTCGCAACTAGTGTAGCAAAAGTTAGCTGTATGCATTATCCTTAATTTAAAATAATTTTATATAAATGTGATTTATGCCTCAATTGGCAGTAAATGGCAGATATAATATATATATTATAATATATCTCTTATTTTTCTTTGCTTCAAATCTTAATATTTTAAATGGGAATTTGTCGTTTTAAATTTCAACAGCAAATGCTTTAAGTTATTTTGTTAGATATACATTGTTTGCAAGAAACAAAATATTTAAATATCTATTATCTTTATTTTCTCGTGAGTATTAGACACAGTTTCTCTCCCATTATTTTATAAGATTTAGATTCAATTATAGTATTAAGAATTATCTAAGTTCATTTCAGGTGCAATTTAAAAATAAAATTTAATCATTTTCTAGATACCATAAGATTGTCTTCTGGTCCAGATATTTGAAGATATATAAAAGTCAAAGTAACAGGACTATATATTTTATGGGAGTGTGCTGTTAATTCCATAACACCTCTAGAGTCTTTCTATTGGCTTATAAGACCAAAAGGAAGTGGAAAGAGAGGTGCAGGACCAATTGGCTCAGCTCTCATTGGTTTACAGATCTGTGCCCACATCTTAGTAAAGTGGGAAGTTTCATAGTGAATGTGAACCCTACCTGAAATCCATCCATGCCAGATACATCTGAAGAGAGGGCATAACCAGAGGTGAAGATTTGCATGATAGGAAGATTACATGGGTCCCAACAAAACTCATAGAGGATGTCATTTTTCATCCAAATGCTGTGTTTAAATCAGTTCATAATAACTGTTAGTAGAAAAAGATAAAAGTATATCTTTTTCCTTCAAACAACTTGATAAAATCCCACATGAACATCCAAATAGAGTTTCAGGTATGTCAGGAAGCCCACTTTAAAGAAATACATAAGAAGCAGTTCTTCATTCAGTCCATTTGGACCACAAAGTCTAACAATTCACTTCGTGGGCTGAAATAACTAAGATGAGCTGTCTGCATTAATCAAACTACATAAGAAATGGACAAGAGTCTGCTGGGTGCTGTGTAAAGAGAGACACTGACAATCGAAGCTAGAGAGTTTTAATGAGGAGACTTAATTAAGATACACATCATCTTCAGAAATGTAAGCCTTTAATTTTCAGAAAACCACTGCCAACCTCAGCTCATCTGTGCTAATTAGCAAAGACTGGGAATTCTGAAAATCAGGCTCTTAGGGAAAGGTATGCTACAGAGAGACTTTACAGAGCACTACCCGGAGAGTACACTGTTGTGACTCTGATCCTATCATAGAGACTTTTGTAGATTTTGGCAGGAACAGGATTTTAAATATACCTGGCTAAATCGCCCATGAAGCGCATTGTTCTCTAAACATCCTGACACTTGGGAACCTTAAGAACACCAGAGACAAGGACTCATTATGCTCTGTGGCTGTTCTACCAATTGTTGAATAGCTCAATTTAATTGAATGTATTGTCTTAGGCTAAGCCAAATCTGTCTCTTTGAGGTTTTCATTTACCATTTAACTCTTACTCTCTGAAATTATGCAGATGAAGACTAACCCACATTTCCGTGTCTCTCTCTCTCTGTTAGATTTTCTCCTTTCCAACAGAATTCTCTGCTGTCTCCATTGTTTTTTGATAACTCCATTACAGACCTTACCACCATCCTGGGCAGCCTCCTGGAAGAAACTCAGTTGCTGTCCTTCTTGAAAGTTGGTGCCTCAGAGTGTGATCTATTCAATGTGTCATATAGTAGAACTCTGCCTCTGGTCCTCTGGACAATTAAATTCTTTAATTGCTACCTAAGTTTGTATTAACATTTTGGCAGTTACAGTATGCTGTTGGCTGGTTTTGAACTTGCAATCAACTAAAACACCTGTCTTTTTCATGAACAGCTATTGAGCTAGGTTCCTCTATATTTTGTGCTTCATCAGTTGATTTTTAATTTAAGTCCAAATTTATTTAGTCTCTAGTAAACAAATGATCAATGCCCACTTGCAGAAAAATTAGAAAATATGGCAAGATAAGCAAGATGAGCAAGCATAAAAGTTAAGTATAAATCATCCCTATATTCCAAACATATGAAGATAACCACTCTTGACATTTTGATATATACTTATCAGTATGTTTTTCTGTGCATACACACAATGGCTGCTGGGTATTTATGGTTATTTTTGTGCACACATACATGGAATGTAATTATTTATACTCTTATGTACTTGTCATTTTCTGTAAATGCTATAAAAATATTATTATATATTTTCATTTAAAATTGCCTCAAGAATTTCATTTTTACATGTGCTGTTATTTCATTTACTATGGCTGTGTAATAAACCACTTCAAAATGTAGTGACTTAACAACATTTATTTTGTTCATAATTCTGCAATTTTGCAGACTCAGCAACTTGTCTCTGTTCTTTTAAACTAGCTGTAGTGGCTTAAAGAGTGGAGGCTGGAATCAGTTGTGAAATCTACAGTGGCAACGTACTCCCCACCTTCCCTTCTCTCTAGTGGAACCCTAGTGCTTGTCTTGTAGCCTTAAAAAATTTAAAAACTATAGAATGGAGTCTTAAATCATCTGGAATTTCTCACATTACTAGCAGATGCCAGCTGTTAACAGGAACCTAAGCTAGGGATGTCTGTTACAACACTTACTTGTGACCTTGCCACATCGCTGGGCCTTCGTACAACATGGTAGCTGGGTTTCGAAGGAGAAATATCCCAAAAAAAGAGACAGCCAAGTGGAAGTCATGTTGCCTTTTTTGACCCAGCTTTAAAATCACCCAACGTCACTTTCATTATAGTCTATTCATTGAGGGAGTCACAAAGTGACTTTTTGTTTACTTTTTAATTTCTTTTAGTACTAGTATATTTGAATATTTGTATATGCCTACTAGTAACTTTAGAAGTTGTTTTCATTCAATTTCCTACAATTATGTACTCTCTGAGACTTTTATCTTTATCTTTGAACGTATCTCATGGATATAACTCCTAAGTATTTTATAATTTAGATTATTATTGTTAACGAGCTATATTTTTCATAGTAGGTTATATTCGTTTCTTGATAATACATAGGAAAACCATTATTTTTAACAATTCTTTCTTATCCAGCCCCTCACTGAATTATTTCAAATCTAGTTGTTTTCATTTTGAATCCTCTGTGTCCTATATAGGCAATCAAAATTATCGACACCACATATATTGATAACATTGTCTTCACTTTCCTAGTATTTAGAAAATTTATACATTATGTTAGAATGTTTACAATACATATATTAGTCTGAATATCTAAAGCAATGCTAAATAATAATGAAGATAATATGCCTACTTTTATTTTCTAATGAATGAGTTCATGAGAATGCAACTAGAATTTCACCTGTGCAAAATAAAAATTCTTACTGTGCTCATTTCCTTCGGTTCTTCATAAGTTTTTCTTCTATTCCCAGATTATTAACCATAAATGCTGTTTTAATTTTTTTGACTTATGATTCACAAACCATATCATTGTCTTTTGAAGTATACAATAAATAGTTTTAGTATAGTTTGGTGCAAAAGTAATTACAGTTTTTGCCATTTAGATTGATACTGTGAAATTGGTTCCATTAAGACTCTTTTTCTTCATAAATTATCCAGTCTCGGGTATATCTTAATCAGCAGTGTGAAAACTAATACAGTCTTTAAAGTTGGAAATACTAGACTGAATTAAATGATAACGTATTTATGTGAAATGCCCAGAATAGACAAATTACTTTTAATGGCAAAAACCGTAACTACTCTTGCACCAACCTAATATAGTGACAAAGTTGTGCAACCGTCACTATTATCTACTTCCAAGACATTTTTGTCACTACAAAAATAAACCATTGATTGGTAATCAGTTCCCATTCCCCACATCCCTCATCCCTTGGGAATCTGTAATCTACTTTCTATCTGTATGGATTTGTCTATTCTGGAAGTTTCATATAAAGGTTAAGATATACCTGAGACTGGGTAATTTATAAAGAAAAAGAATCTTATTTGACTCACAATTTTACGTGGCTGGAGAGGCCTCACAATCATGGCTGAAGGTGAAAGGCATGTCTTGCATGGTAGCGGGCAAGAGAGAATGACAGCCAAGCAAAAGGAGAAACCCCTTAAAAAACCATCAGATCTCATGAGACGTATTAACTACCACGAGAACAGTATGGAGAAAACTGCCCCCATGATTAAATTATCTCACACTGGGTCCCTCCCACAACATATGGAGATTATGCGAGCTAAAATTCAAGATGAGATTTGAGTGGGGACACAACCAAACCATATCATTCCACCCTGGTTCCTACCAAAATTCATGTCCTCACATTTCAAAACAAATCATGCCTTGCCAACAATCCCCCAAAGTCTTAACTCATTTCAGCATTGACTCAAAAGTCCACAGTCTGAAGTCTAATCTGAGACAAGGCAAGTCCCTTCTGCCTATAAGCATGTAAAATCAAAAGCATGTTAGTTACTTCCTAGATACAATGAGGGTACACACATTGGATAAATATAGCCATTCCAAATGGGAGAAACTGGGCAAAATAAAGGGGCTAAAGGCCCCATGTAAGTCTGAAATCTAGTGGGGCAGTCAAATCTTAAAGCTTCAAAATGATCTCCTTTGACTTCATGTTTCACATCCAGGTCATGCTGATATATGAGGTAGGTTCCCATGGTCCTGGGCAACTCTGCCCCTGGGGCTTTACAACCTCCTTTCCAGCTGCTTTGAGTGTCTGCAGCTTTTCCAGGTGCACAGTGCAAGCTGTCAGTGGATCTACCGTTCTGGGGTCTGGAGGACCATGGCTCTCTTCTCACAGTTCCACTAGGCAGCGCCCCAGTGGGGACTCTGTGGGGGTGTCAGCCCCACATTTCCCTTCCGCATTTCTTCTAAGAAGATGTTTTCCATGAGGGCCCTGCCCCTGCAGCAAACTTCTTCCTAGACATCTCGGTGTTTCCACACAGCCTCTGAAATCTAGGCGAAATCTAGCCACAGTCTGAGCTGTACCTTTACTCCTTTTAGCCGTGGCTAGAATGGCTGGGACACAGGGCACCAAGTCCCTAAGGTGCACATAGCAGGGGGCCCTGGGGCCACCCCACAAAACCATTTTTCCCTCCTAAGCCTCTGAGCTTATGAGAGGAGGGGCTGTTGCAAAGGTCTCTGACATACCCTTTGAGGAGACACTTCCCCCATTGTCTTAACGATTAACATGTGACTTCTCATTACTTATGCAAATTTCTGCAGTGGGCTTGAATTTCTCCTCAGAAAATGGGTTTTTATCTTCTATCATATCATGACGCTGCAAATTTCCCAAACTTTTATGCTCTATTTCCTTTTTAAAATTGAATGCTTTTGACAGCACCAAAGTTACCTTTTGAATGCTTTGCTGCTTAGAAATTTCTTCCGCCAGATACCCTAAATTATCTCTCTCAAGTTCAAAGTTCTACAGATCTCTAGAGCAGGGGCAAAATACCACCAATCTCTTTGCTAAAGCATAGCAAGAGTCACCTTTACTCCAGTTCCTCATTTACTCCCAACAAGTTCCTCATTTCCATCTGAAACCACCTCAGCCTGCATTTCATTGTCTATGTTATTATCAGCATTTTGTTCAATCCATTCAACAAATCTCTAGGAATTTTGAAAGTTTCCTACATTTTCCTGTCTTCTTATGAGCCCTCCAAACTCTTTCAACCTCTGCTGTTACCCAGTTACAAAGTCACTTCCATGTTTTTGGATATCTTTACAGCAGTGCCCCACTACCTGGTACCAGTTTACTATATTAGTCCATGTTCACACTGCTGATTAAGACATACCTAAGACTGGGTAATTTATAAAGAAAAAAGGGTTTAAGGACTCACAGTTCCACGTGACTGGGGCGGCCTCACAATCATGGCAAAAGGTGAAAGGCACGTCTTACAATGTGGCAGGCAAGAGACAATGAGAGCCAAGCAAAAGGGGAAACCCCTTATAAAACATTTCATGAGACTTATTCACTACCATGAAAACAGTATGGAAGAAACTGCCCCAATGATTCAATTATCTCCCACTGGGTCCCTCCCACAACACGTGGGAATTATGGGAGCTACGATTCAAGATGAGATTTGAGTAGAGACATAATCAAACCGTATCAGAGACTTTTCTGAATTCTAATTCATTCAGATTATGTGACTAGATGAATGTTGATTAGTTTTATAACTATGCCCCTATGTCTTAAATTACTGATATATTTTAAACACAAAGTGTCAATTATTTGCTCAACTTCTATGTAGGAACTATTTGTTACATTTGCATAACAAGCTCACAATTTACTCATTTCTAGAGCCATGTTGCCTGCATATCTCTATTTTGCCTTTAAGTATGTACTGAAAGACTAAATGATTAGCTAAACACATGATACACTGTCTGTGCTATGCCAACCAAAATCTTGTAAATGACAAAACTAGGGGGTTTTGGCAAAGTATATTCTGAGTAATTACATATGAACTTATATTAATCAGTGTACCCTTCTCTGTGTGGGAATAAATCACCCCTTTCATAACGCCAATTCAGACTCTTTCATTAGTATTAACCACAAGCCTACTGATTCACAGTTTTCAGAACAAAGTGTTTTTAAAACTTAAATCATTCAAGTTTTTCCCTTCCTCTAAACTCTGTAATCTTTCCTTTTTTCATAGTATCTAAAAAAGTCACAGATAATGTGGCAATTGCTAAATCTCAACTTCAGTGTCTGCTTTGTAAACACTGCAGCCTGGCTGAAGAAGCAATGAAAAGGAGAACAGTATAATTCACATTCATCTATCAAGTTGCTGGTGGTTCTCAAGACATAGTTTACGGAAACTTTCATATTGAATTTTATTATAATCAATAATTCAATTTAGCCTTCTTCTCCCAATTTGGTTGCTATAAATTATAATGAAAAAGAGTCATGGACTAATAACACGTTAGGTAAAAATTTAATTAGTATCTACATGGAGATTTATAATTAATACGGTCATAGGATCATAAACATTTGTGAAATCTTGTTGAGGGCGTGCATATGCAAATCTGCAAATATGTAAACAAGGACACCTTTACTCGATGTGAAGTTCATGAATGTTTCATGGATTCTTGAGTGACAGAAGCTTTCAGGAACAGTTTTTCTCTGATTTCCATTGCCTGCAAACAGCACACACTGGTAACAATTTACTGCAAGCTTTGTCTCTCACCATCTAATTAATGGAAAATGAATATAAACCTGAGTATATTCAACCACTGAAGAAAATTAAAAAGACACTAACTACTAAAGAGAAAAAAAAATTGTAATAGCTTATATAAGACCAACTTTGTTGTTTATTAAATTACCTGTATTTAAAGAAATCTGTTAAGATAAATATAAGCTTGATGGTGAACTAAATGTTTTATTTTCTATTTATGAATATGATGGACAGGAACTGCTACAAAACAGAAGAAAGATAAATTCTTAAAATATTCAATTCTAGAATGTGTCCATGACCTTTTGTGCCTTATGCCACACAATGAATTATTCATAGAACATTGATAACTACGTGACATACAGACTATACACAGTGGATCAAAGCATTGAGCTGGAAGATGGAAGATTTTAATTCTCATTTTGGCTCTCCAACTAACCATGTGTCCCTGGACAATACATTCATTCATTCATCCACTCAATAAAATTTTTGAAACTTCTGCCATGTGCTATGTACTCTACCAGGCAACAGAATATAGTAATTAACAAGACAGCAAAATGTCCCTGATTTCAAAAAGCTTAAGTTCAATCATTTATCCTCTATTCAAGACTTTTACTTTCTAGTCAAGACACACAATTCCTTTGTCTCAAGTGTTCTCATTTATAAAATGAAAAAATTGGATTGCAGTATTTATAAAATCCCATCAAAGACTCTTGAGTCTTCATTAATAAAACATGTGCTTTCGCTCATGTTCTCAATAATGACTGTAGGTTGTCCTGGGTTGTCTATATACCAGGTTTCAAGACCTCCACATGATCACTAGCAACTATTTCTTGAGCAAATTGACATTTTTGTTATGTGGTCTATCAAAACACCATCACAATTCATGTTGAACAACACAGGTGTCCATTCCATAAGCACAACCTCTTGAAGTTCCTTTTCAAACTTCAGAGCATTCCAACCAATGTGGATGAGTTACATCTGTGCGTGTGAGGAGACAGCGATTTCCTCCAGCTTCAGGGTGTTCTGATAAAAGTATGGGAAACTGGAGCATGTGGCTTGTGCTCTCCAAAAGTGAGCATCTTTATCTACTGCTCTTCATGTACTGCATGTATATATCATTTTCTAGGTGTACCATGATGTAAAAGAAATTGGGAACTATTGATCTAACCAACTAAGTTATAAAATTAAAAATGCTAATATTACAATTTAGGTAAAGAAATAATTAAATTAAAGAACTGAAGAAAAACAGGAAAAAGGGTATGGTCAAGTTCTAAAAAGTCTTTTGTATCACCAAAACAAATTTATTGTTATGTGAATAAAATTGAAACCAATAGATCTTAGACTTCAGGGAGTACAAAATTATACATAAATATCACATTCAATTTAAAGTGAAGTAAGTGGGCACCTTTTGAAAAGTCTAATGGAAAGTCATAAATTCATCATTTCACTTTATAAGGCAGTATCCCCTTCCCCTTTATTTAATATGTTTATAAATATAATGATCTAAAGCACCTATAGATTCTATATTTGTAAATTCAATTAATATATATTACCAAAACCAAATCCCACTGATTGCATATGGAGCCCTAAGGGAACAATATTTTAAAGCTTTCTTTTTCTCACTTAAATATAAATAAATAAGTTAGATCAAAGCCCTGATTTATACAAGTCCTGTTGATGCCACAACCCCTCCAGTTGCTCAAATCTGTTGACCTCCCCATATGCAGCCATTGCCATAAGTCAAGCTTTCATATCTGTCATCTAATCTACCTCCTCATTGTTTCAAAAATGCATCTCTATCCTCTGCAAGACATTTTAAAGGAACCTCTTTGCCTACATAATGATTTGCACTGAAGGAATGTAAAAACTACCATAATCTCAAATTGTTTTAGGAGAGATTTGTTACATATCTCAAACAGATTTTCTTTAAAAGTATGTAATACTGGTCAGCCAAATAAAGTCTAAATTTCTTGGTATGGCGTGTAAGATACATCTTGATCTGGACTTAGCAAATCTCTTTAGTCTCATCTTCTCCCATCCCTATTTCAAACAATTCTAAACTGTCCATAGTTCTTCCAAGTATTGGTGCATCAAATACTGGGTGCATTTGAACGTGCCTTTCTTTTGCCTATAGCCACCTATCTCTATTTGTGATATTCTTTAGTTGTATTTCTCAAATAATCACAGATAAAGTTAATCATTTCTCCCATGCTTTATATCTGCTGCTCTTACAACAGAGTTAAAAGTATGTGTATGTCCATCTTATCTACCAAACTAAACTCTCTTTGAATATATAGATTGCGTATTGCATCTTACTCACCAGCATATATTAGGTAGACAATAAATATTTGTTAAATTAAAGAAAATTCTTTCCTATAAAGGTATTCATAATATTCTTTGCAACCTTGGAAATCAAATTATAGTTGAGGATTCTTATAAAATTATATGTCAACTTGAAAAAATATTACAAGATTAATAACATATTAGCTCAATGTAATAAAGGAAGAATTTGCAGTTACAATGCCTATATTCAAAATTACCTTATCTTTTTCAGCAATGACGGTGAAACAGTCAGTGTGCTCAGTAGTGAGAATTGAAAAATAAATAACAAACTATCACTAGAACCTTCAGTTCAAAACTGTATGTGGTCATCTATAGTTATGATGTCTACTCAAACTTTACTCAAATATTATGAAAATCAAAGAAAAAATGCCAGTTTCAGGATTACCAATTATTGCAACTAATAGAAATCAATATCAGTATCTAGAATGAAATGAATATGAACTGTTAAATTTTTACTGTGTCAGTTAATGTCATACCTTGCCGTTGTTTCACAAAATAAACTCAGTCTGCAATAACACAGCATGTGCTTTAAATTTCCAAGAAAAATTATTTTAAATTTAAACTCTATACCTATGAATAACAGGAAAGCTATCTCCAAATGAAGCTCCTGGCAAACTAGCTAAAATCATCTTTATTAAAAGTAAACTTTGTGCAAAGAGAGCTTTTACTTCCCAATATTTCCAGGAAAAACAAGCATCAATATCTCTTCTGAAGGCACCAACATGATTCATGTTTCTGAGTCAATCATTGCAGCCAAGAAAACTAAATGAGTTAATTAGTCAGACAGGTTACATCTCCATCCATGAAGAGAGAGCAGTAAGGTCAAGAGGTCATGCATACCTAAATCCCATGGACTAAGGGTGGACCCTTCCAAGTATACTCAGGTCACTGGTATTCAAAGAAAATAAAAGAGATGCTGAAAAAAAATTAAAATGCAAGTTCACTATAGAATAAGGACAGAGAAAACCTCAAAATCAGTATTAGTCTATGCTCTCCCTTCAGCATTATTCTTTACTAAGAATATGCTGATTATTGTGCTATCAGATGTTCTAGATATGGCAAATAATATCTTATTATAATTGTGAAAACAAGTTTGACCTCATAGACTCCACGGAATTACCTTAAAAACCTCCAGGGATACATGAACTATTTTTTGAGAGTCACTGTTTTAGATAATGCTTCTCAAATTTTAATGTCTATATAAATCACCTTGGGATTCTGATAAAACGTAGACTATGATTTAGTTGATGAGAGATGGGACCTAACACTCTTCATTTCTAGGAAGTTCCTGGGCAATATCAATGCTGCTGGTTCATGGACCACTCTCTGAGTGGCAAAATTTAAACAATGAGGACACAATCGACTCACATAAATGAAACTCCAGAGGCAGAGAATAATTCTCTCTATCTTCTCACTGCCATTCAGCGTCACTTTTGTTCTAAGGTTGATATCATCTTTGATCATAAGATATCTGCAAGAAATATTCATGTCCAGTGAGAAAGAACACTTCTCACCCTCAGTGAACCAGAGGCTTGAGCTTATATTCCCTGAACCTCTCTTGAAACAGTTCCTGCAAACAGAAAAACGCCACGTGCTGATTGATTGACTCAGATGGCTGGGGTACCTGAGCCATTCATTACGGCAGAAGCAACTGATTTACTAATTAGCTGAAAAGTGAAATGGTGAGATACAACATTTAGCCAACAAATTATACTTCAGTTTAGCATAAAATATATAGGAGATAACATTTATGAAATAAATATTGAGAAACAAGAAAAACAGATATGGAAATTACAAACAACACAAAAAAGAAAGGAATAGAATGAATAAAGAGATGGCATATTAAAGAATTAGATGAAAAACTATTCTTACAAGAAATTTAAGACTCTAGAAAATGGAGGGCTAATTGTAAAATTGTGTAAAGTTAAACACTTTTTTAATGTTTAAGAAAAATGAAGTAAATAAAATGCAGCAAACAATAAAGGAGGAGAAAATATGACAAATAGAAAATACAAAATAAGACAAAGGATATGGGAGAGATTTAATATTTTACATGACAGGAATCTTGAAAATAAAGCAACAGAAAAGGAAAGTGATACATCCTCATGTTATTTTCAATACAGTTTTGTGCTTTGATTTTTAAATAAAGTACATTTTAAAATAACAGTTTCTTAAAATACCAATAAGATGGAGAAAATATAAAATATTTTATGCTTTTTAGCAGAAATGTAGTTTCTAAGAGTAAGTGAAAATCCTACAGAATAAACATCACAAAATTATACTGAATGTCTAAAACAGAACTTAAACAAACGAAAAGCATTTCATGTTCCGAGCTGCAAAAAAAGGACACTAGAAAGTTCTTTTCACAATAATGCCATTTTTATAAATAACCCTCAGGACTGTCAAACTTGATAAAACGGTAGCAATTTTTCAAAGAATAATATAATAGAACTCTACAATAACAATATAAATGGAAGAAAAGAAGAGACAATTTTGAAAACTACATCAAATGATTACAATCTTAAGTTGCCAGGTATTATAAGATCTTAATAAACTGTGTAGAACACACATATAGGGAAATATAAATGAAATAAATGAAATGTCCAGAAGCAGATTTATTTAGTGTTTGCTAAAAGAGGCATTTCTAAATCTCAGTATAAGATTGGATGATTAAACAACTCTTTTTGTAACAGCTGGTCGAATCATTAGAAAAATGATTAACTTTCTTATACTATTTAGAGAAACAAATTCCAGAGATTTTCCAATGAACTAAAAGTACCAAAAAAAAGTCTAGACATTTCAAGCAGGGGGAATTTAATATAGGGAATTGTTTTTTCCAATCATGAAATAGCTAAAAGCCAAAAGCGTGATACAAAATGTAGCAACAAAATAAAGCTGTTATTACTCACTTGTGATTAATGGATAAAGAGTGGTGGCAGTCTTATCAAGGCCTAACGTCCAAGATAAAAGAAAGATTGCCAAGAAAAGATTGTTGTGTTAACTTTAAAAAATTAATTTTTTATATGCAAAAAATATCAACAATCAAAATGAGGGTAATAAAATGGAGAAAAATATTTGTAATATATGTAATATCTTTAATACGTTAAGAATTATAAAGAAAATTTGCAAAAGAAGAAATGTAAAAAATTACTTTTCCATGTTCAATCTTATGCACTAGAAATAAAACAATGCAAATTAAATCAGAGCAACTTATATTAACTGAATAAATATTATGCTGATTTAAAATTAATAACCACAATAAAATGTAGACCATGAGTTTTTTTAATAGTAGATGTAATTTTATTTTGTAGGGTATAAAGATATTTAATCATAACAGGATATTGAAAAGGAAAAACTCCAAGCCCACTTTGTAAATAATAATCTTAAGCCTGGAGACTTAAGCTGGAGACTCTCTCTCAAAAAAAAAAAAAAAATTATATTTAAATTTAGAAATAAAGTTCACACCTTTGGCTTCCCAATATATACAGTATATAGAGATGATCTTCTAGCCAGGGTCTCTGCAGTTCCTACATCTAGTTGTGAATTCAGTTTTTCTGATTGATACTTACACCTTCTTTAGTATTTTCAGTATGATGATCAGAGTGATTGCAAGATGGTGATCATAACTTCATTCTCAAGATCTGAGGGTTGCAGTAGTCTTTCCTTAATCCCTAGCACTGGTTGTTGCAAGTATCATGAGGGTTTCCAAAGAATCAGTTGAATTTCATCCATACGTCTTCCTGCCCCTATTGTGTATCAATATCCTACTTTTAATTAATACTCTAGGATAACACATCAGCACCCATGGTAACACTATCCTTTTGCTGATATGTACTACTGTAATTATATGTAAACCTGTTTAATCCAAAATATATATCTTTTTTCATTTTTAGTGTTTTTTTATTGTTGCTGTTTTGTTTTGTTTTGTCCTGTTTTTGAGATAGTTCTGCTCTTGTTGCCCAGGCTGTAGTGCAATGACGTGCGACCTTGGCTCACTGCAACCTTCGCCTCCCAGATTCACACCATTCTCCTGCCTCAGCCTCCCGAGTAGCTGGGATTACAGGTGCCTGCCACCATGCCCGGCTAAATTTTTGTATTTTTGGTAGAGATGGGTTTCACCATGTTGGCCAGGCTGGTATCGAACTCTGGACCTCAGGTGATCCACGCACCTCAGCCTCCCGAAGTGCTGGGATTACAGGTGTGAGCCACCGCATCCAACCTAGTTTTTAGTTTTATGAGTACATACCAGGTATATAAATATTTATGGACTACATGAGATACATTTCATTGCAGGCATGCAATGCATAATAACATCAGGGTAATAGGGTGTTCATTACCTCTAGCATTTATCATTTCTTTGTGTTACAAGCATTCCAATTATACTCCTTTAGTTATTTTTAAATGTATTTTGGTTGACTGTAATCACTCTGTTGTGCTATCAAATACCAGATCTTATTCATTCTAACTATATTTTTGGACCCAGTAACCATCCTCACTTGCCCCCACACTCACTACCCTTCCCAGCCTGTGGTAACCGACATTCTACCCTCTATCTCCAATTCAACATAAACGTCTTTTGAAGAATGATAGAATCTGTCCAACTAATTAACCTGCTAGTAGGTAGCTTATTGGACCACTAAAATATAGGGCTTGTTAAGTAAGAGCCCATATGGTATCCTGATCTTTCATAAACAACCTGATCACCATTGGATCTACTGAGTCATAAGGGCTAAGAAGCACAGTGCTTGTACAGCACCCTTTTATTGGTCTTGGTGCCTCTAAAGGTGAGTGGTCCTTCAAATCATCAGTCAGATAGGTTTGATAAGTATATACATAAATATGATAAACTAGTAACCCTCTTCACATAACTTTCACCTACTTGCAGAATTAACAAATGCTGTCTTACACCCATACACTTTTGCTCCCACTGAATTATTATATGCTTCCCAAAGTTCTATTATATTTATTCTGAAACCTGCTTGTGCTTTCATCTATAATTACATAAGTTAGTTAACTATCATGTAAGCTAGTGAAATATGTATGTAAAAAAGGAATTTGATTCTATAAAACCTAAGTTGAATATATGGAAATGTCCAAGTAACTTAAATTACTTTAAAAAATTATAATCAATTACATATAAGACAATAATAAAAGTGGAGAAAATCTGGATTTCTGTAAAGACCTCCACACTTAAATTTCTTTGAAAGTACTTCTAAGTACTCACCCAGTTTATAAAAGCTGGATGTGGTTATGAAAAAATACAATAATAGTCTAACCAAATAGTAATCTAAACAAATCAAAGGCACAAAGAAAGCCTTTACTCTATATCAAAATTTGATGAATAAACGTACATTTTTACTTTAACTTACTGAATTTTTGCCTCATTGAATTATACAAGTCTGTATGTTGTCATCAAAACAAGAAGTGGTCCTACAATCATTGTACCTCTTTCTTTTCTTTTTTTTTTTTTTTTTTTTTGAGACGGAGTCTCGCTCTGCCACCCGGGCTGGAGTGCAGTGGCGCCATCTCGGCTCACTGCAAGCTCCGCCTCCCGGGTTCACGCCATTCTCCTGCCTCAGCCTTCCGAGTAGCTGGGACTACAGGCGCCCGCCACTACGCCCGGCTAAATTTTTTTTTTTTTTTTTTTTTTTTTTAAATTTTTAGTAGAGACGGGGTTTCACTGTGTTAGCCAGGATGGTCTCGATCTCCTGACCTCGTGATCCGCCCGCCTCGGCCTCCCAAAGTGCTGGGATTACAGGCGTGAGCCACCGTGCCCGGCCACTTCTTTCTTAAAGTAGGTGATACAAGGTGGAACCACTTGCACTTGGGAAAATATATCCCAGTGTATACTCTTACTCACTGGTCTTCCAGAAGCTTCACTGAGGCTGCAGGAACTTAATTTTCATGGTTATTATTTCCTATCCTTTGATACATACTTGTCCTACCTAGGCATCTGGGACATAAGCAACTTCTCATTCTCCAGGTATTGTCAGTCTAATGTCATCAGTGGACCAAAGTGACAATCTATAGGATGATGAGATAATTAGTTCCCACAGACTACACCTTTCATGAATCCTTGAGACAAGACTGAATTTGTATTACTCTCCTTGTTCAATGTAATAAAACTCACTCTGAAGGGTTTTCGTTTTTGTTTTTGTTTTTGTTTTTGTTTTTGTTTTTTTTGCCATTGGGCAAGATTAAACATTATTTCCAAGGTTAAAAATCTGTTTACCCACTATTTGCCACAGTTGGTAAAAATTTCCTCAGCAAGGAAATCCACCAGCTTGACAACATTTATAATAATCCACTAACATTATCCAAAATGCATTCATCTTCAGCACCTGCTGAATCAGGTGGTTAAACAGGGGCGTAATAAGAATCACCAAAACTGCAACTTTTAAGTATTGATATTACTTTTGATATTGTATCGCTTTTGCAAAGAATAAAAGCTCTAGGATCTTCCCTTGCTCCACACTATCCCTTTCTCCTTAAGTCAGGGAACCAAGTGAGGAGTTTGTCATTTACTTTATCATTTTGTTGGCTGATAATTTTATTTCTGTCCACAAGTAAGATTATGAGTAGCCTTGCCTTAGGAAAAACAGTCAATAAATGATTTTTTAAAGATGTTGTAACTCACCATTTATTTCTCATGGCCTACAGGAAGAGAGTGTGGTCTTGTTCTTCTTTGGAGATAAACTTAGGGGATAATTCACACACAATCTGCTAAAACGTTTAGGTTAGTTTTGCTAGTAATGTTAACAAGTTTTACTGGTGGACTTTCATATGGGATTTAAGGGACATACCTACCTAGTAGATAAATACTGTGTCTGTGGCTTGAGAAAGTTTGCAGTTCAGGAGAGAGGTTAGTGGAAACCAGTTCTTTTGCTTTGTACATGTAAAATTTTCGATGCCTATTAGATGTTTAAATTTCTAGATGCAAGTGGCACATCATATAATCTGGAGTTCTGGGATGTTTGGAACGAAAGATACAAATTTGACAGTCAATCTAAAGTAGATGGTATTCAGAGGCATAGCACTGAAAAAAAAAATTATCTGTGGAGAAAGAAAAAAGAGCCAAAATTCAATCACTGGGACATCTCATTGTTCAGAAATCAGTCACAAAAGAAACCAGCAACGTTGGATGAGAAGTAGAAGCCACTGAGGTGTAGTAGCAGAGAAGTTAAGAAAATAAGGTGATCCAAGAAGTCAATAATGGTTAACTGTCTATTGCTACTGAAAGATGAAGATGAAGACAAAGGAGTTATCAAGAGATTGGCAACATGCAAGAGTTCTTTCACTGCAAAGTTGAAAAAAAAAAACAAAACAGTTCATTTGGAGTTTTTGAAGTAAAAATGAAAAGTGAGAATGTGGAGATAGTAAAAATAGCTTTTAAAATAAGATGCTGTGAAAAGTTGCAAAAAATTATGGTGGAAATTGAGTAGTGTGTAAAGTCAAAAAAAGGATAGCTTTATTTTCTTAAGTTTGCAATGATAAAGATGTATTTATGCTGACATAAGCTGAAATTTTAAATTATTAAAGCTGAGCAGATGTTAGCTAGATAAGGAATGACGAGAATCTCTTCTGAGAGAGCAATGTGTAAGAAAGTGAAAAGAAGCTTAATACAGTCAGTCCTCCAAATCCAAAAGTATTCATGAATTTGGATTGATTGAACACATTGAGACAAAAAATAATAAATAGTTGCATCTGTACTGAATATGTACAGACTTTTTTTATTCCTAAATAATACAGTACAAGAGTGTTTACATACAATTTACATTGTATTAGGTATTATAGGTAATGTAGAAATGATTTAAATTATATGAGACAATGTATGTAGGTTATATGCAAATACCTACCATTTTATATAAGGGACTTGAGCGTCCATGAATTTTGGTATCGCTGAGGATCCTGGAAGCAACCCACTACTGGTTATTTACCCAAAGAAAAGAAACTCAGAATATAAAAAATACCTTCATCCCCTGTTTATTGCAATACTGTTCACAATAGCAAAGACAGAATCAGCCTAAGTGTCCATCAACACAAATAGGCAAAGAAAACACGGCTGGGCGCGATGGCTCATGCCTATAATCCCAGCACTTTGGGAGGCCAAGGTGGACAGATCACAAGGTCAGGAGATCGAGACCATCCTGGCTAACACGGTGAAATCCCGTCTCTACTAAAAGATAGAAAAAATTCACCGGGCTTGGTGGTGGGCATCTGTAGTCTCCAGTTACTCAGAAGACTGAGGCAGGAGAATGGCGTGAACCCAGGAGGCCGAGCTTGCAGTGAGCCGAGACTGTGCCACTGCACTCGAACCTGGGCAACAGAGCGAGACTCCATCTCAAAAAACAAAAAGAAAAGAAAATATGATATATATACATAATGGAATACTATTTGGCCCTGAAAAATGAATGAAATCATGTCATTTGCAGCAACGCGGATGGACCTGGAGGTCATTATGTTAAGTGAAATAAGCCAGGCACAGAAAGACAAACATTGCATGTTCTCACTCATATGCAGGAGTTAAAAAACTGAGTCTCATGGACTTAAAGAATAGAATAATAGTTAACAAAGGCTTGAAAGAGTGTGTGGATGGGGGAATGAAGAGTGGTTGGTTAATGGGTACAAACATACAGAAAATTAGAAGGAATAAGTTCCAACGTTTGATAGAAGAGTAGAGTGTATATAGTAACCAACTATAGTTAACAACAAAGTATTATGTATTTCAAAATAGTTAGAAGACTTGAAATGCTCCCAACACATAGAAATGATTAATACTCAAAGCGATGAATATCCTAAATACCCTGACTTGATCATTACATATTCTGTGCAAGTACCAAAATATCACATGTACCCATAAATATATACAAATATTACATGCCAATCAAATAATTTTTAAAATAAAGAAGTAAAAACTGGCCAAATTGCCTAGAGCTTAGAGAGAAGTGTGAAACAAGAATTAGATGTAGGGAGGGATAGTGGTGTGCTCTTATGCCCAGTTTCTTATGCCTGATTTCTGAACTGGCTCTGAGGAAGAAAAGCACAAATTTGCAAACAATTTGCAAAGAATAATGAAATATATAATACTCTGCTATAAATTCCATATAGCAAATTAGTTCTCACAGAGTGATTTTATTGATTTTTGCTGAACTCTTATGTTCTACGACTGCAATTATCAAGTGTAGCTTCAACACTAATGTTGGTTATTTTCATTTCCATTAACTAGTAAGCCAAAAGGGAAATGAAGATACACATCTGAACCTTATTTGTTGGTCAATGACATAAAGGCCTTCCTTTTTGAATTATAGCATAGTTTTCCCAAACTGGAAACTTTTTTTTTATTTTTTGTGATATTCACAATGTAACAGGAACAGACATGACACTTTTAAAAGTTTCATCTGTATTATTAAGAGAGCCTCTCTTTCACACTATTGTGTAGGGGCCATACGATATACTTTCTTTTATCACTTTCTTATGTCTATACAGTCAACAAAATAGTAAATCAAGTTCTGATTTTTAGTATTTGCCAACTCCTGTGGAGTAAATATTCCCACCATGGCCAATTTTAAGAGATCAACATATCATCACAAAATGCTGAGTTGGAAAGAGCTGCCAGTAACACTCCATTAGATGATATTTCCATGACACAGACACAATGGGTGTAAGTAACCTCAAGATAATAATAAAGTATAGCCAAATAATTATGAAGTGATGAGTTCTGAGTATTTATTACTTTTGTTTGTTATAGAATCTACTTGATGTTAAGTTTATATAATTATCTTAAAATAATATCTGGGTTTAACAACCAGCTCACAAAATTTCTCAAAGTTTAGCTCTTGCAAGTTGATACAAGTCAGCTCCTTCATACTGTCATGTAGAGGCCATAAGACACAATGCCTCACAGGCCATATTAAAAATGTTGGGCATCAAACTATGTACAAATGTTGTGTTTTAAACATTTAAAAGTAGAGTAATAAGAAAAATGAAGACCACAAAAATATATTAATATTGGTCTCTTAATACTTCAACAAAACAGGAGAGTTTAGGAATATGATTTGAGAACAGTTGGGAAAACTTACTTTAGAACAGGCCTCAAATTGCTGGAACCAAATTATTTCCTAAAATCCATTCCACTTTGATTTTTCTGCAGTTCTCCAATGATTATACCAACTACTGAAAATATGCATAGGTCCCACACAGCTGATGATCCACTATAGAAATTATTAGGTTAGCTGATGATTCAAGCCCAGTAGGTTTCAGCAGAAAGCACGTTAAACTGAACTCTAATAAGCATTTCACGAGGTCTAAAATCTTCTGATAAACAATATGATGTAACATATTGGTTGATTTTTTGGATATTAACCCATCATAGCATTTGTGAAAAAATCCTACTTGGTCATGAGGTATAATTATTTGTATATGTTGCTACATTCAGTCTGCTAGTATTTCTGAAACTTTATATGTCTATATTCATATGGAATATTGGTCCACGGTCATCTTTACTTGTAACTGTTGTATCTGGTTTCGGTATCACAATGAACCTGAATAATTAATAAAATAGGAAATGTGACCTTTAAAAAACTATGTACAATTAGATAATCAGTAATGCAGGAAAATAAGATGATATCCTTGGGTTCCCAGTACTAAATCGAAAATATGTGAATGGTGTGATTAAAAAGTGGTGAAAATAAATTTTACTTTATCGCTATAAAGCTAATGAAAACCTCGTTTCAGAAAAGAAATGAGACTATCATAATATTTACTGGTACATCCAATTCCTAGAAGGAAAACTTTAAAAAGAGAGGGAGTAATGAAATCACTCCCCAATGAGAAGGCAGACTGATCAAACCTAAAATGTTGAAAAAAAAGTTAAAGTGCAGAATTAAAAGATGTAATTTCTACACCTGTGACACTATCAAATTGGTTGTTTTCAATGTGGCTCTTGAAAATGGTTTGATGGGAGCCAAAGTGTCTTTTGGCTTGTGAGGCTAAGTGATAAATTGCTCGTCCAGCACATTCTCCCTCTCCAAACCCATAGAAGCCTTCATTACACTCACAGTGACAGTTGGTTAACAGGTCTGGATAGTCTGGATAAAAACTACTCGTATTAAAAGTTTAGAGCTCTATTGAAAGTGTTGAAAATAACTTGAAAAGTGTTCTTTGTAGTGAAATAATATTGTAAATGGTTAGTCGCAAAATATAATTGTGGATTTAACAGCTATGGGTATTTTTTCTTTTTAACTGGAGAAGCCTGCTGATCAAAGGGGAAGACTTAAGAGAATTAATTAAAAATTAATTAAAAATTTATTTAGTTCTCTTTTAAACTGTGTTTAAAATGTGATATTTATTGCAGTTGTGAGTAATATTATTGAGAATACAGAGTTAAATTAACCTACATATTTTTATAACTTATCCATGTATTTAAAAATCTTATTACACCCATTCTCTCATTATTCAGCTACATCAAGAAAGGCGGCATAATTAAGTTATTATTAAAACATTATTATTGCTAAAGAAGTCACTGATAAAAATTCATTTTTGTCCATTGACAAGTATAGATACCTAACATTAACACAGAGGAAAAGACGACCTAATGAGAAGCATAAAAACTAAAAAGAGAATGAATGAATTTGATTACATGATTTGATACTGAAATACCATATTCCAGAACTCATTTTTTGCCCATTTTTTTTACCATTCGTTAAGAAAGAATTAGCAGCTAATATGATGTAATTTGTTACAAAAAGTGCTGTTGCATAGTCTTTAATATGTGCTACATCAAATTAGGTCCCCACATGTAATGTACACATGTAATATGTATATGTGGTATGACAAATTGTCATACATACTATGGGCAGTTCTTAACCATCACCCAAATTCTACTCTATAATACTTTATCTGGTAGTATAATTAATTCCATCCACTTACTCTAGAATCCAGTCCTGTTTTTCAGAGTCAGATTCAAAGAGAGAATGATGGCAAGTACAGGTTTGTAATGTGTGCAGCTATAAATTATCCGCCCATCTTTGAGATAATAGCCAGAACAAAAGTGTAATTATGGGAAGAATGGTAGCAAGTAGTATTCACAATTTTATATGGGGGGGAAAAAAAGGTCCTTGTTATAAGTAAGTGAGTGAATTGGCAGAGTAGTTTTTAGTTCATGCCCTTCCATGTTAGAACATAAAAATCTATCGGGGTAGCCAGGCACTGGGGCTCAAGCCTGTAATTCCAGCACTTTGGGAGGCTTAGGCAGGTGGACCACCTGAGGTCAGGAGTTTGAGACTAGCCTGGCCAACATGGTAAAACTCTGTCTCTACTAAAAATAATAATAATAATAATAATACAAAAATTAGCCGGGCATGGTGGTACACGCCTGTACTCGGGAGGCTGAGGCACAAGAATCACTTGAACCCGGGAGGCAGAGTTTGCAGTGAGCCGAGATCATGCTACTACACTCCAGCCTTCGTGACAGACAGAGACTCTGTCTCAAAAAACAAAATTTATGGAGGTACAGGGGACTATTAACAGTAATAAGTTTGGACTTACAAAAACAGCTTGCATAAAAGATAAGGATATAGAGTGCTGACAAGGTCAAATACATTTTAAAAATATACAAAATTATTAAAATTCATCTTCCACCAAATCACAGTATTGAGCATAATAACAGTAAACACAAAGGATTTTGTTGTGCCAAATAAATAAGAAAACACACGTAACGTGAGCTGCATTCAGCAGATAATAAATATCCAAAATGGTGACTATGATGATAAGAATAATTAGGCTAAAACATCTTACCATATATACATAATTCTTCAAAAGTATCTTTTAGGAGTAAGGTTTATACTCTTTGACCCAGCAATTCCCACTTTGAGAATATTTTTCTAAGGAAATAATTAGATACGTGTGCCAAGATATATGTGTAATGATTTTTATAAAAGTTAATTAGAACAAAGATATTGCTAGCAACCTAGGTTTTAAACAAAAGGGACTAATTAAATCAACCAGAATTCATCAACACCATGCAAAAATGATAAATGATGTTATAAAATATTATATGACACAGTACATTTTCACAATACATTGATAAATGGTAAAATTTTGTATGTCTAGAATGTTGTGTTTTGAATATATGTAAATAATCCATACCGGTTATTTGTATTTTTCATTTATAGACAAATTTTACATATATATTCATATATAGTGAAAAAACATATACCTGAAATGAGCAGCTCTATCTAGGTCGTGATTACTTGTGTCTTTTATTCTTTCATTTCCATTTTCTTCTTTTCTGCATATTCAAATTGCCTATGTCATTTTGCATAATTTTTATAATGTCAATATCAGTCACTAGTCTACTAAGGGACTTTTTAATAGACACTAATAGAACTAGGAAAGGTATTTAGTGGAGTACATTGATGGGATTTGGTTGAGGTTCTATAGGATGCTAGAATCATAAATCAGAGATATAGCCAATGCTAGAATGAATACCTCATTCTGATTCTCGTAATCTATAGAGTCAACTTTAAGTATTTTTTTAGGCCACAATTTCTTTAAGATTCGCACATAGGTCTTCAAGCAGTTTAAGACACTAGTCCACTAAATCAAGCAGGTACTTCTTTGACAAGTTCATTTTATGAGATGATCTCAATTAATGCTAATGCTTTAAAATTAATAATTAGAGAATGTGGCCCTCCCTCCATGTCCTGAACAACTGAGGGGAAAAGCTAACAAAAAGAGGTTGGTAAAAGGATATGTGATTCCAAGGAGCAGATGGCTCTGGTGGTCTTCAGCAGGTGCTCATTTACATATTTTTGCCATAACCACCCTCTTCCTTCCCCCAGCATGGCAATATGCTCTGGCTTGAATGCACATTTATACCAGAAGCTAAAATATACTGACTATAGGGTCTTAGGTTTTGTTTATTGTCCTGTCCCTTAGGCTAAGTACATGTAGTCTTAAACACATCCCTTAAACTTTGTGAATGTCCCTTATCCTCAACCAGGTTTCCCTGTCATACTATTCATACAGCGATAAAAGGAAACTAAATGGAAAATTGTGCTAGGGAGGGCTTGGATTTCAACCTAAGACACTGATAATTTAAGAGCCCAAATTTTGGAAAGAAGCAGAAATGCTGCTGTGGGTAAAGCCACAAAAATTGGAGGTCAAAAGACTCTGGTCCTCTCCTGGTCACTAGTTATACGTATAGGACCTTCAAAACATGTAATTTCATTCGTTCTCAATTTACGTACGTGCAAAATGTGGGTAGAAGAAAAGGAGAAGAGAAGGTAGAAGTTAAACTATATTATTTTTAAGGCCTTATTTAAAATGCTTTAATTTTGTTCTATGATGTGAGTAATCTGGTGAAAGTGTTTTTGAGAAAAGTAAATTTATTCCAAAATTTTAACTGATTTCATGTGCTAAAGAGAATATATAATAGAACCTCACAGAAACAAAATAATATATAATGGTGCATATTATTGAACAAACACTTTACCATTATACTTCAACTATGATTAGAAAATAATTGATACATCCCTTTCCATACTAGTTAAATATAAGGGTTCCTTCTTACAAATAATATTTTCCCATATTACTAGTAGCATAATTTTTTGTCATTATCCTTTCGGACAGTAGAACTACTGTCTAATTTAGCCTTTAGAATACTAACGGAACTTTTGAAATAGTAAATAAATTTAAAATTTCAAAGAAACTCTTCAGACTAGTTTAAATCATGTTTTGTGGAACATAACTAGTTTTTTAAGTATTTGTGATTTATTTTATACCTTCCACGTATGATCATTTTGCAGTGTGTGTCATAAAATGAAATTAAATATAGAAAAAATCACGGCCGGGCGCGGTGGCTCAAGCCTGTAATCCCAGCACTTTGGGAGGCCGAGATGGGCGGATCACAAGGTCAGGAGATCGACACCATCCTGGCTAACATGGTGAAACCCCGTCTCTACTAAAAATACAAAAAACTAGCCGGGCGAGGTGGCGGGCGCCTGTAGTCCCAGCTACTCGGGAGGCTGAGGCAGGAGAATGGCGTAAACCCGGGAAGCGGAGCTTGCAGTGAGCTGAGATCCAGCCACTGCACTCCAGCCTGGGCGACAGAGCGAGACTCCGTCTCAAAAAAAAAAAAAAAGAAAAAATCTTGTATACAAACTAATAGAATCATCTGGATTTTTGATGATGTAGTAAAACAATATTTTAATATATTTTACATATTTTAATATATAAAATATTAAATATTTTAATATACTACATAAGTAAAACTTTAAAAATTAAGAACAAGATTTTATTCAAAGTTAATTCATTTCTTGAACAACATTTAATTGAGTGTCTGATGTGTTACAGCATTGCAGTAAGCATAAAAGTCTTTAAATAACATGAGGTGAGTATTTGAGATGCAAATCACTGTAATATCAGTTTCATCATACTGTTTTTTAATCCATATGATATGCTAATCTTTCAACTTGTAATAGCGTCCTCTTATCCCTGATAATTTTCAGTTATTTCGAACTTTTGAAAAATATAAATGTATAGACATTTTATATCTAAGAGCTTGCTTAAACAAATATTATTAGAGATCACAGAGTATCCCACCAGTCTAATTATTTTTATTCTAGAAGGCAGAAAAATCGGCAGATTCAAATATAATACAGGTGAATCATTTAGAGAGTGAATTATGTCATCTCCTAAAAGGATGATATCTTTTGTGTTGAAATTTCATAGATTTTCAAGAGAAGATGACAATGAATCATACTCAAAGGTGACAAACCCATAGACTTTTTATGTTCTGATAGAAATGCATTTCCACCCCTGAAAGAAAACAATGATGAGATTCTGAAATCTGAACAAGGTATCAAGTTTTCAAGCAAGTATAATCAAACACAATAAAAATACTTACAGGAAAAGAAATGTTCAAAATCTTGTGAACCATCTATTTTTCTTGCAATAGTTGCTTCAAACCCAAAGAAAATTGAGTGCTTCTCTATTACTGAGACTTAAATATGTTTTGAATAACTGAGTGTCTAAACTTTTCAAAAATCCACTCTCCAGTCAGCAATTTAATTGGATTTTAAGTTTCTAAAATTGACATTGAGGACAAATGTCAAGGAGAGGAGAAGGAGAGGACAAATCTGTCATAAGTCATAGCATTTTCAATGATGATAAAAAAGTCAATCTAACTGCTTCAGTAAATGATTTAATTGGCTTATGCGTAAATGCAAGGAAAGATAAATAATGTAATTATTACATAAATGTAAAATGTTTGTAATTAGCTCTTTTAAAAGTCTAGGGCAACATTAATGCATAGATAATTATATCAAAGGTTGCAAATTAGTTTCTAGTGGTCACCCACAATTCAGTTAAGAGGACCAAATGGTCACATTTGACTACCTCTTACTCTTGTTGACATTTCATATTTTCTTATGTATTTTCTTATGTATTTCTTATGCAGTTTAACAATTAATTTTTATAGGTAGCTAACTTTTAAAACGTTATTCCTTCTGAGGCATAAGAAATCAAGCATGAAGAGCACACTATTGCCCCTACCCACATCAAGCTTCTGTCTCTTCTCACTTCCCTCACTAAGTTCTAGGCAAAGTGTCCAGCTTTCACCTCTTTAAAAGTAAAGTCGTGGCCGGGCGTGGTGGCTCAAGCCTGTAATCCCAGCACTTTGGGAGGCCGAGACGGGCGAATCACGAGGTCAGGAGATCGAAACCATCCTGGCTAACACGGTGAAACCCCGTCTCTACTAAAAAATACAAAAACTAGCCGGGCGAGGTGGCAGGCGCCTGTAGTCCCAGCTACTCGGGAGGCTGAGGCAGGAGAATGGCGTAAACCCGGGAGGCGAAGCTTGCAGTGAGCTGAGATCCGGCCACTGCGCTCCAGCCTGGACGACAGAGCCAGACTCCGTCTCGAAAAAAAAAAAAAAAGTAAAGTCGTCCCTCCATATCCACAGAAAAATGGTTCCAGCACTCCCCCTCAAATACCAAAATCTGCCATTGCTGAACTCCCTTATATAAAATGGTGTAGTATTTGCATATAATCTATATACATCCTCCCATATACTTTAAATAATCTCTAGATTACTTATAATATCTAATACAATGTAAATGCTATGTAAACAGTTCTATACTGCATTCTTTTAAATTCGTATTATTTTTATTGCTGTCTTTTTAATATATTTTTAGATATTTTTAATCCTCGGTTGAATTCATAAGTGCAGAACCAACAGATATAGAGAGTTGACTGTAATAGTTAATAAAAATCATGCAATTGAAAAACAAATTCACATTGACCATTTTATATTCATACATAATTTTAAAGTCCTCATTGATGTATCTTAAATTATTTTGTTTCTAAAATATAGAGATGTATGTTGAAATTAAGTGAAATTATCCTATGATAATAAGGATTGAGTAGTGTTCAATTGTGTTGGTGAATCTGCCGCTTTTTAGGCATATTCAAAAAGTGGAATTGAACTGCTAAATAAGTTTACCAATAAAAAATTAAGATTAAATTAATAAACACATATATAAGCCTCAAAATTGGGTAAGGGTATTTTATGAAATCAAACATTTGTGTAATCATTCTCAGGAATAAAAGAGACAGAAAAAGAGTGCAGTGGGGCAATTTTCTTCCTTTAGAAATAGCTTGGATTTCATTTTTGTCCTAAAGAAACAAGTGTAATATGGAACATTTCACATTGACAGATCTATTACCTTAAAAACAAAGACAACGTGTAACAAGCAGTTTAACAAAAGTGAAGAGGAATTCTGTTTAATTTGGAGCTGTAATAGGAATCATGATGCAAGAACTTAAAACTGCAGGAGACAACAAATAAGGTCTTTGTCCAATAAATATCTTACCAAGAGCATCAGCATCCTCTTTTTTTTTTTTCTTTTTTTCTTTTTTGAGACAGTCTCACTCTGTCGCCCAGGCTGGAGTGCAGTGCAGTGGCACAATCTCATCTCACTGCAACCTCCGTCTCCCGGGTTCAAGCAATTCCTGTGCCTCAACCTCCCAAGTAGCTGGTGAGCACCACCATGCCTGGCTAAGTTTTGTGTCTTTAGTAGAGATGGGGTTTCACCATGTTGGCCAGGTTTAAGCCCTCAAGTCATCTGCCCGCCTGGGCCTCCCAAAGTGCTGGGATTACAGGCATGAGCCAATGAGACCAGCCATCATCCTTTTGTTAAAAACAGATGCCAAATGCCATCAGGGAAATTTAGGACGTAGACAGGAGAATATATTATAGAAAGAAGTGAAGTCAAATCTTCTAAGCTTATCTGAAAATTCTATGATGAAAACTAGATGTCTACATTCAAAACTTTCTTTTTGTTCTTCAATCCACCGTACCATGTTACCTCTCAGGATTATCTTGAGGTGAACGATTCTTACTCAAACACTAGAAACAACTGGGAAAACACTAATTCTATTTTAAGCCTGATTGGATGTGCACTCATAGGGAGTTTGGTGAAGGTAGTCACACAATGACTCTTCATAAGAAAATGTTTGACAAGCTGTCAAAACTCTTTTGGAGAAAGAAATGGTGGATAGCGTTGCTCTAAGGAATACATGTCAATTCAGTTATCTTATTCCCATATCACATTTTGATGGCAGCTGAGTGATCTCTGTGGATCTCATACTAGAAATTAGGTTAAAGTAAAAAAAAGAGTCAGCTTGATTTTGAAGAATTTAGTTAATGTTATAAGAACAGTGGTGACACTGGTGCCAAAATTTGAACATATGGTAAGCTTTTAAAAACTAAGGTTTAAAACAAATTCTTGACATATACAAATTCAAGTTTATGACTTGACCAAATAATAAGTTTATGACTTGACCAAATAATTCAATACAGACACTGTAGTTCAGAGGTTCATATTTCAAATGTCAAAAGCTAGAATCTGAAAAGAAAAGCTGTCAAGAAATAGAGAAAGAAGGATAACTCTCTGAAAGCAGACCAAAACTCGTAATCTGTCATCTGGGTAATGAGGCTAAGAAACAGCTGTATTATTGACATATGGAGGAGAACATGATTAAAAGAAAAAAAAAGACCAAAACAAAACTCTATCTCCCATGAACATTTTTTATTGACTTGATGTTTCCTAAGGAATGTCATCCAGCTACTTTAGCTTTGAGCCAGGTGGGGTGGTTCATGCGTGTAATCCCAACACTTTGGAAGAATCACTTTAAGCCAGTAATTCGAGACCAGTCTGGGCAACATAGTGAGACCTCATCTTTACAGAATATTTAAAAATTAGCTAGGCATATTGATGCATGCCTACAGTCCCAGCTTCCAGGTCCGACCTGCAGACCCTGACCCAGAGATAGATGAAAGACTTACGCTGACACAGATATTTTGCCTGTCAGCACAGTTAAAGGGCTCTGCTGCCTGGTCTGCAGTGTCACCCCAATAAACTGGTGAAGTTTGCATTTATTTAGTACAGATTAAATGACAAAGGCTTTGGGTCAACACAGCTGTGGGTAATTAATCTGGTCTCCCTCCCCTGGAGAGAGCAGTCTTGCCCTCCAATGATCAAAGGTCAGTCTTAGGACCACATGAGTAAACAAGCTATTTAGATATACTCCCCTACATTCTTTATATCTATGCCCTAAGCTTTTAAGTGAATTCAGCTACCTTCAGCCAGATCTTTTACTGAAACTATTATAAAACCTTCCAGACTTCCAAGAAGGTTTGCATCTTTACAATTTTTCCCACAACCCTGACTGAACTCCCATACCCAACTACTCAGGAGGCTTGGGTGGGAGGATCTTCTGAACCCAGGAGGTTGAGGCTGCAGTGTGCCACGATTGTCCTACTGCACTCCAGCCTGGGCAACAGAGCAAGACCATGTCTCAAAAAAAAAAAAAAAAAAAAAATCTAAACTTCAGCTTTGGCATTCCAGGGTCTTTTATGACCTTGATCGTGACCTCATGTGCCTCTCCTCTCTAATCTCTCTGTTCCCTACACTCTATCCACACTAGACTGACTACTCACCTGATCAACAGATTTATTGACTAGGAAGCATTGATGAAACTCTTTTGTCTGAGTTCCTCTCTCTGTAGCTTTGAGGATCAAAACCTTACATAAATTGTAAGGCTCAGTTCAATTACTCAAATCCCCTCTCTTCCAAGAAAATTCCTCTGATTACTTACTGAGAATTATGCTTTTATCTGTACATACATATCTTGCTTTGAATCTGTAATTGACTCATCACATTCTGCCATAAATTACAGTTGATTGCATATATCTGTCTTTTCCCTATATATAGCCCTAGAGTACAGACAAGATATTATTCTCTTTGTACCACATTTATATCTGAAAGATTTGTAGAATATAACTAAATGAATTAATAAACAGATTAGGAAATCTTAGATAATGCTATATTTAAATATCCTTCATCCCGTTTTATATAAATAGAAAAAATGTTCTCTGGAATCTTCTGCCATATGTCTACTTTGACACTGGAAAATGAGCACCTAAGCATTATTCTAGGGCAGTAATATATTTCTTAAAAATTATTCTTACACTCACCCTGTATATTTATCTTCTGATGCTCAACTATAGCAATCTGTATTCATCCACAATAGCACCACACATTTCCTTCTGATTTGGGATTACAACAATCCCTGGTAAAAACATCACACTGACTACTCTCAATGCTGAAAACTAAAGTTAGAGACATGAGAAATTGTTATATGTATGAGAAATATTTCTTTACTGTGCAATAACTGTAGTGTATTCTACAATGACATTCTGAATTTTCCTATGTAGTTAAAAGGAAAAGTATCTTTGTGTTTACTGATTTTTTTAAAAATGCATTATTTTGAAGTTATAGTCCAACATAAACTCAGGTCTCACCAGAGGCTCTTAGCAGTTAACATCTTCTAACCAAGGCTTGTAATGTTAATATTTTATGAAGAGACTGAGTTAAGTGATCAATATAAGAAATACCTCTGCCAGGAAATTGTGTGTGTACCCTATTCTGTTGATTCCACAGTAGTCAGCTATTTGTTTAGACTCTAGAAAATATAGGCCTCTAGGCAAAAGTTATTCAGAACTGAAATATCTGTTTGAGACAGGAATAAAGGAGGAAGGGACTGTATAGGGGAGCAAACAGCATCAGCTTCAGGGTTATTCCTTTCCTTTCTTCATTACTCTGACTCTGAGTTTCTATTCTCATGTTACTTTGACTTGCTCCTTTAATGATGAAGAGCTCTGATTCACCCATGCTTTTAACTGACCCACATCTTACTGCTGCTTCAATTTTTTTAGTTCACCTGGTTGCTGATTATTTACATGAACCTTAGACTTCATGCCCCTGCTTTATCTCTCTTATTTTCCTATCTGGCATTGTATACACCTCTTGCCTGGACATACTACACTTGTCTGTGTTCTACTTTCCTCATGGCTCTTCAGGGAACTTCTCTCCTCACTGCTGGAAGAGGTAATCATAAATAATAATAGTTTCCCCTTCTCAACTTTTCTCAATACCAGTTGCAACCCAGGTTTTTTTTGTTTGTTTGTTTGTTTGTTTGTTTTTGAGATGGAGTCTCACTCTGTCGCCCAGGCTGGAGTGCAGTGACTGGGTCTCAGCTCACTGCAAGCTCCCCCTCCCCGATTTTACGCCATTCTCCTGCCTCAGCCTCCCGAGTAGCTGGGACTACAGATGCCCGCCACCTCTCCCAGCTAGTTTTTTGTATTTTTTAGTAGAGATGGGGTTTCACCATGTTAGCCAGGATGGTCTCGATTTCCTGACCTCGTGATCCGCCCGTCTTGGCCTCCTAAAGTGCTGGGATTACAGGCTTGAGCCACCGCGCCCGGCCGCAACCCAGCTTTTTAAAGGTGTTGAATTTAAAACTTTTACTGTGATAAATGGATAACGGAGAACAATGGCATATCAGAATTCCAGGCTGTGTAACAAATTACTAGAAACTGGAGGACCTCAAAAACCAAATTTAATCTCTCACAGTTCTGAATCTTGTAAGCCCAAAACTAAGGTATTGACAGGGTTGGTTTCCCCTGCAGGGAGAGAACTGATTCCGTGCTTTTCTCCTAGCTTCTGGTGGTTGCTGGCTGCATTGGTTTGAATGTTTGTTTCCTCCAAAACTCATGGAAAAACTTAATCCCCAAGGTGGCAGTATAGAGAGGTGCAGCCTTGAGGAGGTAATTGGTCATAAGGGCTCTACCCTCATGAATGAATTAATCTGTTCAAGGGTTAATGTATTAATGGGTTTTCAAGGGAGTGAAACCGGTGGCATTATAAAAAGAGGAATAGAGACCTGAGCAAGCACATTAGCATGTTCGGCCCCCTCACGGTATGATGTCCTGAGCTGTCTTAGGACTCTACAGAGAATCCCCACCAGCAAGAAGGCTCTCACAAGATGCAGTCCCGCAACCTTCTATTTTATTTTATTTATTTATTTTTTTTTTTTTTTGAGACAGAGTCCCCGTCCATCACCCAGGCTGGAGTGCAGTGACCTAATGTCGGCTCACTGCAACCTCTACCTCCTGGGTTCAAGTGATTCTCCTGCCTCAGCTTCTTGAGTATCTGGGATTATAGGCACATGCCATCATGCCTGGCTAATTTTTGTAGTTTTAGTAGAGACAGGGTTTCACCATGTTGGCCAGGCTGATCTCGAATTCCCAGCCTCAGGTGATCTGCCCACCTCAGTCTCCCAAAGTGCTGGGATAACAGACATGAGCCACAGCACCCAGCCCATACATTTTAGCCTCCATATATATTTTTTTCTTTCTTTTTTTTTTTTTTTTACTTTAAGTTCTGGGGTACATGTGCAGAATGTGCAGTTTTGTTGCATACGTATACATGCCATGATGGTTTGCTGCACCCATCAACCCATCACCTGCATTAGGTATTTCTACTAATGCTATCCCTCCCCTAGCCCCTTTTTGCTGTGCAGAAGCTCCTTAGTTTAATTAGGTCTCATTTGTCAATTTTGGCTTCTATTGCCATTGCTTTTGCTGTTTTAGACATGAAGTCTTTGCCGATGGCTATGTCCTAAGTGGTATTTACTAGGTTTTCTTCTAGGATTTTTATGGTTTTTGGTCTTACATTTAAGTCTTTAATCCATCTTGAGTTGATTTTTGTATAAGGTGTAAGGTAGGGGTCCAGTTTCAGTTTTCTGCTTATGGCTAGCCAGTTTTTCCAACACCACTTATCAAATAGGGAATCTTTTCCGCATTGCTTGTTTGTGTCAGTTTTGTCAAAGATCTGATGGTTGTAGATGTATGGTGTTATTTCTGAGGCCTCTGTTCTGTTGCATTGGTCTATATATCTGTTTTGGTGCCAGAACCATGCTGTTTTGGTTACTGTAGCCTTGTAGTATAGTTTGAAGTCAAGTAGCATGATGCCTCCAGCTTTGTTCTTTTTGCTTAGGATTGTCTTGGTTATGCAGGCTCTTTTTTGGTTCCATATGAAGTTTAAAGTAGTTTTTTTCCAATTCTGTGAAGAAAGTCAGTGGTAGCTTGATGGAGATAGCATTGAATCTATAAATTACTTCGGGCAGTGTAAACGGTATTCAAATAGGAAGAGAAGAAGTCAAATTGTCTCTGTTTGCAGATGACATGATTGTATATTTAGAAAACTCTATCATCTCAGCCCACAATCTCCTTAAACTGATAAGCAACTTCAGCAAAGTCTCAGGATACAAAATCGAAGTGCAAAAATAACAAGCATTCCTATACACCAATAACAGACAAACAGAGAGCCAAATCATGAATGAACTCCGATTCACAATTCTACTAAGAGAATAAAATACTTAGGAATACAACTTACAGGGTGTTGGGAACAGGCCCCCCAAAATCTGGCCATAAACTGGCCGCAAAACTGGCCATAAACAAAATCTCTGCAGCACTGTGACATGTTCCTGATGGCCATAACACCCACACTGGAAGGTTGTGGGTTTACTGGAATGAAGGCAAGGAACATCTGGCCCGCCCAGGGCAGGAAAACCACTTAAAGGCAGTCTTAAGCTAGCATGAGTGTTCTGTGCCTTAAGGACATGCTCCTACCGCAGTTAACTAGCCTAACCTATTCCTTTAATTCAGCCCATCCCTTTGTTTCCTATAAGGGATACTTTTAGTTAATTTAATATCTATAGAAACAATGCTAATGACTGACTTGCTGGTAATAAATACATGGTAAATCTCTGTTCGAGGCTCTCAGCTCTGAAGGCTGTGAGACCCCTGATTTTCCACTTCAAACCTATATTTCTGTGTGTGTGTCCTTAATTCCTCTAGCGCCGCTGGGTTAGGGTCTCCCCAACTGAACTGGTCTCAGCAAGTGGCGTCCATCATGGGGGCTTGAATCCAGGTCAAAGGGTCGCCAGAGCAATGGTTGGAGAATGTGGAACCAAGCTGGAAGACACCCGAATACTCTAAAGCAATCCCCGTGGTGAGTAAGAAGGGGAGCTTGGAAGCATCAGGGTAACAATGCGACAAGTGTGGTTCATTCCACCTTGAAACTTTTTCACACTGATGATGAGGAGGAAGGAGAGTATAATGAAATAACAGAAGAGGTTACAAAGCAAGTTTATTTGCCAGCTAAAGCTAAAGTGGCAAAGGAGGGAGAGTTTCATCCCTACCCTTCTTCACCCCCTCATTATCGTTTTGAAGAAAATGACCCTCCAGATCTTTCTTTTGCAGAGGACAGTGTGCAAAAAGTAGTTGCCCCAGTGACTGTTTGAGCAGTGCCTCAAGCAACTGCTCTTAGTTCTATTCAGGCAGGAATTCAGCAAGCTAGACGAGAGGGTGATTTAGAGGCTTGGCAATTCCCTGTTACACCCTCCAGATCAACAGGGAAATATTATAGCTACATTTGAGCTTTTTCCTTTTAAATTACTCAAAGAATTTAAACAAGCTATTCATACTAAAAAATAATGTAGAAATAATCAGCAAGTCAGGCCGCCAGATAGGGGAAAAAAGAAAACTGCTGAGTCTGAAATATGTCCAAAATGTAAAAAAGGAAAACTTTGGGCTAATCGATGTCACTCTAAGTTGGATAAAGAAGGGAACCCGATTTCAGGAAACGCCATAAGGAGCCCATCCTGGGCCCCGTTCTAAACTGGGGCATTTCCAGCTCAGGCCATTCCGTCACCCCTGTACAACATCTGTCCCCCACCACAGCAGGTAGTGCCACAATAGATTTATGCTTCACAAAAGTGGTGAGCCTTCTGCCTGGGGAACCCCCACAAAAGGTCCCAACAGGAGTCTGTGGACCCTTGCTAATGGGGACAATAGGATTACTTTTAGGAAGGTCTAGTTTAAGTTTAAAAGGGGTACAAATACATACAGGAGTCATTGATTCAGATTACAATGGGGAAATTCAAATCGTTATATCTACTTCTGTTCCCTGGAAAGCAGAACCAGGAGAGCGCACAGTACAGCTTCTGATTGTGCCCTATGTGGGAATGGGAAAAAATGAAATTAAATGAACAGGAAGATTTGGAAGCACAAATAAACAAGGCAAAGCAGCTTATTGGGTAAATCAAATTGCTGATAAACATCCTACCTGTGAAATAACTATTCAGGGAAAGAAATTTAAAGGCTTGGTAGATACAGGAGCGGACATTTCAATCAATTGTCTACAGCACTGACCGTCCGCATGGCCAATTCAAGCTGCTCAATTTAATATTGTTGGAGTTGGTAAAGCCCCTGAAGTATGTCAAAGTAGTTATATTTTGCATTGTGAAGGGTCATGGACAATCTGCGACTATTCAACCAATTATAACTTCTGTACCTGTAAATTTATGGGGAAGAGATTTATTACAACAATGGAGAGCACAAGTTCTAATTCCAGAGCAATTATATGGCCCTGAAAGTCCACATACAATGCATGAAATGGGGTATGTCCCTGGTATGGGACTAGAAAACAATTTGCAAGGTTTGAAAAAATCACTTCAAGTGGAAAGACAAAGCTCCCGCCAAAGATTAGGATATCATTTTTGATGGCGGCCACGGTCAAGCCTCCAGAACCTATACCTTTAAAATGGTTAACAGATAAGCCAATTTGGATAGAACAATGACAGCTAAGTAAAGAGAAACTGAAGGCTTTAGAGAAATTAGTTACTGAACAATTAGAAAATGGGCACATAGCTCCAACATTTTCCCCTTGGAATTCTCCAGAGCCATCAATTCAGTTATACAACCTATGGGAGCATTACAGCCAGGATTGCCTTCTCCTGCTATAATTCCAGAAAATTGGCCTTTAATAGTCATAGATTTAAAAGACTGTTTCTTTACTATCCCCTTAGCTGAGCAAGACTATGAACAGTTTGCATTTACAATTCCTGCAGTAAACAACCTGCAGCCTGCTAAGTGTTTCATTGTTTTACAGATGGATCTAGTAATGGTAAAGCTTCTTATTCTGGATAAAAAGGTAAAGTTTTTCAGACTCCCTATACTTCAGCTCAAAAAGCAGAGCTTGTAGCTGTAATTGAGCTACTGACTGCTTTTGATATGCCTATTAATGTGATTTCTGATTCTTCATACGTGGTTCATACAACACAGTTAATTAAAAATGCTCAGTTACAATTTCATACAGATGAACAACTGATTTAAAAAAACAAAAAAAGGGGGAGAAATAGAGATTACGGAACAGCCCCTACACAGTTGAATCTAGCATTAACTTTAAATTTTTTGAGCCTGCCCAAAGGCCAGATGTTAGCAGCAGCTGAACAGCATCTACAGAAACCAGCTGCAAAGACAGAAGCAGAACAACTGGTTTGGTGGAGAGATCCAATAACAAAAAGTTGGGAAATAAGTAAAGTAATAACTTGGGGTAGAAGTTATGCTTGTGTTTCTCCAGGCCAAAATCAACAGCCGATTTGGATACCATCAAGACACTTGAAACCTTATCATGAGCCAGATTCCGGGAGGATCCCAAGGACCCCTGAGTTGCAGCCATGTTGAGACTGACACTGAGGAGGACACCAACTGTCACAAGCCGCACCCATCAAACACAGCCACCCATCTGGGGACAGATCAAGAAGCTGTCACAGATAGCAGAAGAAAACCTGAGGAAAGCGGGACAGCCAGTCACAATGAGTAATTTAATGATAGCTATGATAGCAATGATCACCATTGCCATGAGTATTCCTTCATCAAGGGCTGACACAGAGAACAGTTATACTTATTGGGCATATTTATCAATCTTGGCTGGAAATAATGCCTAGATGTAATCACTCTATGACACTGTTACTTATGCTTTCTGATCTCAGTATTTACCATAATAAATCTGCTCCTCTAATTGAGGCATATCGCCTTCAAAAAACTATTTGTAAACAAAATTGAACATGGCCAGAAAAAATGAATGTGCTTGTTTAGGAATATTGCATTGCAGAACAGGCACAGGTGCTGTGCAGCGAAACCTATGGAATCATTATTGATTGGTCCACTCAGGGGACGTTTAGCTTGAATTGAACCTCTCAGTCTGTGTGCCACAGCCACACTATGTTCAGATGGTCTGAAAAAAATGGTCAGATGGTAGAAATGATAAGAAGTATGGCAAAAAGTTCCTATTATCTGGAACTGTAGTGGTATAGTGGCACCTCAACCTCAAATGATATGGCTCGTCATAGGAGCTAAACATTGTGGCTTAATAAGATCAAAATTTGGGAAAGAATATAAAAGCATCTAGAAAGACACTCTACAAACTTGTCTTTGGATATTGCAAAATTAAAATAACAAACATTTAAAGCATCCCAGGCACAACTGACCTTAATGTCAGGAACTGGAGTGCTTGAAGGAGCTGCAGACAGATTAGCAAATAGTAACCCATTAAAATGGATGAAAACACTTGGAAGCTCTGTAATTTCAATGATGATTGTGCTTTTAATCTGTGTTGTTTGTCTTTGTATAGTCTGCAGATGCAGATCCGGACTCCTGAGAGAAGTAGCTCACTGTGACAAAGCCGCCTTTGCTTTTATCGCTTTGCAAATCAAAGAAAGGGGACATTTTTGGAACAGGCCCCCCAAAATCTGGCCATAAACTGGCCCCAAAACTAGCCATAAACAAAATCTCTGCAGCAGTGTGACATGTTTATAATGGCCATAATGCCCACGCTGGAAGGTTGTGGGTTTACCGGAAGGAGAGCAAGAAACACCTGGCCTGCCCAGAGCAGAAAATCGCTTAAAGGCATTCTTAAGCCACAAACAATAGCATGAGTGATCTGTGCCTTAAGGACATGCTCCTGCTGCAGTTAACTAGCCCAACCTATTCTTTTAATTCGGCCTATCCCTTTGTTTCCTATAAGGGATACTTTTAGTTAATTTAATATCTATAGAAACAATGCTAATGACTGGCTTGCTGTTAATAAATACGTGGGTAAATCTCTGTTCGAGGCTCTCAGCTCTGAAGGCTGTGAGACCCCTGATTTCCCACTTCATACCTCTATATTTCTGTGTGTGTGTCTTTAGTTCCTCCAGTGCTGCTGGGTTAGGGTCTGCCCGACCGAGCTGGTCTCAGCACAAGGGATGTGAAGGACCTCTTCAAGGAGAACTACAAACCACTGCTCAAGGAAATAAGAGAGGACACAAACAAATGGAAAAACATTCCATGCTCATGGATAGGAAGAATCAATATTGTGAAAATAGCCTCCACATTTTAAGAAAATAATTTCTTTTTTTAACTAAATTATCTAGTTTCCAATATTTTTATAAGCAACAGAAAATGGACTAAGATATTGGCAGCCCTTGGTGTTCCTTGGCTTGTGATATATCACTCCAGTTTCTCCCTCTGTCATTACATGGTGTTATCCCTGTGCATCTCTGTCTCTACGTCTATTCTCTTCTTATAAGAAGGCCATTTATATTAAATTAAGAGCCTACCTTACTCTAGTAGAACCTAATCTCAACTTAATTACATCTGCAATAACCCTATTTACAAAAATGAAACATTCTGGTACTGAGAATATAAGACTTTGACATATCTTTTTGGGGGACACAATTCAACCTGTAACAAATGGTTATAGCCTATGCTGGCAGATCTAATTTGCTAGCAAAAATTTACAACAACTAAAAATTATTGCAATTTCTGACCAGATAAATGCACCCCTGCTTCTGCAGGATATAATTATGATGGCTTTCTCTGCCTTTGTTTTTCATCAAAGAAAACATCTCAAAGTCTGAATCTCATGCATACTAATGAGATTCAGTTGTTGTGTTTGTTTGCCATAACTGCAAATCGTTTCACATTTGTACCATTAGCAGATTTATATTTTATTTAATACATACTTATATTCCTATTTATTATAAGATACTGTTTTAGGAAAAATAAAAAACTTACATAGTTTGGATATTTGTCCCCTCCAAATCTCACATCTAAATTGATCTCCAGTGTTGTAGGTGGGGCCTAGTGTAAGGTGTTTGGGTCACAGGGCAAATCCCTCATGAATGGTTTAGTCTCATCTCAGTGGTAATGAGTGAGTTCTCCTCAGTTCTAATAGTTCCCAGAGATCTATTTAAAAGTCTGCCACCTCCCTCTATTATTTTTCGTTCTCTCTTACTTTCCACCATGTGATCTCTACATGCCAGCTCCCCTTCAACTTCTATCCTGAGTCAAAGCTTCCAGAAGCCCCCAGTAGAAGCAGATGCTGATGCCATCCTTCTTGTACAGCCTGCAGAACTGTGAACCAAATAAACCTTTTTTCTTCATAAGTTATACAGCCTCAAGTATTCCTTTCTAGCTACATGAACAGGCTAGACCATTAAATTTCAAAGTACTTACTGTAATAAATTTGCAAAAAGACAAAAAGTATAAATGAAGCATCATAGATTTGAAGAGAGGCAAGAATGACAGCAGCTGACAGAATGAGGAAAGGCTTCCGAGAAAATACGGTTTTAAGTTTAGATCTTAAAGGATAAGAGCAGTAAATGCTTACCAGAAAACTGAATTTGGTGGAAGGTTGTATATCTTTGTCCCCAAAATTTTGAAATTCTGTGATTTCATTTTCTCACAAATATGAAAATAGCTTATAATGGACAACATTTCAAGCAGAAGAAAATTAAATGATAAATAATTAAAGGACAAGGAGAGTATGTCTCAATGTGGTTGGAGTATGACTAAGGAAACTAACTGGAGATAACACTGGAATGTTGGCCCAGTGTATGACTCAGGCTAGTTCCCAGCAGTCACAGCCCAAACTCCTGATCTCAGGATCAACCTTGATCAGAAACAGAGAACATATAAACCTTCTTAGTCAACAATCTTGGGTTAAGTTTCAAGTCACCTTTGCAGCAAGTTTCTGGCTGGTCCCTAAACCCTAGTCATGTCATTTGTGTCAATCTATAAAAATATAAAAGGGCACTGTGGGGACTGGGTATTTCTATGCATTACCAGAGGAAATTTGAATAGTAGTGGCACCTTTGAAGAGCAATCTGATGCCACTTATTAGAAATTAAAATATATAAATTATTTAGGCAGAATTAATCTATTAAAAATCTACCCTAAAAGTGTTAAGGAGAGAGTAAAGATCTCTCTCTTTATCTGCAAGGATCTGCTTCTGTTTTAGTGCAAGGATATTTATCATAACATTGTTAACAGTGAAAAAAGAAAAGAGAAAACAACAACAAAGTGAACACCACCATCAATAGAGGAACAATTGAATTAAACAACATTTATAAATAACAATTCAGCATGAATACCATGTTGCTGTTTCATCCATTTGAGCTAATCTGGTCTCATGTTCTCTCTCTAAAGGATTATTCTATTATGATAATTAATAATATTCTCTCAGTTTTCCTTCAGAAAAGACATAGAGTACATATATTCTATCATTATTTTTGAGTATCTTGACTAAGCTTCATGGAAACCATTCACTTTCTTCTTTACAAATTTATTTTTTGGAGAAAAAATACATTTATTATAGGTAATCTAGAAAATGACATAAGCAAAATCTTACCCAGTAATTAATATTATATATCCTTCAATCTGTATTCTCACAGTATTTTTTCCCATGAAAAACATTTTTCACCAAAATGATATCAGATTGAACAAAATATGCTGTTGGATGGTGAATTAGTTTCTTATTTTTTCTGTAACAAATCTATTTAGTGGTTTAAGACAAGACAAATTTATAATTCTACAATTCTGGAAGTCAGAAGTCCCAAATGAGTTTCACTCGACTGAAATTAAGTTGTCAGCAGGGCCATGTTCCCTCTGGAAGCTCTAGGGATGACTCTGCTTGCTTGTCTTTTCTATCTTCTAGAGATGGCCTGGATTCCTTGGCTCCTGGCCTCTTCGTCTGTCTGCAGAATGAGTAGATTTTAGCTGCTCTTGCCACAAAAAAATTAATTAATTGAAATATAATTATGTGAGATTATGTATATGTTAATTTGCCTCACTATAGTAATAATTTTACTATTTATTTACTATCTATCTATTACTATCTATCTAAAAATAAATTTACTATCTATTACTATCTGTATCCCATAACATCACGTTGTATACATGTTGTTGTATTTGTTGTATAACAAATAAATACACACAATAAAATTTATTTTAAAAACCAAAACAAGAACCTGGTAGATTGACATCTTTAAATCTCTCTCTGACTCCGACCCCTTCTTCTTTCATTATATCTACTTTTCCGACTCCGAAACTTCTCTCTCCCTCTAAGAAAAACCCGTATAACTATATTGGGGTCACCAGATAATTCACAATAATATTCACATATCAAGATTCTTAATTTAGTCACATCTGAAAAATCCTTTTTGCCATGTCAGGTAACATATTTACAGGTTTCTGAAGTTAAGATGTGGATATCCTTGAGGGGCCATTATTCTGTGGACCACCAATAGGTTCTCCAGAAGCCGATGCTCAGATGGAGTTTGGGATGCAAGATGTTTTTCAGGGCTTAATCTGTGGAAGGGAAAGAAAATACACGTTTGGGTAGAGAAAGAAGTCAAACTTTGTCAGGCCTAACAAAGTCTCAGCCAGCCCAACAAGGAGCTCTACAGCAATTGCTACCCTTAGAGTATCCTAGGTCAGCCCCAAATATCTAAGCATTTATACCCTGACCTGTATCAATCACTGAGTGATCCAGGGAGTAAAATCAGGCAAAGCAGCTCTCTACAGCTGAGACAGACCATGAAGAAAATGACAGCAGGAAGCTGTCTGCTCACCATACTTGCTATAGCTGGGCAGCAAGTCTAATCCTTGAAGAGGGAATGTGTGTGGCACATCCTTGGCTCACCTACATAATATATTTATAGTGTATCTATAGATCACTCTTTTATAACTTGATTCCTTCATTAAATATACTTTAAACATTTTCTAAATAATTGCATATTTCTTAATGTCTAACTAATACCAAGGTACCTGTAACAGATACCTTGCGGTTCAACATTTGGGGCATTGACATTTTTTTACTCTTATAAACAATGTAGCCAGGAACTATAAATTATATCATAAAACTATATTCACCTAATATTCATCTTAGATTTGCACTTTCTTGTCTATCCAGAGTGATAATCACCTTTTTTCCATTCTCCCATAACAATCAGATCATATTGGAAGAAGAAATGGTAAATCTTTTAAATCTAAACTTCTACAATTTATCTTCCAGAAGTTGTACTTTAGGACAGGGTATTGTTTTTCTGGCATGAAGATCTAAAGTTTTCCTTATTAATATACTTTATCCTTTTTAATATCAATAGTAAGAAATCTTGTCAAAGTTTATAAAAGCTACACATCAATTTTAAAAGTAAAAATCTACAGTAGATATGAAGTTCTTCATTCATGAACCACCAGCCTCCTCATCTCAGGTACACTGGTCCTCTTCCCCTCAGCAGTCCCACTCTGTCTATCCATTGTCACACATTTTCACTTTATTATCATTGAGATACAAAGTTCTGCTCTCCCACTTATAGAGCTTTAAGCCAGGACCAGAGATAATACCTTTAAACAATAACTACTAGTGAGACTTCTACATTCTCTTTACATGAAGCCAATCCTGGGTGCACATTTATGTAAATCAAGAAAAGTCATGAATTGTCCAAACACAGAGAAAGAACACTGGGAGATTAACAAACCCCATTCCTCTCTGGACCAAAATATTAGTCATTTTAGTAGTCATTCATACTTATTTTACTGGCAAATGTCTTTATCCACATACACTAAGAGAACTGGGCCATGTTTGGGAACAAATTCATACCAAATAGTGGAAAACTTTGATAGTATTTTAAAATATGAATCTATTTTTCCATAGATACATTAACAATTTTCCAGAACAAGGAAGTAAAATTGCATTGAGAGGAATAACTTTATATATTCTTAAATACATCCCACGCATAATTGCTTAGTACAGAATTTCTCTTATGCCTGTTCCTTCCACTGTTAAAAGAACACCAACTTTCTAAATTTAATTGGCTACTAAACTATCATGTCACAGATTAGTCACATGTAAATTTAACATATCATATAAAGAAATATTTGGGGCAAATAGTTATAGTATTAAATGCCCAGTGAAAATGCATTAAAATAATTTTGAGTTTGATGGAAAAAAATCTCATATACCTAAACTATCCTACTTCATTCAAAAAGTCAAAATGAAATATTCCTGTGGACATACAAAAGTTATATGATAAAAATGATTTGTTATATAACTAGAAATAGTTTATTACTAATGTGAGTCCATTCTTGCCAGAATTTGTCAGCAAGTTGGTATTTGCATATCTGAGCATGTACTTTTTTTTTCTCTTCCAAGGTAAGGAGTGTTATACCTGAATATAGAGCAATCACTATGAAAAACTATTGATGAAAAAATGTCAATAAGCTAGTGTTCACTTTTATATAAGCGTGTTGGGTGGAGATTAAATAAATTGAATTAAGTCTGATCTGACAGTTGGATGATAGCACTGAGTTAATTAGTGTAGCACTAAATGAAAGGAAAATATAATTGGGCACCAAACCAAGATATCCCATTTTAAAAAGATTATGTATCTGGTTTTTAAAGTATGTAAAGGAAATAACAAGCTCCATATGATTTCTCACCTATCACATAAATTAAGACACTAGCAGTAAAGAGAGTTAAAAGAACCACAAACAGCAGTGAGACTGTGGATCACTTAGCACTACTATTCGGGTGTGCTGGTTAATACTGAGTGTTGACTTGATTGGATTGAAGGATGGAAAGTATTGTTCCTGGGTGTGTCCCCTCCCCTCCCCTCCCCTTTCCTTCCCTTTCCATCATGTCACGGTCCCTCCAAATATATTTTTAATTTGTTTTTAGCTCTTCCTGTTCTACACGTGTTACTTCTGAAGTTGTAGAAGACTTGGCCTTCTGTCATACTAATATCTTACGCTCTGAGTCCCTTTACCTCTGGCCATAATAGGGACAAAATAAGAATCAGAGTAAAAAAAAAAAAAAAAAGAGGTGCAGGCAGAAAAATGCTTTTAAACAAATAAGCCTGGCAAGGAAATAAAGGATGTAAAGTCAAAAGGGTGAAAATGAAAGATTGGGGACAAATTAGAATGTAGTGGATGTAATGGTTAATATCTGCTCTCAAAGACAGTTCCCAAGAACAGTACAAGGATGTTCATGACCATTTATGTCAAGTGCCAACTGTGCTTTAGAAGGGAACCAGGCAGCTTAAAAGGATCCTTTCCCTTGGAATGTCCTTGTCCAGTGTAACCCCATCTGCCTGAACAACTCCTATGCAGTCCTCAACTCCTTCCAGTTGCCTCTCTCATATCACCTACTTATTTCTTTGATAACAGTTGCCGCCATCTATAATTACTATAGTTTATTTATTTGTGATATGTTTATTGTCTTTTTTTCTTATTAGAATGTATGCTACATGATACTAGGAGCCTCTGTTTTTTTACAACTTATGGCTAGTACTGAGCATGGTACATGGCACAAAACTGAATGAATTCAAGATGTAATTCAAGCACCATATCTTTTCTTGCATGTTTGTTTTATATCTTAGCTTCTTTCTCATTATAATAATGGCACCTTCCATATACAATTGTATTTTATTCTACATTAATAAACTCATTTGTTTTCTTTTCACTTTTAATAAAACATGAGCCCCCTGAAAGTTGGGTCATGTCTTATTCCTCTTTGGAAATGCAGACCACTCAGTATATAGTTCTGTGAATGGATGAACATTTTGAGAAAGCATAATTAGCCTCCCAAAACCATCTTGAGCAAATGAGAAAATTTATATTTCACAAGTTATTAAATATAAAAAATATACTTTTTTATAAATCAGACAGCAGAAAGGTTATTATCTACTTATGGAAATAGATTATAATGTAAATATGCATTTTCTCTTCACCTGTACATTCCACAGTCTATTTTAACCACTTCATTCGCTAAAAATTAGCTGTTAAATATAGGAAACGCAAAGCTATGATACCTTTCCAGAGTATCTCTTTAGTAATTGCTGATTGGCTTCACCAATCCTTCATTTTCTTCAACTCATCTAATACTTCAGTACATATTAAGAATTGTGACTTTCTCTATGATACTTAAAATTTCAGAAAGATCAGCGACTTCTCAATGACAAATATGAATTTAAAGAAAAAAGTAACTTTCCACCTTTTGCAAATTTTTGACTTGATAAGATGTCCTATATTCAATTGAAGTTGAAAGAGATACTTAGGCTACAGCAAAGTAGACATTTTCTTTTCTAATAGAAATACAGGACTCTGATTAAGAAAAGCTCATATTTTTCTTCATTGGGGCTACCTTTTGTCTTTTGGTTGAACACTTTCTTAGATGTAATTTGCTATAAAAGATATAAAATATATATGCTTTAGATGTCTTAAAAGAAGAGCGATATTATTGGGTAACCAACATTCCAGCTTGCCTGGGACTGAGGGTTTTCCTGGGATGTAAGGCATTCACTGCTAAAACTAGGCAACTCAGGATGGTTGTTTACCCTAGGCCGATACAACATCATTTTTTTTTTCTTTTTAAACTTAAACTGTATATGTGTTAGAAAGTTTCTAGGATTTTATAAGATGCATCTCTAAGGTAAAGTTAAAGAGAGGAAGGTAACTCACTTTAGTTTGAAAGGTTGACATTTTTATGTTTTACTTTTATCCCAAGATGATGATGATTATTTATTTATAATAGTTGTAAGGGTATATGGGACTTACAAACACATAAAAGACAAAGCTCCTGTGGAGGTTCCCATCTAACCCAATATGCAATACAACACATAATAGCAAAACAGGAGGTTCCAAAAGGAGTGGAAAAAATCGATACTGGAAGGCTTAGTGAAAGAAATGTGTTCTAAACTTTCAAGGAGAGATGTCAAAGAATAAAAGGAAGTGTGTTCCAGTAAGAATAATTTGGTTTTAAACATTTTAAGAATTACACATGCATAAGTAATAGGAAAATGAATTTCTGTATCTGTTCTCTTGTTATACTGTATCTTCCTTGTGAGTTTTTTCTTATTTACTATTATGCAATGACCCGCTTTACCCTTAATACTGTAATGTTTTCTGCTTAAACAGTTCTCACTGAGAGTTATATACTTACTCCAGCTTCTTCTTGTTAATATTTGTCAGGTACATCATTTGTCTTCCTGTTAATTTTAAATTGAACATGTCACAATGTTTTAGATAGTGCCTTTTAGATAGTGCCTTTTAAAACAGCACATAGCTGAAAATTCATAATCGAATCATAGAATTTCCATATTTTAATTGTTAGGTTGATTCTATTTTCTCTTACTGTGATTCTTAGTATTTTATTTCTGCCACCTTACTTTTAGGTTTTATGTTCTTTTGTTTTTGCTGTTGTCTATTGAACTCAAATGTCTTTATTCTATTTTTCCCCTCTAAATTATTGGAAGTTTCACATTATGTTTCTAGGTTTTTTAGTGGTTTCCTGAAATTTCTAATATGTATAATCAAATCTGACAATGTCTAATATTAATTTATATCTTTATACCCCTATGTCATAAAGGAAAAGTAACTTACAAACCTCTTCCATGTAATTCATTTCTAACACTTAAATTGTTTTGTTTTCAAACCATACACGGTCATTATTTGAAATTTCACTTCATGTTTGCCACATATTTACCAATACTCATTCTTACCATCCGTTTATGGATCCTGTTCCTCCCTTCTGAGTACAGTTTTCTTCTTCCTACATTGAATCCTTCATTGTAATTTAAGTGACTTTTTAAAATCCAACAAACAAAAAGCTCTATTTGAATATATCTTCTCTTCCCCCTCACTCTTGAAGAATTATTTAACAGTGTATAGAACTCTTGATCTCCTATTTGCTCTAAGCATTTTGAATGTATCATTTCTTCTTTATTTTCTGACTTTTCTAGTTGATTTTGACATATATGCTACAGTCCAAATATTATTTCTCGTAGTTAATCTCTCTCTCTACTTCTCTTTCTCTCTCTGCCTCTTCCTCCTTCCCTCCCTTTCTCACTCAGTTTCTCTCTCATTCTTTTCTCCTTTCTCCTGGCTATCTTATCCCTCTTATTTGTCTTTAAGATAAAACAAACAAAGAAACCTGTCGTCAGTTTTAATTAAATACAATTGGTATAAATTTATTTTTAATTATCCTGATTGGAAATTGTTTTGTTTATAGGCTATTAGAATTCCTATTTTTCATCAATCTGGAAAAGCTTTCAATTATTATCATTTCAAATATTGTCCCTTTCCTATGCTACATTGATAACTTCTATGAATATGTATATTGGATTTTCTCTTCTATCTTCCATGTGACTTAGTCTCTTTTTCATATCTTTAATCTTCATATCTCTCAGGACTATATTCTCGGAAATTTCACCAGCCAACGAATTCAGCATTCTCTCTTCAGCTTTATTTTATCTTAAGAACCATAGAATAAGTGTGATGTGGTGCTGAGAAAAATGTACATTCTGTTGATTTGGGTTCTGTAGATGTCTATTAGGTCCACTTGGTGCAGAGCTGAGTTTAAGTCCTGGATATCATTGTTAACCTTCTGCCTCATTGATCTGTATAATACTGACAGAGGAGTGTTAAAGTCTCCCATTATTATTGTGTGGGAGTCTAAGTCTGTTTGTAGGTCTCTAAGGACTTGCTTTATGAATCTGGGTGCTTCTGTATTGGGTGCATATATATTCAGGATAGTTAGCTCTTCTTATTGAATTGATCCCTTTACCATTATGTAATGGCCTTCTTTGTCTCTTTTGATCTTTGTTGGTTTAACGTCTGTTTTATCAGAGACTAGGACTGCAACCCTTGCTTTTTTTTGCTTTTTATTGCTTGGTAGATGTTCTTCCATCTCTTTATTTTCAGCCTATCTGTGTTTTTGCATGTGAGATGGGTCTCCTGAATACAGCACACTGATAGGTCTTCACAGTTTATCCAATTTGCCAGTCTGTGTCTTTTCATTGGGGCATTTATACCATTTACATTTAAGGTTAATATTGTTATATGTGAATTTGATCCTGTCATTATGATGTTAGCTGGTTATTTTGCCTGTTATTTGATGCAGTTTCTTCCTAGCATCAATGGTCTTTACAATTTGGCATGTTTTTGCAGTGGTTGGTACCGGTTGTTCTTTCCCATGCTTAGTGCTTCCTTCAGGAACTCTTGTAAGGCAGGCCTGGTGGTGACAAAATCTCTCAGCATTTGCTTGTCTGTAAAGGAATTTATTTCTCCTTCACTTATGAAGCTTAGCTTGGCTGGATATGAAACTCTGGGTTGAAATTTTTTTTCTTTAAGAATGATGAATATTGGCCCTCTCTCTCTTCTGGATTGTAGAGTTTCTGCTGAGAGTTCTAAAATTGACCACATAATTGGAAGTAAAGCACTCCTCACCAAATGTAAAAGAAGAGAAATCACAACAAACTGTCTCTCAGACCACAGTGCAAACGAATTAGAATTCAGGATTAAGAAACTCACTCAAAACCACACAACTACATGGAAACTGAACAACCTACTCCTGAATGACTACTGGGTAAATAATGAAATGAAGGCAAAAATAAAGATGTTCTTTGAAACCAATGAGAACAGAAACACATTGTACCAGAATCTCTGGGACACATTTAAAGCAGTGTGTAGAGGGAAATTTATAGCACTAACTGCCCACAAGAGAAAGCAGGAAAGATCTAAAATTGACACCATAACAAAACAATTAAAAGAACTGGAGAAGCAAGAGCAAACACATTCAAAAGCTAGCAGAAGGCAAGAAATAAACAGGATCAAAGCAGAACTGAAGGAGATAGAGACACAAAAACCCTTCAAAAAAGCAATGAATCCAGGAGCTGGTTTTTTGAAAAGATCAACAAAATAGATAGACTGCTAGCAAGATTAATAAAGAAGAAAAGAGAGAAGAATCAAATAGATACAATAAAAAATGATAAAGGGAATATCACCCTTTATCACCCAGGGATCAAATATCACTGATCCCACAGAAACGCAAACTACCATCAGAGAATACTATAAACACCTCTACGCAAACAAACTAGAAAATCTAGAAGAAATGGATAAATTCCTGGACACATACACCCTCCAAAGACTAAACCAGGAAGAAGTTGAATTGCTGAATAGACCAATAATAGGCTCTGAAATTGAGGCAATAATTTATAGCCTACCAACCAAAAAAAGTTCAGGACCAGACGGATTCACAGCTGAATTCTACCAGAAGTACAAAGAGGAGCTGGTATCATTCCTTCTGAAACTATTCCAATCAATAAAAAAGAGGGGATTCTATTTTATGAGGCCAGCATCAAAGACACAATGAAAAAAGAGAATTTTAGACTAATATCGCTGATGAACATCAATTAGAAAATCCTCAATAAAATACTGGCAAACCGAATCCAGCAGCACATCAAAAAGCTTATCCACCATGATCAAGTCGGCTTCATCCCTGGGATGCAAGGCTGGTTCAACATACACAAATCAATAAATGTAATCCATCACATAAACAAAAACAATGATAAAAACCATATGGTTTTCTCAATATATACAGAAAAGGCCTTCAAAAAAATTCAATAGCCCTTCATGCTAAAAACTCTCAATAAACTATTTATTGATGGAACGTATCTCGAAATAATAAGAGCTATTTATGACAAACCCACAGCCAATATCATATTGAATGGGCAAAAACTGGAAGCCTTTCCTTTGAAAACCGGCACAAGATAAGGATGACTTCTCTCACCACTCCTTTTCAACATAATGTTGGAAGTTTTGACCAGGGCACTCAGGCAAAAGAAAGAAAGAAAGGCTATTCAAGTAGGAAAAGAGGAAGTCAAATTATCCTTGTTTGCAGATGACATGATTGTATATTTAGAAAACCCCATCATCTCAGCCCAAAATCTCCTTAAGCTGAAAAGCAACTTCAGCAAAGTCTCAGGATACAAAATCAATGTGCAAAAACCACAAGCATTCCTATACACCAATAAGAGACAAAGAGCCAAATCATGAGTGAACTCCCATTCACAATTGCTACAAAGAGAATAAAATATTTGGGAATCCAACTTACAAGGGATGTGAAGAACCTCTTCAAGGAGAACTACAAATCACTGCTCAATGAAATAAAAGAGGACACAAACAAATGGAAGAACATTCCATGCTCATGGATAGGAAGAATCAATCTTGTGATAATGGCCATACTGCCCAAGGTAATTTTTAGATTCAGTGCCATCCCCAACAAGCTACCAATGACTTTTTTCATAGAATTAGAAAAGACTACTTTAAACTTCATATGGAACCAAAAAAGAGCCCTCGTTGCCAAGACAATCCTAAGCAAAAAGAACAAAGCCAGAGGCATTACGCTACCTGACTTCAAACTACCTGATCTTTGACAAACCTGACAAAAACAAGAAATGGGTAAAGGATTCCCTATTTAATAAATGGTGCTGGGAAAACTGGCTAGCTATATGGAGAAAGGTGAAACTGGATCCCTTCCTTACACCCTACACAAAAATTAATTCAAGATGAATTAAAGATTTAAATGTTAGACCAAAAACCATAAAAACCCTAGAAGAAATCCTAGGTGATACTATTAAGGACATAGACATGGGCAAATGCTTCACATCTAAAACACCAAAAACAATGGCAACAAAAGCCAAAATAGATAAATGGGATCTAATTAAACTAAAAAGTTTCTGCACAGCAAAATAAATTACCATCAAAGTGAACAGGCAACCTACAGAATGGGAGAAATTTTTTGCATTCTATCCAGCTGACAAAGGGCTAATACCTAGAATCTACAAAGAGCTTAAACAAATTTACAAGGAAAAACAAACAAACAAACAACCCCATCAAAAAGTGAGCAAAGGATAATGAACAGACACTTCTCAAACAAGACATTTATGCAGCCAACAGAAACATGAAAAAATGCTCATCATCATTGGTCATCAGAGAAATGCAAATCGAAACCAAAATGAGATACCACCTCCTGATAGAATGGTGATCATTAAAAAGTCAGGATATAACAGATGCTGGAGAGGATGTAGAGAAATAGGAATGTTTTTACACTGTTGGTGGGAATATAAATTTGTTCAACCATTGTGGAAGATAGTGTGGTAATTCCTCAAGGATCTAGAACTAGAAATACCATTTGACCCAGCAATCCCATTACTGGGTATATACCCAAAGGATTATAAATTATGCTACTATAAATTATGCTACTATAAAGACACATGCACATGTATGTATGTATGTTTATTGCTGCACTATTCACAATAGCAAAGACTTGGAACCAACTCAAATGTCCGCCAATGATAGACTGAATTAAGAAAATGTGGCACATATACACCATGGAATACGATGCAGTCATAAAAAAGGATGAGTTCATATCCTTTTCAGGAACATAGATAAAGCTGGAAACCATCATTCTCAGCAAACTATCACAAGGACAGAAAACCAAACACTGCATGTTCTCACTCATAGGTAGGAATTGAACAATGAGAACACTTGGATACAGGAAGGGGAATATCACACACCGAGACCTGTCAGGGGGTGGGGGCTGGGGGAGGGATAGCATTAGGAGAAATACCTAATATATATGATGAGTTGATGGGTGCAGCAAACCAACATGGCACATGTATACCTATGTAACAAACCTGCATGTTGTGCACATGTACCCTAGAACGTAAAGTATAATAATAAAAAAAAGAAAAAGGAAATAATAATAACAAATAATCATAATTCACTGTCTGGAATTTATACAGGATGATTTTTCAAATCAACCTGCTTTCTTTTTATAGTGTCTAATTGTTTCCTTATGGATTCTGTTCATATGTGACTTTAACTATATTAAGTATACTTATTTTGTTTTCTGTTTCAGATTTTTCTATTACCTTTTTTATATTCGCTCATTGCACTTTCATTAAATCATTTCCTTATAATTGTTTTTATATTTGATTATAATCTTACCTTCCAAAGCAGTTACTTACTCCATATGCATTTTGCGCAGAACAGATAACGGAAACATGTCTCCAGTAGTTTTACATTTATTTTTTCAAAGTGTCTCAGGAGTACCATTGTCCCAGGAACAATTTTTTTAACATCTTTATTGAGATTTAGATTAGATACTGTACAATTTTCTGATTTAAATTGTGCAATTCTATGGCTTTAGTATATTCACAGAATTCTGCAACCATCACCACAATCTAAGTTTAGAAGAGTTTATCACCCCAAAAAGGAAACGTGTGCCATGAAGTCACTCTTCACTCCACCCCTTCCTCCAAGCAACCACTAATCTACTTCCCGTCTCTGGATTTGCCAAATCTGGACATTTTATATAAACAATATCATGAAATATGTGGTCTTTTGTGACTGACTTCTTTCACTCAGCATAATATTTTAAGGCTTATCTGTGTCGTAGCATGCATCATTACTTCATTTCCTTGTATTATCAAATAATATTTCACTGTCTAAATGTACCACATTTTGTTTTTATTTCATCAGTTGATGAACATCTCGGTTTTTCTGATTTTTGACTGTTATGAACAATGCTGATATGGACATTCATGTACAGGTTTTTATGTGGATGTACGTTTTCATATATATGTTAGCATACACCCAGGAGTGGAACTACTGCATCATTTGGTAACTCTGGGCTTAGCAGCGTAGCATTTTGAGGAACTGACTGTTTTTTGTGGTTTGTAACATTTTACATTCTCACCAGCAGTGTCTGAGACTTCCAGTTTCTCCACCTCCTCATAAACACTTGTTATGGTCTATATTTTTTATTTTAGCAGTTCTAGTGTGTGTGAAGTGATATTTCATTATGATTTTGATTTGTGTTTCCCTAATGGATAATGATGTTGAACATTTTTTATGTGCTTATTGGTCTTCTTTATGTCTTTTCTGGAGATATGTCTATTCAGGTCTTTTACCCATTTTTAAAACGTGATTTCTTTTTTAATTATTGAAGTGTAGGAATTTATATTCTGGCTACTAGTTGTTCATCAGATAAATGATTGATTTGGAAATATTTTCTCGCAGCCAATGGGCTGCCTTTCACTGTATTCATGGTATCATTTGTAGCAACTTTTAAAAATTTTTTGATGTTCAATTCACTTATAAATTTCTTTTGTCACTGTGCTTTTGGTATCAGATCTAATAAACCATTACCTAGACCAAGTTCATGAAGATTTACTACTATTTTTTTCTAGGATTTTTACATTTTCAACTCTTAAATTAGGCCTAGGATCTACTCTGTGTTCACTTTTTGTGTCTGGTTTACGGAAGGAGTCCGACCTCATTTTTTTTGCCTGTGGATATTCAGCTTTTACAGCAATATTTGGTGTAAAAACAACTTTTGCTTCTTGTCTTGACACCTGTGTTGGTTAATTTTTTTGTGTCAACTTGGCTTGGCCACAGTGCCCAGATATTTGGTGAAATATTATTCTGGATGTGTTTTGTGAAGACTTTTTTTTTTTTTGGATGAGATTAACATTTAAATTGGCAGACTTTCAGTAAAGGAGATTACCCTCTATAATATGGATCAGTTCTGTAATGTGGGTGGGCCTCATGCAAGCAGTTGTAGGCCTTAGTAGAACAAAGACTGACCTCCTCTGAGCAAGAAGGAATCCTGGCAGCAAAGTGCCTTTGGCTTGAAATTTTACTCTTCCCTGGGTCAATAGCCTGCCAGCCTACTCTACATATTTTGGGCTTGCCAAGTGTCCACAATTACATGAGCCAATTCTTTAAAATAAATCTCTCCCTCTTTCTCTCTCAATGTGGGTGTGTGAGAGACAGAGACAGACAGACTGGTATCTGTCATTCCACAGATACACACACATAACACATTTTGTTTGGTCTGTTTCTCTGGTGAACCCTGACTAATACAGTACCATTGTCCAAAATAATTTGACTTTAATTATAAGGGTTTAATTCTGGACTTTCAATTCCATTCTACTTACCTATGTGTTCATCTTTATGACTCCAGTACTAATTTTAATGCTTCCATTTCATGATTCACATATATTATACAAGATTCACATATATAAATAAGATCAGACTTCAAACCTATGTATGGCACACTCTTCATTTTGAACTCTCATGAGATATTTCTATTTCTACCAAGAACTGAGCAGAGAGATGACAACTTGACTCATATTAGGTCATTGTAATTTTTTTTATCATCACCAAAGGTGGAAAGTCAGAAGATGCTAACTATGTAGCTGCCTTAGTTCCAACTTTGTGTTTAATTTCTCCTGAAGCCTCATCTTTTGTGTCTGCGTGGACATTATGGTTCAAATTCTTGGGCATTATAGTTTGTTTCTGAATTTGATAATCACCTCCTAGATAAGCAATATCAACTGGTGCTCTTAATTGCACCTTCTTCATTTTTGACACTACACACACACACACACACACCCTCACTTTTAGTTACAATTTATTCATCATTTCTAAGTTTGAGAGTAAAGATTTTAGCCACAATCTTCATTAGAAACAGAATTTAAATACATTTGTTTGTTTTTGTTTGACAGCTTCAAAAGTCTGCATTAAAATACAAATACAATTTTAAAAGTTCAATATGAAATATAGTCTTAAGAAAACAAGATATGAGTACTCAAATTTTATTGATATGAATACTCTAAATTTCTTATATATTGAATGAATAAAGCTATTCCACGATTAAATGACATAGTCCTTTTTTTGGAGGTGGGGAAGGAGGGAAGGGTCTCGCTCTATTATCCAGGCTGGAGTGCAGGGGAGCAATCTCGACTCACTGCAACTTCTGCTTCCCCGGGTTCAAGCGATCCTCCAAGTAGCTGGAACTATAGGCACGTGCCACCACTCCCGGCTAATTTTTGTATTTTTTGTAGAGATAGTGTTTTGCTATTTTACCCAGGCTGGTCTTGAACTACTGAGCTCAAGAGATCCACCCGCCTCTGCCTCTCAAAGTGCTGGGATTACAGGCATGAGCAACCGTGCCAGGCCTAAATGACATAGTCTTAATACAGATTTTAGTGATTAAAATAAGTCACTGACCACTTAATAAATTAAACTATTGTATTTAATTTTATTGTTCAGTTACACATTGGATTACATACGTGTATGGCTAACCTTAGGGGTTACTTAAATCTTACTATTTCTTTTTCCACAAAAGAAAATATATTCTGAATTCTAAATAACTATTGCCAAATGTATTTTGAAATTTTTAAAAAGCTCATGTCTGTATTCTATATTATATTTAGGGCTCTACCTACTTGAAGACAAAGCCATTTAGACAAACATAAAGGCAGGTTATATTGCAGTAAGGGAAGCATGCAATTTCTAAATGATTTATCTTCCTCACTGCAACAAAAAATTCATAGCCATTTTTAAAGTCTCAGAACAAAAATTCCAGAGAAAATATTAACAATTTTACTTCCAAAATAACCAGCTATTATAAACTCCTCAACTTCAATTATTAATGCATAGAAATGACACAACAAACCACAGTAATCTTAAGAAACTTTAATTCTTGAGGTGGACCATCCACTCCCCATTTCCTAATGAAATGGCTGTAAAATAAACATTTATTTCCCATATTTCCACTTTAAAAGTAAATGGTTTTTTTGAAATATTTCTTTGAAAAGATGTGTTGTTAAAATACTAATCAAGAAAACTAAATTCAGTGTTCTTGTCAAAATGTCATTTTGTTTTTGGGAAGCTTTTCCTATGTTGTATGCTGTTAAATACGTTTCGAGAAGCAATACATTAGTATTTTAACAACACATCTTTTCAAAGAAATATTTCAACATAACATTTACTACAAATTGGAGGCTTTCTTACAATACGCTAATGATTTCACATTGCCCAAAAATATCTTCCAGCCACACAGCTTTGATGATCTTCATTTTATCTGATTCTAAAGCTAACAAGTTGAGTGTCCATAATGAATGTCTATGGTGTTTGTTCAGGGAAGAAGACAGGCAAAAATGAAGACAAATTATGTGCTTAGTATGTATGTATTTTGTAAATATGACTTACTCTATCAATCAGAACAATTGGTAAGCCATGCACCTCATAATTGTAGGTACCACGTTGTATATAACCCTATTTTTCTTAGTTTTGACAGGAAAGTTTCCCAAGAGTGAATGGCTATTGCTACAGGATTATAAAACTTTTTAGAAATTTTATATAACATGTTGAAATTATTCCATATATTTTTGAACTTGTCTATTGGGTGAAAATTGATTTAAATTTTAACATACTTCTAACTTACTAAAACATACATTTGGTTTTGCACAATTCAATAGGCTTGATGTTGTAGATTGAAGGTTTAAACAGTTGCCTTCTCAACAAGATTAACAGCTAATATGGCCTCCCTCAGATGTGTGAGTTTATTTTGTAAAGAACTATTTGTCCAGTTACATTTCCCAGTTGATATGAATCTCATTTCTCATAATTTAATATTTTAACATTTGTATATGTGATGTTAAAACTATTATGCTGATTAACTTTCAAAGAACGTTTTTCTGTAGAAATAATATATTCAATTTCATATTTAAGTGCAAGTATCAGATTTTTATTTTTACCATATCTGTTTCAGTAGCCATTCACTTTTGTATCATCCGTTATTTAAGAATTTCCTTTCAATTTTTTGATGTTAAGTAACAACAATACCAGAAAATAAATGTAAGGGCTTCTTACTAAAGATATATAAGATCCAATCATTTCTCAATTAGCCACTGATAAATAAAAAATGGCATTCTCCCCAAAATGACAGGTAAAACCCAAATCTCATGTATTTATATCAGAAATTTTCTGTAAGTTTATAAAGGGGAAAGGTATGAATGTCTCAATTTTTTTATATTTAAGAGATGAAAATTCACAGTGAAAAGTTAAATTTCTAGCCCAGTCCAACAGAGATTTTGAAAATGATGACTTAATTTCTGGGCATCAAGAATTAGAAACTAGTCCTAAAATAATACTTAAATATTTAAAAATAAATTATTAGGACTGCAAGAACAATGTCAAGTACAAGTACAACATATAAGTTTTGTCACTTATTACATTTAAATTTTCTTTTCTTTTAAGAGGAATAAAACCATCTTTTTTTAATCATTTCAACTTTTCGTTTTCTTTCTTTCTTTCTTTCTTTCTTTTTTTTTGAGACAGAATCTCATTCTATCGCCCAGGCTGGAGTGCAGTGGCGCAATCTTGGCTCACTGCAAGCTCCGCCTCCCAGGTTCACGCCATTCTCCTGCCTCAGCTTCCCGAGAAGCTGGGACTACAAGCACCTGCCACCACGCCCGGCTAATTTTTTGTATTTTTTATTTTTATTTTTTTGGTAGAGAAGGGGTTTCACCGTGTTGGCCAGGATGGTCTTGATCTCCTGACCTCGTGATCTGCCCGCCTCAGCCTCCCAAAGTCCCGGGATTACAGGTTCAACTTTTATTTTAGACTCATGGGTATACATGGATACGCTGTGTGATGTTGAGGTTTGGGGTAGAGATTCCATTGCCCAGATCACTATCTCACTAAGTGCCCAACTCACCAAGCATAGTACCTAGTAGGTAGTTTTTCGACTCACACCTGCCTTTTTCCCCTACCTCCACAGTGTCTATTGTTCCCATCTTCATGTCCGTTTCTACAGACATCCTCATTTGTGTTATAGTTTACCTAGCAGTTTTTCTAATATATGTGTGTTAACAAAAACATTTTGAAAACCAGTCTGAGATAACGGCTGAACACAGAAAATGAGAGTAAATGTGACTCCATTTTCATCTTAAAATATCTTTATTTTTCAGATGATTTACTTTAAATTTTATATGAGCTCTGTATGTGAACAACAGATTGTGAGGGCATGTTCTTCTCACTAAAGATTTTCCTGTGTTTCACAATCTAAGATTCCAGTTACCAAATAATAAAACAGCTAGCTTCTGTGGTTGCAAAGATAGCCTTCACACTGTAAATCAATTCACTAGTTTCTTGTAAACTGCTGTGAAGCCAGACAGCCTGATCAATTTAATACCAAGAGAGGTGTGAATTCCCTCTATCTTAATATATGATTAAGCTCAAAATATTTAAGTGCTTACAGTTTTATTCCAAAGTAAAAAGGCTCAAATCCAGTTTTGGAAATTAAATCACTTTTCATTTCACAATGTCTTTCTTATGCTCTGCTATTTAACTACTACTATTTTAAAAATGGGTTTTCTAGGACCAATGACAATATTTGACAAACCAAATTTTTGAGCATAAACATAAAAAGCATTTAGTCATACTTCCAAAGGTGTTATCACTACTAACAATAACATTGACTTGTCTATCATTACTAACAATAGTACTGAATTTGTAACAAAAGTGTGATGTTGCTGTAGAGTTATACATCGGCATGGAATGGAGCTCGAGCTTGGTTATACAGCACTTGTCTGGAGTGAGAATTTCTAGGTTCAGATTCTGGCTCTGCTATTTATCATCTAAGACTAATTTTGGACAAATTATGTAACACTTTCTACCTCAGTTTAGTAATCTGTAAATGGGAATAATAATGGCAATACCTCATAGGGCTATGATAAAAATTAACTGGGTTAGTATTTCTATTTAGAACAGTGCTTGGCATATGTAAATAATATACATATGAGTTGAAAAAATACTTTAATATAAATAATATACATGTGAGCTAAAGAAACACTTTACCTAATAATATACTATAATAATATCTGTATTGAATAACATTTTGAAATTTGTAATTCCTGCTTTCTTTTTGAATAGTGGATTGTTCTGGAGAATAGCGATTGAAAGTCAATGTCTCATCTGGAGGAAAAATAAAAGACATACTTATTAAATTCATTAATAATACAGAATTGAGAAAACAGCTGATAGTTTCAATAACACATTAATTTTCAAAAAGTTCTGCTAGAAGTAATTTATTCTAGCCAGATAAAAGTGAATATGAAAAAATAAAATTCTAATATTTAGATTATTTAAATTGCCAAGTCTAGAATGGAAGAATTTAGTTTAACAAAGGTTCCATGTTCTATGAAACGGCAAGTTCAAAATTAACCAACCATGTCATAGCTGCCCCAAATAACTATAACTTTAGCCTGAATCAATAAATATGCAATGTCAGTTATTTTTTAAAAAGAGCTAGAATGTAATCTGGAAAGGTCTTAATATTAATAGAATATTAGAAAAGATTAGAGAGTATATTTAAGGTGAGTATTGACTAGCTGAAGTATGTGTGGAAGGTGTCAGGACAACTGAATAATAGAAACCTCAGCAAAGACAGAACTGAAGTGAATTACACAGTTTAGTCTAAAGAAGAGAATACAAAGGTATAGGATAGTTGTTTTCAATAAGCTCTATAAAATTCTTGAAAGGAATTCTGCCTCATTCCTGTTAAGCTTGAAAACAGAAGTAGTTTCAAAATGCTTAAATACCCACTACTTTAACAAATTTTTTGTCTATGAAAAACTTTCTACTTGACATACAAATGACAGATTTCTCTGTTCTCATTCTCATCCTCTTTACAGAAGTAACTAAAACTAACAACTATTTGAAACTGTTATGTCTTGAAGACCTTTCTCCACTAACCTGCACCTTCAAGGTTTTCTTCATTTCCTCTTTGTCAGGCTCGCCTTCCTTCTTCCATTTCCTTAACTAGGAGTTCAGAAATGTTTTTTGTTCTCTCTATTACTCTCTCAATCATAACAATCCTCTCTATATAACACAACTGGAACTGCACGTAAGCTCCCTCAGGCACCATCTATTGATTATTCCCAAAGAACTACTTTATTCATTTCCTCAGCTCTGTCTTGGCATACCCATCTACAGCCTGGTAACCCAGAGTCTCTGTTATCGTCCAAGCCATCTAGAAATACAACTTTCAGGGAAAAGTAGGGTTGGGGAAGCATAATTAAAAACAAAATCCTCTCCCAACCCAGAAAAACACTCCACAAAGGTAGAGGAGAAAAAAAAAAAGTTTTATTTATTACTGAATAAGCATTAAACCAGAGTGTGGTGTGCATCCCAGGCAATATGCTAAGACATTGCAGACAGAAAGGAGTCTCACCAACATTTCTAGAGCCATGTAGTTTCAACCCATTATATATGTGGTCCTGAGATAAACAATTAGTTCTCAGGTAAGAGAACCTGACAGCACCATTTGTTGCACATAAGTTTTGTTAGAGGCATTTGAACCACAGCACTCCATCCTGAATAGGGGCTAGGTAAAATAAGACCTGTTGGACTGCATTCTCAGATAGTTACGGCATTCTTAAGTCACAGATGAGATAGGAGGTCAGCACAAGCTACAGGTCATAAAGACCTTGCTGATAAAACAGTTGGCCATAAAGAAGCTAAATAAGTCTCTTGCTACCTTTAGCCGTGAAGAAGCTGGCTAAAACCAACCAAAACCAAGATGCCAACAAGAGTGACCTCTTGTCCTCACTGCTACACTCTAGCAACATGACAGTTTACAAATGCCATGGTAACATCAAAAATTTACCCTATATGGTCTAAAAGGGAGGCATAAATAATCAATCCCTTATTTAGCATATCATCAAGAAATAACCATAAAAATGGGCAACCAGCAGCCCTCGCAGTTGCTCTTTGGAGTAGCCATTCTTTTATTCCTTCACTTTCCTAATATACTTGCTTTTGCTTTACTCTACAGCCTCGTCCTGAATTCTTTCTTGCACAAGATCCAACTCTCTTGGAGTCTGGATCCGGACCCCTTTCTGTAACAGTTTATTCTAAATTTAAGTGGGAATTGGGGTGACCATTTGTGTTAGTTAATTGGCTTTATCCAAAGGAATAATAAACTTCCCATATCATAATGACAGAAGATAGTCATAAGGTGCAAGCATCCATCCAAGTTAGGCTCTAGCTCTCCCACAGAAACTGGGACATAGGGATGCTATCTTCCTTGATGGTCACATTTCCAAGATAAGGCTCTCGGGTTTTTGAAAGAGATCTTCCTGGGTCATGAAGGTAGCAAGATACTTATTTACCTTTTAGAACTATTTTTATACATTTCAAAGTCACAGAGAAAGAGTTTACAATTACAAGTTTCTAAAGTGAATTTTCTTTTAAAAGAAAAAAAGGGGATAGAGGGAGTTTATTCTCTATTTTCAACATGGAGAATTAAGCCTCTTATTTATCTGGATTTCCCCTTCAGTAGAAGGGAGGAATTGAAAATGACAAGGGAAAAGGCAAACAATCTTTGCCATGCATCAGCATTCAAATGCAGAAAATACAAGTGGCTAAAGAGAGAAATCAAGGATATTTGTTTTATAACTGCTTTTAAATGAGTGATGATGGCACAGCAATCATCCCTCCTTTTATTAAGAAAAGAAATGCAGTGTATGTCATGATTTAATTTAAAATTATAATATCACTTATATCTAATGTAAGTTCAGCCCAATACAATTAGACTTACAAATGAATATGGGGGAAAAAACACAAATTTCTTCATATTTGCCCAGGCTCCATTATTTATTGTTCCAGAAAGGTAACTAAGAAACTAAAAAGAATTGCACTGGGAACAATTTGCATGAACACATTTTCCAGAATGTGCTCCAAGAAAAAGAAGAATGCATGGTAGGATAAATATAAGAAAACTTACATTTGCCTCCCAGGACTAGAGGTGTTCCCATGTCAAAGCCTCTGTGAAGTCCAGCATTTAAGAGACCCATTTAACTGCTGTGAAAATAACAAAGACCATCTAAATGAGAAGAAAAAGAGACTATTTATTTGGATCTTGGTATAGCAAGAGAGTCAGCCATCATCACTTGTATTTAGCAGAGATTTAAAGGCAGGCAGGGGAATTTGAAAGCTGAATCATAGTGGAAAAAGAGGAAGGCTTTCAGGTATGCTCTGATTGGAAGATGTTGCCATGGAAAAGCTGAAGGTGTGACAACTAGAAGTGGAGAATCTCATGTGATTGGATCCCAGAATGTATTTGGCTTTTTTGGTGGGCCCTGAGTTGGTAGCAGTGAGAGGTGACAAAGCGCTAGCAGCCCTTGCTGGCTTTCGGCACCTCCTCGGCCTCCACATCCACTCTGGCAGTGCTGGAGGAGACCTTCAGCCCACCACTGCACTGTGGGAGCCCCTCTCTGGGCTGGCCGTGGCCAGAGCCTGCTCCCTCTGCTTGTGGGGAGGTGTGGAGTGAGAGTCTTGGGCGGGAACTCGGGTGCGTGTGGGCCAGTGCAAGTTCCGTGTGGGTGAGGGCTTGGCCTGCCCCAGCGGCAGGCTGTCGCCTTGGCCCCGGCAGTGAGGGGCTTAGCACCCAGGCAAGCAGCTGCAGAGGGTGCCCCAGGTCCCCAGCACTGTCGGCCCGCCCACATGGCACTCAAATTCTCACCAGGACTCAGCCTGGCTCCCCACCAAGCAGGGCTCAAAACCTACAGCCAGCCAGGCCTGAGTGTCCTACTCCACCCCCACCCTCCATCCCCATGCCCTCCACCCCCCATGCCCTCTACCCCCCACCCCCCTCCACCCCTACCCCCCCACTGCCCACCACCCCCTCCAACCTCCACCACCCCCTACCACTCCCTACCACCCCCCACCACCCCCTACCACCATAGGCTCAGGCACCACAGGAGCCTCCCCCAGGGGAACTGCCCCCTACTCCATGGCTCCCTGTACCATCAACTGCCCAAGGGCTGAGGAGTGCAGGTGCTGGCTCAGGACTGGATGGCAGCTCTGCCCGCAGCCCTGGTGTGGGATCCAGGAGGCGAAGCCAGCTGGGCTCCTGAGTTGGGTGGGAATTTGGAGAACTTTTATGTCTAGCTGGAGGATTGTAAATGCACCAATCAGTGCTCTGTATCTAGCTAATCTGTGGTGACTTGGAGAATGTTTGTGTCTAGCTAAAGGATTGTAAATGCACCAATCAGCCCTGTGTCTAGCTCAAGGTTTGTAAAGGTACCAATCAGCACCCTGTCAAAACGGACCAATCAGCTCTCAGTAAAATGGACCAATCAGCTCTCTGTAAAATGGACGAATCAGCAGGGTGTGGGTGGGGTCAGATAAGGGAATAAAAGCAGGCTGCACGAGCCAGTGGTGGCAACCCTCTCAGGTATGGTTGTAGACAGTGGAAGCTGTGTTCTGTCACTCTTTGGAATAAATCTTGCTGCTGCTCACTTTGGGTCAGCGCCGCCTGTAACATTCACCTCAAAGGTCTGCAGCTTCACTCCTGAAGCCAGCGAGACCATGAACCCACCAGAAGGAAGAAACTCCAGACATATCTGAACATCTGAAGAAACAAACTCTGGACACACGATCTTTAAGAACTGTAACACTCATCGGGAGGGTCCACGGCTTCATTCTGGAAGTTAGCGAGACCAAGAACCCACCAATTTCGGACACAGCCCAGTGAAAATGGAGAAGCTGGCAGTTATTGACTTGAGCTGAAAAAGTCCTAACCATTCTGGGCTAGTTGATGCTGAGGTTGCGGGTCAGTGTTCTATAGTCATATATAGTCTAGTTATTGTCCATGTGTATGCTATACTATCTCACTTTTTTTAACCCAACATTCTCAAACTTTATTATGCTGGGCTTTTATAATGAGATGAAAAACTTCCCAGGTTTCTGTGTACTCTGGAGCAATTTATAATATCAGCAATGGTACATATTTTTTGAAAGTTTAAGAGAACGTCCCTATAAATCTGCAGCTTTCATATTTTCTGAATTATCTTTAAAGATAACATGAGCAAGTTAACTTCAAAAACCCCAAAGGATATACAGTGAAAACTAGTCCCCCATCCTGCCTCCCCAGAGGCAAACTCTCAAAACAGATTTGCATGTCGTTACATATACATACACATCGTATGCATATACACATACAATCCTTTCTTCCTTCTTAGAAAGAGTAGCACTTTGCTCTTTTAAACTTCATAACATCATTTAGCAGTTGTGCCATATTAACATCCGGAGATAGGTATTTAGGTTTTTCCCAGTCTTTTTGTTTTTACTAAAAAAGGCTTATGTTAATAGTCTTGTATACATATTCTTGCACGTATGTGTGAGTCCATCAGGTGGTTAGACTCCTGGAAGTGAAATTTCTGGATAAGAGAATTTTAAACATTGAGAGATACAGTCAATTTGCCCTCCAGAGAGATTGTATTAATTTCCATTCCTACCACCAACTTTAAAGTGGGCCTGCTTCCCCATACCCTTGCCAACACAGTCTTCTACTCAATGTTAGACTAACAATAGGTTAAAGATAGTGTCTTCTAAATTATTTAATTTGTATTTTTCTTAGAAACATTAAGCATGTTTTTATGTTACAATACATCTTTACTTCCTGTAATTTAGTCATGATCTTTGTCCCATGTTTTCCTGGATTACTTGTTTTATAGATTTGCAAGGATTTGTTAAATACAGAATAAATTAGCCCTGTATATATTAAATGTGTGATAGAATTTCCCCCCAGTTTTTTGTTTGTGTTGTGATAGTGGCGATGGTTTCTGGCACTTTTGTATGCAATGACTTGAAATTGTTAAGGTGTCATTATTTATAACTCCTGGATTATGCCTAAGGAACTTCTTCTTTCAAAGTTTATTTTCAGTCTTGAATTTAGTGTGAGTACTTCTGTGAATTCATATTTTGCACTTATATCTGGTTTTACCTGAAATTTACTTTGGTGTATAGAGAGAGTTAAGAATCCGGCTTTACTGTTTTTCCAGGTAGCTAGGGTCAAAATAAAATCAGGTCAAAATTTTTAAAAATGTTTAAAGTTCGGCCAGACGCGGTGACTCATGTCTGTAATCCCAGCACTTTGGGAGGCCAAGGCAGGTGGATCACAAGGTCAAGAGTTCGAGACCATCCTGGCTAACATGGTGAAACCCTGTCTCTACTAAAAATACAAAAAATTAGCCAGGCGTGGTGGCAGGCACCTGTAGTTCCAGCTACTGGGGAGACTGAGGAAGGAGAATGGCATGAACCTGGGAGGTGGAGCTTGCGGTGAGTTGAGTTCGCATCACTGCACTCCACCCTGGGCAACAGAGCGAGACTCTGTCTCAAAAAAAAAAAAAAAAAAAAAATTTTTTTTAAAGTTCATTGTTCGTATAAAAGAACAGTTCAAGGATCAGGGAACTACAAATGGAAAGTGATGTGGCCCTGTTCACAACAGTTACAACACAGCTTATTAAGCTAAAAGAAGGAAGTGTTTGACCTTTTATGTGATTGGCTGTTATGTGTAAACATCCTTTTTGAGATAAGTAGAGCTGTTTAAGCTGATTTGTCTGTAACTGATCGGTTTAATTTCACTGACTCACACTGACAAAGGTATAAAGCTGACATTTTATGCTTTGTTTATAATTTATTTATAATTGCAGCTAACATTTCAAGAAAATCAGAATGATTTATATGTTGGCTACATGGGTATGGGCAGTTGACCTTGAGGTATATCTAAAGTGTGGCCATGATTTTTATTCATTTTATTTAAACACTAATCAATTTTTTTCTCCAAACAAATCTGCATTTATAATCCATAGGCTTGAAATATGGTGTTACATTAGATAATGGTTTATTTGCATTATTTCATGCTTTTACATACATTTAAGGCCATGATCTTTTTCTCTGAAAATATCTTTGTATATTTTTTAGGTCTGAGATATAATTATTTGTATATTTCTAGATATTCTGGAATATCTATATTTTCTCTTTCTATACAATGCTTGCCTAAGGGATTTTTTTTTTTTTTTTTTTTTTGCTTTTGTTTCTAATTCTGCAATGAATTTCTGGTTTTATAGCATTGTGATGGAGACCTGTACTTTTTCTGCATTTTGAAACATGTTTATGTTTTCTTTAGAAACTTTTATATTTGGATGATTTTTATTACTAGCCAATAGTAAAGGTATAGTCTTTGTTTTCAAAATACAGGGCACAGAACATCAGTTAAAGCTACCCTAGTAATCATATAAGCATGTAATTTAAGTTTCCTATTATTACTTATTTTCTACTTGATTGACCTTGGGTGAAAGAGATGAATTAATCCCACACAATACTTTTGTCTTTTCATTTATTTCTCCTTGTATTTCCATAGCTTTTGCTTCATTAACTTTCTGGTGTCATAAATATTCCTGACTGTGAAACTGTCTTTGCAAAAATTGGATCAGTGAGAAAATTCTAACAGCAAACTGAACTAACCCATTCACCATTTTGCATTACTTTCTATTATTCCTGGGCTATTGGTCTAAGCTAACTTTAAAAGACATTTAGGCTATAGTTTAAATGATAATAGGCCTTGCCACAAAACCCAGAAGCTCATTTTGTGAAGCTAATGGGAGGCCAGCAGGCTAGGGTGAGGAGAAGAGCCTGAGACCTACTAAGACTCAGACATAAATTATTGTCAGCCATGAATCTGGAGGTTATAAAATATGCAACATCCCCAATTATTTCTTCATATAAAAACGTTATTGTAGATTGGCCTTTTGAGATATCTGTTTAGGGTCTTTTTTTTTTTTTTTTTTTTTTTGCATGTCTGACACCCATTGCTTCACCTGGACTCAGCAGCCTTGCTCCTGTGGCCCCACCTAGAAGGTGTTCAAGCCCTCAGGAAGACAGCTTTAAGCCCTTATGATTTTCTCTCTGTCCCAACCAATCAGCAGTGAGCCTAAACACCTCTGCCCCTTCCCCCAAACTGCATTTGAAAAATACCTAATATAGGAGCTTTGGAGGAGATAATTTGAGGACGAACTCCATCTCCCACGTGGCATGGCCACTCTCATATCTGTTAAACTCTTTCTCTACTACGATGCTGTGGTCTTTCATTTTCCAGCAGGCAGGAAGAACTCCTCAGGCAGTCACAGCCACTTCATTGTAGACGCCCTAATTTGCCTCTCTGTTTTCATGCTTGCCTCCCTGTGGTCTTTTCTCCACACAAACATCACATGTGAAATTTTAATATATGTAGCAGATCATGTTATCCCCCTTGTCAAAAGTGTTCAATGAGTTTTACTATCAAGGAGTAATTTCTTCATGCATATGTCTTAGATTAGGTTTCCTAGAATCAAACCCAGTGACGAAGCTTTGTCTGCTAGTGGTTTATTGGAGAGTGCACTGGGGAAAACATCTATAAAGAAGTGTGGAAAGCAAGATTAAGTACAGAAATTGCACTGTGACACAATTGAAAAGAAGGCCTGTATCCATTCCATGGGGAGCATTGAAGTTAGACTAGCCCTTCGAAGTCATCCCATGGTTTTTCAAGGGCCTTTGTACAACTACATCAACCATTAATTTGATGCTATGGCCTCAGAAATGGGTAGCACTTTGGGTTAGCCATACCAATTCTTCTAAGGGTCATTCATATGCCATCAGCAGCCAATACTCCTGGCATCTACAGTAATAAATGAATACTTCAGTCACAGCATTCTCTGGAGCAAATACCACATAAAAATACTTACTATTGGCCCTTGTTTAGACTGGAGACTGCAATTTCCTTTCTGTTCCTATCTACCCTGATGCTCTTACCACACTCCAACTGCAGTAGCCTAGTAGTTTCCCCTCAATGCCTTGGCATTAGCTGTAACTTTCACCTGGAAATGTCTTCCAGGAGAGCTTTGGGTGCCTTGCTTTCTCATTTCATTCAGGTATCTGCTGTGGTATCACTTTTGTGAAAAAATAAAATAAAATAAAATCTCAGGACCACACCTCACTATGCCAGTAGGAAAAAAAATAAATAAATAAGCTAAAAACTGAGACATGCAAGAAACTGCCTTTCCTTTTGTTCCTAAACAAATAGAATTTACCCAAATGTGGTCTGAAAGGGGGAAGAATGCCAAATATCTCCACAGGTAGCTATTTGGTGTTCACTTTATCTTATGTGAAGTGCTGATTTACTGAGTGGGAGAAAAATACATAATTGACTATTCCTCTACCTGCTTCTTTTATCTTGCAACATGTGTTAGTCCATTTTCATACTGCTATGAAGAAATATCCAAGACGGGGTAATTTATGAAGAAAATGAGGTTTAATGGACTCACAGTTCCACGTGGCTAGGGAGGCCTCACAATCATGGTGGAAGACAAAGGAGGAACAAAGGCACATATTGCATGGTGGGAGGCAAGAGAGTATGTGCTGGAGAACTGCCCTTTATAAAACCATAAGATCTTACTATCATGAGAACAATACAGGAAAACCCATCCCCTATGATACAATTACCTCTCACTGGGTTCCATCCATGGCATGTGGGGATTTTAGGAGCTGCAATTCAAAATGAGATTTGGGGAGAGACACAAACAAACAGTATCATTCTGGCCTGCCCCTTCCCAAATCTCGAGTCCTCATGTTTCAAAACCAATTATGCCTTTCCAACAATCCACCTAAAGTCTCAACTCATTTCATCATTAACTCAAAAGTTCACAGCCCAAAGTCTCATCTGAGATAAGGCAAGTCCCTTCTGCCTATGAGCCTGTAAAATCAAAAGCAAGTTAGCTACTTTCTACAATGGGGATAGGTATTCAGTGAATACACCCATTCCAAATGGGAGAAATTGGCCAAAACAAAGGGGCTACAGGCCTCATGAAATTCCAAAATCCAGCAGGAGAGTCAAATCTTAAAGCTCTGAAATGATCTCCTTTGACTCCATGTCTTGCATTCAGGTCATGCTGATGCAAGAAGAGGGTTCCCATGGTCTTGGGCAGCTCTGCCCCTGTGGTTTTTCAGGGTACAGCCACCCTCAAGGCTGCTTTCATGAGCTGGCATTGAGTTTCTCTGGCTTTTCCAGGTGCATGGTACAAGCTGTCAGTGGATCTACCATTCTGGGGTCTGGATGATGGTGGCCTCCTTCTCACACCTCCAATAGGCAGCAGTGCCCCAGTGGGGACTCTGTGTGGGGGCCTCTGACCCCACATTTCCCTTTCACACTGCCCTAGCAGAGGTTCTTCACGAGGGATCCACCCCTGAAGCACACCTCTGCCTGGACATCCAGGCTTTTTCCATACATCCTTTGAAATCTAGACAGAGGTTACCAAGCCTCAATTCTTCTGTCCACCTGCAGGCCCAACACCTGATGTAAGTCACCAAGGCTTGGGGCTTGCACCCTCTGAAGCAACAGCCTGAACTGTACATTGAGCCCTTTCAGCCATGGCTGAGATACATATCCCAAGACTGCATAAAGTAGCAAGGCCCTGGGCCCAGCCCACAGAACCATTTTTTCCTCCTAGGCCTCCAGGCTTGTGATGGGAGGGGCTGCCACAAAGACCTCTAACATGCCCTGGAGACATTTTCCCCATTGTCTTGGCAATTAACATTTGGTTCCCCATTACCTGTGCAGATTTCTCCAACAAGCTTGAATTTCTCCTCAGAAAATGGGTTTTTCTTTTCTATTACAGTGTCAGACTGCAAATTTTCCAAACTTTTATGCTCTGCTTCCCCTTTAAACATAAGTTCCAATTCCAAACCACATCTTTGTGAATGAATAAAACTGAATGCATTTAAGAGCATCAGAGTCACATCGTGAATACTTTGCTGCTTAGAAATTTCTTCTGCCAGATACCCTAAATCATCTCTCCCAAGTTCAAAGTTCCACAGATCTCTAAAGCAGGGCAAAATGCTACCACTGTGTTTGCTAAAGCACAGCAAGAATCACCTTTGCTCCAGTTCCCAGTAAGTTCCTCATCTTCATCTGAGACCACCTGAACCTGGACTTCATTGTTCATATCACTATCAGAATTTTGGTTAAAACCATTCAACAAGTCTCTAGGAAGCTTCAAACTTTCCCACATCTTCCTTCTTTGGAGGGTCTTCTTCTGAACCCTCCAAACTCTTCTAACCTCTGCCTGTTACCCAATCCCAAAGTTGCTTCCACATTTTCAGGTATCTTAATAGCAGTACCCTACTCTACTTGTATCAATTTACTGTATTAGTCCATTTTCATACTGCTATGAAGAAATACTTGAAACTGTTAATATATAAAGGAAAAGAGGTTTAATGGACTAACAGTTCCACATGGCTGGGGAGGCTTCACAATCATGGTGAAAGGTGAAGGTGGAGCAAAGGCACATCTTATGTAGTGGCAGGCAAGACAGTGTGTGCAGGGGAACTGCCCTTTATAAAACCATAAGATCTGTGCAACTTATTCACTGTCATGAGAACAGCATGGGAAAACCCACCCCCATGATTCAATTATCTCTCCCATTGGGTCCCGCCCATGACACCAAGGGATTATGGGATCTAAAATTCAATATGATATTTGGGTGGGGAAACAGCCAAACTATATCACAACATGTGGACTCAGTAATGTGACCACACCTCCCTCCTTCCCCTCCAGCCAGCTTTTGCCCTTTAAATATTGAAGCCCTCAAAATCAACTTTGGAAAAAGGCAGAGACCACAGTCTGTTTCAATGATTTTGTGTTCCTTTTCTCCAGGCATGTCTTTAACCTTAGCAAAATAAATCTCTAAATAGAATGAGATCAGTCTCAGATACTTTTTGGTTTACATTTTCTTATTTGAGTACTTTATCTAGAAATTCTCCCCCATCCTCTATCTCAGTCACTTTCTTGTCTCTTATCTTTGTTTATTTTTCTTTATGTTATTTAACATTTTCACAAAATACACAATGTATTTGTTTGATTACTTATTATTTATCTGTGGCTCACAAGATATGAGATCTATGAGATCAGAGATGGATCATATGTATGGGTTTTTCACTACTTTACATTGTCCAGAGGAAATAAAAAATGAGCGAGTGAATTCTTAGTAGTACAATTTCTCATGGCAAAATGTTCTGAGGTAGAAATTCTGCAGGACTGCTTTCACAAGACACAGGTAACAAAGACTCCACTGCTAAAGTACAATGTGGTAAAGAAGCCTGCCAAAACCCATCAAAACCAAGATTGCAATAAAAACAACTTCTTGTGGTCCTCACTGCTCATTATACAGTAATTATAATGCATTAGCTTGTTAAAAGACACTCACTAGTGCCATGACAGTTTACAAATGCCATGGCAACATCTGGAAGCTACCTAATGTAGTCTGAAAGGGGGAGGAACCCTCAGTTCCAGGAATTCCCCACTCTTTTCTGTAAAACTTATGAATAGTCTACCCCATATTTAGAGTAAGATCAAGAAATAACCAAAAAAATAACCAATCAGCACCCCTCAGGGCCGTTCTGACTATGGAGTATCCGCCCTTTTATTCCTTTACTTTCTTAATAAACTTGCTTTCACTTTATTCTGTCAACTGGCTCTTGAATTCCTTTCTGCGAGAAATCAAGAAGCCACATGGCTTCCAAGGCTGAACCCTAGTTTTGGGATTTGCCCTGTGATAGTTCTTCCTGTGTCTTCTAATTTCTATTTTATGAGTTTTTATGAGTTTTTATGAGTTTTTCCCAGCTTTATTGATGTATAATAAATAAACAAAACATATTTATTTAAGGTATACAGTGATTATTTGATATATGCATACATTGTGAAATTGTTACCATAATTAATTGACACACCTATAACCTCACATAGTGACCTTGTATGTGGGGGGGGAGGGTGTGAATATTTACAATCTACTCTCTAGCAAATTTAAGATATATAATATAGTATTATCAACTATAATTACCATCATTGTACATTAGACTCCCATAACTTAACCTGTCTAACTAAAACTTTTTTTTTTTTTTTTGAGACAGAGTCTCCCTCTGTCACCCAGGCTGGAGTGGAGTGGCACAATCTCAGCTCACTGCAACCTCCACCTCCTGGGTTCAAGCGATTTTCCTGCCTCAGCCTCCTGAGTAGCTGGGATTACAGGCAACTGCCACCACATTCGAGTAATTTTTGTATTTTTAGTAGAGACGGGGTTTTGCCATGTTGACGAGGCTGGTCTTGAACTCCTGATCTCAGATGATCTGCCTGCCTCGGCCTCCCAAAGTGCTGGGATTACAGGCATGAGCCACCGCGCCCAGTCTAAGTACAACTTTTTACCCTGTAATCAACATCTCCCAATCCTGACTCCACTTGAGCCCTGGCATTCTCTTTGATTCTGTAAGTTTGACTTTTAGATTCTACATATCAGTGAGATCATACAGTAATTGTCTGTGTCTGGCTTATTTCATTAAGCATAATGTACTCCAGATTTATCTATGATGTTGCAAATGACAGAATTTTCTTCTCTTTTAAGTCTAACGTTTCTTTGTGTGTCTTTGTGCATATATCTCTTTGAAATACTGATTTCATTTCCTTTGGAGACATACACAGTAGTGAAATTTCTGGTTCGTATGATACTTCTATTTTTAATTTTCTGAGGAACGTCCATAATAGCGTTTCCATAATAACTCTGCCAATTTGCATTCCCACTAACAGTATGCAAGAATTCCTTTTCTCCCACACTTCCTATCCCTTGGTCATTTTGATAATAGCCATCCTAACAGGTGTGAGATGCTTCAAATGTTTTTATTCTTTAGTATGAAATATGTGTTTTCTCATGCTGTATCTTTCTGTAAGTGCTTGTGTGGTTTACTTCTCAGAAGATTGAATTTTTATAGTCTCAACTTTTTATAACAATGTTAATTTCCTTTTATTATACAATATTTATTGACTCACCACTACAAGCAATTAGAATATCAGCTTACTTCACTCCCTCTGACTCCAGTTCCTTCCATTTACCACCTAATTTACATGAGTTATTTTATTATTTTTCTAGTAATTATTTTTACCTCATATATTCTTATGCCACTATACCTGGTTTAATCAGCATTTTGGTGTCTGCAAACTTTACCACATTTTAAAACTATGAAATCAGGATTTTTATAAACCTCCCTTTTTCTTTTTCCCTCTATCATCCAACATTTGATATTCATAGTGTTATTTCTGCCTTGTCGCATAACTTGTTCTGTAACCACAGTTTTCCTAGATATGCAAGTCTTACTTCAACATTTAAATGACATTAGGCTTAACCACAGTCTTTGCATTTATTTCAAAGCTGGTTGAAATGCATCCTCCAGTAATTTCTTGAAGAAGAGTCTGTAGAAATTATCTTGCCTGAATTACTACCTGGCTGAAAATATCTGCTACCTTTAGAGATATTCAAAAATGTAGAATGGTCCAAAATTTTGAGTCACACTTTCTCTACTTGGTCTTCCTAGAATTGCTTTACTTCCTTATTACATTGAAAAATGCTGTAGAGAAGGTTAAAATCAACCTAACAAGTACCTCTTAAGGTGAGTTAATATTTTATTTTATATAGTTTTGGTAGTGTCTATGCCATAAAAATCTTGCTTTAGTTTTAATCACAGGAAATTTCTGTGAAAAGGTCTCAGTATTAATAAATTGGAGGCAATTTTAAATGGATACAATATTCATTGAATTGAACCAAGTATTCTTTTATTTCAAGAATCTTTTTCATGGCTGTGTCTTAAAATATAGTTTCTGTTCTATTTGTTCTATTCTCCTCTACATGAACCCCAAGAAAGAATGTAGTGAATCCCTTTCGGCAAACTGTCTTTCTCTCCAATTACTTAAATGCTTTTATTATTTTCTATTACATTTAATTCAACATTCTGAAAACTGTTCTGCATTTAAATAGGTTTTTTTCCAGTGGTAGAAATGCTTCAATTGTTTGTTGGTTTTTGTTGTTGTTGTTGTTGTTGTTGTTTTAATTGCACCATGTTCTTTAACTTTGTTGCACACCCTTGAATGTGAGAAGTTCTTTCTGGCCCCAGTTATTTACAGAATTTAATGTGGAAAGAGACCAGGTGAATACTTTAGGCTAACATAAAGAGGAGGGTGGCAAGCTGCCTTGTTACAAAAATTGAATATGTATAGTTTTATTTTCTTCAATCCCAACTCCCTTGCCACTACAAGAGGAAAAAGAAGGCTTCTTCAGTCATGCTACACACGAGACCTTGAATGTCTAAAACAAGATTAGTTAAATTTCCACTGGATGGTACTAATCACTTTGGAAATCTACTACAATTACAGGTCCGCTCATTATCTGTAGTGGGTGATGATCTCTTTCAGTCTTCTCTGTCAAAATGGTCCAATATTTAATGGACTTGGCATCCTTTATAAAGTCTGAAATTATTGCTGCTAATATCATCTAAGATAAAATTACCATTTCTATTTCTCATTTTCTTTGTTAGGAGTAGGCAGATTTTGCTCTTCCTCCAGCTTAAAACTACATGTCTGCATGCTTCCATTTTTTTAAGAGTAGGTCTTTTCTGTCTTTTCCATTGTGTCTATAGTTATTCATTAATTCCTATTTTCTATTACTCTAGAGCCAATACAGGTAATTTATATTTTCCTAGAAAATTATCTATTTCGTTTAGTCTTTGATTTTATTGACATAAATTTTTACACAGCATTAGTTTATACTTGTTTAATATTCTATATCTGTAATAAGTCCCTTTATTTCTAATATTTTTGTAATATTTTGGCTCACTCTGAAGATACTAATTATATTCATCTAAGAGTCTTCTGTTTACTTTCTAAAATATTGGGATTAGCTTCTTGTCAAATTGATAATTTATGTTAATAAACCATATTTTCTTACAATTTTGGTGATTTTATTTTGCTACCTTCTCATATTTTTTATTATTTCTGCTTGCCTGGATGTGGAAGTATGTTCTGACATCAGAGCTGGCCTCAGGAGACAGTGGGAAAAAAAAACTGCTGGTAGACTGTGCCAGAAATTTCTGATTATGTCTGGCGTCAGTGATCTAGGCACTCTCCCACGCAATGCTGTTCTGAGCGCAAATGAAGCTGATGCACAGGGAAGGAAAGAACTCTGTCCACCTATTCCACAGGCACTTACCCAAAAAAGTCCTTTCTCTGGGGGTCTCCCCAACTGTTTGTCGGTGTTGACTCTGGGCTCAAAGCATCCTTTGGTACCATTCAACATCTGTCACAATGTCCTCTTCAGTATGTCTTTTGGGTCGTGGTTTAGATGAAACTGTTTTCTCTGTTTTCTGTATTTAGTGAATTTCTCAAATTACAAGGTTAATAGAAAAAATAGATATTCCAGGGTTTCAGTACCACTTGAGATTTATTATTTTGTAAAATATATATGGCCATTTCAAAGAGAATTTGCACTGGAGAGGACGACCATGTTTTCAGTCAGACTTTATCCAGTGTCCACATTTGGTACTTTCTATGATATCTGATTTGAAGCCTGTTTTTTACTCTGACCTATATCATCTGAGTAGATTTCTCTTTTCTAGAAATGTGAGGGTTTATTTGTTTAAGAGGCATTTTTGCAAGGGAAACTTTCACTTGCAGAATGTTTTTTCCATATGTGCTTAAGGCAGGAAACAGATTCTAAAGGTTGTAATAGTAGAAAAAAGTGGTTTAGTTATAGCTGACACATTAAAATACAGTAATTCATGGTACGAAGATCAGAATAATATCAGTACATATTTTATTATCTAATGATACTAACTGAAATTAGTTTAAAAAAAAACTTGTGGATTAGGTTATGTGGAGGTTAAATACTTATATTTTTAAGACCTATGTTTTTCATCTTTATGGCAGTCATCACCATAAAATGGAAATAATGGGGTACAGACAGAGCACAAATGTATCTATGCAAAAATGTAAGTATTTGCACTCAGTTAAATGACTCTAACATTCTGTGTTTTATGTCTGTTTTTCTTGAAATATCGGGGGGATCTGTTGACGATAACATGAAAACTCATATTAAAACTTGGAGATATATGAATGTAATTAAACCTGCAATTATAATTAAAATATGCCAAAAACCATCATTTTACAAAAATGACTCTAGCTCGAGTATGTATTTTGTTATTTGAGTCTGGAGAAAGCAAGAAAATTGTAAATTTTATATAGGCATATAGAAATTGCCACATATAACATTTCTGGGAAGAGTCTTATGGTGTTAATATTTCATCTTCGTATTAATTTTTGATGACTTTTCTCAGGCTTTCTGGGATTTACAAAAGTGTTAAACTAGGGTAGTAGATAGCTGTGTTTACCAAAGGGCTTCTGAGAAACAGGATTTAGATTAACAATTTATCATAGATTGTTTGTCCTGAAAAGGGTCTTTGTCACTGTTTTCTCCAGAATTTCTTTTTATCTTCAAAAATAAACATTTTGAAGGAGATTAGCATTGCCTTGAGGCACTCACTGTGTGTACTTTCCTTTTAATTCAGTAATTTCTAAGAGATAAGTGCTTTACCTCCTAATTCAGTGTCCTGAAAAATAGTTTATAAAATAGTCTTCAAAAAGTGAAATAAGGCTGAGCGCAGTGGCTCACGCCTGTAATTCCAGCACTTTGGGAGGCTGAGGCGGGCGGATCACGACGTCAAGAGATCAAGGCTGAGCCCGGCCAACGTGGTGAAACCCTGTCTCTACTGAAAATACAAAAAATTAGCTGGACGTGGTGGCACACGCCTGTAGTCCCAGCTACTCGGGAGGATGAGGCAGGAGAATCACTTGAACGCGGGAGGCAGAGGTTGCTGTGAGCCGAGATCACGCCACTGCACTTCAGCCTGGCGACAGAGAGAGACTCCATCTCAAAAAAAAAAAAAAAAAAAAAAAAAGCGAAATAAAATTCCTGTAAGGATATGCCATATATCCTTTCCTTGGCCCTCTATGCCTTCTCAACAGCCTCCTTTGACCTACTTTCTATCAGAAGAGGCTGATATGTATAGATCTCCTCACTGCTACCCCATACCCTCTGGCTTTTTTTCTTTTAACTTTTATTTTAAGTTCAGGGGTACATGTGCAGATTTGTTATGTAGGTAAACTCATGTCACAGGGGTCTGTTATACAGATTACTTTGTTACACAGGTATTAAACCTACAATCCATTAGTTGTTTTTTTCTGACCCTCTTTCTCCTCACACCCTCCATCCACAGGTAGCCCTTGGTGTCTATTCCCTTCTATGTGTCCATGTATTCTGATCGTTTAGCCTCCATTTATAAGTGGGAACATGCAGTATTTGATTTTCTGTTCCTGTGTTAATTTGCTAAGGATAATGGCCTCCAGCTCCATCCATATTGCTACAAAGGACACGATCACATTTTTTATGGCTGCATAGTATTCCACTGTGTATCTGTATCATATTTTCATTATCCAGTCTACCACTGATGGGCATTTAGGCTGATTCCATTACTTTGCTATTGTGAATAGTGCAGCAATGAACATACACCTGCATGTGTCTTTATGATAGAATGATTTATATTCCTTCACTGGGTCAAATTGTAGTTCTGCTTTTAGGTCTTTGAGAAATCGCCACAGTGCTTTACACAATGATTGAACTACTTTACACTCCCACCAACAGTGTATGAGCATTCCTTTTTCTCCACAACTTAGCCAGCATCCATTATTATTTTACTTTTCAATAATAACCATTCTGACTAGTGTGAGATGGTAACTCATTGTGGTTTTGATTTGCATTTCTCTAATGATCAGTGATATTGAGCTTTCTTTCATATGCTTATTGGCTGCATATATATCTTCTTTTGAAAAGTATCTGTTCATGTTCTTCGCCCACATTTTAATTGAGTTGTTTGTTTTATTCTTGTAAATCTGTTTAAGTTCCTTATAGATGCTGGATATTAGACCTTTGTCAGATGCACCGTTTGCAAAAATTTTCTCCCATTCTGTAGGTTATCTGTTTACTCTGTTGATAGTTTATTTTGCTGTGCAGAACCTCTTTAGTTTAGATTCCATTTGTCAATTTTGCTTTTGTTGCAATTGCTTTTGGTGTCATCATGAAATCTTTGCCTGTTCCTATGTCCAGAATGGTATTGCCTAGGTTGTCTCCCAGGATTTTTATAGTTTTAAGTTTTACATTTAAGTCTTTGATTCATCTTGAGTTGTTTTTGTGTATGGTGTAAGCAAGGGGTCCGGTTCCAATCTTCTGCATATGGCCAGCCAGTTATCCCAGCACCATTTATTGAATAGAAGAGTCCTTTCTTCATTACTTGTTTTTGTCAGCCTTGTCAAAGATCAGATAGTTTTAGGTGTGCAGTTTTATTTCCAGGCTTTCTATTCTGTTCCTTTGTTTTATGTGTCTGTTTTTGTACTGGTACTATGCTGATTTGGATATTGTAGCCCCATAGTATAATTTGAAGTGTGTCAGTTTGATGCCTCCAACTTTATTCTTTTTGGTTAGGATTGCCTTAGACATTCAGGTGCTTTTTGGTTCCACTGGAATTTTAAAATAGCTTTTGCTAGTTCTGTAAAGAATGTCATTGGTCGTTTGATGGGCATAGCATTGAATCTGTCAATTGTTTTGGGCAGTATGGCCATTTTAATGATATTGATTCTTCTTATGTATGAGCAAGGAATATTTTTCCATTAATGTGTGTCATCTCTGATTTCTTTGAACAATGTTTTCTAGTTCTCATTGTAAAGATCTTTCACCTCCCTGGTTAGCTGTATTCCTAGGTATTTTATCCTTTTTGTGGCAATTGTGAATGGGATTGAAATCCTGATTTGGCTCTCAGCTTGGCTGTTGTTGATGTATAGGAATTCTAGGGATTTTTGTACGTTGGTTTTGTATCCTGAGATGTTGCTGAAGTTGTTAATCAGTTTAAGGAGCTTTTGGGCCAAGACTCTTGGGTTTTCTATATATAGAATCATGTTGTCTGCAAACAAAGATAGTTTGATTTCCTCTATTTCTATTTCAATGTCCTTTATTTCTTTCTCTTGCCGGATTTCTCTGGCCAGGACTTCCATTACCATGGTGAACAGGAGTGGTGAGAGAGGGAATCCTTGTCTTGTGCTGGTTTTCAAGAGGAATGCTTCTGGCTTTTGCCATTCAGTATGATGTTATCTGTGAGTTTGTATAGAATAGATGATTCTTATTACTTTGAGGTATGCTCCTTCAATATCTAGTTTATTGAGAGTTTTTAACATAAAGGGTGTTAAAATTTGTCAAAAGCAGTTTTTTGCATCTCTTGAGAGAATTATGTGATTTTTGTCTCTAGCTCTGTTTATGTGACGAATCACTTTTATTGATATACATATGTCAAACCAACCTTATATCCCAGGGGTAAAGCTTACTTGACCATGGTGAATAAGCTTTTTGATGCACTGCTGGATACAGTTTGCCAGTATTTTTGTGAAGATTTTTGCATTGATATTCATCCAGGATATTGGCCTGAAGTTTCCTTGTTTTGTTGTTGTATCTCTGCCCGGTTTTGGTATCAGGATGATGCTGGCCTCAGATAATGAGTTAGGGAAGAGTTCGTCCTCCACAATGTTTTGAAATAGTTTCTGTAGGAATGGTACCAGCTCTCCCTTGTATATCTGGTAGAATTCAGCTCTGAATCCTGGGCTTTTTTTGGTTTGTAGGCTATTTATTACTGATTCAATTTCAGAACTTGTTATTGGTCTGTATAAAGATTCAATTTCTTCCTTGTTCAGTCTTGGGACAGTGTGTGTCTCTAGGAATTTACTCCTTTCTTCTAAGATTTTCTAGTTTGTGTGCATAAAACTATTCATAATATTTTCTGATAGGTATTTGTATTTGTGTGGCATAGGTTGTAATATACCCTTTGTCATTTCTAATTGTGTTTATTTGGATCTTCTCTCTTTTTCTCTTCATTATTCTAGCTAGCAGTCTATCTATCTTATTAACTATTTCAAATACACAACTCCTGAATTCATTGATCTTTTGAATGGTTTTTCATGTTTCAATCTCCTTCAGTTCAGCTCTGATTTTGGTTATTTGTTGTCTTCTGCTAGTTTTGTGGTTGGTTTGTTCTTTGTTCTCTAGTTTTCTTAGTAGTTCTGTTAGGTTGTTAAATTAAAATCTTTCTAACTTGTTGATGTGGGTGTTTAGTGCTATAAATTTTCCTCTTAACATTGCCTTAGCTGTGTTCCAGAGATTCTGGTATGTCGTATCCTTGTACTCATTAGTTTTAAATAACTTCTTGATTTCTGCCTTTATTTCATTATTTACACAAAAGCCATTCAGGAGCAGTTATTTAATTTCCATGTAATTGGTTTTGAGTGATTTTCTTGGTCTAGATTTCTAATTTTATTGTGCCATGTTCTGAGAGAGTGGTTGTCATGATTTCAGTCCTTTTGCATTTGCTAAGCATTGTTTCATGTCTTAATTGTGGTTGGTGTTAGAGTATATGACACGTGGCAATGAGAAGAATGTATATCCTGTTGTGTTTGGATGAAGAGTTCTGTAGATGTCTATCAGATCCATTTGATCCAGTATTGAGTTCATGTCTTGACTACCTCTGTTAATTTTCTGCCTCAGTGATCTGTCTAATACTGTCAGTGGGGTGTTGAATCTCCCACTATTATTGTGTTGGAATCTAAGTCTCTTTGTAGGTCTCCAAGAACTTGCTCTATAAATCTAGCTGCTCCTGTGCTGGGTGCATATATATTAGAGACAGTTTGGTCTTCTTGTTGAATTGAATGCTTTACCATTATGTAATCTCCTTCTATGTCTCTTTTGGTCTTTGATGATTTAAGGTTTTTTTTTTTTTTTTGTTTCACTTTGTTTTTGAAATTAGGATTGTAACTCCTGCTTTTTTCTGTTTTCCATTTGCTTGGTAGATTTTTCCACATTCCTTATGAGTCTCTGGGTTCCATTGCATGTGAGATGGGTCTCTTCAAGACAGAAAACCACTGGGTCTTGGTTCTCTGTCCAGTTTGCTACTCTACTTTTTAACTGGGAGCATTTAGACCATGTATGTTCAAGGTTAGTATTGATATGTGTGAATTTGATCCTGTCATCATGGGTTAGCTTATTGTTGTGCAGACTTGTTTGTGTGGTTGCTTTACAGTGTCATTAGTCTGCATACTTAAATGTATTTTTGTAGTGCATGGTAATGGTCTTTTCTTTCCATATTTAGTGGTTTCTTCAGGAACTCTTGTAAGGCCAGTCTAGTGGTAATAAATTCCCTCAGTATTTGCTTGTCTGAAAAATATCTTATTTCTCATTTGCCTAAGAAGCTTATTTTGGGTGGATATGAACTTCTTCATTGAAATTTTCTTTCCTTTAAGAATGTTGAATATTGGCCCTCAATCTCTTCTGGCTTGTAGGGTTTCTGCTGAGAAGTCTACTGCTAGTCTGATGGGCTTCCCATTGTAGGTGGCTTGACCGTTCTCTCTAGCTGCCTGTAACATTTTTTTCTTTCATTTCAACCTTGGAGAATCTGATGACTATGTGGCTGAGAGATGATTTTCTTGTGAAGGATTTCACTGATGATCTCTGCGTATCCTGAATTTGAATGTTAGCCTCTTTAGCTAGGTTGGGAAAGGTCTCATGGATAATTTCCTGAAATGTGTTTTCCAAATTGCTTCTATTCTCCCCATCTCGTTCCATCTCTTTCAAGGACACCAATGAGTCATAGATTTAGTCTGTTTGCATAATCCCATATTTTCCAGAGGTTTTATTCATTCTTTTTCATTTTGTTTGTCCATTCTTTTCTGATTGTCTTATTTTAGAAAGCCAGTCCTAAAGCTCTGAGAGTCTTTCCTCCATTTGTTCTATTCTGCCATTATTACTGTGATTGCATTATGAAATTCTTGTAGTATGTTTTTCAGCTCTGATTGGTTACATTTTTTTTTTTATACTGGCTATTTTTTTTGTCAGCTTCTGTATCATTTTATTGTGATTCTTAGCTTCTTTGGATTGGGTTTCAATATACTCCTGCATTTCCATGATCTGTGTTCCTATCCATTTTCTGAATTCTATTTCTGTCATTCTAGCCATTTCAGCCTAGTTCAAAACCCTTGCTACAGAGCTAGTGCCATTGTTTGAACGAAAGAAGGCATTCTAGCTTTTTAAATTGTCAGAGTTTTTGCACTGGTTCATTCTCATCTGTGTGGGCTGATGTCCCTTCAGTCTTTAAAGTTGCTGTCCTTTGGATTTTTTTTTCTTTTATCCTATTTGATGACCTTGAGGGTTTGATTCAGTCAACTGGCATTATTGCTGGAAGATTTTAGGGGGCCAGTGCCCCACTCACAATTCCTGGATTGTGTGCTCTAACTCTGGGTGACTGGTATTGGGCCCTGACTTTGTTCTCTGGCTCCTTGAGGTTAGGAACCCACTGCACTATGGAGGCTGAGTTGCTCTCAAACCACTGTTCATAGCACTTCAATAGGTGGTGCCAGCCAAAGTGCTTCACAGGGTGATGGGAGTAGGATCCATCCTCATTTGCATGTGCCCACAGAAGCAACAGTGGCAGTGTGGCAGGATGCATGATCATCCACTGCAGTAGAGTGCCAGCAAGTGCCAGGGTGCCAGCCTTCTTGCAGGTGTTTGCAGCAGCAGCAGAGGCAGCACAGCTTGAAGAAGGTGGGTGCCCTGCTGGTGCCTGTGAGCAGCCGCACTGGTGATAGTTTTAGCCTGTGGGATGGGGTGTTGGTGGGCACAGGACCGTGTGTACCCTCTGCGCATTCACACAGGTGGAGGTGGCCACTGATGGTAGGGAGGGTTTGCTGTTTTCCATACGTAGTTTCACTGCAGTGGTAGTGTTGGCACAGTGGCAGGGCACTGGTGGCAGCAGAGCTGGTGGGCATAGGGCCCACCAAGGCTCCAACTACAATGACAGTAAGATATTGGGGCTGGCAGTGTATGCTTTGCTGGCAGCAGTGGGAGGCCAGCTTTCAAGCATACACATGCACTGGTGGGGCAGGGAAGAAAAGATGCCCTCTGACTTTTGATTGGCCTTGGCCAGTGGGGAACCTTGACAGTGTTACTGAGGGAATACAGATGTGTAGGTTTTCCTGAGACTGGGTATATCAGTATATTGAAGGCCACACACCTGCTCAAAGTTGTGCTCTCTATATGACTTTCTCCTTCTGAGATCTATAATCTGCTAGCTCTCCTTGTTGTTGATATAAGTGGTCCTACAGCTTTACATGTAAACACAGATGATGTCAAGCCTCAAAATGGAAAGATTAATATCACTAGTAAAGAAAAAGAGATGGCAATAATTTCAATACATAATGTAGATAAGATCTATTTTTGGCTCATGGATAATAAGAACTTGCATTAATTATTTTAAGTGAAAGAAACTCATCAAATTTTCATAAGTAAAAATATATTAACTCTTATAACTGGAAAGTCTAAAAGTAGATAACCAGATTACAACAGATGCCTGGGTGGTTGTAACATTGCCTTTGGACACCTGCGCACATCCCTTCATTCTTATATTCCTCAGCCTCTTTTCTCCAACCTCTCCCTTTACTATTTCTTAGCTCTATTTTTATTTTAAGGGATTTTATTCTCAGCAAGCTCTATGTTTATCAAAGTTGAACGTACTTACAATCTTACAATATCTTGGTGTCTGGAAAGCCCAATGTAAGGAGAGCTTCTGTTTTTCCAGTTATTACAGCAAAATTCCCTATAGTTACCAAAGTAATTGGCTGTGTGATTGTTTCTAAACATCAATTAGTGTGGCTGGGGTGATAGGATTTGTTAACTGACCAGGTTTGCAGCAAATGAGTGCCTAGGATTGTGAGGATGGGGAGTGGGGTTACCCACCAAAATATTTATTCAATCAATCAATTAATATTACAGACTGTCTATATCCTATGGCACTTTCCTAAGTGATAGGGATATAGTCTGTAATAAAATCTCTGTCATAGTGAAACTTATCTTCTGGTCACAATTATAAACGGTAAAAATAAACAAACTGGAAATATATAGTGTATTAGTCTGTCCTCATGATGCGATGAAGAAATACCTGAGACTGAGTAGTTTATAAGGAAAAGAGGTTTAATTGACTCAGTTCTGCCTAGCTAGGGAGGCCTCAGGAAACTTACAATCATGGCGGAAGACACCGCTTCACGGGGCAGCAGGAGAGAGAATGAGAGCCAGTGGGGGAAATGTCAGATGCTTATAAAACCATCAGCTCTTGTGAGAAATTACTCACTATCATGAGAACACCATGGGGGAACTGCCCTCATGATTCAGTTACCTCCCACTGGGTTCCTCCCATGGCAGGTGGGAATTATAGGATTACAATTCCAGATGAGATTTGGGTGGGAACATAGCCAAACCACAACATTCCACCCCAGCCCCTCCCAAATCTCATGTCCTCACACTTCAAAACACAATCATGCCTTCCCAACAGTCCCCCGAAGTCTTAACTCATTCCAGCATTAACCCAAAAGTCAACAGTCTAAAGTCTCATCTGAGGTAAGACAAGTTTTCAAAACCAATCACGCCTTCCCAATAGTCCCCCAGAATCTTAACTTATTCCAGCATTAACTCAAAAGCCCACATTCCAAAGTCTCATCTGAGACAAGACAAGTCCCTTCCACCTATAAGCCTGTAACATCAAAAGCGAATTAGTTACTTCTTAAATATAATGGTGGTATAGGCATCAGGTAAATACACCCATTCCAAATGGGAAAAATTGGCCAAAGCAAAGGGTCTACAGGCACCTTGCAAGTCCAAACTCCAGTGAGGCAGTCAAATCTTAAAGCTCTAAAATTAACTCCTTTGACTCCATGTCTCACGTCCAGGTCACGCTGATGCAAGAGGTGGGCTCCCATGGCCTTGGGCAGCTCTGCCCCTGTCGCTTTGCAGAGTACAACCCCCCTGCAGGCTGCTTTCACAGGTTGGCATTGAGTGCATATGGCTGTGCAAGTACCTATGGGATTGAGCGGCTATAGCACGGTGCAAGCTGTTGGTGGATCTACCATTCTGGGGTCTGGAGGATGGTGGCCCTTTTCTCACACCTCTACTAGGCAGTACCCTGGTGGAGACTCTGCTCTGACCCCACATTTCCCTTCCACACTGCCCTGGTGGAGGTTACCCATGAGGATTCTGCCCCTGTAGCAAATTTCTGCCTGGACCTCCAGTCGTTTCCATACATCCTCTGAAATCTAGGTGGAGGTTCCCAAACTTCAATTCTTGACTTCTGTGAACCTGCAGGTCCAAAACCACCTGGGAGCTGCCGAGGTTTGGGGTTTGCACCCTCTGAAGCAACAGCCTAAGCTGTACGTTGGCTCCTTTTAGCCATGGCTGGAGTGGATGGGAAGCAGGATGCCAAGTCCCCAGGCTGCATACAGCACGGGGGCCCTGGGCCAAGCCCAGGAAACTATTTTTCCCTTCTAGGCCTCTGGGTCTGTGATGGGAGGGTCTGCCAGAAAAGTCTCTGACATGGCCTGGAGACATTTTCCATATTGTCTTGGTAATTAGCATTTGGCTCCTTATTACTTATGCAAATTTCTGCAGCCCACTTGATTATATTCCCAGAAAATAGGATTTTCTTTTCTACTGCATAGTCAGGCTGCAAATTTTCCAAACTTTTATGCTCTGTCACCTCTTGAGTGTTTGATGCTTAGGAATTTTGAAACCACCTTTGTAAAACTATGACTGAAACAGTGAAAGAGATCTAACTTAACCAATTCCATCTTGTTCTAACCTCCAGGCTGTCTTTGTTCATTCCTGGGCATAGGCTGAACTAACTTTGGGAGAAGCTTAGTTTGTAGTTTACAGTTTAAACAAAGATGGTAATAGCTCTTTCCCAAAGCAGACCTCCTTCTTGCCTGGAGACTAGACTAACATTAGCCACAGGATTAGAAATTATGGTTTAGGAGTTGGACGAGCGAAGTGGCTCACGCCTGTAATCCCAGCAGTTTGGGAGGCTGAGGTGGGTGGATCACGAGGTCAGGAGTTTGAGACTAGCCTGGCCAATATGGTGAAACCCGTCTCTACTAAAAATACAAAAATAGTATTAGCTGGTGTAATGCCCAGACCGTTTGTTCCCCAAAGAAGACCACCAGAGTCCAGAGTCAAAGCCAAGCTGCAAGGATCTTTTACTGCAAGTTCGAACTTGGTCCCTCCATTCCACAGCATACAAGAGGGCCCCGAACAATGCGAGTGCTTGCCTTTTATAGCCCGATGTAAATAGGATACGTAAAGTTACAGAGGAACAAGGGAATTCTTTTGGTTACAGCACTACAATTGGTTAACATTTCAAGTTATACATTTAGCAGTTTTCTATTGGTTCCCGCGCTTTCAGTAAAACCACGAACGGCTGTGTCCTTATCGGAGACTTTCCAGGTGGTGTTTTTCTAAAGTTGAGATATATGGTAGTCTCTGAGTTGAGAAATGTGTTTGTACTGGGCTCAGGAAGTTGAGAGATATATGTTGGGATGTGTTTGTACTGGGCCTGTTTGTGTTGAGTCTGGGGTTGAGGAATGTGCCTGTTTTCTGTGTTTGTACTGGGCTCAGGAAGTTGAGAGATATATGGTGGGATGTGTTTGTACTGGGCCTGTTTGTGTTGAGTCCGGGGTTGAGGAATGTGCCTGTTTTCTGTGTTTGTACTGGGCTCAGGAAGTTGAGAGATATATGGTGGGATGTGTTTGTACTGGGCCTGTTTGTGTTGAGTCCGGGGTTGAGGAATGTGCCTGTTTTCTTTCACTGGGCGTGATGGTACACTCTTGTAGTCCCAGCTGCGCCAGAGGCTGAGGCAGGATAATCGCTTGAACCCGGGAGGTGGAGATTGCAGTGAGCTGAGATCACACCACTGCACTCCAGCCTGGGCGACAGAGCGAGACTCCATTTCAAAAAAGAAAAAAAAGGAGTCACGCAGCTGGAGGCTACAACATTCTGATCCTCCCTACACTGCTCCTAAGATCAGTGCTTGAGATATTTTGCAGACTCTGCACTTGATGGATCTGCTGGCACCACCCAGATAGATAAACTGGCTCCTTTGATCTTGTGGCCCCCACCCAGGAACTGACTCAGTGCAAGAAGACAGCTTCTACTCCTATGATTACATCTCTGACGAATGAACACTCCTGACTCATTGGCTTCCTCGCCACCCACCAAGCTATCCTTAAAAACTGTGCTTTTCGAATGCTCAGAGGGACTGATTTGAGTAACAGTAAAACTCCGGTCTCACACACAGCCGGCTCTGCGTGAATTACTCGTTCTCTATTGCAGTTCCCCTGTGTTGATGAAGCGGCTCTGTCTAGGCAGTGGGCAATGAACCCCTTGGGCGATTACAATTTCTTTTGCCAGATACCCTAAATCATCTCTCAAGTTCAAAGTTCCACAGATCTCTAGTGCAGGGACAAAATGCTACCAGTCTCTTTGCATAGCGAGTGACCTTTACTCCAGTTCCTCATCTCCATCTGTGACCATCTCAGCCTGGACTTTATTGTCCATATCACTATCAGCATTTTGGTCAAAGCCACTCAACAAGTCTGTAGGAAGTTTGAGAGTTGGAGATATCTTCTAGAGAGCAAGTGGAAATAATTAATACACAGTTGAAAATACAAGTCTGGAATTTATGAAAAATACAAATTTGGTATGTATATATCTAGAACTGAAGATATAAAATTGGGAAGTCATAAGCATATAAACTGCACTAAGAGTGGAAAGGGAGTGATTTATCAAAGGAATGTCAAGCTGTTGTTGGATAGTGGAAGGATGAGAAGTTAAGTACAGAACACTTAGGTGCTATACATTTATTTACTGTATTCTCCCATCTGGTACCAGTTTTTACTAAGTGCAAAGATTATTAGTGATTTTAGATGTCATGAGACTGTGAATTTCCTGATGTTTGACTGAAAGGAGATTGTTATTTTACTGCCAGTAACAGAAAACCAAAAACTCAAACTGACTTAAATAACAAGGAAATGTTCTAGTTCCTGTAAGTAGAAATTAAGAGACACATGAGATTTCAGGGTTAGTTCATGTAAGGGCTTAACACTACCATGAAAGTTGCAGATTTTATTTATTTTTTAAATTTACGTGGCATTCTGTTCAGCCAACCACAGGATTGGCTTCATCTTAAGTTGGGCTCCCTTTGGTCATGGAATGGCTGCCAGGAATAATCGGATTACACATTTCCTCACACAGCATCAGGAAGAGGAGAGGTTCATTTCCCATGATATTTCCCCAGAGAGAAAGAAAAAAAAATGTTCTAGAAATTCCAGAAGGTATTTCCTTACATCTCTTTGGCCTGCATTTGGTTACATGCTCATTTCTGAAATCTGCAGCTGTAGCAATGAAGACAGGATTTTTCTGCTCCAGGATACATGGTTTGATATAAAGCGTATCTGGTCGAAACGGAAAGAAAAGAAGCATTTTTACTATGAGGAAAATGAAGGAGGAGATTGATCAAGATTAGTATCATTAGTATTTGGATGTATAATATGGATAGAATTAACAGATTATCTAGAAGAGGTAGAAAATTATTGATGGTCAGATATAAACAACAAGACAAAAGGAATACATTTCTTTTTTAACATTTCCTTTCAGTGTAATAGACTTACAAGAGTTTATTAAACAAACATGCCTGTATACTTAGGACTGGTTTACACCATCCTCATGTGAAAATAAGTAAGAGTACAAAAGTATTTCTTTTTCTTCATCTCTTCTGTTCCTTTGGCTGTGCCAGACTCTGACGCCAAGTTCTGGGTTGAATATATCCTAATTAAACTGAAGTTTTTCAAATGCGATTATATAGTAATCACTTCTATTCTGCTCTAATCATAGAAAATATATCTTGGAGTAATTTTTTACTATTGAGAATTAGGTAAAAGGGACAACACAAATGAGATTTTATTATCTAATTAATACAGTAGCTGTAAACTTATCCTTCTAACAATACATAGTCTTTCATGGGCAAATTGTGGGGAGGAAAGGTAAACTCATATTTAGCCATAGAAAGTCTCAATATTATTGCACACAAGTGAAAAATAAATAAGCTACCCACAGTTTTCATCAAGGAGACTATATATTGACTTTCCCATTTCCCATAGAAGTGTATGAATGTAATGAATACAGGCAAATTTAATTTAAATTAAAAAGAAGGTTCTGACAAAGTTACAAAATGTCTTTCTGTGTTAAAAGTGTGTTTTCACCCTGAAACAAATGGTTCCTAATTACTCCAAATAAGCATAATGAACTTAAAAATCATGCAAACTCTTAATTATCTTTCCATTATTTAAAGCTATTCATTATAAAGTTTCTAAATTTGTGCCAATTGTTGATCATTCAAAAAACAGGAGGAAGACAAAGAAAAATGTCAGGCTAACAAATTGCTGTCTGCTTCTGTGCTCTCCAGCTTAAAGCTGGTTCATTACTTTTCAAAACAAATTAACTATCAACTCTTTTTTAAACATCTAAGATTACATAGAAAAGAAGCTGTAGATGTGGGCATTATTACAGATTTTCCCAGGACATATCTTCATGATATAAAATATAAGATATGTAGATGAAGGGGACATTGAACGCAAGACATAAACCCCTACCTCCACAGTGTAAAGGAGTTGAAAGATCCTCTTTGACTAGTCTACTTCTGTCTATTAATTTCCAGCAATTTTTTTCTCTTTCTTTTTCTTCATGTGCCTTTTGTGTGTGCTGCGTCAACTAGAAATGCAGCAATCTGACATAAATCAAGCTCCTCACTGGTTTTCTCAAAAATTTCACTCATTCTTAAGCATTCTGTGAGCTCGATAACTTTTCTAAAGATTTTTTCTTTTTTTAAAATTATACTTTATGTTCTAGGGTACATGTGCACAATGTGCAGGTTTGTTACATATGTATACATGTGCCATGTTAGTGTGCTTTGAGTGGGTTGAATGCGGGCACAGCATAGGCATCAAAGAGTGGCATCTCCTCTGGGAAACATGCATACTCTCTTGGTTTCTCTGGTTCAGTTTCTTTTCTTCTTCTCTTGCTTCCCCATCTTTACAGAGAAACCTGAAGAACCAATCATTTTCTTAGGCAACATAGTTCTTCTCACACATAGGCACCTGGAGGATCTTGGCTGTTACTATAAGCAGATTTGTCAAAGAATGTGTTTCTGAATAAACACTCAGAATTATCACTCAAAATAATTTTCCTAAATGCAGGTTTAAAAAAAAATCAGTAAATATATTTGGTGTAATTTAACCAAAACTTATCTCTGTTGAGATAGTCTATCTTAACCTTGTACCTTTTAGATACTGAGTCACCTAGGTGCCACATGGCATGGCTCAAAATTAGAAAACGACCCATTTCTCTCCACTATGAAAATTTTGGCTGTCCTTGCTTAGTCTGTGCCTTGTTGCATATACTTGGATCCTCTGTTATGCTAATTTGACTTTGAGGCTTTTATTTTCTTTCCGTTCATTTTTCCCTTAGTTCATGGCTTGTCTCAGCATTTCTCAGACAGGGCTTTTCACTGTATTTGTTTTCATTCACTCTAAGCCATTACCCCATCAGATGTAGTGAGAAAGGAGCTTAAAAGTAACCCAACCTGATTAAAAAATATGCTCTGTTGCTGAGAGAAAAGATGGCATGAGGGATCTTAATCTCCAAAGAGTGCTGGAGATAGACGTCTTGTTTAAACATTCTAATTAGAAACTATCTAATTCAAAAATCACTTGTCTTTATTAGCCTATGTAAACTTACAAAATTTGAATCTTGACTAATGTATGACATTACATTACACTCAAAAGTTTTTTCATTTCACTTGTAATTTACAAAATATGGTCTTTGAATCACTGATAGGCCATACAGATTCTCCATGTTATTCATGGAATAAATATATATAATGCTCATGTTTATAATATAGCTTCTCTACTTTTCTGGCATAAATAAGAAATTTGCGTGTTTTTCATCATCATAGATAACCTCACTGGTGTCTATCCAAAATCAGTCTTTCTTCATGTCCATCCTACTGATGGTTTCCAAGCATTGCTATATTGAAGTTAATGAAATGTGTTGTCCATCGGCCTGTGGACAACTGGAGAGAGAACCGGTTAGTGAATCATTAGGGATGGTGTTTAACCATTCATTAATCAAGTAATTATTGACTGCCAAATGAACAAAACAGGCTGAAATTCCTACTACTGTGGAGCTTACCTTTCAGTGTGAAACACAATTAAAAGGGTCGGTTTTACAGTATGTTAGAAGGTGACTAGTGCTCTGGGGAAAAAGAAAAGGGTAGCAAAACTCCGGAGGTATGTCTGTGCAAATTTAAATGCAGTAGTCAGTTTGACTTCTTTGACACGGTTATATCTGAGGAAAATTCTTGAAGTAATTGAGGGAATTAGTAAGGGAAGAGTATTCTAGCATTCCACTCTAAGCCTCCAGATAAACAGCAAGGAAGCCAGTCTATCTCAAGTGAGTGAACATAAGGGGTAAACTCAGAAGGATAGCAGAGGGATTCGATCACTTAAAGGACTTTGACTTTGACCCTGACAGTATTGCAGAACCCTTGTAGTGTTCTGAGCAGAGGAGCAAATGATCTGACCTGCTGTTCTTGATGAGAATGGACAAATAATTGTGCATGGGCAGGAAGTGAAGAGTAAAGAATCAGGGGGACACTCTAGGATGCTATTGCAGCAATCCAGTCCAGAGGGTATGTTGATTTGGATCGCAGTGGTGGTGGTGGAGGTGATATGCATTGGTCTGATTCTGTACACATTTTAAGATGAAAGCCAGTAGAAATTCCTGAGTGTTATCTGTCACAATGCTACTGGTTGCAAGTAACAGAAACTTAACAAAAACCAGTAAGTACTGGTGGAATTCAAAAGTGTCACATGGAACCTAGAGTTTTAACTCCTTTTGAAGGACATTTAACTCCTTTTGAAGAACTGTATCAAAGATACTGAAGATACTAAGAACCCAGCAAACTACTCTGTCTTTTTCTCTGGGATTGCATGGTGTCTGGGTTTGCTTCTCTGTATGTATCTGATTCATCCTTCTTTGCAGTTTGTTTTTTTCTGCCTCTTCACGCTGTTATGGACAATGGCCACCCTAGCCTCCTATTTGCCCTTGCAAATCAAGTGCCAAGGCCAACTCACTTGTACACAAACGACCAAAGTCGTTTACTGGGTTCTTTTTTATTTTATCTTTATTTTTTGAGAAGGAGTCTCGCTCTGCCGCCAGGCTGGATTGCAAGTGGCGCCATCTCAGCTCACTGCAACCTCCACCTCCCAGCTTCAAGCGATTCTGCCTCAGCCTCCTGAGTAACTGGGACTACAGGCATGCACCACCACACCCAGCTAAGTTTTGTATTTTTGGTAGAGATAGGGGTTTCACCATGTTGGCCAGGATGGTCTTGATGTCTTGACCTCATGATCCTCCCACCTCGGCCTCCCAGAGTGCTGGGATTATAGGCATGAGCCATTGTGCGTGGCCCAATTTACTGGGTTCTTAAGAAACAGGTTCTAACTGGCTCCATCCAGGCAATAGATTGGCTGCCTCCTGAGTCAAGTGATCAGGTGATTATCTTGATCCAGCCTGTAGTCAGGATGGAACAGGATTAAGTGCATAATACCAACATGGCTACATACACAGACTTGTGTGTGTGGAAGGCAGCTCTTAGTGGCGTGTGAACTGCATAAACATCCAAAATGTTGTATATATGGTTATCAGATAATTTTACCACTAGAGGTTGCTTAAATATGAGTCTTTCAAAAAACTTCTTTTGGTTTAGTTATTTTTAGTCATGTGGCTAAGTGATAAAAGCAGTGAAAAAACTTTTGATTAAAAAAGATAAAGCAGCTAGTCATCTAAATTCTTCATTCAACAATAACCAGTGTGAACATTTTATCAATATCATTTCAGATATCTCTGTATAATACATATAATTAGACTTAAGCTACTGGCCAGGAAGACAGAGTTAATTTAAAATAAAATAATCATAAATGATATTTTAAATTAAAAGTATTAATTTAAATTTTATTTGAATTAAAAAACAGTTTAAGTAAAACTGAAGGGATGATTAAACTTTGGATTAATGATTTTTTCCCCAACAAAACACATACATTCTTATAAGAATCCTCTGATCTGGAAGAAAGCAAGCTGGAAGAAGAAAGTGCCCATTCTTGTCATAGCATTGAGATGAACCAGGGCCTTTTATTTTTTCTCAGGAAACAGCCAACTCTGAGTCTTGAGGGTGCTCAGGTTGACTTTTAGCAGCAGAACATCTAATTCACTGACAAGCCTTGAAGGCTTACTCTGTGCTTAGAAATAGGTGAATATACATCTATAAAAATAAAATTATATGCCATAGATGAGAAAATTTAAAGAAAGGGATCCCTGTCTTTTCAGAATCACTAGAGAGATTACAGTTATTATACAGAGTCTTGAATTTTACAAATTGGGTTAGAAAACTAAGGGAAAGAACATGGCATAGCCGAACACTTGTAAATATTACCGGAGCCATAGCTGTAATTTATTTCTAATCCAAATCAAGGCACAGAAAGAAAATAAAGAAGAAAACAGGACACATCTGAAGAAGGTTAATTACATGCCTAGGAAAGAGACCATTTGAGAGGCAAACATTCAGGGGAGATGGTGCCCTGACCACAAATGTGAACATCCACATGTATTTCTTCAGTAGACTATGACACCAAACTCACATGACTTGATTATGTTAGGTTGTAGGATCATATGAAACATTGTGTGTGTCGAAATTCCATGCTTTCCCAACAGCCAAGTGTTTATCATTTGGTTCCTCATAAGTACTGATATGAAGATAATGCCATATTCCAGATATATAGCTAATAATTTAAAACATTTGGTTGGAATTTAATACATTTGTATTACCAGGTTTTTAAAAATATCAATGTGAGTTTGTTTAACATGAGCCAGTTTTACCAGAGTCACACTCTGAGTATTTTTTTGTGTCTAATATCTGAGCATGATCACATAAAATCATTGCCTATATGAGGGCTATATCCGTGGCAGTCTACAGCCTAGGGATAACAAAAGAAGTGATGAATTTGATCTGAAGACCAAAATTAAGGCTGCAACAGGGTTTAGAGAGTATTTAAGAATAAGAAAAAATATGTATATATTGATTAGCCCACAGTTTTTTATGCTTGAAGCCATATGTTTTTATGACTGAAATGTACTACAGAGAACTAAAATTTGCCTTTATTTTATTGCTGTATTTTCATCTCTGCTTAATTCTTACTTCTCAGGAAGGTCTAATGTGACCTTTCTATCTAGGTCAGTTTCTTCCATTACATACTTTCCTAGTACCATGACTATTCTTTGTATCTCACATCATAATCAAAATTTTGCATCAGTTTATCTGAATTTTGAAAAGAGATTCTGTCTCCACTGCAAGACCAAATCAGCTAGGGCCACGCCTGGTTGTGTTTAACTTATTGTTACATGGCCCTGCTCAATTTCAGGTACGTGGTAAGTGTTCTCTGAATATTCATTAAGTTTACATAATACCTTTTTTCTAACATATTAAAAAAAATGTTATCAGAAATGGTGGCTCACGTCTGTAATCCCAGCATTTTGGGAGGCCAAGGTGGGAGGGTCACTTGAACCCGGAGTTTGTGACCAGCCTGGGCAGCATAGTGAGACTTCACGTCTGCTAAAAATAATTAGTGGGGCACAATATTGCCTGCCTAAAACCCCAGCTACTCAAGAAGCTGAAGTGGGAGGATCACTTGAGTCTGGGAGATTGAGGATACGGTGAGAGATATGATCTTCCCACTGTATGCCAGCCAGGGCAACAGAGTGAGACCCTGTCTCAAAATAAAAAAAATATATATATATATAGAAAGAGAAAATGTTATACATGAGGTATATGAGGAAACATGTATATTTTGGGGGAAGTCATACATTTCTAATAGTCTTTGAACAAGAGAAAGTTCATATTTGTAATTCATTTATACAACTCAATACACTATAATATATTGACCTACTTATAGTTTATAATTAAAATTTGAATCTAGGTTATTTTATTCTTTTCTTGGACAATTCTTAAAATGAGTAGCAATTGAAGGAAAGACAATTTTGTAACTGATGAGGATTTTTTTTTCTTTTTTCTTGAGATGGAGTCTCGCACTGTTGCTGGGGCTGGAGTGCAATGGCGTGATCTCAGCTCACTGCAACCCCACCTCCCAGGTTCAAGCGATTGTCCCGCCTCAGCCCCCCGAGTAGCTGGGATTACAGGTGCCTACTACCACACCCGGCTAATTTTTTGTATTTTTAGTAGAGACAGGTTTTCACTATGTTGGCCAGGCTGGTCTCGAACTCCTGACCTCGTGATCTGCTTGGCTTGGCCTCCCAAAGTGCTGGGATTACAGGTGTGAGCCACTGTGCCTGGCCTAGGATATTTTAAAATAATAAATTAAAAAGATTTATTATTAAAGTACAAAAGCTTTTGGGAGACCTCTTCAATGGACACTAATGTTTTCTCAATTTGTAGTACCTAATATTATGTTTTAAAAATATCTTTATTTTCTTCCTAATATGCAATGAATTATTACATGCTTTACCATTTAAATTTAGAACTTAAACATACATTTGAGAAAAATTTGTTTGATTTATCTCCTGGTTCAGCTACATAACAATATAAAAATTTGATGCTTTATTGAAATAGGACTTTACAAATCCATTTAGATGTTCATTAGGATTGGGCAGAAAGACTACTTGATACAAGGAAATGAACTCCAACTAATGTAGCCTAGCTATTATTGCTAGAAAAATCTCAGGAGTAAGAAGATGATACTGTCAGGCTCTAGAAATGCAACCTGATGACAATGGCTTGCAGGACAGATCAACTGCAAATAGGAATGGGTTAATCACCCCACAATTAATGCAAAGGAAATGAATTTGAAGCGCCGGACATGTTAGGAATTCAATTTTACATTTAGACATTAATAAGTAAATAGTAAAGGATAATATGAAAATGTTATGACAGGGAAGATGTGTCAGAAATTTGCAGATTAATTTCTTTCATTTTGATTTATAATAACTGTACTGAATCCTTATATTTATACATCACTTAAAAAATTACCCATTCCGCTTTTGGTCTTCATTATTTATTAACAAAAATTTAATTTTAACTTTTCTTAAAATTGAACATTTTCACATTGTAGATTTTATATAAAAACTTTTTTCATTGCACCTTTAAAGGTCATGACTTCTAATAACAATTACATTAATTGTTAGCCTTAGAGTAGCTTTTTTATGCTGCTTCAACAGGCATAGAATAACAGTAATGGATTGTTTTGGCATTAATATGTCTTCATTGCCTTATTCAGTTGATTCAATCTCTTTTTTTCCTCTCTTATTATCTTAAATTGTACTGTATATTCATGAGCAATTTTCTTCATCTGTGGAAACTAATTACTAACGTGAGGTAAAGCATTACAGGCTCTGGAGCCTCTGCCACTAATTGGGAGATTATGCAGAAGAAATAAGATTGGAAGTTACTTGGACGTGTAGGAAGTGTTGTGTCCCACAGGAACTGAGAACAACCACTTTAACAAAATAAAAGGACTTACGTATACCTCTATTAGATATCTTCATCACATTCTATAGAACAGGGATACTTATCGGCTAAACAGATTATGAGAAATTTTAAAAGATTCAGTTGGTAGAAAGTAAAAGGAAAACTAGGACCATGTTGTAGCACAAAGAATGTTTTCAAAAATATGAGACTAAAAATGTCCTTTTGGGTTAGCAACAAAGAGTTCTTCAGTGGTTTTTCTAAGGGCAGTTTAAGTGTAATGGGGTGGTGCTGGGCAGGGGTAGGTGGAGGGGTGGAAGTCAGAAGTAAGATAAACAGTTTTCCTCAGCATTTGTTCATTCAACAAATATTTAACACTCACAGAGGAGTGTGAGACCAACTGGGCAACATAGTGAGAACTCGTCTCCACAAATTTTTTTTAAAAAATTGGCCGGGTGTGGTGGCCTGTGCCTGTGGTCCCAGCTACTTAAAAGGCTGAGGCCAGAGGATTGCTTGAGCCCAGGAGTTCCAGGCTGCAGTGAGCTATCATCTTGCCACTGCACTCCAGCCCGGGCGACAGAGCAAGAGCCTGGGAGAATGTGTTTAAATGGTGACAGGAAAGAATGAATAAAGAAGGAAAGCTTAAAATACATTGAGAGAAAATATATTGATGATGATGGAAGGGAGATGAAAGTGGTCAGGGTCCAAAGCCCATGTGGAGGGCTTCACATAGAAAGAAAGAACAGTATTTCACAGGTGGATGCAGCCAGAGTTGGAAGGATAGCATCTAAACTTTCCCTACAGTTTTCCTCAAATGGACAACTCCTGAGTTCATGCTCTTGTCACCCCTGGCTTCTGCATGGGATATAACTACAGGGATGGGGAGGGGAAATGGGAGATGGGCTCACACTGAATGCTTCCTGTTGATAAAAAAGGCACTTTAAACATAGCTGGCTGGGCCCGCTGGCTCACGTCTGTAATCCCAGCACTTTGGGAGGCCAAGGTGGGCGGATCACAAGGTCATGAGTTCGAGACCAGCCTGGCCAAAATGGTGAAACCCTTCTCTACTAAAAAAATACAAAAATTAGCCGGGCATGGTGGCCTGCGCCTGTAATCCCAGCTACTCGGGAAGCTGAGGCAGGAGAATTGTTTGAACCCGGGAGGCAGAGGTTGCAGTTAGCTGAGATCGCGCCATTGCACTCCAGCCTGGCGACAGAGCAAGATTCCATATCAAAGAAAAAAAAGTTAGCTATATCCTCCTACAAATATGTATATAAAGAAGATATTTTAGTTCAAATTACTCTTGGAAATATTAATGTAAATTCTTTATTACATTTAGTTTCACGCTAGGATGGTTTCACTTAAATGATTGAAGGCATATATCTGAAATTAGCAGAGGATTCAGTTTAACAATTTATCATTATAAATGATAAATGATAATACTTATCAACTATAAGTTATAATAAATATTAAATAAACTATAATAAACCTATAATTTATAACTATTAATTATACCACAATATCATAGCCCTATAAAACAATGACAAGGTTACAAATCTGTCTGTAAATAGCAAGACTCAATGGTGGCATTAATGCCAATGCCAGAAATTACTATAGAAACTCTCAAATAACACTGTTATCCTTGTAAATGTTTCCTTATAAAGACTGCAGTAGGTGCCTACTTCTTCGGGGAAGAGAACTGGACATTAAAAGAAAGGCTCTGCCTGCATAAGCTTCCAATCTACCAAACGGAAGCTGAAACCCTGCCCAGCGGACCCGCCCACTTGCCCTGAACGTGCCTCCCGCCACGCAAGCTGGAAAGCGACTGGGGGCGGAGCTAAGGGGAGCGGCGTGATTCCGGAAATGTGACCGGAATGGGCGGGGCCTGTACCTTGGCCCTACGCTCCCGTTGGCGCCGCATCCTGTCAATATTTCGCCAAACCTCCAGGCGCCGTCAGTGTGTGAACCGTTACAGAGCTTGCCGCCGCGGGCGGAAAACTAGCTGCTATGCCCAGGGATCCTGCACGCATGCGTGGAGCTGGACCGTCAACGTACGAGTGACGTCACGTGCGCGCCAGTCTAAACTCTTCCTAGGGTTCTTTCTAAACTGCGGGTGAGTAAAATTTGTAAGGTTTGGTGTGTTCGTTGAGTGGGTACCAGACGGAAGGGGCCCGGGATTGAATTAGTTTAGATCCAAATTTGATGTAATTGTCGCAGAGAGACACTTTTTCTTACGAGTGTTTATCTCGATCCTACTGTGTTCAACATCTTTCTTGGTGTTTTGGGAGGAGCAGAGTTAAGTCCAAGTCCCCGCCCTCACAGAGCTCAGGTGGCTTGGGGGAAGGTTGGTGCGCAAACGTTAAAATAGGATATCGACACTAGTGAGTGTCACAGTCAAGAGGTCTGCAAATAAGGTGGAGCCTACGATGCACAAGTTTATCTCAGTTCAGTAATTTTTGTTTTTTAGTTTATTTAGGGAGTGAAGGGAGGAGGCCACAGAAACATCTTGGAGTACGAAGCTTTTGGTGCACAATTTGCCTATACAATATTACAGCTCCCGTGGGGGTTAAAAAAAAAAAACCCAGGATTTTTCAGCTTCCCTCTTCCCCAATAACTTTTACATTTTAAAGCGCAATGTTAAAGGCGTAGCCTACTTTTTAATGTTAGTGACATTGTTACAGATTTTAAAACTTGCTTTTTAGAGGTACTTTAAATACGCAGCTTAGTAGAAAATGGTTAAGTTTCAGTTCCGTGGAAGAATGTCCTGTATTGATCTTTGCAATAAAATCGTAAAATAATCCATCCTCCTGTCACCCCCAACCCTGAACCGTGTTAACCATAATAAGGAAAAGCATAACTAAGTCAAAGAGACTTAAAGCAAATTATTGACTGCATTTTGGATAAAACACTGGTTTTGTATCTTCAGCAGCAAGTTGTCAGATTCCCTAGTTGAATTTGCTTTGGACATCAGTGTGAAGAAGAACTGATATGCCACTTGAATTAATAAAGGAAGTCATTGGGGTGCCTGAAGTTCAGCCGCTGAGTAAATTACGTAAAGTAGATTTCGGATCCCTACAGCCAGGTTACAATTATAGCAAGAAATATATTCAGGTAAGAATTTCTGTAACTCAGAATGCTTTTTCCTACTAAAAGGAATGCAGTTTTTAAATGTTGAGTTTATGAGAACTGGTTTAGGTATGGTTTTTGTCTTTGTCATAACATTTGAGATTGAATATTTCAATACGTTTTTCAGTATTTAGCAAACAATGAGAAAATTCGTGAAACATTGGAGTAAGTTTCTGAGGTACAAAGATGAAGAAGTGTAGTCCCTGAACTAAAGGTAATCACATTTCTGTGGGGTCTGACAATCACCTGATCTCCAGTTAAAATTAATAGGTGTGTTATTAGCATTGTGATATGTGAGTATGAGAGCTTTTGGTTCTGACAGATCAGGAAAGTTGAGCTGCAACTTGCGGGATAACAGACTGTGCTGTACCTTCCTTTGGTGTAAAAAACAGTTCTTATGTGCATATTGAGGAATTTGGATGTTACTCTAAAAACTATGGGAAGTTTTTGGTAGGTTTTAGCAGGAGAAAAACATGATTTACTTTGAGTTCAAAAAACTTTGCTTCTAGGTAGAGGGTATATTGGAGAAGGCAAGATTAGTGGAAAGATGTTAAGAGGCAATTACAGTAATTTAGATGAGAGTTGATGATAATCTGGGCCAGTGGCAGAGGGGATGCTGGAAAGGAGATTGAAAAAAGATAGTAATAATAATACCTAAAGTTAACATTCGTTGCATTTTTTTCCGTACGTTAGGTAGTGTTTTAAGTGCTTTACATGTATTATTTAATCATCAGAAAGACCTATGACAGTAGGTACTGTTATTAAAGATGCTGTATTTCAGAAAGATTAAGCAATTTGCTTGAGATTGTATTGATAAAATGTAGTAGAGCAGGAATTTGAATATAGATGATTTGCTTTAGACTTGACAGGATAAAGAAGCAGAATCAGCAGGTCTTAGAGAGCAATTAGACTAGAGTGGCAAAGAGAAATTCAGGAAACTTCTGTTTCTAATTCCTAGCCAGCCAGGAGAAGAAAATAGGGGGTACACATTTAGGGAGAAACATTTAGGGAGTTCAATTTGGACAAATTTGAAAGGTCTTCAGAGATGTATAAATAGTAGTGTCCGGTAGGCAAATGGATTGGGGAGTTTGAAGCCCAGAGGGTCTCTAATTTAGATGGGTTTGAGCCAAAGCATAGAAGAGAAGAGAACCATGTTGAAGGAGTCAGTGAAAGAAAGTAGCATGAATAGGAAGCAGAGATGGTCTAGAGAAGGAGGAAGAAACTCAGGAGAGAGTGGTGTCTTTGATACATAAGAAAGCAAGTTTCAGTAACACTTGTATAGATTGCTGTTTAGTAGGCACTCTCCTAAATGCTTTGTATATGTAATCTCTTAGTCCTGAGAACCCTAAATATTATTCTCATTTTATAGCTGGGAAACAAACACAGGTTCAGTAATTTATTCAAGGTCTAATAGCCAGTAAGTGGCTGAGCAGTGATTTACATGCCCATTGTCTTTGCCACTAACCAGAGCATTATGTTGCCATTAGATGCCCAAAGGTCTGAAAAGTATCTGTTCATTCTAATAACCAAGAAATTATTGATCACTTGGAAAGGTTAGTTTTGTTTAAACACTAAGAAGCAAATTCATTTTTCGGTAGTGTGAGGATTGAATATGTCAGGTGAAAAAATGAAAGCAGAAAATGTCTTTCAAGAAATGAGTTGTGATACTTTTGATAATTTAAGCAATTTTTTAAAAATTTGTTTTGTAAATATGTATGGGAAACAAGTGCAGTTTTGCTACATTGATATATAGCATTGTGGTGAAGTAAGTGCCTTCAGTGCATCTGTCCCTGGAGCAATGCAGCTTGTACCCACCAAGCAACCTCCCATCATCCACTCCACTGCTAATCCCCTACCCCTCCAAGTTTCCATTGTCCATCTTTCTACACTCTGCTTCCATGTGTACTCATTATTTAGCTTACATTTTTGAGTGAGAACATGCAGTATTTCTCTTTGTGTCTCAGTTGTTTCATTTAAGATAAAGGTCTCCATTTCTATCCATGTTGCTGTGAAAGACAATTTCATTCTTTTTAATGTCTAAATAGTATTGTGTATCTATATGACTTTTTAAATCCAGTCCTCCATTGATGTACACTTTGGTTGATTCCATATCTTTGTGATTTTGAATACCACTGTGGTATACATATGAGTGCAGGTCTCTTTTTTATTTAATGATTTCTTTTCCTTTGGGTAGATACCCAGTAGTGGGATTGCTGGATCAAATGGTAGTTCTACTTTTAGTTCTTTGAGAACTCACTGTACTATTTTCCATAGAGGTTGTAGTAATGTGTGTTCTCGCCAACAGCGTAAAAGAGTTCCTTTTTCTTTGCACCCCAATGTCATGTTTTTGTTTTTTTAGTACCCATTCTGATTGGTGTAAGGTGATATTTCATTGTAGTTTAATCTGCATTTTACTGATGATTAGTTATATTGAAAATTTTCTCATGTGCTCGTTGGCTGTTTATCTTCTTTTGAAAAATGTCTATTCATGTCCTTAGCCTACTTTTTAATGGGATTATTTGGGGTTTTTTGGTTGAGTCTCTTGTAAAATCTGGATATTAGTCCCCTGTTGAATGCATAGTTTGCAAATATTTTCTCTCATTCCAGAGATTGTTCATTCTGATTATTTCTTTTGTAGCACAGAAGCTTTTTAATTTAATTAAGTTCCATTTGTCTATTTGTGTTTTTATTGCCTGCACTTTTGAGGTCTTAGTCATTGTGGGGAAAAGAAAAGAAAGATCAGACTGTTACTGTGTCTATATAGAAAGAAGTAGACATAAGAGACTCCATTTTGTTCTGTATTTGAGATGCTGTTAATCTGTGACCCTACCCCCAACCTTGTCCTTGCAAGAGACATTTGCTGTGGTGACTCAAGGTTTAACGGATTTTGGGCTGTGCAGGGTGTGCTTTGTTAAACAAGTGCCTGAAGGCAGCTTGCTGGTTAAAAGTCATCACCATTCTCTTAATCTCAAGTACTCGGACGCGTACACTGCCAAAGGTCGCAGGTACCTCTGCCTAGGAAAGCTAAGTATTGTCCAAGGTTTCTCCCCATGTGATAGTCTGAAATATGGCCTCGTGGGAAGGGAAAGATCTGATCGTCCCCCAGCCTGACACCCGTGAAGGGTCTGTGCTGAGGAGGACTAGTGTAAGAGGAAAGAAGCCTCTTGGCAATTGAGATAGAGAAAAGCATCTGTCTCCTGCCCATCCCTGGGCAATGGAACAACATCTCGGTGTAAAACCCGATTGTCTGTTCCGTTTACTGAGAAAGGAAAAACTGCCTTAGGGCGAAAGGCGGGACTTGCTAGCGTCATGCTGCTCTTTATGCACTAAAAAGGTTTATGGAGATGTTTACATATGCATATCAAGGCACAGCATTTTTCCTTAAACTTCTGTCACAGAGATCTTTACTCGCCTGTCTTACTGCTGACCTTCTCCCTACGATTGATCCTATTATCCTGTCACTTCCCTTTTTCTAAGATGGTAAAGATAATGATCAGTAAATACTGAGGGAACTCAGAGACCGGTGCTGGCATGGATCCTCTGCATGCTGAGCGCCGGTCCTCTGGGCCCACTTTTTCTTTCTCTATACTTTGTGTCTTATTTCTTTTCTCACGTCTCTCATTCCACCTAACGAGAAACGCCCGCAGGTGTGGAGGGGCAGGCCACCCCTACAGTCATGAATTGTTTGCCTAAACCAATATCTAAAAGAGTTTTTCCTAGGTTTTCTTCTAGTATTTTTATAGTTTTGGGTCTTGCATTTAAATGTTTAATCCATCTTAAGTTTATTTTCATATATGGTGACATATACGAGTCCAGTTTCACTCTTCTGCATGTGGCAATCCAGTTTTCCCAGCACCATTAATTGAAAAGTTTGTCTTTTCCCCAGTATAGTGTTCTTGCCATCTTTGTCATAGATCAGTTGGCTGTAAGTATGTGACTTTATTTCTCGTTTCTCTGTTTTGTTCCATTTATCTGTGTCTCCATTTTTATACTACTACCATACTATTTTGGTTGCCTTGTAATATGTTTTGAAGTGAGGCAATGTGTACCTCCACCATTGTTCTTTTTGATTAGAATTGCTTCGGCAATTTGGCCTCTTTTTTGGTTCCATATGAACTTTATCATTGTTTTCTTCTAATTCTGTGAAGAATGACATCAGTAATTTGATAAGGTTTTCATCGAACCTGTACTTTGGGTGGTATGTTCATTTTAATAATATTAATTCTTCTGATCCACCAGCATGAGATGTTTTTCCATTTTTTTAATGTTGTTTGCAATTTCTTTCATCCGTCCTTTGTAGTTTTCCTTGCAGAGATCTTTCACCTTGTTAGTTAAGTATATTCCTAGGTATTTTATTTTATTTTTGCAGCTGTTGTGAATGGGATTGCATTCTTGATCCTCAGCTAGCTTTTTATTGGTGTATAGAAACACTACTGATTTTTGTACATTGATATTGTATCTTGAAGCTTTACTTAATTTATCAATCTAAGAGATTTTTGTTGGAGTCTTGAGGGTTTTCTGTATACAAGATCATATCATTAGCCAACCATGATAATTTGACTACTTCTTTTCCAATTTGGATGCCTTTTGTTTTTTTCTCTTGCCTGATTTTTCTGGCTAGGACTTGCAGTACTATATTGAATAAGAGTGGTGAAAGTGGGTATCCTTATCTTGTTCCAATTCTTAGAGGGAATCTTTTCAACCTTTCCCCAATTCAGTATTATGTTGGCTGTGGATTTGTCATACATGGCCTTTATTATGTTGAGGGATGTTCCTTCTGTGTCTGGTTTGTTGAGGAGTTTTGTCATGAATGAAAGATGAATTTTGTCAAATGCTTTTTCTTCATCGGTTGGGATGATCATCTGGTTTTTGTCCTTAATTCTGTTTATGTGGTGTATGACACTTATTGATTTGTGTATGTTGAACTATCCTTGCATCCCTGAGATAAGTCTCACTTGATCGTGGTGTGTGATCTTTTTGACATGCTGTTGGATTCAATTTGCTATTATTTTGTTGATAATTTTGCGTGTCTGTCATCAGAGATACTAGTTGTCAGACCTCTGAGCCCAAGCCAAGCCATCGCATCCCCTGTGACTTGCACATATACGCCCAGATGGCCTGAAGTAACTGAAGAATCACAAAAGAAGTGCAAATGCCCTGCCTTAACTGATGACATTTCACCACAAAAGAAGTGAAAATGGCCAGTCCTTGCCTTAAGGGATGATATTATCTTGTGAAATTCCTTTTCCTGGCTCATCCTGGCTCATCTTGGCTCAAAAAGCTCCCCCACTGAGCACCTTGTGACCCCCCACTCCTGCCTGCCAGAGAACAACCCCCCTTTGACTGTAATTTTCCTTTACCTACCCAAATCCTATAAAATGGCCCCACCCTTATCTCCCTTCGCTGACTCTTTTCAGACTCAGCCCACCTGCACCCAGGTGAAATAAACAGCCATGTTGCTCACACAAAGCCTGTTTGGTGGTCTCTTCACACGGATGCGCATGACACTAGTCTGTAGTTTTTGTTTTGTGTGCCTTTGTCTGGTTTTGATATCAGGGTGATTCTGACCTTGTAGAATGAGTTACGGAGAATTCCCTCCTCAGTAGTTTTGGAATAGTTTCAGGTGGATTGGTGTTAGCTCTTTTTGTGTTTTGTACATCTAGGCTGTGAATCCATCTGGTCCTGGACTTTGTTTTATTGGGATTTTTTTTTGTATTACTATGCAGTCTTGCTATCATCATTGATCTGTTCAGGATTCTGTTTCTTCCTGGGTCAATCTTGGGAGGTCATATGTTTCCAGTAAAAAGAAACCAGGCACATTCCTCCATATATCTCCCGACTTCCTGAGCCCAGCACAAACACATTCCTCCATATCTCTCTCAACTTTAGAAAAACACCACCTGGGAAATCTCCGATAAGGGCACAGCGGGAACCAATAAAAAATGCTAAATGTATAATGTTAACCAATTGTAATGTTGTAACCAAAAGAATTCCCTTGTTCCCCTGTAACTTTACATATCCTGTTTACATCGGGCTATAAAAAGCAAGCACTCGCATTGTTCGAGGCCCTCTTGTATGCTGTGGAAGGGAGGGACCAAGTTCGAACTTGCAGTAAAAGATCCTTGCCGCTTGGCTTTGACTCTGGACTCTGGTGGTCTTCTTTGGGGAACAAACGGTCTGGGCATAACACCAGCAATTTATCCATTTTTTCTATGTTTTCTAGTTTATGGGCATATAGTTATACATAATAGTCTCTGATTACCTTTAGAATTTCTGTGGTATCAGTTGTAATGTCTCCTTTTTCCTCTCTAATTTTATTTGGATCTCTTCTCTCCTTTTCTTGGTTAGTCTAGCTGATAGTTCATCAATTTTATTTCTCTCTTTAAATAACCAACTTTTTGTCTCATTGATCCTTTGGGTTTTTTTGTTGTTGTTTTTGGTTATTGTTCATTTAGTTTTGCTCTGATCTTTGTTATTTCTTTGCTTCTGCTAACTCTTGAGTTTAATTTGTTCTTTTTTTTTCTAGTTTCATTGAGGTGTGATGCTAGTGTGTTAATTTGTGATCTTTCTACTTTTTTCTCTACTGAATACCACATTGTTTGTGAAAGGACACAAAGATACAGAAATGCGCGCCCTCCCTTTCCCCCCGATGTTGCTAAACTCTTTGTTCTGCTCCCTGCACGTACCAAAGGTTTCGTAAGTTCTGTAAGTACATGTTTTTCTTTCTGAGGCCAGGTCACAAGGAATGTATAAGTAAGATAGCCAGGTCACAAGGAATGTTTAAGCAAGATAGCCATAAACTGGTTGTGCAACCTGACGCAATATAATTAACTGCCTTTGTGTAAAACTGCTCATCGGCCTCAAGGGTTGTACTGAAATATCAGAAATGGCGGGAACCAATCATGGTTTGCCAAATCGCTTTGTTCAAACTCTAGCCAATCATACCTCTGATTTGTGTAATAATTCTATGCCTACTGTCATTAGAATATATAACATTGTTGGGAGCTCACTTGGGGAGCTCTCCTGCCCGTTTCACGAGCGAGGGAGAGTTCCAGGTTCGAACCTGTAATAAAGATCCTTGCTGCTTAGCTTTGACTCAGGACTCTGGTGGTCTTCTTCGGGGAATACGGTCTGGGCATAACATTTGCTTGTCTAGGAAATTTTTTATATCTCTTTTATTAAGCTTCTTCTGGCAATATATAAAATTTTGGCTTACTTTTTTTTTTCTTTTTTTCGAGCACTTTGAAAATGCCATCCATTCCCTTTTGGCCTGTAAGATTTTTGTTGAAAAGTCCAGTTAGTTTTATAGTGTTTTCTTTATAGGTGACTAGATAGATGCTTTTCTCTTGGTAATTTTAAAATTATTTTTTTTAAACTTTGACTTTACATGTTATGAATATAATATGCTATGGTGAAGTCCTTTTTGCAGTGTATTTTCCTCGGGATAGCTGGGCTTCCTGTATCTGGATGTCTAACTCTCTTCCTAGACTTTAGAAGTTTTCATTGATTATTTCCTTAAATAGGTTTTTTAAACTTTCTAATCTCTCTTTCTCCTTAGGAATACTGATAATTCATACGTTTGTTTGCTTTATGTAGTCCTGGACATCTCAAAAGGCTTTGCTCATTCCTTTTTATACTTTTTCCTATTTTTGCCTGACTGCATTATTTCAAAATTTCGTTCTGTCTTCAGGTTCTGAGATTCTTTCTTTTGCTTGGTCTAATCTGTTATTGAATCTTTTGAATATATTTTGTATTTTCTTCAATTTTTTAATTCATGGTTTCCATTTTCTTTCTTTCTTGTTTTTTTAAAGATCTCTGTTTCATTGGTAAATCTCTCATTCATAACCTGAATTGATTTTCTGATTTCTTTGTATTGGTTTTCAGATTTCTCTTGCATCTCATTAAACTTCTTTAAAATCACTAGTTTGGATTCTTTATCTGGCATTTTGAGGAATTTTTTAAAATTGATATCTATTGCTAGATAATTGTTGTGGTCTTTTAGCGATGTCGTATTTCTCTGCTTTTTCATGTTTTCTGTGCCCTTCCTTTGATATCTGCGCATCTGGTGTAGCAATTACTTGGTCCTTTTTTTTTTTGAAATTGCATTTGTAGGGAAGAAATGTTTTCTGAAGATGTGTATATGTTGTTGGTTAAGATACTTTGGCTTTGATTTTTGGTGCCTTTGGTAGTGTGGCCTTATATTAAGAGTGTATCAACATTTCCTTTCTTTTTCAACTTATTTATGGTTTAGTATTTTAATTATCTCTTAGCATATAACAAGATCATGTTTTTTTAATCCAGTCTGACAGTCCTACTATTTAATCAGCATAGTCAACTTATTTAAAATAATTATTGATATGGTTTTGTTTGTCTATGAAACGATTTGAGTTCCCTTTGTTTTTCCTGTTTTTTGTTTTCATTCCTGAGTTCTTTTGGGTTAAATATTTTTTATTCTATTTTATTTTCTCCATTGGCTTTGAACAACACCTGTTTTGTTCCTTTAGTGGTTATGATAGTGCTAACAATATGCATCCTTACTAAGGTATACTTACAGCTACTATTGTACCATTCCCCATGGTACAGTTGTTATTTCTCACGTCCTGCTTTTTTCTTCCCTTGACAAATATAAGAATCTTATAATAGTGAAATTCCATTTACTCACTCCCCTGTTCATTGAGCTATTATATTTTTTACATGTACATGTATTATAAACTCTACCTTACTTTACTACTTTTGCTTTAAACAATGAGTCTAAAGGAAATTAAAAGAAGGAAAAAATATGGTCTTTATATTTACTGACATATTTACCATTTCTGGTGTTCTTCATTTTTACCTGTAGATCCATTTTTATCTGGGCATTATTTCCCTTCATCTTGAAAAACATCTGCCATTTCATATATTTCAGCTGGAGATAACTTCTCTTAGCTTTCATTCGTTTGAAAATGCCTTTATTTCATGTTTGTTTTGAGGGATGTATTTATTGGATATAGAATTCTGTGTTGACTTTTTTTTTCTTTTAGGACTGTAGAGATACCAGTTCACTGCTTTCTGGCTTCTATTGTTTTGTATGTGATTTGCATTTTTTTTACTGTCCCCTTTCTATTTTATCTTTTAGTTTAAGCAGTTGGACTGGCATGTGCTTAAGTATGCTTTTTCTTTGAATTTCTTCTCTGTGGGTAAGTGAGCTTCTTGGATTTATTCAGTGTTTTTCATCAAATTTGGGAAATTATTGGATAATATTTCTTGAAATATTTTTTTTCTGCCACATTATTACCCTTTTCTGTTTTTGGGATGCCATTTACATGTGTATGTCGTATTAGGCTGTTTAATACTGTAACACAGATCTCTGAGATTCTGTTCCTTTCTCTTTTACTGTGTTTTATTTGTGTGGCAGAGAGGATTTTCAGTTGAGTAATTTCTGTTGCTCTCTCTTTGAGTTCACTGAACCTTTTGTCTGCCATATCCAATATTCTGGATGCATTTTTAGTGAGTGTTTTAATTTTAGTTGAGGGAGTGAGGGATAAAATATATCTGATAATAAAAAGAAATCTACATTTCAGTTTTGCTTGTCTATATTTTTCATGTAGACATTTGTTTGTAACACATTTTACTCACCTATTTCTTTTTAATTTTTATTTCTATTTATTTTCCTGGAATTTTCTTTCTTATTAAATGAAGTGTTATGAATTACAGTTGGTCTTTTCTACTTAATTGCATTTAAATTATTATCAAATGCTTGTTAGCATTCTCAACGTATTTTACATCTGGTCAATTAGTGTGATATTTCTTGTATACTTGTATTTATTAATAAAGTGCCATGATTTGATTCCTTTTTGACATATCATTGATAAGGATTATTTCCAAGCTGCATCTAATTTTGACATACTTTTATTGTTTTGTATGCTTGATATAGAGATGTTAAATACTATGACAGCTTACTAAGTTCTTATTTTATTTTTGTTCCTACTAGAGGCAGGGTCTTTCTATGTTCCCCAGGCTGGTCTCAAACTCTGCACCCTCAAGCAATCCTCCCACCTTGACCTGTCAAAGTGCTGGGATTACAGGCATGAGCTATCACCCCTGTCCAATTTTAACATTTTTATTAACGAATTCTTTTAGCTATAAGTGAACATGTTAGTATCTAGTAGGGCTAAAACTAGGAAATACCTTTTATGTATTTCTCATGGTTAACAGATTGCTATGTAGAATGCTCGTTTTTTTAAAAAAAAGATTGAGGTATTTGTGTTCTTTTACATATTGGAATCATTTTTCAGCTCTCTATTGTGTACTTACATACCCTTTTCTAATCTGCAGATGTCAATGTTTTTTGAATTTTATTAAATGGATTTTAGTGCTACATTCTGTTTTTTGTGTAGACTTCTATGAGTTTTGACAAATATGTGCAAATGTGTATGTAACCACAATCACAATCAAGTAGTTCATCACCTTCTAGAATTTTATAGTTAGCTACTTTGCCAACTCTAACCACTCATGACCGCTTACCAATTTCCTGGCATTGTATTTTTGTTTTTCAAGAATGTCATATAAATGGCATTATACAGCATGTAACCTTTTGCATCTGGCTTCTTTCACTTAGTATGATGCATTTGACATTCTTTCAGGTTGTTTTTTTTCAGTAGTATTTCTTTCTGTTGGTGATTAGAATTTTGTTGCAGCCTATTCATCCCTTGCGCAGTGTAGGAATATTTGGATTCTTTCCAGTTTTTGTGATGGTGAATAATACAACTGTAAATATATATGTACAGATTTTTATCTGAACATAGGTTTTTATTTCATTTGAGTAAATGTCAAGTGTTCAAATAGTTCCTAAGTAACAGTATATGATATAGCTCGTAGGCTGACATGCTACACTTCTCTAGATTCAGCTGTTAAGGAGGCAAGGCACCCAAATAGATTTAGGTAGTATATTACTTATTGGCACAGCAGGGAACATGAACTTCATGTTTGCACTGGTTCTTCTTTCCTCCCCAAGTCCCATGGGGGCAGGGCCAGGTACATAATGTGCACATGGAGTTTGTAGCACATCTGAGGGTCACTGAGCTTAGAAAATCCCCAGTTTTTAAGAAGTGTATATTTGTTTGTCAGGTCAGCCATAACAAAGTACCACAGATTGGATGGCTTAAACGTTTATTTTTCTCATAGTTCTGAAGGCTAGAAGATCAGTATCAGAGTGGCCGCAAGATTGGTTTCTTCTGAGGTCTCTCCTTGGCTTACAGATGCTCACCTTCTTGCTGTGTCTTCACCTGGCTTTTTCTCTGTGCTTGCCCGAGACTCTGGTATCTTTCTGTACGTCCCATTCTCTTTTGAGGTCACCAGTCAGACTGGATTAGGGCACATTCTAATGGCCTCTTTTTAACCAAACTACCTCTTTAATGGCCCTGTCTCCAAATACAGTCAAATTCAAAGTTATTGGGGGTTAGAGCTTCAACCTGAAATTTGGGAGAACACAATTCAGTCCATAACAGGATGTGTTATGTTTTTTATATCTATACTAATTCATTTTTGTCCTAAAAGCAAACAGAATTTGTAGAGTCAGACTCTTATCACAGTTATGCAGTGTATACGATATCTCAGTCTACAATGCACTGCATATATGATGGTGGTCCGTCCCATAAGATCATAGTACTGTGTTTTTACTCTACCTTTTCTAGGTTTGTATATGTTTAGATACATACTTACAATTGTCTTATAATTGCCTACAGTATTTAATACAGTATATGTTGTGCAGGTTTATAGCTTAAAAGCAATAGGCTATATTGTATAGCCTCGGTGTATAGTAGGCTATACCATGTAGGTTGGTTTAGGCATACTCTGATGTTCACACAAAGATGAAATTGCCTGACAACGCATGTTTCAGAATGTATCCCTGTTGTTAAGCACCACATAATTATATTATTCTCAGCAACTGCTCCATTTCAGCATATCTCAGCAATAACTCCCTGCCCATTCTCCCCATTCAGAGCGATGCAGTGAGGGCCAGATGTCTTCCTGCTATGTGAAGGGGATTTCTTGTACTCTCAGTGAGGAAGGTTGAAATGATGCATCTAGGAGTTTATATAGGGCAGCTATTCAGCTTTACCCCTCCTGATTAAGTTGTCATTTAATCTGATTGATTGTGGTTCTCTTGATTGCTTTGTGTTTTTTCTTGCCTTTTTTGTATGTCTCATATGTTGTTATTGTTCAAAGCTATACGTCTTGTGTAGGACAGTGGAAATTGAGGTAGTTTTTATTTCTGGGCATGTGTAGGTCTTTCTTTGTGCTAGGCCTTTAGTGTGGTGCATTGAGTTCATCTAGTCAGGGGTAGAGTTAGGTTTGGGATTTGTTGTTGTTGGTTCTTCAATGCACTAGAGGCTTCATATTCCTCTAAAGTTACTTTGTATGTAGGATCAGAGCTGGTCGACTAGAGGATTTTTCTTTTGTCTTCCCCATCCTTAGTTTTAGATCTTTCCTCTGTGCTTTGCCTCAAATAAGGTCTCTCTCCCTGCTCCAGGTCTTCTCTTCCAGTAGTAGACTATGTTACTTTTTACTAGGTACTGGTTAGCCTTTAATTGGTAGATGTTCTCTGTACTGATGAAGCCTGTCTTGGTAGCAGTAGGTCCCGGGTCTTGTGAGTGGGGCCTTTTCAATGATCCTGCTTTGCCTCTAGCTGTATAGGTCTGGGCCTTTCACCTATGTACCTGTTCCTGCCCACCCCTAACAGGGATAGAAGGTTTTTTTTTTCTGTTCTTGCCTTTCAGCTGCAGTGGGTTTCCACCAATAGTCGTGGATTGACATGTTTTTTTGCCCTTCTCCCAGCATTTTAAGGCCTTTGTTCTGAAAGAAAGAGGAGAAAGATCCAAGCAGAGTTTCCTGCCTTTCGTGCAGTAACTGCTGCTGCCATTGCCCTACTTCTGTCCTGAACCTTGTCAGGTCTGTGGAGAAGCGCATGTAAATGAATATGAATTCCCCTGTGTTTGCAGCTCCGGGGCTCCATGTGTTTTCATTGCCCCATACTTGGCCTCTAGCAATTCATTAAAAGTGTTAGATGAATTTTTCTTACAGATATCTGGGAACATTTGTCATTTAGGTAAGCAAGTTGCTATAAAAATTTTATTTATATCTTGGTGTGATTATAAACTTTGGCTTTTCTTTGTAACTATTTTTTTTTTTTTCATTTCAGGGAAATCTTTCACTTATCTCTTCTTTAACTTATGACAGAAATAAAACAGTTGTTTTATTCTCATTAGAAGTACCCTGCTTTTCTCAGATTTCTGCTTAGTTGGTTGCCCCGTCACCTCAACACTTCTGGGTCAAGAAAAGTTTTGAGATTTACAGATTGTTTAACTTTTTGTCGTTGTTACTTTTTTCAGCTTTCTATCTTCTAAATGTAACTACTTTTGCTTTTGACTGTAAATCATTATGCATTGTTGATAACCATATTTTTATTTATGTTCCTATAAGTAAAATTGAGTTCTATTTTATAAGTAAAATTGATATGTTTTTTGTTAGCTGTATCAAAGTCTGGAATATTAACCTGGGAGGCTAATAGGATCTATTTTTAAATTTTATTTACAGAAACCAGATTAAACAGTTCATTTTATCTGAGACTCAAATAACTTTTTTTAAACTGACAGAGCTGGTTAGTTTCAGAAGCTGAACAAAGACTAAACTGTACTTACGTCTTAATCTGTAGATTTGTCCACACTATATTTATGATATTTCTGTTTTGCATTTCTAAATCTTTATTAAGTTTTCATTTCTTTCTAGGAGCAAACATCATTTTATTATTTTTTAGAGAACAATATTACAGATTAAAACAAAGCCAGGGAAAGTTGATCTAATTATTGGCAAAATAAGGAACTCATAGTACCTACCTAATAGGATTACTTAAGAAATTATATTATAAACCTTGAAGTATTTGTAGACCTGATTTTTCCCTAGAAAAACGAATTCAGCACTGTTCCTTGTCTTAAAATAGTTACCTGAACACAGTACTTTGACTTCTTGAAAGATAAAACTGTTGCTATAAAAATTCTAATTTTTATTTATATCTTGGTTTCATTATAAACTCATTTGACTTTTCTTTGTAACTATTTTTTTTTCTCATTTCAGGGAAAACTTTCACTTATCTCTTCTTTAACTTATCGTGGAAATAAAACAGCTGTTTTGCAGATTGGACTACAAGGTATATAGTATAAGCAAACTATTTCTACTTTTTCCCTGTAATATACAAATATGTGACTTCATATATATGTGTGTGTATGTACACACATACATATAAATGATTTCTGACAGGTAGTACATTAGTAGTAGTATGAAAATTTATAGAATGAAAAGTTAGTCTTTCTTCTAGCAAAGTTTTTCCCAAATATCCCTTCCCTTTCCCTCCCATTTCTTCTATTCTACTTCATGGCCCTTTACTCGCATACCTAGACCATTGCAGTAGCTAACTGGTCTTCCTGCTTCTAGTTTCACTTATGTGACTTAAACATCTTAGCAGCTTAACTGTCTTAAAACTTGGCTTTCAACATGTTACTTGTTACATAGATGTACTTGTTAACTAGGTGTTGTTCTTACACAGGGGGAATTCTTTCTCCATGTAGCCCTCAAATAATCATGGTAAGCTTGGAAGGGCTACTTTGTAACACTTAGGGACAAAAGTAGATCTCATCTGAAGCCTGTGGTTGGTTAGAACAGTCTGGAGCAGTAAATGGGAAACAAACTACAAAATTCTACAACTGCTGACAACTAAGTATATATCAGATACTGTTCTAGGTCCTGGGGTTATAGCTGTGAATAAAACTTAGTTCTTACCTTCATGGAATTTACATTTTAGTGGAATGAAGAAATGCAAGGAATAATTACATAAAGTAATATTAGGTAGAAATGTGATCTGGAGAAAAAGCAAGTTAAGGTGGTAGAGCTTAAAGGGAGGTATGAGAAATAAATTAATTTTCTGAAGAAGTTAAATATAAATACATTTATTAAGTAACAGATACTTGTAGAAAATTGAGTTACAGTTGTTTCTCTGTATCGGCGTGAGATTAGTTCCAGGAGCCCCCTATGGATATAAAAATCTGTGGATGCTCAAATCTTATATAAAATGGCAAAATATTTGCTTATCACCCATGTGTATTCTCCCCACCATTTACATTAAATCATCTCTAGATTATTTATAATACCTAATGCAATGTACATGCTATCTAAATAGCTATACTATATATTTTTTTAATTTGTATTATTTTTTATTGTTGTTGTATAATTTTTTTTTTTTTTTTTTTTGAGACGGAGTCTCGCTCTGCCGCCCAGGCTGGAGTGCAGTGGCCGGATCTCAGCTCACTGCAAGCTCCGCCTCCCGGGTTCACACCATTCTCCTGCCTCAGCCTCCCGAGTAGTTGGGACTACAGGCGCCCGCCACTGCGCCCGGCTAGTTTTTTTGTATTTTTTAGTAGAGACGGGGTTTCACCGTGTTAGCCAGGATGGTCTCGATCTCCTGACCTCGTGATCCGCCCGTCTCGGCCTCCCAAAGTGCTGGGATTACAGGCTTGAGCCACCGCGCCCGGCCTAATTTTTTTTAAAAAACTTTTTTTCTGAATATTTTTCAGTCTGAGTTGGTTGAATTTACAGATGCAAAATTTGCAGATACAGGGCCAACTATATGTCAGAAGAAGTGCTTTTTTTCTTTTTTATTTTTTTGGTACTTTCTGTGGTTAGTGCCCTCTACATAGCAGAAACTTGTGTAGAAAGACTTGATATGTTAAACTGTCAATACTACCCAAAATGATCTATAGATTCAAGATAATCCCCATGAGAATTATAAAATTTGCTGCAGAAATGTAAGGACTAATCCCCAAATTTGTATGAAATTTCAAGGGGCTTCAAATTGCCACAACAACCTTAAAAAAGAACAACAAAGTCTTCATACTCAGGCTTCCCAGTTTCAAAACTTATCACAGAGCTGCAGTAATCAAAACAGTGGTACTGGCATAAGGATAGACAGAGATCAATGGAGTACAATTGAGTCCAGAAATAAACCCATACTGTTTTTTTTTTTTCTTTCTTTCTGAGTTGGAGTCTCGTTCTGTCGCCCAGGCTGGAGTGCAGTGGCATGACCTTGACTCACTGCAACCTCTGCCTCCTGGGTTCAAGCAGTTCTGCTGCCTCAGCCTCCCGAGTAGCTGGGACTACAGGCATGTGCCACCACATCTGGCTAATTTTTTGTATTTTTAATAGAGATGGGGTTTCACTGTGTTAGCCAGGATGGTCTTGATCTCCTGACCTCATGATCCGCCCACCTCGGCCTCCCAAAGTGCTGGGATTACAGTAAACCCATACTGCTATGGCTAAGTAGTTTTTTGACAAGGATGACATGTTCAGTCAACGGTGAAAACAGATAAGAAAAAGAAATAAAAGACATTCAAATTAGAAGGGAAGGAGTAAAACTATCTCTATTTAAAAATGACCATTTGTCTTTTCAACAAATAATAATGAGACAACTGGATTTCCACATGCAAAAGAATGAAATTAGATTCTTACCTTATATTATATACAAAATTTAACTCAAAATGGGTTAAACGTCTATATATGAGAGCTAAATCGATAAAGTCATTGAGAAATACAGAGGCAAATCTTCATGAGCTTGGTTTTGGCAATGGATTGTTAGATATGATACAAAAGGGATGAGCAATGAGGAAAAATTGATAAATTAAGCTTCATAAAAATTTTAAAATGTTACGCATCAAAGGACATTATCGTGAACATGAAAAGACAGTGTATAGAGTGGTAGAAAATATTTGCAAATCATATATCTAATGAGGATTTGCTATTTAGGATATATAACGGACTTCTTAAATTCAACAACAAAAAGATAAACAATTCAATTAAAAAAATAGGTGATTTGAGTTAAGTATTTCCTCAAAGAAGAAATACAGTACTGATGGTGGTTGATACGGTTTGGCTGTGTCCCCATCCAAATCTCATCTTGAATTGTAACTCCCACAATTCCCACGTGTCATGGGAGGAACCTGGTGGGAGGTGATTTAATTATGGAGGCGGATCTTTCCCGGACTGTTCTTGTGATAGTGAATGAGTGTCATGGGATCAGATGATTTTAAAAACCAGAGTTTTTCTGCGCAAGCTCTCTCTTTGCCTACTGCCATCCACATGAGATGTGACTTGCTCTTCCTTGCCTTCCGCCATGATTGTGAGGCCTCCCCAGCTATGTGGAACTGTAAGTCCAATAAACCTCTTTGTTTTGTAAATTGCCCAGTCTCGTGTATGTCTTAGAGGCTTGAAAACGGACTAATACAGTGGTCCTGGCATTTTGGGGAGTATCTTATCTTCTGAGGCTGTGGCCATCTGTTAGCCTTGTGGAGCTGGAGCCTCTGCAGTATACCTTGCTAGTTTTTTGTATTTGAAATATTACTCTGAATACATCTGTGCTTCTTAAGGGAAATAGGAGAATTTGCATATATTCATTAAGCCATTCACACATTTATTAAACAATATATTGAATACCTATGAAGAGCCGGGCCCTATTCCTAGGCACTGATGAGCCAAACAGACAAAGTTGTCCTTATGCAGCATACGTTCTAGGGAAGAAAGACAATAAGTAAATATATACCTTTTCTAGTTGGAAACAATGCTATGGAGAACGTAAGGCAATGGACGAAAGATGAGATGTGAACTGTAAACGTGAGAAGGGGAAGGAAGGTATGTATTTATTTGGTGGTGAAGAAAAGACTGACAAGTAACATTTTATAAGAGACTTCAAAGAAGTGATGTGAAGATCCTTCAGGTATTTGAAATAAGAGTGTTCTAGAACAGAACTTAGCAATTACAAAGACTCTGCAGTGTGAGTGCATGTTTCATATATGGCAAGGGAAGGCTCAGGGTATCTAAAACCCAGCAGGTGTGACTTGGAGTAAAACTCTTAATTCCATTGAGCTTTTTTTTTTTTCCCTCCAATTTTAAAGATGGAGGTAATGATACCTGCCTTTCTGGATTGTTGAAAGGACTCGAGACAGAATATAGCCACTATTAGCACATAGTAGTAACTCAGTACATAGCAACTATTATTATCGTCATTACTACTATTGTAATTAGATACAGCTTCAATGAAGAAGAAGACAGTGGAGGGAGGACATCTGAACCCTGAACCCAGTAGTTTAGCTTCTAATCCCTGCTTTTCTTCAGTTAATTATTGGCCCTTGAATAACATTAAATGTTGCCAGTTTCAAATTTAATCAAATATAAAGTAAGGGTTTTGGATTAGCTGAGAATTCTGAATAGTTTTGACATATAGTAGTTGCAGAAATTGTGGTGATTTATAAATAATTCAGTGCCCTTGAGAAATGGTACCATTTTTGTAAAACCTGTGGGGTCTGGAATAAAGATCCATTTCAAGCAAACTGTTAGAACATCTGCTTTTATTTTCTTGTTACAAGAATTTTGTGATACACTGTCAAACTCAGATTTTATCTTTTTTGCTCAAGTTGCTGTGAAGAACTGTTATATCAGTTAATTTTTTTCTCACTTCTACTTTGAACAAAGAAAAGGAAAATCAGTGTTATGTTTTCCATGTGCAGTGCTGTTACTAATCAGTGATATATCTTAAAATCTTGCTTTAGAATTTAGGGAAGTAATGCATTTGCCGTACAGTTCATGTCCTAAAGCTCGTAGTACAAATCATCAGACCATTTCTCTGAGATTGATCGCTGATAAAATTTTTAAAATATTGATTGAAATATAGTTCTAATCTAGTTAATATGGCACAAAAATTCTAGAGACAAATATACTATGAAGGAGTTTCTGACAGTCATCAGGGAAGGACACTAGGAAATAAAATAGAAAAAAGCATGCATGCATATACACACAATCGTGCCTGCTTGAGGCGATTTCAGGTAGGCATTAATTGCTCCAAAGGAATCCCTGTGTAAATATCTATTTTGATAAGGTGCTTTTTTTAGTTGGTGGCCCTAGTAAAGGTCTGCTATCATTACTGTTATTTGTATTATTCTTTCCTTTGAAGGCAAGACTTTATTTCAGCTTAGTTAAAATAATTAATATTTGAGATGACAGTTCTAAATTATTAAGAATTCAGTGTTGGTATCTTATAAAATTTTGCATTTATGAACATTAAATAAATGTCAGGTGCTAATATGAATACAAAATCTCATTCACTAAAGAATTTTTGAAACATTTGTTTTAACACAATACAGAAAATAGTGTTGGGGTAAATGTAGGTAGAGTTGCTCTGAGAGAGGTGTGTGTACATTATATTTGTATGAATATATTTAAACATTTTTCTGAGTGTATAAATCTGTTATACTTTTTCTCATTACTCTTAGGGTGTGTCTGTGTACCTGTCTGTGTTAACACACCTATGGGTGTTTATGTTTGGGAATTCATAATTTAAAGGGTTTTTCTAGTTAACATTTTAGATGTTTTGAGGTATAATGATGTAAAGAGATGCAAATTCTAATTTCTTGTGAGGTAAGGAGATTAAAGAACTTATTTTTCTGTTTCTATTCCTATCCTTTGTTTATTTTACATAGTTCAGTAGCAAATAAGGTCTATATATAAAGAGCCGTTAGGTAATAAAAACCATTGTTTCTTTTTCAAACATTTATTACAGCCAATTTTTAACATTTAACCAGTTTTTTTCAGAATTAAAATTTTACTAATAATATTATATTTGTATGAAATCTTACAGATTGCAAAGTGTCTTCGTATAAGTTTTTCATTTAACTGTTAACCCTCTGTGATGATGGTGATTGGCACTTTCATTATGAAGATAACCCTCTAAGGCTAACATTTGTTATAGGGCTTAAAATAAGTAGAGAAACCACTCTATCTCCACACCTTTTTTTCTTACCTCATGGTGGTATTATGGACTTGACAATCTTACAAATATTTGTCTGAGAAGATTTTGTTGTTTTTGTGTAGTCATGATTTTAAAACATTCAGACAGTATGGCAGGCTATAAACTGAAAAGCAAAAGTTCCCTCATTCCCACTGAATCCCCTGCCATTTCCCAGTCCCATTCTTCAGGTAAAAATCACTGCTATGCTTTTTTTGGTACCCTTCCAGGTTTTATGTATGTGTGTATATATATGTGCACTTGCCTTTGTGTGTGTCTGTGGGCATGGATAAGCCTGTATGTGCATATTTTTCACCAAGTAACTGTGTTTTCCAAGTTGCTTTATTTTTACCTAATATATCTTGGATATTTTAGAGCTGTGTTTTAAAAATAAATACATGCTATTGAATATCAGAGATCAATTTGTTCATATTTTAGATATATTTCACCTTTATCCTTTAAGATTTTTACATTTATTAACTGTTTATTTGAGAAACAGTATAAAAGGGTTATGATATGAATTAACAAAACATGTATAGTACACCTACAGAACATGTACATTACATTAGGTATTAGTATTTTGCCTGACATGTAAAGTGTTTTCTGCTATTGAAATACATTTTAAATAGGTATTCATTAAAATAGAATAGAACTACACTAGTTAATTAGTACCTCTCAGATGACAGGTTGTTAATAATGGTAAGTCAAGGTTTCTTGCTTTTAAAATGATGTAAAGACTGAGGTCACATTTACTTTAAATTATTTCTGGATTTAAAACCCAGAAATGCTGATTATTTGAGGGTCTAATATACCCATTTATTATAGTATCAAGATTGAAGGTTGTTCCAACCCAAAGGTAAAACTTTTTGCTTAAAGGAATGAGTTTTCTCCAATTTGATTCTTAAACCTTCTTCTTTGCCATTTGCTTGTTCCCTTAAGGGTAGTGTTGTATTTGAATACAGTAATCCTAAAACACTGAAATGAATTTTAACAGGATTTTAATCCTTGCTTTGGTAGACTAATGTGATATATTTTGCAGAAATACACATGCTATAATTAAGCCTTACTCTGTATGAGACAGTTTTTGTTTTAGTTTTCATATTTTAAAGTCAGTTTTAACATTTAATATGTGGACTTAAAATATGAGGAAAGACTTTTCCAAAGTATTCTGAAAGTTAAAAAAAAATACCACAAAACTGTCAAAAATAAAGACATTTATTAATACCTTTTTTCTCCCTGTATCCCTGTTAGAGTTAGTTCTGAAAGAGGAATTAGAGTGGTGCCTGTCTTGAAAGTCAGGAGATTTGGATTCTCATCTTGGTTCATAGGTAATTAACTGTATGTGACTTTAGACCATTTATTTATTCTGTCTGGCCCTTATTTTCTTATCTGAAAAATGAAGATGTTTGATTACATGATCTCTAAGGTCATTTTAAGTTCTAAAATGCTAAGAGTCTATGAAGTAAGTTTTGTAGTAGTTGTACAGTTTATTTTATTTTAAGATTCGTGAAGGTATACTGTCTACATATGTATGAATATTAATATCTTTGATTATTTAGTTGTCCAAACATTTGTTAAATGCTTTTGTGTTCTATGATAGATGTTAGAGATATAGCAGTGAATAAGACAGTCATGGACCTTGCCCTCATAGAGCATAGTGTCCCATGGAGAAGAATTAAACAATTATTACGTAATTATTTTATCCAGATATGATATGTAACTATGAATATTGAATAGTAGAACGAGAAGAGTAATGGAAAAATGATCACGGGGTACTTGGGTTGTAGATTGCAAGGAGAGAATAGCATATACAGAGGCCTTGAGCAAGCGTCCTGGAATATTTAATGAATTTTGAGAAGACAGAATACAGGGTGAGTCACACAATATGTGGCTGCTGAGGTGGGTAGGGGTCAAATCATACAGTGATTTGTAGGCAATTTAAGAATTTTGGTTTTTAATGCTAATATTATTCACTTACATTACTTCCAATTATGACCTTGGTATTACTCAACCCAATACATGCAATTACTCAGGAAATATGTTTTTATAGAGAAACATTTCTGTTTATCACTACACTATCAATGCCTTCAGGTCTCTGGTTTCTGCCTGTACCCTTATTCTTCAACGGTGTTTTAAAATATGATAACCTAATAAGATTTGTAAGGTCAATGTAGAAAAATTATTTAATGCTTGTTAAAGCCAAATAAGTGTTTTTCATTTTGAATTATCAGTCATTTTATATTTTCAGTGCCCTTTTCCTGCCCACTAAGTGTAACGACTTGAGAATTTCTGATGTATTATTTGTTAAAAAATTAGCAAACTAATACACGAGTCTTATAATTTATGCTATTATTTGCTGGTTGATTTGCTTATTTCACCACTGACTGTTTATTAGGAGGTACTAACATATAAAAACCGTATTTGTTAATATGCAAGTAAATAATCTGATATACTTTTAAAAATACATTTTTAAAGCTTTGTTTTTTTTTAAAAATACTTTACAAAAAAAGTTTTCGGTTCACAGCACAATTGAGAGAAAAGTAGAGAGATTTCCCTCACACTCTCTACCTGCAGTTATGCATAGCCACTTCTGCTATCAACGTTCCCTCACCAGAGTGGTATTACAGTTGGTGAACCTGCAATGACATCATTATCACTCAGAGTTCATGGTTTACAATAGGGTTTACTCTTGGTGTTGTACCTTCTGTGAATTTTGAAAAATGTGTTTCAACATATATCTACCATTATAGTACCTTATAGAGTATTTTCCACTGCCCTATAAATCCTCCGTGCTCTGCCTATTCATCCCTCCCTTTCCCTAACCTCTGGCAACCTCTGATCTTTTAGGTAGAATCATACAGTATGTGACTTTAATTTTGCAGGGGGTGGAGCAGTTAAGTTAATTGTTGATTTTCTGAAGAACACTTCTTATTGTTAAGAAGACCCTTTACTGACTTCATTTTTCTTCTCTGAGACTGGTTTGCAGTAAATATTCTATTTGGCTATACTAAACAGGGAATTGTTTAATGACAAGGGGCTCACTCTTTGTAAGACAATGTGACAGGGATGACAGAGTAGTACAGACACAAAAGGGAAATGACCCCTTTGCTAATATTTAAGTATCTTAAATTAGTTTAAAGACTTCAGTGATTCCAAATGCGTTTTTAGTTTTATAACATGTATATGCATTGATAAAGCATTCTTACTTTTTGTAGCATAGTATTTTTTTCTCCAGGCTGGTCTCTTAACTTTTTTCACCCAATTGAGTTAAACATCTACTGTGGTATGTCAGAATATACTCTTGGCACAGAACTATGTAATGCCAATTCTTGTTTGAATGGCTTCAGTATACTCTTCTCAGAAGCTTAGAAGACCCCATATAAAATCTCATTTTTAATTCGATCTAATGAGTGTTTATACAAACTAATATTACCTGTTATTTATTTATCTTTCTTTTTTTTTTTGAGACAAAGTCTCGCTCTGTTGCCCAGGCTGGAGTGCAGTGGCCGGATCTCAGCTCACTGCAAGCTCCGCCTCCCGGGTTCACGCCGTTCTCCTGCCTCAGCCTCCCGAGCAGCTGGGACTACAGGCGCCCACCACCTCGCCCGGCTAGTTTTTTTGTATTTTTTAGTAGAGACGGGGTTTCACCGGGTTAGCCAGGATGGTCTCTATCTCCTGACCTCGTGATCTGCCCGTCTCGGCCTCCCAAAGTGCTGGGATTACAGGCTTGAGCCACCGCGCCCGGCCATTTATCTTTCTTATCCTCCGTGTACTTGAATTAGTTTAAAAGCCATTATGATTTATAAATTCATGGAAACTGGATCCTAAGAGCCGTTTTTATTTTCCCTCTTTGTTTAGTTCTGTGCTTCAGTCTTTGTCCTGTTCATTCATTCATTCACCAGATATTTGTTGAGCACTATGAACAGAAACCTCTGGCAGCCATTTATATGAAATATACACATGAATAAGACATTATTTTATTTTTAATTTTTATTATACTTTTAAGTTCTAGGGTACATGTGCACAACGTACAGGTTTGTTACATATGTATATATGTGCCATGTTGGTGTGCTGCACCCATTAACTTGTCTTTTATATTAGTTGTATCTCCTAATGCTCCCTCCCCCTTCCCCCGACCCCACCACAGGCCCCTGTGTGTGATGTTCCCCTTCTTGTGTCCAAGTGTTCTTATTGTTCAATTCCCACCTATGAGTGAGAACATGCGGTGTTTGGTTTTCTGTCCTTGCAATAGTTTCCTCAGAATGATGGTTTCCAGCTTCATCCATGTCCCTGCAAAGGACATGAACTCATCCCTTTTTATGGCTGCATAGTATTCCATGGTGTGTATGTGCCACATTTTCTTAATCCAGTCTGTCACTGATGGACATTTGGGTTGGTTCCAAGTCTTTGCTATGGTGAATAGTGCCGCAATAAACACATGTGTTCATGTGTCTTTATAGTAGCATGATTTATAATCCTTCGGGTGTACACTCAGTAATGGGATCACTGGGTGAAATGGTATTTCTAGTTCTAGATCTTTGAGGAATTGCCACATGGTCTTCCACAGTGGTTGAACTCGTTTACAGTCCCACCAACAGTGTAAAAGTGTTCCTATTTCCACATCCTCTTCAGCACCTGTTGTTTCCTGACTTTTTAATGATCGCCATTCTAACTGGTGTGAGATGGTATCTCATTGTGGTTTTGATTTGCATTTCTCTGATGACGAGTGATGATGAGCATTGTTTCATGTGTCTGTTGGCTGCATAAATGTCTTCTTTTGAGAAGTGTCTGTTCATATTATTTGCCCATTTTTTAAGGGGGTGGTTTGATTTTTTGTTGTAAATTTGTTTAAGTTCCTTGTAGATTCTGGATATTAGTCCTTTGTCAGATGAGTAGATTGCAAAAATGTTCTCCCATTCTGTAGGTTGCCTGTTCACTCTGATGGTAGTTTCTTTTGCTGTGCAGAAGTTCTTTAGTTTAATTAGATCCCATTTGTCAATTTTGGCTTTTGTTGCCAATGCTTTTGGTGTTTTTAGACATGAAGTCTTTGCCCATGTCCATGTCCTGAATGGTATTGTCTAGGTTTTCTTCTAGGGTTTTTATGGTTTTAAGTCTAGGATTTAAGTCTCTAATCCATCTTGAATTAATTTTTGTATAAGGTGTAAGGAAGGGATCTAGTTTCAACTTTCTACATAGAGCTAGTCAGTTTTCCCAGCACCATTTATTAAATAGGGAATCCTTTCCTAATTTCTTGTTATTGTCAGGTTTGTCAAAGATCAGATGGTTGTAGATGTGTGGTATTATTTCTGAGGGCTCTGTTCTGTTCCATTGGCCTATATCTCTGTTTTGATACCAGTATCATGCTGTTTTGGTTACTGTACCTTGTAGTATAGCTTGAAGTCAGGTAGCGTGATGCCTCCAGTTTTGTTCTTTTTGCTTAGGATTGTCTTGGCAATGAGGGTTCTTTTTTGGTTCCATATGAACTTTAAAGTATTTTTTTCCAATTGTGTGAAGAAAGTCATTGGTAGCTTGATGGGGATGGCATTGAATCTATAAATTACCTTGGGCTGTATGGCCATTTTCACGATACTGATTCTTCCTATTCATGAGCATGGAATGTTCTTCCGTTTGTTTGTGTCCTCTTTTATTTCGTTGAGCTGTGGTTTGTAGTTGTACTTGAAGAGGTCCTTTATATCTCTCGTAAGTTGGATTCCTAGGTATTTTATTCTCTTTGAAGCTATTGTGAATGGGAGTTCACTCATGATTTGGCTCTCTGTTTGTCTATTATTGGTATATAGGAATGCTTGTGATTTTTGCACATTGATTTTGTATCCTGAGACTTTGCTGAAGTTGCTTATCAGCTTAAGGAGATTTGGAGCTGAGACAATGGAGTTTTGTAAACATACAATCATGTCATCTGCAAACAGGGACAATTTGACTTCTTCTTTTCCTAATTGAATACCCTTTATTTCTTTCTCTTGTCTGATTGCCCTGGCCAGAACTTCCAGTTACTGAATAGGAATGGTGAGAGAGGCATCCTTGTCTTGTGCCAGTTTTCAAAGGGAATGCTTCCAGTTTTTGCCCATTCAGTATGATATTGGCTGTGGGTTTGTCATAAATAGCTCTTATTATTTTGAGATACGCCCCATCAATACCTACCTAGTTTATCGAGAGTTTTTAGCATGAAGGGGTGTTGAATTTTGTCAAAGGCCTTTTCTGCATTTATTGAGATACTCATGGGATTGTTGTCTTTGGTTCTGTTTATATGATGGATTACATTTATTGATTTGTGTCTGTTGAACCAGCCTTGCATCCCAGGGATGAAGCCAACTTGATTGTGTTGGATAAGCTTTTTGATGTGCTGCTTGATTCGGTTTGCCAGTATTTTATTGAGGATTTTCGCATTGATGTTCGTCAGGGATATTGAATGTATATTCTGTTGATTTGGGGTGGAGAGTTCCGTAGATGTCTATTAAGTCCACTTGGTGCAGAGCTGAGTTCAAGTCCTGGATGTTCTTGTTAACTTTCTGTCTCATTGATCTGTCTAATGTTGACAGTGGGGTATTAAAGTCTCCCATTATTATTGTGTGGGAGTCTAAGTCCCTTTGTAGGGCTCTAAGAGCTTGGTTTATGAATCTGGGTGCTCTTGTATTCGGTGCATATATATTTAGGATAGTTAGCTCTTCTTGTTGAATTGATCCCTTTACCATTATGTAATGGCCTTCTTTGTCTCTCTTGATCTTTGTTGGTTTAAAGCCTGTTTTGTGAGAGACTAGGATTGCAACCCTGCTTTTTTTTTTTTATTTTCTATTTGCTTGGTAGATCTTCCTCCATCCCTTTATTTTGAGCCTATGTGTGTCTCTGCACATGAGATGGGTCTCCTGAACACAGCACACTGAGGGATCTTGACAGTTTATCCAGTTTGCCAGTCTGTGTCTTTTAATTGAGGCATTTATCCCATTTACATTTAAGGTTAATATTGTTATGTGTGAATTTGATCCTGCCGTTATGATGTTAGCTGGTTATTTTGCTCGTTAGTTGATGCAGTTTCTTCCTAGCATCGATGGACTTTACAATTTGGAATGTTTTTGCTGTGGCTGGTACCGGTTGTTCCTTTCCATGTTTAGTGTTTCCTCCAGGACCTCTTGTAAAGCAGGCCTGGTGGTATTGAAATCTCTCAGCATTTGCTTGTCTGTAAAGGATTTTATTTCTCTTTGACTTAAGAAGCTTAGTTTGGCTGGATATGAAATTCTGGGTTGAAAATGCTTTTCTTTAAGAATGTTGAATATTAAACCCCACTCTCTTCTGGCTTGTAGAGTTTCTGCTGAGAGATCCGCTATTAATCTGATCGACTTCCCTTTGTGGGTAACCTGACCTTTTTTTCTGGCTGCCATTAACATTTTTTCCTTCATTTCAACCTTGGTGAATCTGACAATTATGTGTCTTGCGGTTGCTCTTCTCAAAGAGTACCTTTGTGGCATTCTTTATATTTCCTGAATTTGAATGTTGGCCTGCCTTGCTAGGTTGGGGAAGTTCTCCTGGATAATATCCTGGAGAGTGTTTTCCAGTTTGGTTCTATTCTCCCCATCACTTTCAGGTACACCAATCAAATGTAGATTTGGTCTTTTCACATAGTCCCATATTTTTTGGAGGCTTTGTTCATTTTTTTTTTAAACTCTTTTTTCTCTAAACTTCTCTTCTCACTTCATTTCATTCATTTGATCTTCAGTCACTGATACCCTTTTTTCCACTTGATCCAATTGACTACTGAAGCTTGTGCATGCATCACATAGTTCTTGTGCCATTGTTTTCAACTCCATCAGGTCATTTAAGTTCTTCTCTACACTGTTTATTCTAGTTAGCCATTTGTCTAATCTTTTTTCAAGGCTTTTAGCTTATTTGCGATGGGTTCAAACATCCGCCTTTAACTTGGAGAAGTTTTTTATTACTGATCTTTTGAAGCCTACTTCTGCCAACTTGTCAAAGTCATTCTCTATCTAGCTTTGTTCCATCACTGGCGAGAAGCTGCGATCCTTTGGAGGAGAAGAGGTGCTCTGATTTTTAGAATTTTCAGCTTTTCTGCTCTGGTTTCTCCGCATCTTTGAGGTTTTATCTACGTTTGGTCTTTGATAATGGCGACCTACAGATGGGGTTTTGGTGTGAAGGTCCTTTTTGTTGATGTTGATGCTATTCCTTTCTGTTTGTTAGTTTTCCTTCTTACAGTCAGGACCCTCAGCTGCAGGTCTGTTGGAGTTTGCTGGAGATCCACTCCAGACCCTGTTTGCCTGGGTATCACCAGCAGAGGCTGCAGAACAGCAAATATTTCAGAAGAGCAAATGTTGCCGCCTGAGCCTTCCTCTGGAAGCTCGTCTCAGAGGGGCACCCAGCTGTATGAGGTGTCAGTCAGCCCCTACTGCGAGGTGTCTCCCAGTTAGGCTACTCGGGGGTCAGGGACCCACCCGAGGAGGCAATCTGTCCGTTCTCAGATCTCAAACTCCATACTGGGAAAACCACTGCTCTCTTCAAAGCTGTCAGACAGGGACGTTTAAGTCTGCAGAAGTTCCTGCTGCCTTTTATTCAGCTATGCCCTGCCACCAGAGGTGGAATCTACAGAGGCAGGCAGGCCTGGTTGAACTGCAGTGGGCTCCACCCAGTTCAAGCTTCCCAGCCGCTTTGTTTACCTAGTCAAGCCTTAGTCAAGCCTCAGCAATGGTGGACGCCCCTCCCCGAGCCTCGCTGCAGTCTCGCAGTTTGATCTGCTGTGCTAGCAGTGAGCAAGACTCTATGGGCTTGGGACCTGATGAGCCAGTCATGGGATATAATCCCCTAGTGTGCCGTTTGCTAAGACCGTTGGAAAAGCACAGTATTATGTCAGGAGTGTCCCGATTTTCCAGGTACCAAGTTTCATGGCTTCCCTTGGCCAGGAAAGGGAATTCCCCCACCCCTGTGCTTCCCCAGTGAGGCCATGCCTGCTTCGCCTCACACTCTGTGGGCCGCAACCACTGTCCAACAAGTCCTAGTGAGATGAACCCAGTACCTCAGTTGGAAATGCAGAAATCACCTGTCTTCTGCATGACTCACGCTGGGAGCTGTAGACTGGAGCTGTTCCTATTCGGCCATCTTGGAATGATCTCCATTATTTTTAGTCCAAGGAACTTACAGGACTTTAAGGGCTTTAAAGGCGTTAAGAAAAGTTTGTAAATAACACACAAAGAGAAAAATGCTAAAATGCTATGTAGGAGAGTTTAGAGGAAGGTAGAATTACTTGTTTTTGAGAGAGAATCAGTCATAGATTCTACCAGGAAGAAGGCTAAACTTTGAAATATGGGTAAGGTTAGATATGTACAAATGGGAAACATGTTTTTTATTTGTAGCAGTGGCTCAAAGTATGTAAAGAATATATGTGGAAAAGCACTATACTTTTAAGAGGATCTAATTTGTCTGATATTGAATGGGAAGTATGTAGAAATAAAACAGGAATAGTTGGTTGGAATGAGATCACTGAGGGCCTTCAGTGCAGTTTTTATATGTATATTCAAATATAAATCCACATTTACGAATATAATAAACACATTTTAATTTTTTTAAAAAAGCTGTGATTATTGTTTCTATGCTGTTGAATATATGCCAGAGGAAGGGTTGTAACTTTTTACTGAATTGTGTGTAGCTACTGTTAACTTCAGAAACATTTTTCTTATGAATGCTGATGTCCAGCTTTTAGTCATTTATTCTTTTCAAAATTTTTCTTCATGATAAAAGAAATACATACTCAGTCTTTTTAAAAAGTTTAGATTCTGCAGGAAAATAGAAAATGGTCATCTGTACTCCAACATTTGCATTTGGTGTATAATATTTACTTTTGAAAACATTTTTAAGTGAAACACTGAATAACAAGAGGTAGGTTTTTTTCTGCTTGGATAATTTAGAACTGATAAACTGTTGGCTTCCCTACTTCTATTTATCTTCTATGTTAGTTTGATAAACAACTTTAAATCTTTGACTAAAATCTTAAGTTTTCATTTAATCAGAATGTATTGGTTTGAGGTCACTTGAAAGTAGAGTGTATTTTTCAGTTTGTAAAACTGAAAAAAAGTAACTCATTTGTTATTTTTATTCCAGAAGCGTGTTCATTTTATTTTTTAAACTACATAAAACATTTTAGAGAGATGTAAAATCTTCAGTAAGAAGAAAAATTTTCTCCCACTTAACTATGAAGAGTTGTGGTAATTTGGCATCATCAACATACACACAGTTATGTTTGCAATCTCATGTGAAGAAAAAAAGGCAGGAGTTTGCAGAGCTACAATACCTGGTTAGGGCAAGAGATTTTTAGAAAAGGCAACATAAGGTCTTTCCTTTGGTTCATAGACAGTTTGTTTTGGGAGGGCCTGCTTTGTGCCAACTCCTGTAAATACAGAGCAGAATTAGAAATGACCGCTATCTACAATATGCTCTCAGTCCAATTATTAAGTCTGAATAGAGGATTGTGGGAATTGACACTAGGCCCTTGTATGTGCAAAGCAAACTGGTAATGCAGAAGACTTCCACTTGATAGAGTTTAAAATTATTGAAGGAAGATGACCAAAAGCCCAGGCATTTTGGTGTATCTTAAGGTATTGGTGTTAAAATTAAGGGAGTAAGACAACAAAAAATATATATGCAGCAAGGCAAAACCCTTTGAGTATTTCTGTTTTAGTATTTGGAAAATAAGAAAAGGAAATTTGAAGAATGAGAGAGGAAGGGATAAATGGAGAATGGCTTCTTACTGCTGTTACAAACCTAAGTAGTAAGAAGCTATCTTTGTTCTTACTAGTCTATAAATGGAGGTATCTTATTTTATCTATGCCCTGTATTTGTATGCACATGTATTAGTTTTGTAATATGTGAAGTTTTTGCACTGTTATGCCTTTCTCAATGTAGTTTCTCAACTTTGAGATTTAGTTTCATTTAAATTCCATCCTTGATACTACTGGAACATCTAAGTTTCACTACATAAAACTTTCTTAGTAATTTAGCATTTTCCTGGTCCCATGAAGTGGGACATTATAGCCATCTGTGGCTATATTGTAGCTGTAGATGTTGAAGATGTTTTAGAGGAAGTGATAGTCTAAATCATGTATTCAGTAAGTGTTACACAAGTTTGGGTTAACCAGTTTTCTACTTTATAGAAGTAATTTTTGTTCTAAAGATAGTAATATAAATAAGGATTTATATGACGTTCCAAATTGTAGATATTTTGGTGATTGATTCAAAAACTTTCTTTTTCCTGTGTAGGACACCATTGCAGTGGCTAGATTTATTGTTTTTTTAGCTTCTTCATCTATAGGCAAAGATGATAAACCTTGCATATTTTTGAAAGCATTTGAAGACCTCAAATCAACTGTTTATGTAAGTATGTAGTTTTTATTCTCTAATTATATTGCAGATTTAATGAGCTACAGTGATGGAACTGAAAGTATTTCTGTTAATCTGCAGATAAACTACTTGGTCTGACTAAATTACTTTAATTGAATATTTTAAGTTTAAAAAATAGAAGTTTTTTCTTGGTTTTATGTTTAAAATGACTAGATAGAAAAGGGAATTCCTTTATAATACTTCCATAATTACTTATTAATAAATAAGTACTTATTAATACTTATTAATACTTAGTGAAATAATAAATAATAATGAAACTTACAAAACTGTACAAACATTCTAGACTGGATATTATTCTTTGTAATTATACTATCAGGCACTTTGCTCTACCTGATTTCCCTTTAAATTAATCACCTACCCCTCTTTAGGTAAAACTGATTTTTTCCTTCTATTTTATTCGTTGTGAAGATGGCCTTCCTCTCCTTTCCTCTTTTAACGCCCTACTTTCCACACACACACTTGAAAACTGCCTTTTTAGTCAAAACATTTTAGAGAGATATAAAATCTTCAGTAATAAGAAAAATTTTCTAGGTAGAATTGGGCTAAACAATTACTAGGTAGAATTGGGCTAAGCCAAGTGCCTGCAGGCCAACATCTGCCTCTTTTTTTCTAGTACGCACAAAGGTACTATAAGTGCTGGCGGTGGCTGTGCTTGATATTAAAGTTAATGAATTAGGCTGGAGGTGGGTAAAATTTGCAGTTAAAGTGATCACTGAAGCACTTCCTTATTTTTTTTGTTTTCTTTCTGAAAACGTCTAGGGTTCTATGCAGGAAAAATTTTGAATATCAGCTCTGATTTTCCACTTCTATTGGACTGACAGAAGTTTGCATTATTTTACATTCTATCTTGAGAACTGAATATTGCTGTGCTTCAAATTTAATCTGTAAGAACACTAATATTTTAATAAAGTACATTTTCATTTGACCTTACATCTTTGCCTTTTTTTTAAGTTTCTGTAGCTTAGACAACTTTGCACATTTCACTCTTAATTTGTAAGCCATAACTTTATATCATCCTAGTGAATTTGAATATTTTACGAGTAAGTGTGTACTTTTACTAAAACTAAAAGCCTGTAATCACATTGGAGGTTATCTGTGTACAAGTTCTTTGTATATAAGTTCTTTCTTTTTTTCCTTCAGGTTTATGTCAAATCTGTAAGAGATTTTTCTACAGAATCAATGTCTTTGGTAAGATGATATTCAGTTTAATTTAGAATATTACACCTATACCCATATATACCACACATACACAGATACATGTATATGTATATTCAGTCCACTTTGTAGTCTGATGTTGATATAGTATCAGTACACTGGAAAAACATAATCTTTTTTATAGCTGATAATGTTTTATCGGAGTGATATATTTTACCTAGTAATCAATATCTGAATATTCTGTTGTCTGGAATAATATCTGCTGATATTTTGTTTAAGCTATACATACACAAGAAAAATAAAGTAAGTTTTTACTGTATGAGGATCCTTAAATTTTTGTTTTAAACCATAGGCAAATTCATTTCTTTTTACATTAGCTTGGATTTAACCAGACAATTTTGTGCTGAATTATATAATTGAACAAATTATATAATTTTAAGTTATTTTCTTACGATACATTTCTCTTTTTTTACCCATTTTTCCCGTTATTTTAAAGCATAGGTATAGCTAGAGCTTCCTCATAGCAATAGGAAGATTCCCATTCCCATTTTTATAGTAGTCTACTTGTAGCTGAGTGAAACTGGAAAGAAGATATTAATAATTTATGAGTATAGTTTAATATAATGTTTATGTTCTACTTATGTTTTTGAACCTTTAGTTTCAAATGGACAGAATTCAGGAACTGTTTCTACTTGACAATGACTATAGAATACAGATACTAAATTCTAAGTATTAGTATAATTAATATTTTTGGGGGGGGGACTGTTACCAGTAAAAGAACTGATGTACTTTTTTAAAAATGTGAATTAGCTCTGGTATTAGTGTTTCCCAAAATTGTTATAGATTGTTTAATTTAAAATATTTGATATATTTGTGAACCTGTAAATAAGGCAGGAATAGTAAAAGCCTCTGAACAATAAGTTAAATCAGGCATAGATCTATTTGACTTTATTTTCCTGACTCATAAAAAGATGCTCATTTGGCACATTTCCACATTTTAAAACAGAGCATGCATCTTGCAGTTGATTATCGAGAAAACTGACAGTTATTGTTTTTGAGTTTCTTGTTTTCCTAAAAAAGTGTATTTTTTTCGAGGATATAGTATTAAATGTGTAGTCTGTGAGGGCCAGGGTGTTTTTAGAATTTAGAAAATAAAGTATTTTGTTTTTCAGTGGTAGAAAGTTTGCTTTTCAAGTGACTCAGGGTAATCATTTGATCTTGTACTGTCTTCAGGATTTAAAAGCTTTATTAGCCCACTTATGTGGAATCTGAAGGCCCAACATAAACTATCCCCTGTATTTTTATTCAACCTAGTCTTGTCATTACCTTTGACCAGTACACTCCAGCCATCCAAACCTCCTGGATTTTCAAACATACTGAATGTGTTTTCTCTGCTTGGAACACTGTTGCTTATCTCATTCCCAACTTCTGTACTTCATTTAATTAGTTCTTTCTTTAAATATCTTTTCAAAGAGACCTTCTAAGACAACTCTAAGACATCTCCCTGCTTTTATGGTTTGTTCTTCCATTGGTGCAGGGGCTATTTGTGTTTCGTTCACACTTATTTTTATTGCCCTGTATAATAAATGGCCCATCAATGAATGAATGAAAGGACGACAGAATATAAAGGAATGAATGAGTTGAATTATGCTGCTAGGTGTTTTTCTCTCTTTAGGCTTTTATTGTCTGCTGTGCTTGATTTTTGTCCACTAGTTAACTTTCTGCCTATGCTGTGAATTGCATCTCATTTAACCCAGTGCTCACATTTTCTTGACTGATTGATTTCATAATGGGCTGCCACTTAAGCTATCCAAAAAAAAAATTGTTCATGTCTGTGTGAACTGTGGATCAAGTGATGTACTTAATGATAATGCCATCAGGTTATCTTTAGTATGTCATGAGCCGATGGTTTTCTCATGGACATGTGCCTGTGCTGTGCAATACTGAGCAATTAGCTGTGTGTGGCTATTAAAAATTCAGTTCATGATTTGCACTAGTCATTTAAATTCCTGAATAGCCACAATATTGATATAGAATATTTTCATTATCACAGAAGATTCTCTTGGATAGTGCTGTTCTAGATTATTTAGTGAGCAATAAAAAAACCTCAACAAGTATTTTCGTAAGTACTAAATAGTTTTATTAACCTAGGAGTTGTTAGGATGCCATAAATATTATATGCCTGTTGTTTTAGATATTAGCCGTGTGCCTTTTGCACCAGCAGTGTGAATCTATTTTCAGACCTCTGATTACATGATGCTAGTATGTGCTATCACTTCTCCTTGTTACTTGTCCTTCAAAATTTAGATTTTGTTGCCACCTTCAGAAAGCCTTTGCTTACCATTCTCCTAAGCTAACTCCACTATTTCTCTAGCTAACACATTTGTTCAAACTGATTTGGATGTCCCTCTACAGTCCTTTTTTATGGAATACAATAATTTATTGTGTCAGCAAGGGAGACCAATTCCCTACTAAGATAGGGCTTTTTGGGAATCATGTAAATTTAATTACCTTGTTCAAGTGTGAGCTTACTCAAGGGTACGTTAACCAAACTTGTAAGAATATTAACCTAACTCATTAGAGAATTATTAAGCAAAAATATCAATTTATGAATTTATAATGAGGATTATATCTTAGCTGTTGTACACATAAATACTTGCCGATTTACGTGGAAAGCCAAACAAGAAGTTGTTTATTGGTAATGAATTAACAAATGGCAGTTACTTAGTTGATTGTAATGGTTAGTGTCATTGAGTTTTGCTGGCCTTTCCCATTCATCTCTCCATGAGATGTTAAGATAGAGTATTGAGTGTACGCTAAGCACATGTTTTCTCCCTACTGTTCAGTATGCTTCTCTTCCATTATTTCTCTTTCCATTCCATTATTCTGTCATTCTTTTTTTAATCATTGATGAGTTAGCTAGCTTTTATGTTGAAGTTTGATTAGATTAGCAAATTCTACTCTTTTGTTTGAACTGAGAAGCCTCCTTGGAAAAACTAATTAATTTGAGTTTAAAAATTTTAACTCTTAGAGTGATAGGTGTCCTTTTTTCCATTTGATGTTGGGGCCACCTATCTAAAGCCCTTTAAGGCTTTTTTTAGTATCACTGTTAATATGCAAACATATCCTTGTAAACCACTTTCCCTTTTCTTTCCCAACTTATTCACAGTTACTTCAAAAAATAATCTTTCGCTCTCATTATTATAGAGCAAAAGGAGCTCACTCTACCTGATGTGCTATAAGCCAATACTGTGAAATCGAATTTTTGAGAAAAGAAAAGCTGAAAGTCAGTCAGCACCTAAGGAGACACGAGCTGAGCTCAAATATGTCTCCCTGTGCTGTCTTTAAGTCAGTGATTTTATTAGAAGAGTTTTAGAGAGTAGATACTCGGATTAGTAAGTCATTCGTAGGACGAAAGGGGAGGTTTGGAAAGTCCTTGGGCATGCACAGTTATTTCTTCACATTAATGCATGGGTTGCATGCGCAAATTCAGGTGGAGTTAGTATGATGAATGTGATGGAAATTCATACTGTGATGTCAGCAAGCTTGTTCTCAAATTCCAGTCAGCCATCTTGATTTCAACTGATTTCAGATAGTTTGTTATTGCTCTCAATAATCAGTAGGAGTTTCAGTAGTATCTCAGCGAGTTGTTTCTTTTCTTATCTGGTACTCTGCAAACTCAAGAATTTTTGTTAGTTGCTGATTTCAACTTTTCAGTAAGTTTTCATTTCTTATCTACTATACTGTAAACCCGAGAATTTAGGCATTATTAGTTTTAATTCTTTGGGGTACAGTTTCATTATTATCATTTTAAATCTTTTTATACCATTTATGACTCAAAACCTGGCTTGAATTATGAGTCAAAATCTAGGCCTGTGGAAAATCTCTATAATAGCATGGGGGTAAAGGGAAGAGAGAAATTGTACCACAAGTTTTGAAGTGATATTAGTTAAAAAATAGAACCAAAATCTCTTAAATTGCATTTTTTAGAATTTGCTCTCTGTTAACAATTTGATTTCTTGTCCCCCAGCTACAGTTTCTTGACCAAATAAGCTGGGGATGTACTAACTTAAAGACAGCTAGGATGATTTAATTACTTAAAGATTCCTTGAGAGTGTCCTTAAAAAAAAAGTTTTCTAAACTTACAAGAGATGTAACTTGTATTGTTAAGACTAGTATTCTGGTTACCTTTTCAGGGCTTCTAAAAATATCTCATGCCTAGTCATTTACCTTTAATAAAACTCTCTTTTCTTAGACCTTTTACATTGAAGATGTACATATTTTAAAAAAGTATTTCTTGTTTTCTGTTATTGCTTCAGTTTTGATAAGTATTTCTGGTATTTCACTACAGATGCTCCTTGATTTACAGTGAGGTTACATCCAGTAAACCCATCATAAGTCATAAATGTTATAAATACAAAATGCATTAAACAGCCTACTAGACCCATTCTAAAGTCAGAAGATTATAAGTTGAACCATCATAAGTCAGGGACTGTATGTATATACTGTTTGCTACTTTTGTATTGGAGAAGTATAATGTTTTAATTAGATTATAGGTTATGCCTTTATGAGCTAGTGTGCAAATTGTACCATTTATAAACAAAGTTCTAAGGGAAACTAGTTGGATAAGCTAAGCTGTGTTCATTGCCTTTTTTTCAGGTTACAGCTTCTTTTAGACACTTAAAAGGATAAAATACAGTTATATGGATTTGCTGCTAATATGATTATAACATGATTCTACAATGTAAATACTTACTATAAATGTATTCACTGTCTTCTCCTTCTTTAGGTTCCAGCAACAAATTATATATATACACCCCTGAATCAACTTAAGGGTGGTACAATTGTCAATGTCTACGGTGTTGTGAAGTTCTTTAAGCCCCCATATCTAAGCAAAGGAACTGGTAGGTATTAAAACTGGTGGAATTTTTATAGAGTAGAAATGCATTATTGATTTAAGAACACAGTTCCATCTGTACCCTAAGTCCTAGAATAGAAGCTCAGTTTGGACCTATAATTGCCAAACAACACTGATGCATATTCTTTGGCTAGTTTAATTTGTAAAATAAACATGATCTTTAGATTCTAGAGTCTAGTTAAAAACAGTAAGGAAAAAGAATGAAGCAAAGGATGCCAAACAGCAACGTGAAACCGTGTATAAACCAAGTATAAAATTCACTGGTAAAGGTAAATATATAAACAAATGCAGAATACTGTAATTCTGTAACACTGATGCATAAATCACTTTTAATTCTGGTATAGAAGTTGAAAGGCAAATATATAAAAGGAGCTATGACTCTAGAAATATGTTAATGGATACATAGTATAAAAAGATGAAAAGTATGAAATCAGTAACATAAAGTGTGTGGGGTAGAAGTAAAAGTGTAGAGTTTTTGTATGTAATTAAAGTTAAATTGTCAGGTTAAAATAGATTGCTATAAATATTAGGTACGTTATGTAAACCCCATGGTAACCACAAAGAAAATAACCTATAAAAGATACGCAAAAGAAAATGAGGCCGGGCGCGGTGGCTCAAGCGTGTAATCCCAGCACTTTGGGAGGCGGAGATGGGCGGATCACAAGGTCAGGAGATCAAGACCATCCTGGCTAACACAGTGAAACCCCGTCTCTACTAAAAATACAAAAAAATTAGCCGGGCGTGGTAGCGGGCGCCTGTAGTCCCAGCTACTCGGGAGGCTGAGGCAAGAGAATGGCGTGAACCCAGGAGGCGGAGCTTGTAGTGAGCCGAGATCGCGCCACTGCACTCCAGCCTGGGTGACAGAGTGAGACTCCATCTCAAAAAAAAAAAGAAAATGAGAAGGGAATCAAAGCAGGTCATTACAAAAAAATGAAACACAAAGGAAGATAGCAAGAGAAGAAAATAGGGAATTAAGTGTCACAAGACAGATAGAAAACAATGAATTAAATGGCAATCGTAAGACCTTTCTAATCAATAACTAGTATTATTATAAATGAACTAAATTCCCTACTAAAAAAATCATAGAGTAGTTGAGTGCATTAAAAAAAACAAGATACAACTATATGCTTTCTACAAAAACTCACTTTAGATTTAAGGACACACATAGGCTAAGTCAAAGTGAAGGAATGAAGAAAGATATTTTTTGCAAATGGTAACCGAAAGAAGAGAAGTGGCCATACTTCCATCAGACAAAAGAGACTTTAAGTCAAAAACTGTCACAACAGGCAGTTTTGGGATATCATATAATGATGAAAGGGTTAATTCACCAAGAAAATATAACAATTATGTATGCTGCTAACATCAGAGCGCTTAATCCATGAAGCAGACATTTCAGAAGTGAAGGGAGAAATAGCAACACAGTTATAGTAGGAGATTTCATTTCACCACTTCCGGTAATGGGGGAGATGGTCCAGACAGAGATCAGTACGGAAACGGAAAACTTGAACAACACTGTAGACCAAATGAACCTAACAGAATATTCTACCCAGCTAGAGCAGAGTATACATTTTTCTCAAGTGCACATGGAACATTCTCCAGCATAGATAGCTTGTTAGGTCACAAAACAAGTGAATAAATTTAAGATAGCTAGTATCTTTTCTGACTTCAGTAAAATCAAACTAGAAGTCAATAGCAGGAGGAAAATAGTAAAATTTTGAAATGTGTGGATATTAAACAGTAAACTCTTAAACAATCAGTGAGCCAAACAGGAAGTCAAAAAGGAAATTAGAAAATATCTTGAGACGGAAGTGAAAATACAGCATACCAAACGTATGTGGTGTGGCAAAAGCAGTTTTAACAGGGAGATTTATAGCAAAAAGTATATATATTTAAGAAGCAGAAAGATCCCAAACAAGTTTACACCTCAAGGAACTGGAAAAAGAAGAACAAACTGAACCCAAAATGAGAAGTAGGGCGAAAATAATAACGATCAAAACAGAAGTAAATGGAATAGAGAATAGTAACAATAGAGAAAATAATCAGTGAAACTCAGTTAATTTTTTTTGAAAAGATACATAGAACTGGCAGACTTTTACTTAGACTAAGAAGAAAATGAGAAGAATTAAATCAGAAATGAGAGTACTTTATAGCTGATGCCACAGAAATACAAATCATAAGAGACTACTATGAAAATTTATATGCCAACAAATTGGATAACCTAGAAGAAATAGATGATTTTCTAGAAACATAAAATCTGCCAAAATTGAGTCATGAAAAAATAAAAAAAAAAATGAACAGACCTGTACCTAGTAATGAGATTAAATCAGTAATCCAAACACCTCCCAAAATAGAGAAAAGTTGAGGACCAGATAGCTTTACTAGGGAATCCTACCAAACATTTAAAGAAGAATTAATGCCAATCCTTTAAAACTCTTCCAGAAAAATTGAAGAGAATGAAATACTTCCAAACCCATTTTATAAGACTGACTTTACCATAATAACAAAACCAAAGACTACAAAAATAGATGCAGAAATCCTCAGTAATATACTAGGTAACCACATTTAACAGCACATTAAAAGGATCATACACTATGACCAAGTTAAATATATCACTGTGTTGCAAGGATATTTCAACATGGAAAGCTAGTCAATGTGATACCTTAAGAAATGCAGGATAAAAATCACATGATTAGACAAGATGGCCAATTAGAGGTAGCTAGGAAGTTAACTTCCTGCCGAGGGAAACCAAAATATTCAGTAAACCAGATTTTTGAAGAGAAAACAAGAGTTTCTCTTATTGCATAGAGAGGCAATGCAGACACCAAGACTGAAGAGGAAGGAAGCTGGGAATTCTGTGCGTGGTTACCATGTGCCAGTGCTAGTTTCCGGCTTTGAACGGCTCTTAGAAAAGGGCAGAGTGAAGGGATGGCAGGGCAGCCCACTCTTGCCATTGACCTGTGGGATCCTAGCTACAAGAAGTCTCACCATCTCCATGGACATTTGAACTCAGAGGGCAGGGGAATCTACCTGGAAAGTAGGCAGAGATAGAGCTGCAGCCTGTGTATATGTAGCTCAGGAGCTTTTGCATATAGGACAGCTACAGTAGAATGTCACCATTGGTGTCCATGCCCAAAGGCTCTTCATCTTTTTCCAAGTAGCTCTAACCCAAGCTGACTGCTGGGCCAAGAGAGAGCAGGGTTGACCTCCCCATGAGACTGGAACATGTCTGTTCTTTAGGTCTGCCAGCCCTTCCCAAGGTCCCTGCCTGGCTGCTCCTGCAGGATCATGTATGCAGCACAGCACCCATTACACAGCCTGGGTGATTTGCTGGTGACCCAGCCTGAATACTTTACTGGTGGTCTGGGAGCACTTTGGATCCCCCAGCACAGATGGTACCTGATCCTGAAGGGCCAGAGGATGGAGCTGCAGACTGGTCCCAATGCCCCAGGGCTGCAACGTGCAGCTTGGCAGTGCTAACCTGATATCTGTAGCTGGTATGTGAGTGAGGGAGGAGCCCTTACTCTCAAAACACTGAGAAAGGTGATGAGTTCATGGGGCCAGTGCAGAAGTGGAGCATCCCTTCCAAAACAGGTGGTCTGGGAAGGGAGTGGCCTGTCTCCCAGCTGTGCCCTATGCCCAAGGAAGAAAGACCCATGACCCAGAATACCTAACAAAGGAGACATGGGCACAGTGCTAGTTATTGGTGGGGGCTTTCCTCAGGCCCAGGACTGGTGGGGGCTCCCCTCAGGCCCAAGAGCAGACTTGGTGAAGGGGTCATCCCTCTTCTTTCCCAACATAGACCAGTACTGTGAACTCACTGAAATACAAAGGCAGCGTAGCTGAATAAGAGGCTGTATGCTATTTTAAGCACCATGTATTGGGTTCCATCCCAAATTGCAAGACCAAAAATATTTTTCCAGCATATGTTGCCTATGAAATCCAGGACAAGAATCAAATAAAGATCCTATTCAGAGTCTTGGTCCTCTAAAATAACCCAGAAACGAAGCCAGTTGGATATACTCTACTCAAGCCACAGTTACAGACACACAAGCTCTTTCAGTTAAGAACCAGTGCAAGAACTCTGACAATCAAAAAGTCAGAGTGTCTTCATACCTCCAGGGAGCCTACTAGCTCCCCAGCAATAGTTCGTAGCCAGATTGAAATGGCTGAAATGACAGGCATAAAATTCAAAATCTGGATGGCAAGGAAGCTCATCAAGACTCAAAGAAAGTTGAAACCCAACCCAAGAAATCTAAGGGATTCAGTATAATGGTACAAGACCTGAAAGACGAAACAGTCATTTTAAGAAAGAACCAAACTGAACTTCCTGACATTGAAACGTTTACAAGAATTTCGTGATATAGTCAGAAGCATTGACAGTATATTAGACCAAGATATGGAAAGAATCTCAGATCTCAAAGACCAGTTCTTCCAAACAACTCAGTCAGGCAAAAATAAATAAAACAGGATTTTTTTTTTAAGTGAATAAAGCCTCTGACAAATAGATGTGTATTTGAAGAGACCAAACCTACAACTTACTGGCATTCCTGAGAGAGAGGAGAGATAGTAAACAACTTGGAAAACATATTTGAGGATATAGTCTGAAAATTTCCCAATCGCACTAAAGAGGCTGACATGAAAATTCAAGAAATACAGAACAACCCTGGTGATACTATGTAAGACAACCATCCCCAAGGTCAATGTGAAAGAAAAAAATCTTATAGGCAGTTAGAAAGAAGGGTCAGGTCATTTACAAAGAGAATCCCATCAAGATGGCAGGGGAACTCTGAGCAGAAACCTTAGAGGCTGGAAGAGGTTTGGGGTCTATTTTCAGTATCCTTAAAAGAAATTTCAGTTAGGAATTTCGTATTCCACTAAATTAAGCTTCATAAGTGAAGGAGAAATGAAATTCCTCTATCAGACAAGCAAATGGGAATTTGTTACAGCCAGACCAGTCTTACCAGAGATCCTTAAGGGAGTGCTAAACATGGAAACAAAAGTATACCTGCTATCATAAAAACACACTGAAGCACGTAGCACAGAGACACTATAATGCAAAGCACACTCAGGTCTACAAAACGGCCATCTAACAGCATGATGACAGATTCAAAATCTCATGTATTAGTACTAATCTTGAATTTAAACAGTCTGAATGCCCCCACTTAAAAGGCACTGAGGGGCAAGCTGGATAAAAACACAAGACCCAACTGTCTCCTGCCCTCAGGAGACCCATCTCACATGTAACATCACCCACAGGTTCAGTGAAAAAGATTGGATAAATACGTACCATGCAACAGAAACAAACAAAAAGACAGGAGTCTCTTATGTCAGATATAACAGACTTTAAACCAGCAACAATTTAAGAGGGACAAAGATGGCCACTACAAAATGATAAAAGTGTTCAATTTAAGAAGACGTAGCTATCCTAATGTATATGCACCCAACGTTGGAGCACTCAGATTCATAAAACAAGTTCTTCTTTACCTAAGAAAAGACATAGACAGCAACACAATGACAATGGGAGAGAGACTTCAGCACCCTACTGACAGTGTTAGATATCTAGGCAGAAAACTAACAAATTCTGGAAGTAAACTCGACACTAGATCATTTGGATCTAGTGGACATCTATAAAATACTCCACCCAACAACCACAGAATACACATTCTTTCCATCTGCACTTGGAACATATTATAAGATCAGCTGCATGCTTGGTTATGAATTAAGTCTGGATAAATGATAAATTCAGAAAAGTCAATCATACCAAGCACACTCTTGGACCATAGTGCAATAAAAGTAGAAATCTATCAAGGAGATCTCGCAAAACTACACAAAAACATGGGAATTTAAAAACTTAATCCTGCATAACTCTCAGGTGAACAACGAAATTAAGGCAGAAAACAGAAACTTTGAAATTAATTAAAATTAAGCAAGAAGAACTTGTTTTATGAATCTGAGTGCTTTCCGTATGCTCTAATAGTCCCATGTCTGTTGTTCCCGTCTTTGTCTATGAGTACTCAAGGTTTAGTTCCTACTTGTAAGTGAGCGTGTGAGTTATTTGGCTTTCTGTTTCTGTGTTAATTCTCCTAAGATAATAGCTTCCATCTGCACCCCTGCTGTTGCAAAGAACATGATTTTATTCCTTTTTATGACTGCGTGGTGTTAGATGGTGTATATGTACATCATATTCTTTAACCCACCATTGATGGCGCCTGGGTTGATTCCATGTCTTTGCTATTGTGAATTAGTGCTGTGATGAAATATGACTGTGGGTTTTTTTTTGATAGAACAATTTATTTTCCTTTGAGTATATACCCAGTAATGAAATTACTGAGTCTAATGGTAGCTCTGTTTTAAGTTCTTTGAGAAATTTTCAAACTCCCAACAGTGTATATAAGCATTTCCTTTGCTCCATAGCCTCCCTCACCAGCATGTGTTATTTTTTTACTTTTTTTACAGCCATTCTGACTGATATGAGATGGTGTCTTTTTGTGGTTTCCTTTTTAATTTCTCTGATGATAGTATGATAAACATTTTTTCATGTTTGTCTTCTTTCGAGAAGTGTCTGTTCATGTGCTTTGCCCACTTTTTAATGTTATTTGCCTTTTGCTTGTTGATTTAACTCCCTTATAGATTCTGGATAGCAGACGTTTGTCAGATGCACAGTTTCTAAATATTTTCTCACATTCTGTAGGCTGTATAGTTACTCTGTTGATAGCATCTTTTGCATGCAGCTCATTAGTTTAGTTTGTTCTCATTTGTCAATTTTTGTTTTTGTTACAATTGCTTTTGGGGATGTAGCCAAAAATTATTTGCCAAGGCCAATGTTGAGAAGGGTGTTTCCTAGGTTTTCTTCTAGGATTTTTATAATTTTAGGTCTTATATTTAAATCCTTAATCCATCTTGAGTTAATGTTTGTATATGGTGAAAGGTAGGGCTCCAGTTTCATTCTTCTGCACATGGCTAGTCGGTTGTCCCAGCACACTTTATTTAATAGGGAGTCCTTTTCCCACAGCATTTGACAACTTTATTGAAGATCTGATGGTTGTTGTGTTAGACCCCATGATCAAAACACCTCCCACCATGCCCCACCTCCAGCATTGGGGATTACAATTCAACATGAGATTTGGTCAGGAACAAATATCAAAACTGTATCAGTTGTAGGTGTATAGCTTTCTTTCTGAGTTTTCTATTCTGTTCTACCTGTCTATGTGTCTGTTTCTGTACCACCAGTACCAGGCTGTTTTGGTTATTGCAGCTTTCCAGTATAGTTTGAAGTCAGCTACTGTGATGCTTCCAGCCTTGTTCTTGTTGCTTCAGGTTGCTTTGGCTATTTGGGCTCTTTTTTGATTCCATATGAATTTCAGAGTTTTTTTTTCTAATTGTGTGAAGAATGACATTGGTAGTTTGATAGGAATAGTGTTCAATCTGTAAAGTGCTTTGGACAGTATTTTAACAATATTGATTCTTCTTATCCATGAGTATGAAATGTTTTTTCCATTTGTTTGTGTCATCTGTAATTTCTTTCAGTAGTGTTTTGTAATTTCCATTGTAGACATCTTTCATCCCCTTGCTTAGCTTTATTCCTAGGTATTTTATATATTTTGTGGCTATTGTTAATATGGTTGTATTCTTGATATGGCTGTCAACTTGGACATTATTGGTGTATAGAAATGTTACTAATTTTTGTACATTGACTTGGTAACTTGAAACTTTATTAAAGTTGTTTGTAAGTTCTGAGAGCCTTTGGGCAAAGACTATGGGGTTTTCTAGCTATAGGATCATATCATCTGCAAAAAGATAGTTTGACTTCCTCTCTTCCTATTTGGATGCCTTTTTTTTTTTTCTTTCTCTTGCCTGATTGGTCTGGCTAGGAGTTCAGTACTATGTTGAATAGGAGTGGTGAAAGTAGGCATCCTTGTCTTGTTCTGTTCTCAAGAATAATACTTCCAGCTTTTGGTTTTTCAGCGTAACGCTGCCTGTGGGTTTGTCATAGATGGTTCTTGCTATTATATTTGGAAGTATATTCCTCTGATGCTTAGTCTGTTGAGGATTTTTATCATGAAGGGATGTTGCACTTTCTAACTTCTTGATGAAGGCATTTAGTGTTATAAACTTTCCTGTTAATATGCTTTAGCTCCACCTCAAAGATTTCAGTACACCTGTCAACCAAGTAGTATATGCTGTACCAAATATATAGCCTTTTATCCCTCACCCTCCTCCGAACCTTGCCCCCACACTGAGTCCCCAAAGTCCATCATATCTTTCTTATCTCTTTGCATCCTCATAGCATAGCTTTCACTTACAATTGAGGACATATGATATTTTGTTTTTCCAATCCTGAGTTACTTCACTTAGAATAATGTCTTCTGGCTCCATCCAAGTTGCTGCAAAAGATATTATTTCGTTCCTTTTTATGGCTGAGTAGTATTCCATGGTGTATATATACTACATTTTCTTTATCCACTTGTTGATTGATGGGCACTTAGGTTGGTTCCATGTTTTTGCAGTTGTGAACGTGCTGCTATAAACATGCATGTGCATGTGTCTTCCTATAATGACTTCTTTTCCTTTGAGTAAATACTCAGTAGTGGGATTACTGGATTGAATGGTAGTTCTAGTTTTAGTTCTTTAAGGAGGCTCCATGCTGTTTTTTATAGTGGTTTTACTACTTTACATTAAAAAATGTATGCACCTTGATGAAAAATACAGTATTGCTAAAAAATGCTAAGGATAAGTTGAGCCTTCAGTGAGTTATCGTTTTGCTGGTGGAGATGATAGACTGATTGGTCAGGATGGTGTTTTCTGAAGACTAGTGTGGCTGTAACAGTTTATTAAAATAAGACAGTACTGAATTTTCTCATCTCAATTGACTCTTCCTTTTATAAAAGATTTCTTTGTAACATGAGATGCTGTTTGATAGCATTTTATTCACAGTAGAACTTCTTTCAAAATTTCAGTCAGTTCTCTTCAACCCTGAGAGTTCTCTTCAACTAAGTTTATGGAATATTCTAAATCTTTTATTGTCATTTCAAAAATATTCATAAAATCTTTACCAGGAATAGATTACTTCTTAAGAAACTACTTTCTTCCCTCATCCATAAGAAGCAACTCTTCATCTGTTGAAGTTTTATTATGAGATTGCATCAGTTCAGTTACACTTTCAGGCTCCATTTCTCATTCTAATTTTCTTACTGTTTCCACCACATCTGCAGTGACTTAACTCCACCAAAGTCTTGAACCCATCAAAGTCATCTGTGAGGGTTGGAATTAACTTTTTCCAAACCCCTGTTGATGTTGGATTTTGACCTCACACGAATCAGGAATGTTCTTGATGTCATCTAGAATAAATATTTTCCAGGTTTTTATTTTACTTTGCCCTAGTCCATCAGAAGGATCTCTATCTATGGTGGGTATAGCCTTATGAAAGGTATTTCTTTTAAATAATGACACTTAAAAGTAAAAATTATTCCTTGGTTTGTGGGCTGCATAATGGATATTGTATTAGCAGGCATGAAAATAACATTAATCTTGAACATCTCCATCAGAGCTCTTGTTTGACTAGGTGCACTGTCAATGAGCAGTCATATTTTGAAAATAATCTTTTTTGCTGAGCAGTACGTCTCAACATTGGGCTTAAAATATTCAGGAAGCCATGCAGTAAGCAATGCCATGCAGGCTTTGTTGTTTCATTAAAGAGCACAGGCACAGTTGTTTTTGCCTAATTTTGAAAGGCCCTAGGATTTTGAGAATAAGTGAATATTGGCTTCAACTAAAAGTCACCAACTGCATTAGACCCTCACAAGAGAGTGAACCTGTTTTTCGAAGCTTTGAAGGCAGGCACATTGACTTCTCCATAGCTATGAAGGTCCTAGATGGCACCTTGTTCCAAGAGAAGACTATTTTGTTTACATTGAAAATGTATTGGTTTGTGTAGCCACCTTCGTTGATGATCTTAGTTAGGTCTTCTGGATAACTTGCTCCAGCTTCTTCATCAGCACTTGCTACTTGCTGCTTCACCTTGTACTTTATGTTATGAAGATGTCTTCTTTTCTGAAATGCCATGAACCAATGTGATAGCTTCAGCTATATCTTCTCTAGCCTCCCCACCTCTGTTGCCCTTTAAAGAACTAAAGAGAGTTAGGACCTCATTCTACTTTAGGCTTTGGCTTAAGGGAATGTTGTGCTGGTTTGATCATCTATGCAGACGACTAAAATTTTCTCTGTATCAGCTATAAGGCTCTTCGACTTTCTTCTTATTCATGTGTTCACTAAAGTAACACCTTTAATTTCCTTCAGAAACTTTTTCTTTGTATTCACAACCTGGCTAACTGGGCACAAGAGTCCTACTTTCAGTGTATCTCAGCTTTAGATATATGCCTTCCTAAGCTTCATCATTTGTAACTTTTGATTTAAAGTGAGAGATATGTGACACTCACTTGAACACTTATAGGCCATTATAGGGTTATCACATCATCTAATTTCAATATTGTTGTGTTTCAGAGAATAAGGAGGCCTCAGGAGACGGAGAGAGGGGAATGACAGATTGATGGGGGAGTTAGAATACACATGTTTATTGGTTAAGTACACTGTATTATATGGTTGTGACTTGTGATACCCCAAAACAATTACAGTAGTAATGCTAAAGATCACTGATCACAGTTCACCATAACAGATACAATGAAAATGGGAAAGTTTGAAGTATTGTGAGAATTACCAAAATATAACATAGATGCACATACTGTTGCAAAAATGGTGACAATAGACTTGCTCAATGCAGAGTTGCCACAAACCTTTAATTTGTAAAATTGCAGTATTACAAAGTACAATAAAATTAAGTACAATTACATGAGGTATGCCTTTATTAATGTGGCCATACTACTCAGTCATCTGAGATTCAGTGTATTCCCTATCAAAATCCAAGTAGCATTTTTTATAGAAAAACAAAAATCAATCTTAAAATTCATATGGAAACACAGAGGATCCTGAATAGCCAAAAGAATCCTGAGAAAGATCAAACCTGGAGGCTTCTCTCTTTCTAATTTCAAAATATGTTAAAAAGTAACAGTATTGAGACAATTTGGTACTGCCATGAAGCCAGACATACTGATAAATGGAATTGAATGGAGAGCCTAGAAATAAGCCCACACATTTATTATGGTCAACTGATTTTCGACAAGGGTGCACGAATATATAATGGGGAAAGTGCAGTCTCTTCACGAAATGAGGTTGGGGAAACTGTATATCCACATGCAAAGAATGAAATTGGATCCTTAGATCATACACAAAAAAATCAACTCAACGTGGATTAAAGACTTAAGAGTATGACCTGAAACTGAATGTTCTAGAATAAGATATAGGGAAAAGGTTTCTTGGCATTGGCCCTGGCCATGATTTTATGTAAATATATACATATATATGAACTGATACAGAGATATGTATATATTTGGATAGTTTTAGAAGTAAAGTAAAAATATATAACCTGTTAATTGCTTTATGATAATGTAAGGTTTTAACATGTAAATGAAAACATCAAAAGCCATGAATTTCAGTTTATCATGAGGTAATAAAATGAACAGAAACACACACTTCACCTGTGTTTAATTTAGTTTTACTAAATTTAACATTGATTTTTGTATTTCATCTATTCTAAAACACCATTATCTGTAAAAGACTTTGTCATTTTATATATCATTAAGAAGAGAGGGCTGGACGCGGTGGCTCACGCCTGTAATCCCAGCACTTTGGGAGGCCGAGGCGGGCGGATCACAAGATCAGGAGATCAAGACCACGGTGAAAGCCCGTCTCTACTAAAAATACAAAAAATTAGCCGGGCGCGGTGGCGGGCGCCTGTAGTCCCAGCTACTCAGGAGGCTGAGGTGGGAGAATGGCGTGATCCCAGGAGGCGGAGCTTGCAGTGAGCCGAGATCACGCCACTGCACTCCAGCCAGGGGGACAGCAAGATTCCGTCTCAAAAAAAAAAAAAAAAAAAAAAAAAAAGAAGGGAAAATGCTGCTAATTAAACTATGCTTAACTGTCAATATTAAGATATAGCCATATTTCAGAGATGGTAAATAGTGAAACAGGGATGTTAATGAAATGTTGACTTTATCTGCTGCATGCCAGGAGTTGCATGTTGAAAACACAAAGATGTTCTCATTGACTTCATATTAGAAAACCATTTTTAAATAAAGATACATATATACAGATTTTATTGTTGAGAAATAAACTAGGAATCTACTCTTTGGTCAGGTAAATGGGGGAAAATCTTTTTCTTGTGGTCAGCATATTTTATTAATGTATAATATAAAAAAAAAACTAGTCTGTGTGTAAATGAACGTTGTGAAGACTATTAAATACAAAGATAGGTTTTAAATAGACCTCATAATAAGCCTGAAGACTGCAAAGAATGTTTTGTGGAAAATCATTTTAATATCTGTTGTTTTAGAGGAAAGGGGAACATTAAAGGTGAAGTAGAGAAATTTGTGCTTAAATACATATTTCTCAAATATTCTCATTTCAGTTTATTCCCAAAGTCTTCGTTTCCCCACCCCATCATACTGTTCAACATAAACTCACATACTTTTCCCTTAGTAGTTTCCTCTCCCCATCAGTTTTCTTCAAATCCTACATGTGCTGCCCTTTCTCGGAGTTAGCTGTAAAGATGTAATCACTATGATCCTCTTTGAATTTAAAGTTTTACCTAATTGAAGTTAATTGGCCCATCAAACTTAGGAATAAGCTACATTGTTGCTAATAATGTCTATCTAACTTGATAGAAGATATAATTTAAAAAGTTTTTTTAACAAATTGATCTGCAAATACATCATTTTAAAAACAACTTATGATAATATAGACTAAAATGATAGCTGTCTTAAAACATTGATGACAACATTAATTTTCAGTTGTTATTACAAAAATCATGTATTGTCATGATGTTATTAAATCTTGCATATAAAATGAAAGCCATGGGGAACAAGAGTATGTATTATATTTGCATATGTATCTTATATCTCTATCAGATATGTTTACTTCAATCACTGCAGTCCCTTAGTAAAAAATTCATGACCAGTAATGAGCCATCTGTTATTACAGAGATAATATGTTTATTTCTTCTAAGATACTAAATTAAAATGAATATCATCAATTTTATCCGAACCTAGTCATTGAAGCTTTTAAATCAATCTTAAGACATAGCAAGATGTCTTGACTACTAGCCAGACAATAAAGTTTTAAAACTCTCTCTCTCATAACTTTAGTTAGTTATGTTAGACAATAGCACTGATATTTGTGTTCAAGAAAGGATCGCCTCCATTAGTATTACCACAGAGAAGTACGAGAATAGATGTATAGAAACAGTCCACAGCTGTGCCTTTTAAGATATTACCTAAAGCAGTATTTTTTCACAAATACAGGGCTACAATCTAAATAACATCCAGATGTACATAACTAGTTATGTGGTGGAAAATTACCTTTATGCAATTCAAATTTAGGTAGATGGAAAAAATGTATTCTGTTATATATCATTAGCTAGAATTTTTCATTAAAATTCATCTTATAAATGTTAAATTCAGTGCAATAGAAGCAATTAGCAATTTGGCATCTTTACTCCTTGACAGAAATTTTTCCTGAAAACTTTGCTCTTATCCTGAATAAAGATTACATATGACCTGTAGCATGCTGTCTTATTTCTGGTAGAAATCTTATTCTGGTAGAAATGCTTCTATTCCTAAGCTTTATATTCACTCTTGGAGTAAAGTTTTTATTTTTACATAGAGTCTTATCAGTCCTGTTGTTAAAAGATCATATAATGCTATGGATACTAACCTTCCTATTCAGTTTTGATAAGATTAATGATGAAAACTGAGAAAGAATTCCTCAAGTATTACATAATCAACATATATTGAAATGTCTTATCATCAAAATTTATTTTATATTATTTTATTTTTTAAGACAGGGTCTTGCTCTGTTGACTAGGCTGCAGTGCACTGCCGAGATCATAGCTCACCTCAGTCTCAACTCCTGGGCTCAAGCAATCCTCCTACTTCAGCCTCCCTAGTAGCTGTAACTAGCAGCATATGCCACCGTGCCCAACTAATTAAAAAACATTTTTTTTTTTTTGGTAGAGATGGAGGTCTCGCATTGTTGTCCAGGCTGGCCTAAAATTCCTGGCCTCAAGCAATCTTTCTGCCTCAGCCTCCCAAAGTGCTGGGATTACAAGTGTGAGACGCCACACCAAGCCCAAAATTGATTTTGATAATGACTCATCAGTGATACATACTATGCTTCTTTCATATAGGAAAACAAAGTCACTACCTTCTTTAAGACTAGAGATTTTATAGCAATAATTTTCTCTGAAAGCCTTACATATTCTTTTGCTTTGGGAGCTAGCTAGATAGTATTAGGTATGCAGTTTTTGCCATGGACACATACCATTAATCATATTTTCTTAGATAACACATGTAAGGGAATTAAATTTTAGTTGTATTTCAGATTTTTAGAAATAGCTAACTATTTCTTAAGCTTGAGACACATTTACTCCGTTGTTATTATCTGCTCTTACAAAATAAAATAAATTTATTCAGACCATAAAACATTTCCAGGCTTGTTAATAGTATATGACTCATCCTTGCTTGATCAATATACCATAATTCCTACTCACAATGTGAGCAAATAGGAAAAATAGAAGGAAATTTGTTTGTGCTTAATTTCCTAATATTTGAATTTAGAGGAAGGGAGAGACAAAATATTTATTGTTCGCCTCTCCTTTTTGTTCTTTCCTCAAATTTTGAGTCCCTTCTTTCTTTTATTCGCTAGAGATCTCTCAGCCTTTTTGTGCCACATAATGCGGTACATCACCTGTGGGCTCACTACCTTACCTCAGGAATGGTCTGTGTCCAAAATTATTTATTGTTTTTCTTACCCTACCTCCCATTAAAACTCATTTTAGAAAAGTAGTTTGATTAGCAATCTTGGATGTTACAGTGTTACTAGAAGCAGATCTTTATCTCTTCCTGTTCACTGTCTTACAAGGACACCTTCTGTTTTAGCTACTTACTGAGCAGTATAATCACATTTCTCAGAGTAGCGTCCAAAACATTAGATTCTGAGAGCCGCTGTCAGTTTTGTTTGCTTTTAGTTTTTGGGATAGGATGCTAGGATATAGAGCCCTAACATTTTTTTCTTTTCCTATTCTATAAAAACATCCCAGCTAACTCTAGAATGCTGTTTTTTGTTATGTAATATTGATTATTTTCACATCTGAGAAGGACATGTCATTTACACATAGTGTCATGTAGCGTAATTGTTTTAATACTTTGGTTTTGTATTCACAATATTGGTTGCATATTAAATGAATATATATTTTGCCTTTTAATTTTTTAAAGTATAACAATGTACTTCCACATATCTGGAACTGATATAGTTGAAAATGTCAACTATGTATTATTGATATGCATATTGATGTTAATGTATTAATTACTGAGTAATTAATGACTCATTGTTACTTCAGAAGACCCAGGAGCCTTCTGATTTATCAAAGAGAGATTAAAGAATCTAGTATGATGTAAAATTTTATGTGATAATTATTTAATATATTTTTAAATTGTTTTAAATTGAAAAGGCACCTTTGGTGTTTTAAAACAAAAAAGCCTTTTGCAGTCATACACATGTGAAGAAAAGTTACAGAACCTATCCTAGAAAAATATACAACCCATACACGTATACAGACTTATGCATATATCTATGGTTCATGCTTCTTCCACTTTGAACTCCATGTTGTGAACTCATGACCTGTGATATGTTCATATTCACTTATCTGAATATTTAGATAATATTAAAACCATAAGGTTGTCCTCTTCATTTAATGTATGGCACATAAAATAAATAAATATGTAGTTTTATATTTTGGTTCACTCATTTGTTTCTTCAACAAACTGATTATGTATTTTCTATATGCCAGATAATATGACATGGGAAATTCAAAGGTGTATATGTCATTGTTTCTGACAAGGGATTAAATTTTGTGAAGACAGATTAATGAATAATAATTACAATATAATTATAACTATTATATAAACTTTGTTTCAGTCTTTCCCCAATTGGTAAAACTCTACTTTTCCATGTTTTGGCTATGTAAGATAGAATCTTCATTTGTGAAGGATACCATGCTTTTTGAATATATATTTTCAAATTGAATGATGACTTATCTATTATAATGAATGGAGTTGGTGGATCAGACAGACAATGAGTTTTCCATTTCTCAGGAGCCAAAAAAGAAAGTATTATGGTATGTCTAGGTGAGTGAGGGGAGACTCTTCCCAGGTGCTTAACTGCCTTTCAGAAATGGACTCATGCAGGTCATGGCGTGTCATCACTTACCTCTTCAAAGATTTTGGTAGTTGAGACAAGCCTCTCCTCTTCAGCTTACTCATACTATTTTCCAGTTATTCTATCAATTTTCATCTAAAGAATGGAGATGGAGAAAAGACACTTTCCTCTCCCTATCACTTCACTTTGTATTTATTTTTTTGCTCTTTCTCATTTACAGGAATGACTTTTTTGATGAAGCTTCAGGCTTCCATCTGACTTTTATGAGACTACCACTAGCCTTTTGTCTTTCATGACCTTTTCCTCAAATTATTAGCATACTAATTTAGAGAATTATCCCTGTCTTCATTAGTTTACAATTTGAATTGTTTTAACGAATCATAAAATTTAGTACTTTTTTTAATTCTTAAAACTTGTGGTACAGTCTTTTATTCATTCAATTAAAAGACTTTTTCCCTAGTCTTATGTATGGTGTAAAACATAGAAGTAAAACTCCACCAGAATAACGTTTATGAATGCTTGCAATGTCTAACATCTGTCTAATCTGTGTCACTGTATATATCATAATATTTATTATATCATAACATATATTCTTTCTTCTTTTTTTTCATCTTCCATGCTGTCATGCTCTTGCAATAGAATAAAAGCACAAGGGGAAATTATGTAAGCTCACACCAGAGAAATAAAGAGAGCGCTCTTATTTTTGTATTGTACAGTAAGTTTCTTTGTAAAAGAAGTAAGATGACAGCACATGATGTAGCTCGATTCAGTAATTTGCCTTCATAGGTATTACTTGAATGTTTTAATGATATGCTTTTCTACCAATGAAATAGTGTTGCTCAAATACTGATTGGTTTTAAAACAGCAGTGTTTTAGTAGATAAAAAAGATGAAGCAACTTTCATGGAGGAACTTTTTGTGGATTGTATAATTTATGCATGCATGCTTCTTTGATTAAAAACCTTGTTTAGATGAACTACCAGCTCTCCCTTATAATAAAACTCTAAGGCAATTTACACTTAATCATACTGAGTAAATTAGGTGAATTACTCAAGATTGCAAAATAGAGAACTTAATTTATCATTTGTTATCTTTTCCAGATTTATATCAAGCTATGTGAAGTATTACCAGAGTGTTAAACTAGTTACTTTGTCAACAGTTTAAATATGAGGTATTACTAAAGCATTAAAGTCAATACTTTATCAGTGGTTTAAAAATATACATTATAGGGACTGTGTACTATTTATTTAAAGTACGAATGCTGATTTATTAAAGGATTTTCTACTCTTTCCTCTCTCCCTGGTAATGTTGACTAACAAGAAGATAGACTTTTAAATTACCTTTAGCTTTGTACCTTCATTTGGGAAACAGTGAAAAATAAGGCACGGGGAAAATATTTTTATTACTTTGTGAAGTCTTTATTGAAGGACATTTTTGTGTATGTGTTTGGTAAAACACTTCCTTGGAGCAGTTAAATAAGACATATTTTAGCAGTTTGCATTGTTATTATTTGTTAAAACAAGTAGTGTGGTTCCCTTCATGCCATGAATCTAATGCTAATTGAGGGAACCTGAAAGCTATTTAACATTTCTTTTAGCTTGCTATTTTTTTTCTTATTGTTCTTGAGAGATTATTGAATGGATTTTTAAAATGCCACTTGTTTCCTTAACCTGAGTTTTGTTTCCTTTTACAAATATGTACATATTTAAATTAAACATAAAGTACAGTCATGTGCCACATAACATTTTGATCAACAATGGACTGCATATATGACAGCGGTCTCATAAGATTATAATGGAGCTTATATAGAAACCTGATACATGGCACTGGATATTGGCATAACAGATCAGTTAGGGGAAATGATGGATGTTTAGTAGCGATGTTGGGACATTGTGGTTTTTCATATGAAAAAATATATATAAATTTAAAAATAAACATCATCTGGGCTTGTGTAAGTACATTCTGATCGCACAACAATGAAATCGCCTAACCACACATCTCTCAGAACATATCCCCATCATTAAGCAATACATGACTGTATATTGAAACAGTATTTTATTTTGCAACTGCTCATTATTTTATAGATAACCTTAGGAGATTCTAAGATCATACTAACGTGTAGTTATGTCATTCCAGAGAGCTTGCATTGTAGCAAGTAGATGATATTTTGAAAGTATTGCTACTGTAAGTGTATCTGAGCCTACAATTCAGTAATTTAATAGAATTGTGTGTGTGTAGCTAAGGCTGCTGCTCTTTTGGACTCAGTCAAGGTCCTCTGTAAAATTGTTTAGGTTTTTGCAGTACTTTTATTTGAGAAAGGAGAGTTTCTAACTTTCACAAAGATTCTGAAAAAGCAAGAGGTGGCCTTGTAAAGATCTCGATAGTGAGTCTGCAATAATGTTTATCAAAGTGTTACGTAGAGTCTTTTGCAGTCTGTTAGGTGGTCTTTTGGAAAGTTGACGTTTTCATAGAAATATCAAAATGTGAAACAATTTTCAGTATTTTAAAATGTAGATTAAACCTAAATTTTTACAAAAATCTCAATAGTTTTTTGTAGTTATTACATTCTTCAGTATTACGTAAGTGTTACAGGAACTGAGCTTTGTCAGTTCATTTTCGCTAACATTAAACTATGCAAATTAAACATTAAGTTAAACTAACATTAACATTAAATTAAACTATTTACCATTTTTTATGCCTAGTTAAATTCAGTTTTTTTCTTGTATTGGTTTTGTATTCACAATTTACAAAAGTAGATCAATTTGGAGCATTAAGTGAGAGGAGTAATACAGAATTACTGCAGCTTAAAATCCGAATTGGATTTTGTCAGACTAGTGATCTCTTTCCCTTTGTGTTTGTCGTGAAATTTTAAGAAACTTCAAACATTCAGAGTATTTGTGTTTTGTGCAAAGTACATTGTGTTTTGTTTTTTTTTTTTTTAATTGGCAAACCAATCATTTGTTTCACTGTGAAATTGCTTGTGTCACATTTGTGGGGAAAAGGGGGATCAAAACTATACAGGCATTATTCACAGTTCTACTTATAGCGGAAACAGGTTCAAGTGACAATATTGAGAATATCCTTATGAATCCAGCTGTAAAGTTAATAGCCAGTATAGTGATTGGGGAAACCCTATAAGCTATTACCAAAAAATCCGCTGTGAGAGGGTGGTAGTTGGATGTCACATAACATAAATGATGTGCTGTGTGGAGGAACAGTTGTTGTATTGTGAATTGTGGGATTTGTATTTAGATGAAACCTTTAATGTACATAGTAGGAATTAACTATTACATAGGTGAAGTACAAATATGGGAGAGAAGTGATAGTGATTTTTTTCTCTTTATCACTAAAATCCTATATTGCTAAAGAATGAATTTTCCCTCTCAGAACACACTACATTATCCCAATTTCTTTACTTTTTAATGTTGCTGTTCAACAGAAAAATATCCCATTGCATTCTTCTTTTTCAAGTATGTCTTAAATAACAGTAGCCCCTACTCGTCCGTTTTAACTTTAGAGTCAACATGTCATTTGCCATTAACAAAAACCAAAACAAAACAAAAACTAAAGAAAACCAAACTAAGAGGATATCTACACAAATTTCATTGAATGTATTAATGCCAGTTACTCCACAAACTGGCCTATTATTATTTTTCCCTCGTTTCCAAACCATGGCACAGACAGGCAGATTTTCTTCGTGATTCTCTATACTAGCAGGTGGATTTTTTTCCCGTAGCTTCCATTTTTTAAGATAAATGATTTATGCTGATAGCTTACTTTCAGCTTCTACCTTGCAATAGACCAAGATGTAGTTTCTTTTTTCAGACTTGGTGTATAATTTCCAAAACTCTAGATTTCTAGTAAGAGCCCTTTCAGATGTGTTTTAGCTTTTGAATTTGCCTCCCACCTTGGTTCACCTCCTGGATTATTTGTTTTTATCCTGGGATTAACTTTTGATTTGAGAAATAATTTTTTAAAAGTGTTACCATGTGGTTGTAATTTAACAAACAATTAGTATTTTCAGAAGAAGAGTTTAGATTATGTAAATGTTTTATACTATGGAAAATACCATTCCTTTTAAATTTTTATTCATTTTTTTCTTATTGATTCTCTTTAACTTTAAATAATGTATTTGTCTTTCATTTCTTATTCGTCAACTTTATTCAGTGTTATTGTTTACTTCTTTAGTCTTCTGTCAGGTATACCTTAACTCATCTTTTGTCATAATTATGAGCATTTATATTCTCTTCTGTACCATACATATTTCTTCCATTCTTTGGCTATCTCTATGCTACATTTTAGTTTTCTTCATATTTGGATGAGCTATTCCTTTATAGTCTTTTATATTTTGTGGGATTTCTAATGCCTTTTCTTTTTTGTTGCTATTGTTATTAATGATAAAACTGTGCCTTCACTATGCCCTCAAGTTTATATAAATATGTAGTTGTCTATGGGATTATTTATTGTTTTAATTTAAATTTTTATTTTAAATTGGCAAACAAATATATATTGTGGGGGACAATGTGTAGATATGTGTATACATTGTGGAATGATTACATAAAGCTAATTAACATACCCATTACATCACATACTTATTTTTTGTAGTGAGAACATTTAAAATCTCTCAGCAATTTTGAAATATGCAATACATTATTATTAACCATGGTCACCATACTGTGCAAATCTTGGAAATTTATTCCTCCTGTTGAACTGAAAGTTTGTATATCCTTTGATGAGCATTTCTCCCTGCCCCTTTTTTTGAGACAGAGTTGCTCTGTCACCCAGACTGGAGTTCAGTGGCATGATCTCAGCTTACTGCAATCTCTGCCTCCTGTGTTCAAGTGATTCTCATGCCTCAGCCTCCTAAATAGCTGGGGTTACAGACAGGCACCACCACACCTGGTTAATTTTTTGTATTTTTAGTAGAGACGAGGTTTCACCATATTGGCCAGGCTAGTCTCGAACTCCTGGTCTCAAGTGATTCACCCACCTTGTCCTCCCAAAGTGCTGGGATTACAGGCATGAGCCACCATGCCGGGCCAGCATCTCCCCATTTCTCACCACCCCCGCTCCCTGGCATTGATAATCACTTTCTACTTCTGTAAGTTTGACTATTTTAGATTCCGTGTGAAATGAAATCATGTGGAAAAAAAGAAGGAAATCCCGTCACTTGAAGCAACATGAAGGAATCTGGAGAACATTACGCTAAGTGATTACTCTTTTATTTTTTTTAATGAACCTCTCCTTTCTTATCAGCTCCCTTCCGCTCCAATCTAGAGTAGTAGTTTGCTAGGCCTGCTCTCTAACTATCAATCTGGGAGATCCATTACTATTGTCCGTACTCTGCATTTTCCTATTTTATGTTTTTTCCCATTGTATTGCTGGAGAATTACCTAAGAAAGATACTGTGGAGGTAAAATATTTGATTGGCCAAAATCTGGAAATGTTCTTCATCTGTCTTTATGCTTGATTGATAGTTTTGTCAGGTTTTATAAAGTTGAAGTATCAGCATTTTTCCTTAGACTTTGAAGACATTGATTTGTTGTCTTTTTAGTAACCCCAGTCGTGTTGATAGAAAAGTCTGATGTTAATCTACTTTTCAGTCTTACATTGGTGACTTGTTTTATTCTCTACAGAAGTTTTTAGAATTTTAAAAAATATTTGGTGTTCCCAAATTTCACAATTATGTGACTTGGTGTGATCATTTATCCTGTTTGCCTTCAGTGGGCCCTTTTAATTGGAAGACTGCATCATTCACTTCTAGTAAATGTTCTTCCTCTATTCTTGAACACTACTTTTGGGGCTTCTCTTGGTCAGATATTGTACTGCTAAAGTTGGTTTTATGGAATAAGATTGTCAGCTGTTCTTTGGTTCTGACTTTTTTGCCTGGGGTACAGAATTTAACAGAAACAAAGTCTGTGTAGAGTAGAACAGTTAATAGAATATTTTTGCATGGCTTTTCTTTTGCTCCTGAATTTTTTACAGAGTATGTATTTGCTGTGGAATGTTCCACAAAAGTGTACAAGTGCTGGAGTTGAGAACCATAGCCCATTCTTGCCACATGAATTTCCTTTAATGTGTATGTTCCAGAAAAATTTACAGAAACAGTCTGTATATTTAAGTAATGCTACAAATGTTCAGCACCCTTGAGTTTTGAACCAAATTGCATAAGTGAGGATATAACCTTATTGTGGGGAAGCAGGCTGTTGTACCATATCCAAATATCCATAAAGAGGATCTCTTTCTCAGAAAGCAGAGTTCAGAAAGCCGAATTCTTTGAGTTTTCTCTCTCACTCATTGTTTTCTCCATTTTCTGTCCTTTTGTCATTCTTTTTCCTTTTGCTTTAAGTTCTAAGAAATATCATCAGTTTTTTGGCACCTAAGCATAATAGGAAAAACAATCATTATCTTTTACTATATGGTTCCAATACCTTTTAAAGTTTTTGAATTTTTAAGTCATTTTTCAAATATTATGCAGCAGTGAGAATAAGGAGAAAATAAAGTCACTAAAAATTATAAAAAGGACATAAACATAGCAGAGTCATTTTTCTTTCATAATCCCATATTTTCCTAGTTTTAAAGATACACAAACAAATGGTTCTAGCTTATTACTGCTTTTGGTTTTTCTTCTTGCACTTGCATCATCAAAATACTTTTGAAAACTTTGTTGACTCAAAAATTTTTTTGGAGAGAGCAGCTGTTTTTGCTCCATAATTACAAAACAGTTTCTATTTTAGATTTGTAAACATCAATTCAAATGATTAAAGATGGATCTTTCATTTTGAGCTCACCTATTCTTTCCACTACCTTTATGTATACACTTGCCTTCTGCATATCCATTTACATGCCATTTTATGTGAATTTTGGTATGCAAATATCATTTAAGATGAAAGAATGCCATCACAAGTCATTTTAGCAAAGTGGAATGGTCCTTAGTCATGTCCCAGAATATCGTATGGTGAAATCATTTTTGTTGAATGACTTACTGGATAAGAATACCATATTTCTCTCCGTTTTTAGAAATATTTTGTGTTTTCTCCCTATTTTTAGAAACGTATTTTCATGCATCAATTCTTGAGCTTGAGAAACTTTATATAGGATATCATCTGGAGATAAATAGCCTGAGATTTTACTTATGTGATCAATTTTATCATCATTGGCTAACGCGCTGCTGTTTTTGCATTTAGCTTCTGATTCATCTAATAATGGTTAAATGACTTCCTCCATCAATGTTCTTCTCACTGACCGTGGGCACAAATTTTAAAATTTTGAATTTTTAACTATGTTTAAATAAAGCTAAAGAAGAAACTCAAAAGATGGTGTCTCCAAACTTCTTTTATATCTTGAGTATGAAAACTGAAGAATGATACAATAGTGATTATTTGATTCTTGTATCATCCTTTAGACAATTGCCTCATTTCACATTTTAAAAATTAGTCTTTTTAAGCGTGCATAGAAATAATTGATGCGTAGTGATGAAATAATTACTCAGATAATGAATATCAATATATTTCAAGATATAGGAAAAAAGATTCCATAATGTATCTCAGATGTATAAAACGGTACGATAGAGTCATATGGTAATTGCAAGTAAGAATGTGTTCTGTTTCGAAAAATAAATAAAATTTGTCTTTGGTCATTGGAAGACTGCTAACAAAGAAAAAATGGCATGAAGTGTCGCTCCTTACTGATAGTAAGAAATAGTGACAAAGGAAACTTAAAACCTAAAATTGGAGCCAGTGGGTCCTCATGGGATGAGAATATAATATATTTTTACTCTTTCTGAAAATGCTTATTAAAGTTTTTTCATTTTTAGAGTTTTTTTTTTGTTGTTGTTCCAGGTTATTTCACCCTTCTCACAAATTCAGATTTCTCTTTTTCTACCCTCCTTTCTCGTCTCCCTTTCCCTTCCCATTCCTCTCTCTCTTTCCTCCCTTCTTTCTCCCCTTTGCTCTCTCTCTCCTTTTTTTCCCTCCCCCTCACTCCCTTCTCTCGTTTTTCTTCTTAACCCCATTTTCTTTCTGTCTCCCTTTTTTTTTTGTGAGACAGATCTCACTCTGTCATCTAGGCTGGAGTGCAGTGGCATGATCTCGACTCACTGCAACCTCCACTTCCCAGGAGAGCACCACTACCACCCAGCTAACTTTTGTAATTTTTAGTAGAGGTGGGGTTTCACCATGTTGGCCAAGCTGGTCTTGAACTCCTGACCTCAAATGATCCACCCACCTTGGCCTCCCAAAGTGCTAGGATTACAGCGTCTTCCATTTTTATTCTAATGCCTGGTAATTTTCTGCTGTATTTTTGTATTTAAGAATGTAGATATAGTTTATTTTAGGTTTCATATACCTTTCTCATTTGCTTTGTTTGTAAGTAGTTCATTTCTGTAATACTCCCTCTCCTTGAGTGGGAAACTTGATAGTGACTAATAGTACTTGTTAGGGCATGTTGATTGAAATTTTCAGCCTAGGGTGGGTGGGATGAGAACTGCCAACCAAGCTGTAGGTTCCCTAATGTGATGGTGAGGAGGAATTTATTCTGATTGTTAACACCAACGTGAGAAGTCTTACCACTTCCCAGTTAATGAGTTCAGCTTCCTTGGAAAAGAACCTGTGTTCCTAGAAGTTTTCAAAATGGAAAGGTTGTTAAATACAAAGATGCTGCCTGAAGTCATTTTCAGGGAAGTGGAGAATAAGGATGGTTAGTCATGGAATTGAAACACTTGTTCTGTGTGTAAACTTCTAATTGATCCCCTGATTTCATCCCTACTTTTTACTCTCACGCTTAATCCCAGTGGCTCCCATCTTTACTGTAGCCACCTTGTAGTATCTTCTGGATTTTGGCCTCTTCTGTTTATTTTATCTCTTAACCACTTACTTTCCATTTTCCTGAAATACGTTGTTTTTTCCCACTCTCCTTTCCTTCACTGTTTTGTGGTTTGTTCCTTTCAATCTCTATACCTTCATTACTAGGGGACTAGGAAGGACAGAAAGTCAATGCATTTTTCTGAATCATGTGTATAGGTAGCATCAAATTCTATCAAACATTCCATGGAGAACTAACACTAATTCTTCTCAGCCTCTTCCCAAAATGGAAGAGAAGGAAATATTTTCCAAACTCATTTCACGAGGCCAGCGTTACTCTGATACTGAAGACACAAAGACAGTAAAAACTAACAGCAAAAAAAAACTGCAGGCCAATATAGATGCAAAAATCCTCAACAGAATACTAGCAAACCAAATTCAATAGCACATTAAAGAGACTATTTGCCATGATCAAGTAGGATTTATTCCAGGTATGCAAGGGTGGTTCCACACATGCAAATCAAAGTGTTTATTAGCAGAATGGAGCACAAAAATTATGTGATCATTTTAATAAATGCAGAAAAAGTTGAAATCTTTTCCTCTAAGATCTGTAACAAGACAAAGATGCCCACTCTTGCCACTTCTGTTCAATGTAGTACTATGAACCTACTAGAAGAAAACATAGGGGAAAAGCTCCATGAGATTGAGCTCACCAAAAATTCTTTGGAAAGGACCTCAAAAGCTCAGGCAATGAAAGCAAGAATAGATAAATGGGATTGTATCAAGCTTAAAAACCTTCTGCACAACCAGCATTAACAGAGTAAAGAATGGGAGAAAATATTTGCAAACTGTGTATCTGATAATGGGTTAATATCTAAAGTATATGAGGAACTCAACTAGATGATTAGAAAACAACCCAATTTAAACATGGGCAAAGGACCTGAATAGACATTTCTTTAAAGATAACATACAAATGGCAGACAAGTATGCGAAAAGATGTTCAACATCACTAATCATTAAAATAAAACCACAGCAAGATATTACTTCTCACCTTTTACAATAGCTGTTATCAAAAAGAAGACTAGTATCGCAAGGGTGTGAAGAAGAGATAACCTTTGCGCATTGTAGGTAACAATGTAAATTAGCACAGGTATTGTGGAAAACATAAATATTCTTCCAAAAATTAGAACTGCCATATGATCCCACAATCTCACTACTGGGTACAGTACTTTTCCTTTGTCCAAAGGGGATATGCTCCAAGACCCCTAGCAGCTGCCCAAAACCATGGATGGTACTGAACTCTGTATACACTGTTTTTTCCTAAATATACATACCTATAATAAAGTTTAACTAAGCACTTACCACTTTGTCTTAGCACTTTGGGGCCATTAAGTAAAATAAGGGTTGCATGATCACCAGCACTGTGATACCTCAACAGTTGATATGATAGCAGAGACAGCTACTAAGTGACTAACAGGCAGGGAGCATGCACAGTGTGGATACCCTGCATGAAGGGATGATTCATGTTGTTTATTTCTGGAATTTTCCATTAAGTATTTGTAGATCATGGTTGACTGCAGGTAACTGAAACTGTGGAAGGTGACACTTCAGATAGGGATCACTACTATGTATATCAAAAGGAAATAATATGTTGAAGAGACATCCACACTCCCATGTTTATTGCAGGCTTATGCACATTAGGCATAGAATAAACCTAAGCGTCCATTAATGGATGAATAAAGAAAATATGGTCTATATACACAGTGGAATACTATTTAGACATAAGAAGGAAATTCTGTCATTTACAACAACATGGATGAACCTGGAGGACATTCTTAAGTAAAATAAGCCAGGTACAGAATCTTAAAAAATTAATCTCATAGAAGTAGAGAGTAGAATGGTTGTTGCCAGGGCCCTGTGTGGCTATGGGAAGGTTTTGGGGAGATGTTGGTCAAAGGATACACTATTTTGGTTAGCAAGAATAAGTTCAGGGGTTCTATTGTATAACATAGTGACTGTAGTGAAAAATATGTTGTATTCTTGAAAAATGCTAAGAAAATGGATGTAAAGTGTTCTCACTGCAAAAATAACTATGTGAGGTAATGTGTGTATTTTCATTAGCTAGATTTGATGATTTCACAATGTATGTGTACTTCAAAACCATGTATAGCACACCTAAATACATACAATCTTTTATGTGTTAATTAAAAAAAAAAAAGGCAGTTTTTACTACCACCAGCAGACAATTTTTACTACCACCAATGTTTAAAGTTACCATTTTACAGCAACCCGAATATTAAATTTTTCTGCCAGTTTAAATTTTATAAAATACCTCTCTTTTGTTATAATGTATAATTTTTTTATAGGTGACCAGCAAGAATTGCCATTTTCTCTTTTGAATTTTTTGTTATGACGTTTTCTATGAATTGTTTATTCATTTGTATGACATATATACTGTATCATCCTGATTTTTATAAGTTCTTTATGCAGTATGGGTACAACCTTCATATCTGCTATAAATAGCTTAGCCTTTGTTTTCATTCTAAATTTAGTTATGTTTATTTTATAAATTGCTTTTTTCTTATTTGACTACGTTTATGTTTCATGATTTGTAAACCTTGAAGCAATAAAAAAGGTTATTTTCTCTCCAGACAATTTATACTGAATTAGATTTTTATTTTTGTTTTACTAAACTTTCTAAAAGTAATATTTATAGAACACTTCTGCAAAATAATTTTGCAGTGTGTATTGAAAGCTAAGAAAATGTCTGTATTTTAACTCTTAGAAGGCTTAATTAAAAAGAAGAATAAAGTTTGGTGTTTTGAAGTAAGCATATTCTTATTTTATCTAATGCTTTAAAATATTGAAAGTCAGGTAAAATATTTTTGTGTTTTCCAGATTATTGCTCAGTTGTAACAATTGTGGACCAGACAAATGTAAAATTAACTTGCCTGCTCTTTAGTGGAAACTATGAAGCCCTTCCAATAATTTATAAAAATGGAGATATTGTTCGCTTTCACAGGCTGAAGGTATAATTCATACTGTCTAGAACTTTATTTGAAGAGAACTCTGTATTGTTCACTGAAACTAGTTAGCACTAATTATGTGGTTGCTTTGTTAGAACATGACAGCAAGCTTTTCACGAGATAAGAAGTAGTGTAAATATTATCAGACTTCAAATAATTTACAGTAAGAAACATCTTCATTTGAACAAACCACTTGTCTTCGTTCTCCAGAAATGTACTACATGCCCTGATTAAGACTACTTCCATTCTGTCTTCTGTTTCTAAATATAGACTAATGCTGTAGAAGTTTTATCTGTAGAGTTTGATAAAGAACGTTTGTGTTTTAATGTTTTAAAAAACAACTTTAGGTCAACAAGAAAAAATGTATACAAGATTAGGAGATTATATTATTCTTTCCTGTTTCTTGTATTAATTCATGTTCAATGAAAACATTGAGATACTAAGTATAAAATCAAATTAAGTTGGTTTTCATTTATAAGAAATAAGATATGAACAGGTACTTTTAAAAGTATGCCTGTAGTTAAATAACTAAATATAAGAAAGCCTTTAATATAAGGGTAGAGTTATTAAATAGCACAATTTTTAAGAAATAAAAATTTTAGAACTTACAAATGCAAAGGATTATTATTTTCTCAAAATTATTTTCCTTATTGCTATATTATTTATTTAATTGAGCTTTTTTGTTCAATGAACTTTTGGAATTTTTCTTTGGAAATTACTGCATGATGCTTTGGACAGCTTTTAAATACTTTGTATATTTTCAGTCCCTTAGATTTTAAATATTTCAGTTTCTTCATGTTTTCCTTTGTTACATGGGTTTCCATGTAACCTCTTCATCATCTTGGTTGTCTTTTTCTTCTAAGGCTTCAGTTTAATTCTGTCCTTCATGGTCAGTCTGATGCTCACAAATGAGGACAGTGTTCAGCTGTGTTCTACTCTTAGGCACTTCTTATGACCTATTAATGCTGTTTCCTTGAGAATAGGAGGATAATGGAGAATATTTGTGTAAAGATAAAAAGAAATAGAAATATTATCATCGCTGGGCGTGGTGGCTCACGCCTGTAATCCCAGCACTTTGGGAGGTTGACACTGGCGGATCACCTGAGGTCAGGAGTTCGAGACCAGCCTCACCAACATAGAGAAACCTTGTGTCTACTAAAAATGCAAAATTAGCCGGGCGTGGTGCTACATGCTTGTAATCCCAGCTATTCAGGAGGCTGAGGCAGGAGAATCACTTGAACCCGGAGGGCGGAGGTTGTGGCAAGCCAAGATTGTGCTATTGCATTCCAGCCTGGGCAACAAGAGCAAAACTCCGACTCAAAAAGAAAAAGAAAAAAAGAAATATTATCATAGCCATGCAATACATACTATTTAAACGTCAAAAAATTGCTTACTTTTCAAAGTATTGTTTCCTATATACTGTATTCAAAGAATGCATGCTTCCTTCATAAACATATTTAGTTGTTGTTATTGTTTATGGAAGTTACTATTTAATAGCAAATAGATAAACATTTCATCATTCACAATATAACTATACTCATATAGCTAACACTCTAGAAACTTCCCTCATATCCCCATCCAGAGAGGTCATTATTGTGTCTCCTGCTACAGGAGTAAAGAATCTCATGACCTCTAACAGCATATAGTTACCCCTTGAACAACACAGCTTTGAACTACATGGGTACACTTACATGCAGACTTTTTTCACCAAGTATTTTGGAAAATTTTTTGGAGATTTTCAACAATTTATATACACAAACACTTACAGACCATACATGGCTCCATTCACAGTCTAGAGAAATGTGAATGAATATAAAGATGCAGTATTATCACTGTAGAAAATTAACTTTACTACTATAATAATTTAGCCATCTCTTTTGTAATATATTCATTTATGACTAAATTTTTTAAGTATTGCCTTAGTTGTATCCAGCAGGTTTTAATTTGTCATAACTTCATTACCATTCAGTTGAATATATAATTGAATTTTTATATTGATCATTGATTTCATCTCTGATCTATGGGTTTATAAATAATTTGTAAATAATCCATAAGTCAGAGAGGAAATCAATATGAAAATTCAAATATTGACTCATCGAGTATATATTGAATTATTATTGAATATATTGAATTATATTGAACATATATTTATATATTGAATTTATATTTGAATTATATTCAAATAATCCAAATAATATATATATATAGAGTTATATTCAATCCAATTCCATAGGATTATTGTTTGTTTTTTATATTTATTTAAATCATTTAATAGTTACCTTCTTTTACTATTGTTTATTGTGGTCAGGAAACATACTCTGAAATGTTTAGTATTTTGAAATTTGTGAATGCTTACTTTATGTTCTACCATATGGTCAATATCATTTTTTATTTCTTATCTACTTATTTTATCAGCTATTGAAAACTGTGTTTTAAAGACTACTGTGATAGAGGATTTGCCTGTTTCTTTTAGTTCTATCGATTTTGCCTAATAATTTAAAGCAATGTTACTGGGGTTTAAGCCTTCTTATTTAATTTTATGTTTTATATATTTTGAGGCTGCTGTATAGATTTAGGGTTACTATATTTTTCTATAAAGTTGTTTCTCTGTTTTCATGAAATGTTCATATTTAGGGCTACTAGCACTTCCTTACACTCTTTATGTTGATAGTTCGCTAGCTTTGTTTGAATAGCCCTGTTTTCTTTAGTTGAGCAAGGTCATTCTAAGTACAGACATCTGTTTTAGATATCAGAATTTATTTTTTCTTGTTTTTCTTATTGCGGTTTGAGGATCATAATTCATAGCGAAAATATACATAAAACAAGAGTCAAGATCTACTCTTCTTTTTTCCAGCAAAAATTGTTTTTTTTTTTTTTTTTTTTTTTGTATAGGCTTCTGATTTAATGCAAAGAAGCAGACAATATAAAAGTAAAGCATATAAATCAAAGTAATTTCAAGTAGTGATAGTTGCTATAAAGAAAATAAAGCAACTGGGCACAGTGGCTCACACCTGTAATCCCAGCACTTTGGGAGGTCTAGGCAGGAGGATTGCAAGATCAGGAGTTCGAGACCAGCCTGGCCAGTATGGTGAAACGATATCTCTACTAAAAATACAAATATTAGCCGGGTGTGGTGGTGGGTGCTTGTAGTCACAGCTACTCGGGAGGCTGAGGTAGGAGAATTGCTTGAACCCGGGAGGTGGAGGTTGCAGTGAGCTGAGATCGCACCACTACACTCCAGCCTGGCCGACAGAGCGAGACTCCATCTCAAAAATAATAAATAAATAAATAAATAAAATAAGGCAAAATCACGAAAGGCCTTTCTAATGAGGAGACATAAGAATTGAGACCCAAATGATGATAATGAGAAGTCCTACTGAGATTTGAGGGAAAACGTTTTCCACCAGATGACACTATAGGTGCCAAGGCCCTATAATAGGAATGAGTGTGGTATTGGAGAAACAGAAAGAAGACTAGCATGGATCTTAGTCAGCTATGGGGGAGGTGTTACGAGATGAAATTGTGGTAGGTAAGTTATTTAGATTTTACTCTAGGTATAATGAGAAGTCATTAGAGGGTTTTAAATGTGCACATGAAATGATTGGTTAAAATTTTGAAAAAAAATCACTCAGTAACACGTGGATAACAGATGGGTTGTTGAAGAACAAGCATGAAGGCAAAGATATTCTTTAGAAGACTATTTCAGTTTACAGACATGAAATGAGGATGCCTTAGACTACAGTGGTGGTGGAAATAGAAGTAGACTAATTAAGGTATATTTTGAATCTCAAGCAAAGAGGATCTGCTCATAAATGATATGTGAAAGCTACCAACACACCTAAGCTGGAAGTTGGTTCTGTTTTACTATGATAATCAGGAGAGGCAAGCTTTGGTAAACAGTATACACTAGTGAGCATGGAATTGGTAATAACAATGATGATCACAGAACCAAGCGTCAATCAGACATTGGAGTATAAAAGAGAAGCAGCATATACATCAAGTAGAATCCATTTAAAAGTGTAAAGTTAGGTAATAGATCAGTTGTAGGCAAGTATAGTTAGAATCTGCAGAGTGAACTTCCGCATTGTGAGAAATTAACTGGTACTGGACTAACCCTGCTGCCACGAAGACCCATAAAACGTATGAGGCAACTGTTTTTTAGGCATTGGACAATGGGTAGCTATGATCAGAGAGTGAAGAGAAACTTTTAAAGTGAGCCCCATGATGACCACATCCCTGCCTACAGACATTTTCTCAACCACTGCACAGTAAGCTGAAGTTCAAGCTGTGGTCCTGATATAGCTGAAGTCAAAGTTCAAGGCAGCTGAAAACTGGAATTTTTACAACAAGAAACCAGAGAGGAAAGAGCTATACAGAAGGGGATGTCTAAAAGTCCATCAGGGTTGGGGTGGACTTGAATACTTGGTTGAAAACCAGGCTGCACAGGGTGGGGTAGAACTACTTAAGGATTACAAAAGCTGCTGTGTGTTTGAACTGTGGTTGAACATTGTGGTTGAACATGAAGCAGATACTAGAGGTCTAGTAATGGGGTGCTGGAAGTCCAAGATAGGGACAAATAATAACTATTTAACACCTTGGAAATTAACTTATTAATAACTATTTAACACCTTGGAAATTCAGCTGAGGCAATATAAAGGTTTCACCCCCCTAAAGTAGCTCACCTCACAAAGGATCACATCTTATAGTAAGGCCTGTTATACACATGTTTTGTCAAAGCCTAAAACGAGTTCTACGGAGAAGACTTCGCAGAGAGTTTGCAGGATGAGTCCCATCAATGTAGAAGACTTTGGGAAACATCATGGGCTTTCCACAGATCACCCTAACAAAGCATAAAAACAAGCATTCATGAGTTTAAGATGACCAGACAACAACTCAGTGGCCAGCGAGAACAAAAATCAGTGTTTGTCAGAAGAAGCCAACATAATTCAGAGTCTTTACAGTATAGCATCTATGATGTCTAGTAAAGAAAAAAGATATACTAGACATGAAAACAAGAAAGTGTTTCCCCTAGTCAAGAAAAAAGAAAGCATAGACATTCCAAATCAACTCCATGGTAGCCCAAATGTTGTCTTTATTAAACAAAAACTTTAAAGCACAGATTATACAGACTTTCAAAGAATTAAGTGGAGGTGGGAAGATCCCTTGAGCCCGGGAGGTCGTGGCTGCAGTGAAATATTATTACACTACTGCATTCCAACCTGAGTGACAGAACGAGACCCTTCTCAAAAATAAATAAATAAATAAATAAATAAAATAATTTTTAAAAAGAAATTAAGCAAAAATACATTCAGTGAATTAGAAGAAGATGTTAAATGAATGTGAAAAGATAAATTTCAGCAGAGAAGTGAAAACTTAAAAAAATAGAAATTCAGGAACTGAAAAGAACAAATGAAAAGAAAAATCTACTGGATGGGCTAAGATCAGATATGAGTTAAATTGATGACAAATCATTAGAAACTACCTAATCTGAAGAACAAGGATTAAATAAAAATTAATAGACTGTAAGGACCTATGGAACAATATCAAATGTTACATGTAATTTAGGATGCAAGAGAAGAGCGGGTGAAGGGAAATAAAATATTTATAGAAATAAGGACCAGAATTTCCCCAAATTTGAGGAAAAAAAAGACTTAAATGTACTTTATGCAGGGTATGCACAAAGAAAAGCATATCCAAACAAAAGATAGTGATACCATTGAAAAAGAGAAAAATCTTGAAATCAACTGGAGAATAAATGATACATTGTTGGAGAACAATGATACCAGTCATCTTTCACTTTTTACCAGAGACAATGACACCCAGAGAACAAAGAAATAATTTGTACATGGTGATAGAAAAAAATTTGTTCACACAGAATTTTATATCCAGCAAATACATTCTTCAGGAATAAGAGTGAAATAAACATTTTATATAAAGGAAAAATGAGATAGTCCATGGCCAGCATATCTGCATAGCATTAATGCAAAAGAATGATATTCAGGCCAAAGAGGAATGCTAGCAACTAGAAGCTGGATAGTTAAGAAGTGACAAAAATACAAGAAATGATGGAAAAAAATAGTAAATATGTAAACAGAATGTTTTTATTTCTTTCCAGAATTTAATTACAAGATAAATGCCTATTTAAAGCAAAACTGGTAATATTACATGGTGGAGTTTATGAAATATGTAGAAAAAATACTACAACAGTAACACAAAGGATGGGTGGGATGAGTGAATGGAATTCTACCAGTGAAAAGTTATATTTGTGAAGTAGAATGCATGAAATAGGAAGTAGCAAGTATGAAATGGAAAGTAGAAAGTACATAGTAGAACAATATTGATTTCCAAGTAGGCATTGAAAAGTTAAAGATTTATTCATAGCCAAGAAGAAGGAAGTGGAGCACTAATAAGAATTCCAAAAGGAAAACAAGAAAGGAACAATAGAAAAAAAAAAAGTTTAAAAAAAACAAAGAAGCTAAAAAGCAAGAAGCGTGGAAAAAAAGGAAAACAAGATAGTAGACTCAAATATGGCCATGTTAATAACTGCCTTTCTGTGAATGGACTAATTTCCATTTGCAAGGGAAAGATTGACTGAACAAAAAAAATCAGGAACCAAATATATGCTACCTACAAGAAGTGCACTTTAAATATGAAGACCTAAACAAGTTAGAACTAAAGCTGTAAAAAAAAAAGTACTAAGTAAACATAAGGGAAATGAAGTAACTATATTACTATGAGAGAGTTTTGGAAGGAGCTTTTCATAAAGACAAAGGGGTCTCTTCATGAAGATATAGCAATATAAATGTGTGTGCCTCTGATAACAGCCCCCAAATTCAGAAAGCAAAAGAGCTTATGGCATATCTCAGTGCTCTCAGTCACTCTGATTAAACCCTAGCCTGAGCTTCATTTTATTCACTTTATATTCTCATATTTCAAGTGTTCTAGTCTTTTCTGTAATATTCATAAGTCACTGTCATTTATGATTGTTTTTCCTTGTATAAATTACACCTTAATAAAAAAAACTAATAAAATGTAAAACTGCAAGCTTGATAGGATTAGGGAGATCACCACCTAGCTCTTTCAAAAATGTAAGTGAATTTTGCATGGTGGTTCACAGTGTCCATGATACTTATGTATCTTAGTGTAGCACCAGCACGTGAGAGTAGAATTTCATATGCTAATTAAATAAAAATAGTTTTTAAAAAATGCCCTCTCTTAATTATGCTGGCAAAATTGATCATCTTTCCAATTTCTTCAGTTCATAGATTCTGCATCAGTAAGCTATTTTATTTGTATCTCTTTTCTACTTTGCCCTACTTTCTTAGATTCAAGTATATAAAAAGGAGACTCAGGGTATCACCAGCTCTGGCTTTGCATCTTTGACGTTTGAGGGAACTTTGGGAGCCCCTATCATACCTCGCACTTCAAGCAAGTATTTTAACTTCACTACTGAGGACCACAAAATGGTAGAAACTTTACGTGTTTGGGCATCTACTCATATGTCACCGTCTTGGACATTACTAAAATTGTGTGATGTGCAGCCAATGCAGTATTTTGACTTGACTTGTCAGCTCTTAGGCAAAGCAGAAGTGGATGGAGCATCATTTCTTCTAAAGGTACATATTTTTTAATACTGGAAATTATAAGTTAGCAACACTTATATGTCTGTAAAGAGCTTATGTTTCAGCTTTCTGATGAGACAAATATGCATACAGTGTATTATATTAGGAACTTAGATTTTAACTATTTTTGATGAGCTTTGATATTCATGCAGCTCTACTCTTGCACCTCTCTAAAATTTTTCTTTCCTTCCTGTTTTACACTTTCCTTCTAGTGTTATCAGATCTACATGTTAAATATAGTATGACTTATGCATTTTTTTATTTTAGTAGTAATAATATGTAGACTTGTTTTCTATTATTTCATAGTTTGTAGTCCCATACATGAATATTTCTGTTTCCCTGTCAAGGTCACCTTCCCTCTCATTTATTTACTTTTTTGTCCCCTTGATGTTGGGTTCTCTTCTTATATCTTTCACTGCCTACTTCATAGTCATACCGTGGATAGTTTTGAAGCATTTTATATTACTGTGTTTTGCTTTTAAATCAGCAAGATAAAAAAGTAACTTAAGACCCATCAAATCTCTGTTTACACCTATCCCAGTTTAGAGAATAACTTCTGGAGAAGGTGAATGTCTGTTTTTCTTGCCTGGACATCCTGTGGAGGATACATTTAAACAAATGCCTCTTCAGGCCTGCTCCTATGGTTATTTCTCGATACTCTCTTTGGAATAATAGGGCAGGAAATGGAGTGCAGTGGCACTTGGACAAGTCTTGGGGTTTAGCATTATCATTTATACCTTGCCCATATTAAAGAACAGAGAAGTTAGCAATCATTGAAAAAAATATAAAGTTCTAGCAGTTGAAAATAGCACATTCATATACACATGGAATACTATGAGAAAGTTGTAAATATATGCCATACAGAAAGTTAAATAAGTCAAATATGATAAAGCTGAAACAAAAGTAATATAAAATCAAACAAAGTTAGAATGAATCTTAGGTCAGCCAGTCATACTCTCTGGCAAATGTGACGTTCTTAACAAATGAGCATTTGCTAACAACTGAACACTTACTATGACAAGGACTCTACTACTATGCAGTGAGGAATATTCTATCTTTTGACTATGTTTTTAGAAAATTCTTAAATTCTAAGATAAAATGTGCCAAATTTTAGCTGAAATAGTTGAGTCTACATTTTCTCTCTACAGAAACAAAACATATACCTGCATCCCATTGTAATAGATAACTTTTTTGGACAAGTGAAAACAACTGTCATGTAAGTGTTAGTTTAAAATATAACACTGAAAAGTCAATAAAGAGCCCAAGAGCCCATATACCCAAGACAATCCTAAGCAAAAAGAATAAAGCTAGAGGCATCACGCTGCCTGGCTTCAACCTATACTACAAGGCTACAGTAACCAAAAAAGCATTGTACTACTATCAAAACAGATATATAGACCAATGGAACACAACGAAGGCCTCAGAAATAACGCCACACATCTGCAATCATCTGATCTTTGACAAACCTGACAAAAACAAGCAATGGGGAAAGGATTCCCTATTTAATAAAGTGGTGTTGGGAAAACTGGTTAGCCATATGCAGAAAACTGAAACTGGACCCCTTCCTTACACCTTATACAAAAATTAACTCACGATGGGTTAAAGACTTAAACATAAGCCCTAAAACCATAAAAACCCTAGAAGAAAACCTAGGCAATACATTCAGGACATAGGCATGGGCAAAGACTTCATGACTAAAACACCAGAAGCAATGACAACAAAAGCCAAAATTGACAAATGGATCTAGTTAAGTTAAAGAGCTTCTGCACAGCAAAAGAAACTATCATCAGAGTGAACAGGCAACCTACAGAATGGGAGAACATTTTTGCAATCTGTCCATCTTTCAAAGGGCTAATATCCAGAATCTACAAGGAACTTAAACTAATTTACAAGAAAAAAACAACTCCATTAAAATGTGGGCGAAGAATACGAACAGATACTCCTCAAAAGAAGACCTTTGTGCGGCTAACAGACATAGGAAAAAAAGTTCATAATCACTGGTCATTACAGAAATGCAAATCAGAATCACAATGAGATACCACCTCACACCAGTTAGAATGGCAATCATTAAAAAGTCAGGAAACAACAGGTGCTGGAGAGGATGTGGAGAAATGGGAACACTTTTACACTGTTGGTGGGAGTGTAAATTAGTTCAACCATTGTGGAAGATAGTGTGGCAGTTCCTCAAGGATCTAGAACCAGAAATACCATTTGACAGTGCAATCCCATTACTGGGTATATACCCAAATGATTATAAATCATTCTGCTATAAAGACACATGCACATTGTATGTTTATTGCAGCACTATTCACAATAGCAAAGACTTGGAACCAACCCAAATGCCCATGAATGATAGACTGGATTAAGAAAATGTGTCACATATACACCATAAAATACTATGCAGCCAAAAAAAGGATCAGTTCGCATCCTTTGCAGGGACATGGATGAAGCTAGAAACCATCATTCTCAGCCAACTAACACAAAAATGGAAAACCAAACACCGCATGTTCTCACTCATAACTGGGAGTTGAACAATGAGAACACATGGAGACAGGGAGGGGAAGATCACACACCAGGGCCTGTTGGGGGTTAGGGGGCTAGGGAAGAGATAGCATTAGGAGAAATACCTAATGTAGATGATGGGTTGATGGGTGCAGCAAGCCCTTACGGCACGTGTATACCTATGTAACAAACCTGCACATTCTGCACATGTATCCCAAAACTTAAAGTATAATTTAAAAAAAGAAAAGAATTAGTAAAAGCCTTTCTTATGACAATTTAAAAGCAAACCTCAAAAGTCTTTTTGTGCCTTTCAACTCAGCAATTTTATTTTCATTATCTTAAGGAAATAATTTAAAATATTTATAAAGGTACACTTAAAAGGATATATTTATCTTTCTTACAGTATAAAAAATGAGAATACAGTAGAAAAATTAGAAAAAGCCCCAATACTAACAATAGAAAATTGTGTACACTATTTATGTAGGATGACCATAAAATAACATTGTAAATGTCACCATAAAATACTTTGTAACTATAAAATGATATTATAGACATGTACTTGTTGAGATAGAATTTCATATAGTCTATTTAGTGATACTGTAGTTTCATTTACACACTAAAAATGTATATGTACATAGAAAAATATATTGGGAGGCCTATAAAGCAACATTTTACTGTTTTCGTCTCTGGGAAATAGAATTATGAGTGATTTTTTTTCCATACATTGATTTTCTTACGTGTCAGAAATAATTTTTAAATTTTATTTTTTAAAAACAGAGGAGCTAGACATTACTCGAAATAACGTCTGGTTACATACGAAATAGTATAATCATTTTCCATCTCAACCTGGGCACAATATTAATGTTGGTAGCTTTTTTACTAACCACAGTGCATTCATTTTAATTTTTCAGTAGCCATGGTACACCAATCATTTGCATTAAATATAATTCAATAGATTTGTTGATCTGGCATCATTCCACATTTTTCTCTATTCTGTTAATATTATATAAATTATTTTTCTGAGCAGTATTCTCAAATTGAATTTTCTCTAAGTGTATATATTCTATTTGTTTTAATCTCTACAATATTGGTGCAGCCTTATCTTTTGTGTTTTGTTTTATGGTTTTTTTTTTGTTTTTTGTTTTTTGTTTTTTTTTAATAAATAACCAGGCGTCATTTATAGCCAGAGCTGGTAGGTAGTTTGTATGTCTCATCTGTAATATGGTTTGGAGAACAAAAAGCATAATGTGAACCAGAAAATCATCATATAAAGGAAATTATTCAAATTTACAACATTTACTTCTTTGTATGGAAACATCAGAAAAATGCTTTACAACTAATTTAAGAATGAGACTGAATCTCATAGAAATAATTTGATTAATGTCAAAGAAATGTATTATTTTTATAATTTTTAGAACATTCGTAATTTTACTAGTTGTATTTGCAAAAATGTTTTAATACATATGAGTGTTTTTCAAGACCATTTTGGTTTGTTTTTATTGTATAAAAACACTTGACTCAGGAATATTTAGTCTGGGCTTATGGCAGTGTGACTCTTTTTCTTCTTTACATTCTTCTACATTTTCCACATTACCCATAGTTCATATGTAGTTCTTTTACAATCAGAAAATAATGTCATATTTAAAATAGTGCCAATATTCAGAGGCATACGTTTAATTACTTTTAAGTACTATTACCAGGAAAAAACTTTTTAGCACAAGCGTTTTTTCTAAAGGATCATAAAACTACTCTACTCTCTTATGGCAGGTATGGGATGGCACCAGGACACCATTTCCATCTTGGAGAGTCTTAATACAAGACCTTGTTCTTGAAGGTGATTTAAGTCACATCCATCGGCTACAAAATCTGACAATAGACATTTTAGTCTACGATAACCATGTTCATGTGGCAAGATCTCTGAAGGTGATGTTGAGTAGGAAAATATTTTATGTTTTTATAAATTATAGTGATTTTTGCTTATGTAAATTTTTTATATATGGTTACATGTATAGGTGGTACAGTCTAGAAATTATATTTATTTCTTTGATTTTTAAGTTGTAAAATGTATGTTACAATAAATTACTAAAAGATAAATTTAATGCGTTAGAGGAATTTTTAAAATAATCTTTCTTAAATATCTTAAAGGTATACATAATTTTACTGTGAAAATAGTACAGAAAAATTTTGTCGTGTGAGATAATACTGCTTCAGAATGACAAATGCTATATAAAATATTGCTAACTTAAAGACTAAGCTTGATAAACTGGTTTCATAGAATGTAGCTGATAACTTTTTTTTCATTAGTTTAACAAATTGTTCAATTACCTCTAATGTATATTACAAATTGGGTATGTGTGTATAGTGTGTAATGTATAGAATTTGCATGCTTTCTTTTGAAATACATTAAGGTGCACAGTTTAGATATGGCAGTACTTAACTATTAAAAATTGTAGGAAATTTTTTTTCTCTATTATATCTTTTATTTGAAAGTACTTTTTGTAGTAAAGAATGGTATGATAAATAATAATACAGTAATAAGAGTAACCTTTGCTAGGCATTTCATATGCATTTGGTACTCTCTGATAAGATAGGTGATGATAGTCATCTCATTCTACAAATGTGAAATGAGGCACTCAAAGGTTGAATCAGTGGTTCAAGATTCCACAGCTAGTTGGATTGAAGCAGGGTATTTCCCTTACCCCTTCATGGGCGGGAACTGGAGTGCATGGGTGTTGGAACTAGCCAGCCACTTCAGTGCTGGCAGGGGAGAGCTCCACTCACTGAGACCACAGGAATGGGAGCATGCAGGTGAGCAGGTGCAGGAGCCAGGGCAAGGGCTTTTGGGCACGGGCAGAAGCAAACTCTGTACTGGCCCTACAGCAGCGTCTGAGAGGGTGCTGGTGACCCCTGAAGCCGCAGAGGAAGTGTTACAGTACTGTTTTAGCTCTGCTGTCCATGGACAGCTTACGTGTTAACGACTCAGTGGAGGGTAACTGTGACTGCCTTTTGCACCACACTTGCGGCACCTGAGCTCTTGTCTAGCACCCGGGAGGAATGAGGTCTCAAGAATAAATTGAAGATGGTAAATGCAGGGGATTTTATTACTGATGAAAGTGGCTCAGTGGAAAGGGGAGGTGAAAAGGGGATGGAGCAGGAAGGTAGTCTTACCCTGAAGTCTAGCCCTCTAGGGCCAGATTCTTCTCCCAGGTTACACCATCAGTCTGTCCCTCTGAAGTCAGGCTGCTTCTCTCTGACATCCAGCCATAGTCTCTGATGGCCAGCTGCCTCTCTTCCCTCTGCTGGCTGAGCCTGGGGTTTTCATGGGCACAGGATGGCAGGTGGGGTGGGCCCTGGGTAGTTTTGGAAAAGACAACATTTGAGCAGGAAAATAGGGATGTAAGTTCTCACTTTGGGCCATGGTATCAGGCTTTTCAGCTTGAGAGCAGGGTCCTTGCTGGGGATCTGCCCTCTTCTACCTAAAATTTCCCTGCCTCCTGTCCCTATCTGGATGAAGCCAGTGTTTGAATCCACAATGTCTCTTTGAAGAGCTAATCCTTTAAAGCATTAAATGGAAGGGATCTACATCACAAATATCTTCTAGTCTACTAATAGGAAGTTAAAAGAAGAGTGAAGATCTGAATTTCAGTGCCCAATTTCCTTTATAAATGAGTGGCCATGGAGTAGCAAATATATCCATTCTACATTGTATTACAAATAAGTTCACCATCAACACTGTTCTAGGTTACAGAAAAAATAATAAACAACAACAACAACAAAACAAGTTTACCCAACTCAAATCAATAAATTAGATTAAATCTAGGATCCAGGAAAATAGTGACTGTATTTTATCATCTGTAAGTTTGTATATATGCATGCACATACCTCTGTGACATATCAGAAAACACTGACTGTTGAGGATATATTTTTGACGTTATTTCCCTGAAAGATATTATCTACATTGATTAGTTTATTTCAAAATTAAATATAATGATAAGTTCAGTTCTGGAGGTTTTTTCATATAGTTCTTTCATAAACAAAATGAATTTACATTTTAGATTCACCTTAGTTCCACACTCTACATACCTTCCTTTGCCATTTAATTCTCTTCTCTTTCCCTATACTGCTTCCAGACATAGGTCTTCCAACATAGGTCTTTCTGTTTCTGCTTTTCCTGCTTTTCTTGTCTTAGTCCTGAGCAGCACCTATCACAGTGCTTTCCCCGTAGTGAGGATGAAGTAAGTAAGAGCTGCTGCTGAATGAATGAATCTGTGAATGCTGTGGATTTTTTTTCCAGATTCTTTTTTCCTTTTTTATGGTCTGCTTTATTTTGCCCACTAGAGGGTGATATGAGCACACATAATTAAGAAAATATATGGCACTGTGTTTTCTGTAAAGATATCATGGCATTATATTACTTGTCTGCAATGCAGTATAAAAATGAAAATGATTTTTCTCTGTGTACATAATATAACTTTAGATTTTTATTTAATACACATTGACATCACATTTATTTGTTTTCTGACAACCTCTGTAACATTTCTTCTTGATTTAGGAACTCTTCACTCACTTGACATTGATATAAATGAATTCTTCTTGGTACTTTCAAGACAACTGTTTAAAATTACATTTTTATATAAAAATACCTGGAACCAGTGCGAAAGACTTTTGTTGTATAGGAGCAGGAAAAAATGTGTTTTTATTTTAATAAAGAGGACAGTATAATGCAATTATAAGATATAATACAGTCAACATCTACAAGCAATACGTTTTAGAGCCTGAATTGCCCTTAACTATTTTCTGAATCTCGCTTTTTGTTATGTCATTCCCTTAAACATTTTACACAGATCCAGTCACGTTAACTGAGATTTCAAATATTTTGTCTAGAAACTAAAGCTTTACTTTCTAAGTCCCTACTCTTAACCAGAGACAATTGTTAATTATAAAATATACATGGTCATAATTATGTTTTGGCCTTCAGTAGTTCAACAACTGTGATTTGATTGGCTATTTTGAGACATATTCAGGGAATTAAAAATAATAAACCTGAAGAGAAATTCTTGACAGTTTATGAGGAATCGGTTGATTATTTCTAAAGGGATAGTCTTTTCTTACTAGCCATATTTACTTTGCTTTTTTTTTTTTTTTTTTTTTAGTGTTTCTGTATTTAAATAGACATCTATCATCATTTTTTAAACTATATTTTTATAATTTTTTGGTTGATGTTTCATTTTTATTTTTGGAATCTTAATACTGACAAGATTAACCAATACTTGTTTTTTATAATAGAGCATCTGGCACATTTCGTAGTATTTTTAGTCAAGCTTTTAAAAAAATACAATGCTGCCTCCATAAGGAATTTTTGATAATAACAACTTATCTTTATGTGAATAACTTGTATCTTGGCCTCAAAATTTTGTTATATTAAAAAATACTCTAGTAGACAAGATAGTATAATAAACACCCATGTGTTCACCTTATTTTTAAATGTTTTGCCACATTTATCTCAGACACTTTTAAGTTTTAGGAAATAAAACTCTACGCATCAAACCTTTGACTTTGAGCCCCTGCCTGCTCTTGTTTTTTTTTTTTTTTTTTTTTTTTTTTTTTTTTTTCTCCCCAGCTCCCTCTCTATGTCTCCATATGTAGGTTTGTATGTATACCTATGTTTATTATCCTTTTTCTTTATGTATTTTTTGATAGGGTAAAGCCCCCCTCTCATATTCTTTAAAATTGATTTGACTAGTCTTTTTTGTGTATGTTTTTGGAGTAGCTTTTCAGATTCCACGAAACCTTCTGGGAATTTTGATTGAATTGCATAGAATTTAATATTTAATTTGGAGGAAATTATCATTTTTGTAGTATCAAAAGTTTTTTGTGTATGAATGTCTTTCTCCATATGTTTAGGCCTTCTTTCAAATCCTTTGTAGATCATACATACATGTGCTATACTAATACATTTATATATACATATATACACACACATATTTTAAAAGAATCACAAAATAAGTCAAAAAGAATGAGATAAAACTAGAAATTTTTATGTTTTTTCCAATATCTCACTTTGAAGACTATGAGGAAAATTAGTTTTTTCTTTCTGTGCTTTTCTTCTTTAAGTTTCTTTATACTACTCCCTGGCTGTGATACAGATGTCAGCGAAAGAGGTCAAAGAAAAGGCTTGTATCTTATCTGCTCCTCATAAAACCCATGATTGGATGGGAAAAAAGATCCTTAGGAATGAAAGAGTAGCACCTGGGAGAGTGGGTTTTCTCCTTACCTCCTTTGCTGATATCCTCCATCAGAAATGAAGAGTAATGAGGGGAAATAAAATTAAGAGAAGCTACAATAAGCAGAATTGGAAACCTGATTTGCTGCTCATCTTTTTTTTTTTTTTTTTTAATGTTTCGCTTTATAGGATTGAGCCTCCGTGATCTAAAAGTCCAGAATTCTAAATGCAAACCTTTTTGAGTGCCAGTATAAGATAGTGACCCCTTTGCTTTCCAGTTATTCAGTGTACAAAAACTTTGTGTCATGCACAAAATAATCGAAAATGTTATCGAAAATTACCTTCAGGTTATGTGTATGACATATATGTGAAACATAAATGAATTTCATGTTTAGACTTGGGTCTCATCCCTAAGATATCTCATTATGTATATGCAGATATTCCAAAATCCGTAAATATCTGAAATCTGAAACACTTCTGGTTTCAAGTGTTTCAGATAAAGAATATTTAACCTATATTGCTTTTTTGTTGTTGTTATTTAAGATGTCTGTTATTCAATCCTGAACTTGTGGGGTCAAAAAAAGTGGTATCTCTGTAGTCACCCAATAGTCAGGAGTGCTATTTTTATACAAATGAATTAAATTTCCTTGTTTGTAACTCCTTTTGCTTCTAAATCTTTCTTCATAAATGTAAATGTGATTTAGGTTATATAGCTTCTTTTAGGTAGGTGTCAATATATTGAATAGCATTCTGCATCTCATTTGACATCTCCATTAAAAGAAAAATCTCAGTGGTCTATAATTAAAGATATTTGTAGACTAAGTTTAGCAAAACATCTGAGATTAACTATAGAACATTTATTTCAAAACTCTGATAACTCATATTTGAACTCACAGAGTGTTTCACACTGTGGTGGTGCAGGCACAAATGCAAAAGTTTTTTTCCATAGAACTTGTAAGATGGAAGATGTTTATTATTTTTTGATAGTACCACATTTAAAATTTCTTCTTAGTATTCTCATAATGACAGTATCTTAGGGATCATATTTAATTAAGCCTTAAACTGGTTAAAGCAAAGCATTTTCAGAAACTTTAGTCAAATAGAGGGCTTGAATTCCATTTAGGTAATGGGTTTCTTAACCATTGTATTTTATTGATGCTAAGACACAGTTTTTTTTCACATTTTAATATGTCTGAAATGAAAATATCTCTTACAGTTGAATGTGTGTGTATATGTATGTGTGTGCATACATGCTTAGGCATGCACATGTCCATATATTTAGTTTTGATACAGTTTCCATGCAGCTGTTACTCAGCCATACTCGTATAGCATACTTTGCAGATACTTTAGTATATTTCCTGATTGGTCAGTGCCCTCATTGCCCCACATTGGTTATTAAAGTTTTATTTTCCTCGCTTTCCAAATAACAAATTATCTATTTTTAGGTTGGAAGCTTTCTTAGAATCTATAGCCTTCATACCAAACTTCAATCAATGAATTCGGAGAATCAGACAATGTTAAGTTTAGAGTTTCATCTTCATGGAGGTACCAGTTATGGTCGGGGAATCAGGGTCTTGCCAGAAACTAACTCTGATGTGGATCAACTGAAAAAGTAAGCTTTTAATTTTTAGAAAATGTAAATAAGGTATTGATTAAGCCGATTTCTAAGATAATATTGTTCCTGGGGTTTCTGATAGGTTCCCTAGCCTTTTGTGCCATTCGCCATGTTTTTAAACAGATGAGCCGAATGAAAGAAATCAAATGATTACAGGCTCATATAGCTAAGTAGTAGCAGAGCCAAGGTTATAGTTGAAGTTTTCCAACTGTTAGAATCTGGCTTTTACACTCTTGCTTCTTTTCTATCATTTACCACACTCTGCAAGTACAGCAACATACAGTGGAAACTAGACCTTAGCTAAAGTTTAGAAAATTTGATACATATCTAAGATTCCAAAAATATTTAATTCTTTCATGAAAAAAATATATTTCTGATGTGCCACTGATTAAATAGGTAACACATGTTTTGGTGTATCACTCTCTTTTAAACCTTTTAAAAACATTTTTAAAACTTTTACATGTGCCAGAAAGTAAATAGTATCTTAAACCTGCTATATATTTAGATCTCTTTTTCCCAAGGTATTCCTAGCGAGTACTGTGTGCAGAAGCATTTTGGTCAATATTCTAGAAATTTAAAAAGTCTTCATATCTTCAAAGAGAAAACATACTGTTCAGTAAATTTAAATAAATTTTGTCTAAATTTTAATTCATTGAAATCAGTGTGACTTTAAATTAGCTTCTGTTTTATTACTTTTATATCAGTTTCACTGATTTTAATATCATTGCCATATATAGCAACATAGTATTTAGCTTCTTGAATCTAGAGTTAGATTGTTCTGACCCAGAATGCCATCCGTTAAATTCCTAGTTTATTTTTGTTTGTATTATTTTGTCATTGCCCTGTTTCACTTGTATCTTTCTAAACTCAGCTTTTTAATTTGAACCCTCAGAAAATTTGATGAAAGCAACAGATCCTTTACTGAGGAATGTTTATACACACAGAATTTTATATACAATATCAATGAATTTCTGGATTTTGTGGGTACAGCTAAATTTACTGTATTGACTTTGTTTTATGCAATTTGAAATTGTATTCTTTCAATTATAGGGATTTAGAATCTGCAAATTTGACAGCCAATCAGCATTCAGATGTTATCTGTCAATCAGAACCTGATGACAGCTTTCCAAGTAAGGACAGCCTTTAACATTGACAGTTTAGTTCTTGCTAAATAAAATAGCTTTATCAACATAATTATTTTTAATGTCTTCTCTTTGTCTCTCTTATTAAAAATTTCATGTAGTAAAGGAACATACTAAAATCTTAATCTGTATCCTATGCCAAAAAGTAAACATGGTTTCTTCCTAAATTATGTAATTACATTTTCAAATTGGGTGGTAGTGATTACTTGATTATGATATATACATAACATGTGTTTGTATTCACAAGAAAATCTGTATTGATTTCATAGACAACTATTTTGCTTGTCAGTTTTTAAAGGGAACAAAGATTGTTTTTGCCACTTATTTCACATGGCCCAAATACTTTTTGCTCATACATATGTTAGATGTATACATAGTTTCTAGTCTTTATTGAATTAAGCAGGTATCTAAATACAAAATATTAACAAACAGTGGAATATGTCCTTCTAATATTGTCTACTTGAATAGATGACTAGTCAAATCTGAACTTGAAAGCTTTCAGTGTGCATTGTTTTTTCTTTTACCACTTTGTCTTAATTTCTGGGTTTTTGTTTGTTTAAGAGACATTGTCTTGCTCTGGCGACCAGGCTGGAATGCAGTGGCAGGATCATAGCTCACTGCAGCTTCAAACTCCTGGGCTCAAGCGATATCCTCCTGCCTCAGCCTCCTGAGTAGCAAGGACTTGTAGTCCTGCACATGCCAACATGCCTGGCTTTTTTTACTCTTTTAATTTTTTATTTTTGGTAGAAACAGGATCTCACTATATATTGTTCCAGGCCTGTCTCAACCTCCTGGTCTCCTGGTCTCAAGCAGTCCTCCTGCCTTAGGCTCCCAAAATTCTGGAATTACAGGTGTTAGCCACCACGCCTGGCCTGTCTGAATTTCTATATCTGCATTTTGGGACCTGGAATCTAGGTCACGTTTCTTTGGTTTTGTTTTGTTTTTTTTTTTTTTTGTTTTTGTTTTATTTTCTACCTAACTCCTACCTTACTGTGATCCAAAAAATCGTTTTATGAGATTTATTCTCTTTCCATCCCAATAATGATAAGCATGAAAATTAACATACATTTCTTGGTAGGCATGTAAGTGCCTGCAGGCATTATTATTTAATTCTTTTGTTTGTTTATTTGTGTGTTTTTTGAGATGGAGTTTTGCTGTGTCACCCAGGCTGGAGTGAGGTGGCGCCATCTCGGCTCACTGCAAGCTCCGCCTCCTGGGTTCACGCCTTTCTCCTGCCTCAGCCTCCCGAGTAGAAGCTGGGACTACAGGCACCCGCCACCACACCCAGCTAAATTTTTTTTTTTTAATTTTTAGTAGAGACGGGGTTTCACCATGTTAGACAGGATGGTCTCGATCTCCTGACCTCGTGATCCACCTGCCTTGGCCTCCCAAAGTGCTGGGATTACAGGCGTGGGCCACCGCACCCGGCCGCATTATTATTTAATTCTAACAGCAATCCTATGAGATGAATTATTCTGTCTCCTTTTAACAATGGGAAACTGAGGCTTCGATGGATGGATATCATATAATTTGTCCACGGTTACTTAGCTGTTAACTGATGATAAAGCAAGACAAATTCAAATGCAGGCTTTTTGATGTTTTGGTATGTACTTTACATTTATTTTCTTCATTATCTCTGTTTTAAAACTCTACTTATTTTAAAATGCTAACACCTTCGTGATAACATTGTGGCCTAGTGTATGATTACTTGAACTACCATGAGGAAACCGATTTAGTTCAAATAACAATCACTTGGAGACAATATAATTTGTAATTATACTTTTTACAATCTCTTTTTCCTTTTAGAATTATTCTTTCATTATTTTTAAAGTACACTGTAATAGGTGTTATAATATCTAGTTGAATAGCTTTCACTATGCCTTTATTCCCTACTCCCTGAGGTAAGATTTAACAGTTTAGTGTGATTCCTTCAATCACTTCATCTTTATACAAACATATATACCTATACATAAACAATATGACTCTTCTCTTTTTCTTAAATTTTTACCAAAATGAAATCACACTATAATAAATAGTTGGTTTCTTCAACAATATATTATAGATCTTTCTTTCTGGGCTAATTCATATGACTCAAATTCATTATAGTTGCATAGTAATAATGTTACACTTTTTTCATTTTTCATTTAATACACGTTGAGATCTTTACCATTTTTTTGCTGTTATAAATAATACTTTAATAAACATCCTTGAATATATGTGCTTCCATGTTTGCACTTCTCCACAATCAACTCCTAAAAGTGAGGTTGATATATCTAAGGGTATGCATGTCTTTTAATAGATGCTGCCCGATTATTTACCAAAAGTCATAGGAATTTATATCCAAATAGCAGTATAGAAGAATGTACTTTCCTCATACCTTCACAGTATTGGAATTTAACATTATATGTAATTTTTGACAGTTCAGCAGGTGAAACGCATTTTCTTACTTAATTTTCCTGACTACTTGGAAACTTGAAAATCTTATTATATGTTTATGAACATTTTTAATTCCCTCTTCCTCAGATTATTTGCTCTTACCCTTTATCTGATTTTCTGTTGAATTATATTTTTGTCAGTTTGTGGGCAACCATGTATGTTTTACACATTTTCTTATTTGACTACTTTTATGGTTTCTGCCATTGTTTCCATCTCGTGTTGTAATGGCTAATATTAATTACTGAATTAGATTTATTGAAATTATACCAATGCCAGCTTGAGATGTTCATTCAAGTCCTCTTGACTTGGATTTTTATACCACTTATTGGCAATACTGAGGATATGTTTGTGTGTAATGCTTTATAAAATAAATTATAAAAACATAATATACTGTTATGTATAATAGAATGTAAGCTAAAGTGATTACAAAATACAGATTTTTAAAGTCTTAAATTCTTCTTTTTAGAAAGCATTTTGTAACCTAAATGCTATGACTACTACTTTTGCTTTCTTGTTAAAGTCCTATTTTTGATGTTCATTTGGTCATTCTATTAAATTTCATAAGTTTACTATTTTATCCATCTCCTCTTTTATTTCCTCTACACTGTATTTTTTCAACATAATAAAGACTTTCGTACATGGTAGAGTTAAAACAGTTGTACAATGAATACTCAAATACCTACCAGCTAGACTCTCCAATAACTATTTTACTTTGTTTGCTCCATCACATGTGCATTTATTTCTATATGCCTCTTTTTTTTTTTTCTTTTGAGGTGTAATCTTGCTTCGTCCTCCATGCTGGAGGTCAGTGGCACGATCTCAGCTTGCTGCAGCCTCTGCCTCCTGAGTTCAAGCTTCTCCTGCCTCAGCCTCCCAAGTAGCTGGGATTACAGGTGCCTGTCACCATGCCCAGCTAATTTTTGTATTTTTAGTAGAGACAAGGTTTCACCATGTTGGCCAGGCTGGTCTCGAACTCCTGACTTTAGGTAATCCACCCGCCTCAGCCTCCCAAAGTGCTGGGATTACAGGTGTGAGCCACCGCGCCTGGCTTATATGCCTTTTCATTCATTAATTTATATTTTTTACACATTTCAAAGTAAGTTGCAGACATAAGTACATTTTCTAAACACCGTGGCATGAACATAATTAGCTAGAGTTGAGTAGTTATTTAGAGTTTTTTGTTTTTGAGGTAAAATTAGCAGTGAAATGGACAACTTTCCATTTTATGAACCACTCCATGAGTTTTGACTAATACATAAACTTGTAACCTAAATCCCTCTAGATTTGCAGTTCTAGAACTTTGAAAAAATTGAATCATATGTATCCTTTTTTACATACTATATGTTTTTGAGATTTAATCACATTGTTGCATATATCACTAGTTTGTTTCCTTTTTAATGCCACATGATATGTGGTAGACATTTTTTCTTTAGATAGGAATTTCTAGTTGTTATGGCATCATTTGTTTCCTTTTTCCTGTTAGATGACTTCAATGTCTTTGTCAGAAGTCAAGCGAGTATAAATGTGGGCTTATGTCTAGTCTTCCCATTCAATGCTTACTAGTATAGTGTGAAGTATGCATTTTCCCCATAGTAAATTTTCAATTATTGCATCACCTTTTGCATTCTCCTTGCATTGCTTTGCTGCTTTAGTAAAAAATCAAAATACAATGTAAATGTGGGTTTATTTCCAGGCTCTCTATTTAATTTAATTCAGTTGATCTATTTTTCAATCCTCATGCCAGTTCTATGTTGTCTTAAATTACTGTAAGTTTATAGTAAGTCTTAAAGTTACGTACATTGTTCTCCAACTTTGTTCTTATTTTATAAAATGTTATTTAATATTCTAGATTTTCTGCACTTCCACATAAGTGATAGCATCTGCTTTGCAAGTTCTGCAGTAAAGCCTCTGCTGTTTGTTTGTTTGTTGTTGTTGTTTTGAGGCAGAGTCTCGTTCTCTTGCCCAGGCTGTAGTGCAATGGCACAATCTGAGCTCACTGCATCCTTCGCCTCCTGGGTTCAAGCGATTCTCGTGCCTCAGCCTCCTGAGTGGCTGGGATTACAGGCATCTGCACCACACTTGGCTAGTTTCTGTATTTATAGTAGAGAAGGGATTTCACCATGTTGACCAGGCTGGTCTCTAACGCCTGACCTCAAGTGATCCACCCACCTCAGTCTCCTGAAGTGTTGGGATTATAGGCGTGAGCCACTGTGCCCACCCCAGTCTCTGCTATTTTGAAAGGATTATACTGAATCTGCAGATTCATTTGGAGAGGAATTGATAACTTAATATTGAGCCTTTTAAATCATGAATGTGACATATCTCACCATTCATTTGTATTGTCTTCAGTTTCTCTCAGCAATGCTCTACTGTTTTCAGTTCTACATTGAAGTTGTAATGGGCTTAATTCTTTTGCCTTTTCCTTTTTATAGGCTCTGGATCAGTATCATTGTATGAGGTAGAAAGATGTCAACAGCTATCTGCTACAAGTAAGACCATGTATCATTTTTGATATGGGCACAGTAATGAGTGTAATAAAGTCTGCCTCTACACTTACCAACTAATCCATTTCTTTCTAATAGTAGAACACGTATCCTTTAAAGCTAAAATATGTCCATATTTAACTTTCTTCTTCTACCATGTGCCATTGGCACAAAACGGAACCCATAAAGATACGAGTCTTTACATTGCATATTTTAAGTCATATATCTCTAACAGACTTAACGTTTAAAACAGATACGTATTTTAAGCATTAAATACCTGATGTATTTTAAGTCATGTATCTCTGTTAGAGTTACATGACTTAAAATATGCAATGTAAAGACACGTATCTTTAAACTGTTACACGAAGAGTTATCCTGTCACATGATGCATTAAACAGTGTACCATAAAGGAGCTCCTTGCAATATGCCTCAAAATTTTAATTTAATGTTAGTAATGATAGTGTGTCTATCAAGTACCCTCCTTTTGTTACATCAGCTAATTAATACAATTTTCAGAAAAATATTTTTAAGCACAAATTTATTAAATTTTAATTTCTCAAATTGGAGGAAGAAGATATAAATACGAATGGGAAAAGGATTGATGAATGCTTTTAATGTTGTATTGTAATTGGAGGTGCCATCATGTACTCATGTTTTCCTAGGTAAATACAGAAATAGATGTAGCTGTGTGTATGTATGATACATATATATTCACATACATACACACTTTCGTTTATATTATAGGGGGGTGTGTGTGTGTGTGTCAGTATGAATGTGTGTTCATATATACCCTATCTCTCTCTCCATGAAAAGTCATAGATGCAGCAGCACTCCAGTTGCCATAAGCAAACCTAGTGCACAGATCGTGGTTTATAAATAATATTTTTCTCTAAAGGAATCAGAGCTCCTTGGTGAAACAACAGATTTCAGAACTAGAACAGGGGAATTACAAAATTAGTATGGAATAACCTTGTAGTACTAGAAAGTAAGGAGGTTCTCAGTTAATGATGAAACTCGTCAAATGGCTTAGAATAGAACATGTCTAATCTGGGAACATTTGAGCATCAAAACAAATAAGATTAATACTAATTGAGTAAAGCAGGAATGCATGAGCCCATGTTGATGATGATAAAGGAAAAATAAAATATATGGGGTTAAGTGGAAATATCTTTCTTAAAGTAAAATAACAAATATGAAAGGAATGATGAAATTAAAAAAAAAAAGTCACCATTTTGTAACCATGATAGTCATTGTTGAGTTAGTTATGAATCTGTGAATTCTAAACTATCAAGATATATGATGAAAAATAAGATATTTACTTGTATATTCTTGTTAAATGCAAGGGGAAAGCGGTAAGTTTTTAGTAGAGAAGTGATTGGACACCACCTTTACCAGGTGAATAAAGTTTAGGTCTACAGTAATAGAAACACTCACTTTGTATGCCCCTTGATGTGCTGCACTGAGAAGCACACAGTATCACGTATGCATTATGCCAGCCAAAAATGCATAAGCTAAACCTGAGCCTGAAGAAGAACCAGACACACACAATTTGGTGTTTATTCTATAGAGTAAATAGCTGTGCAAATATATCAGTGTCGTGAAAGATAAAGAAAAACTGAGGATTTATTTTACATTAAAGAAGTCTAAAGAGACATGAGAATAAAATGTAATACATGGTCCAGAATTGGATCTTAGACTTGAAAACAAAATAAATGCTACGAAGAACATTTTGAGGACAATTGTAGAAATTTGAGTAATGTTTGTTAATTTGATTATAGTAATAAATCAGTTAAATGTTCTAATGTTGAAAATTACCTGTAATTATGTCAATAAAATGTCTTCTTTTCAAATATATACTGGAGGATTTAGAGAAAAGGAGGCATAATGTCTGGTAGTTATTCTCAAATGATTCAATAATATTTATGTGTTGAGAGACAGGTAAAGACAGACACAGTGACAACGATAAATGTGCAAAAATGTTAACAATTGGTGAATCTTAGTGAAGATTATACAGAAGGTCTTTGTATTGTTTTTACAATTTTCCTTAAGTTTGAAAGCATTTTAAAATGAAAAGTTAAAAACTTTAGGTTAAAATATGAGTTTGAAGCAATTGTTCTTATCACTGTGTAGCAATTTACACTAAATTGATCAGGTCTGCCAATGGTCTTTTTAAAAACAATCGCCAGCCGGGCGTGGTGGCTCACGCCTGTAATCCCAGCACTTTGGGAGGCTGAGGCGTGCAGATCACCCGAGGACGGGAGTTCGAAGCCAACCTGACCAGCATGGAGAAACCCTGTCTCTACTTGAAGTGCAAAAATTATCTGGGCGTGGTGGCACATGCCTGTAATCCCAGTTACTTAGGAGGCTGAGGCAGGAGACTCACTTGAACCCGGGAGATAGAGGTTGTGGTGAGCAGAGATCACACCATTGCACTCCAGCCTGGGCAACAAGAGCGAAACTCCATCTCCCAAAAAAAAAAAAAAAAAAAAAATCTCCACCACAACAAAATGTTCCACTGTAAACTCTTGGCCGTTTGATCCTTGAAGGAAAACTAATTCAACAAGAATTTCACTGAATTAAAGCTGAAAGGAATTGTCTTTGCCATTGAGGTTAATAAGATTTGTACATCATTTTCATTTTCTAAAACACATGAAAGTGTTAAGCTAGAATGTATAGCAAGCTGTTGCCTTAAGCTAAGGGTCACCAGCAATTTTATACTTTTTTCCAGTAAAAACTGATCACCCAGGCCATCTTTCCACAAGTAGCTGAGGAGACCTCTTGTACCTATTTCCCAGGCAATTGCTCCTAATGCTTTTGTCTGACTTTTTTTTCCAGTTTGATTCAACTTCCTCTTCCTTTTCCTCTCCCTCATGCTCCACTCTCTCCTTCCAACTCCCCAAACTTCCTCTTCTCTTCTCCACTCCTACACCACTCCCATGACAGTTATATCACCCTTAATGTCCTTTCCTATTCTTAATCTGATTTTATAAATGATAGTTCCGTAACTAATTTGAAACATCCAAGAGCCTGCAAATAATATTCAGCAAGTGTGTTTTGTTACATTCTTTTGTGTCAGACACCAATTAGAACTTAAACGGTTGCCTAGCATATTATTTTCTTAGCTAAATAAACCTTGCTTTTATTCTGTTAGCCAGATTTCCATTAGTCCCATATAAAAATACTTTTTTGAATGCTTATTAGGCAATTAAGTTATTTCTTCCCCCAAATTATCCAGCGTTTATTTAGTACACATTTGTTGAGTGCCTACTGTGTGCCTGGCAGTATGCTAGTGGGCCCTGGATATACATTAGGGAATAAAGACATAACCCTTGCTTTCATGGAGTGACACTTAATAGATCTAAAATTAATTAAATTTTATAGTATATATTTGGTTCAGAAGGATGCATGTCATAAATATGATTCTTGCTATTCTGTTTTAATATATAAAAATTCTTTACAGTACTTACAGATCATCAATATTTGGAGAGGACACCACTGTGTGCCATTTTGAAACAAAAAGCTCCTCAACAATATCGCATCCGAGCAAAACTGAGGTCATATAAGCCCAGAAGACTATTTCAGTCTGTTAAACTTCATTGCCCTAAATGTCATTTACTGTGAGTATTTTCCATAATAAAACAAATGTGCTTTCATATTATTTGTCTATATATGTGCACATATGTATAATTTTGTGTCTTAGGAATAAGTAAATTGTTAATATATTTTGCAAGAGTGGTAAATTTTTTAGGTAAAATGCTAAATTCTTAGAGAATAAATTATTCTGATAGTAATAAAAGTGGTTGCTATTTTCAGATCTAAAATTCAGCTTAGTCACTCTGATAAAGGCAAATGAGAAATAATAAATAATTAATATATTTGGGCAGACTCATTTGTCACAAAAGTATCTTCTTAAATATAAACCTTTATTAACTGAAATTTTTGGAAAGAGTTGTGATTACTTGAAATATCTAATTAAGTGATACAGAGAGCCTTGTTGGTAAACTTCTGTCCTACTTAATAACTAGAATATAATAAATGTAATTTAAATTTTCTTTAGTAATTGAGAATTTCTCAGTGCCTTACTCTGAACATATAAATATGTAATAAATGTATATAACTGTTTTGTAATCCTTTTACTACGTAATCAGCTTGAGACATATTCTGAAAATCATTTTTAAAAGCTCCTCATCTTTTTGCAATTTGCTTATTTTTCCTCTGAATATCTAAGATGATGTTTTGGAAAATGTAGATAATTGATGGCTGTATGCATTTGGATGCCATAAATTGAGTTTTCACTAAAATGTGCTACAATATGTATATATATATGTACATCGCCATGTATTTGTGTGCTTATAAATTGTGAGTATCAGTGTTCATTAATATACATATATTTTCCCCTCAAAAATTTGAGTATAATGCTGTTTGAGGAAATTTTTTTTTTTTAAATCTCTTTAAATAAAATGTAAGGGAACAGTTTTTGCCCATTTGAGCTTGAAATGGTGGTTGGGATTAAAATGTATATATAAGGATTTTAGATAATTCTTCAAGTATTATCAAATTTTGGTTTATTGAATTTTGTAAAATCATACAGCTTTGTAAAATAAAACCACTCTCTGCGATCATTTTTTAAACAAATAAGGACATTATCTCAGAAATTAACAGAAACTATCTAAAGTTACACAGTGAATTGACAACAGAACTAGAATAAAACCATACACTTTTTGATTCCAAATGATGCCATTTCTGCTACATGATACTTAACCATATGACTTCTCAAAATTATTAATTATTAAATAGAATTGGAAATATTATTAGTTTAGAAGTGCCCTTTTCCCTAAGTGTGGTAAGTGGGTATTTAACTGGAGTGAAGACCGGGGGCCACTGTATTTTTTTTCTCCTACTGGGAAATTTAGCATTCCTTACGGAGAAGAAAAAAATTGATACTAGAAATAATTATAAGTGGCTTTGTATCACAAAACCAGGCATGGAAATCACTGGTAATTAATGTAATTATGATTGGGATATACTTACCCACAAAATATCAAATATTTATCTATTGAAAAAAGTTATTTGTTCTGCAAAGTGAATTGTCTCCATAATTTAGATAATTTAAGAAAAAGTAACTGACTCATCTGCATATAAGAATGATACTTTTTAATTTGATTACTTGTTAAATTGAAATCTTCAAGCTTATACCAAAATTGATTTTTGTCATTTCATTGTCAATAATTTTAGGCAAGAAGTTCCACGTGAGGGTGATTTGGATATAATTTTGCAGGATGGTGCAACTAAAACCCCAGATGTCAAGCTTCAAAATACAGCATTATATGATTCAAAAATCTGGACCACTAAAAATCAGAAAGGACGAAAAGTAGCAGTTCATTTTGTGAAAAATAATGGTATTCTCCCACTTTCAAATGAATGTCTACTTTTGATAGAAGGTAAGATGTTTAAGTCACTGTTTTGTTAGAATACTCCTTTTCCATATTTTTCCTAATTATTGTTTAATGTATTTTACAGACAACCCAGAACATATAAAGTAAAAATAGTGTTTAAATTTTACAAAATTGAATATATATGTTAACTGGATTCAAATATATATATGCACACGTACATAAATTTAATTACATTTGAAATTGTACTTCAGACTCAAGTGTTAACATTTAACTATATTGTTGGATTGCATTTTATTTTGTCAATGCTAACATGAGTGTCTAGTTAAGTAATAATAAAAGGCTGATTGCTTATGTACCGTCGCTGTTTTATTGGCCTCTGGATGTCACTGTTGTTTCATAGAAATAGGGTGAAAGTCATCTATTGTATCAAAATCAAAGAAGAGACCATTGAAACAAGTAAAGATAACTTGACGAGTTTTAAATGAAATTTATCATGTTTGTTTTTTCATTTTCATCTAATTTTTATCTAATATTTATCTAAAATATGTACTGTAAATGTTTTCTCTTGGCAAGTTTAGAGTTTTTCTTAAGGCTTTTCTTCCCTTGTAACCTTTTCATTATTTTTCTTAAGGCTTTCCTTCCCTTGTAACCTTTTGTAATAGAAGAAAAATACCTTCTTTAATTTGCATTAGAGTAATATTTAGCTTTGTTTTTAGTAAATGAGGGAATTCTGTGTAAATTATAGACTTTGAGTGATTATGTGTCAGTATAGGTTCATTTTTAACAAATGTACCACTCTGGTGGAGGATGTTGATACTGGAGGAGGCTAGCGTGTATGGTAGCAGGGGATATGGAAAATCTCTATACCTTCCTCTTAATTTTGCTGTGAACCTGAAACTGCTCCTTAAAAAAAAAAATGAAGTCTTAAAAACAAAACCTGGAATGTACAACACGGAGAGTGAATCCTAATATAGACTAGACTTTGAGTGATAATGGATTTGTTAGGAATGTAAACTGTGGACTTTGAGTGATAATGGTTTGTTACTAATGTAAACTGTGGCCTTTGAGTGATAATGGTTTGTTAGTAATGTAAAGAGTGGACTTTGAGTGATAATGGTTTGTTACTAATGTAAAGTGTGGACTTTGAGTGATAGTGGTTTGTTAAAATAGGTTTCTTGATTGACTAAATTTACCACTCTGGTGCAAGATGTCGATAATGGGGAAGAGACTAGGAGACATAGGGAAACTTTGTACCTTTTGCTTAATTTTGCTATGAACCTAAAACTTCTTTTTAAAAAAGGCTTATTTTTTTAAAAAAATGAGGATGTGTGTAGAAGCACTTTGAAATGTAAAAGGAATATAAGAAATGTGAGCTATTTTTATTTTATGTTTCTAAGTATAACCTGAGCCAAGGACTAGGATCTTACTGAAGTATGGCACTATTCTGATTAGGAAGTAACAAAATCAAAAACTGACTTGGACTTAGAGATGAACCAAAGAAAATGATATAAATACAAAGTCATTCTTAGACTTTAAGCACCTACAGTAGCATTCACTGATATTCATGCCAAGTTAATGCAGTTGACTCTATTTTATTGTGACCCTAGTTTACATTAGGGTTCACTCGTTTTGCTTTACAGTTCTTTATGCTTTGACAAATGCAGAATACCATGTACCCACCATTAGAGTCTCATACAAAACAGTATCAGTTAATTTCTGTAAAAGGTGTAAGATCTGTGTCCAGATTTTTTTTTGCATGCAGATGTCCAGTTTTCCAGTACCATTTGTTAAAAAGACTGTTCCTTCGCCATTGAATTACCTTTGCTTCTTTGTCAAACCAGTTTATTTTTGTGAATTTGTTTCTGTGTTCTCTGTTCTGTTTTAATCTAGCTATCTGTTATTTTCCCAATATCACACCATTGTTATTTCTAAAGCTATACAGTAATTCTTGAAATTGTGAAGTGTTGGTCCTGCAACTTTCTTTGTCTTCCGTATTGTGTTGGCTATTGTAAATCTTTTGCATTTCCATATAAACTTTATAAGCAGTTTTTCAATATCAAAAAATAACTTGCTGGAATTTTTGTTAAGATTGCCATCTGGGCGCGGTGGCTCACTCCAGTAATCCTAGCACTTTGGGAGGCCAAGGCAGGCAGATCACCTGAGGTTGGGAGTTCGAGACCAGCCTGACCAACATGGATGAAACCCCATCTCTACTAAAAATACAAAATTAGTCCGGCATGGTGGCGCATACCTGTAATCCCAAGTACTCAGGAGGCTGAGGCAGTAGAATAGCTTGAACCCGGGAGGCGGAGGTTGCAGTGAGCCGAGATCGCGCCGTTGCACTCCAGCCTGGGCAACAAGAGCGAAACTTCATCTCAAAAAAAAAAAAAGATTGCCATAAATCTATAAGTCAAGCTGGAGAGGGAGAACTAACATCTTGATATTATTGACAATGAACCTGGACTATCTATGTAGATCTTCTTAGATCTCTTTAGGGTTTTATAGTTTTACTCAGATAAATATTGTAAATCCAACAATATATAGATCACATTTTGTTAGCTTTATACCTCAGTATTTTCTTTTTTGGTGCTAATTATTTAATGTTAAATTCAAACTCCGATTATTTATTGCTTATGTATAGTCAAGCAACTGATTTTTTTTTTTTAGATTAACCTTGTATCCTCTACCATTAATAATTGCTTATTGTTTCAGGAATTTTTTTTTTGTGATTTCCTGTAAACAAAGACAGTTTATCTCTTCCTTCCTAGTGTGTATACCTTTTGTTTCCTTTTCTCACTGCATTAGATAGGGCTTCCAGTACAATATTGAATAGGAGCAATGAGAGGGAATGTTCTTGCTTTTATCTCAGTCTTAGGTGGAAAGTGTCACCATTAAATGTGATTTTAGCTGTAGCTGTTTTATCGATGTTCTTTGTCAAGTTGAAGAAGCTCCCCAATATTCCTAGTTTGTTGAGAATTTTTGTTATTAATGATGTTGAATTTTATCGAGTGCTTTTCTATTGCATCTATTAATATGATCATACAATTTTTCTTCTTTAACCTATTAATGTGATAAATTACATTAATTGATTTTGAGGTGTTTAACCAGCCTTGCATACCTAAAATGAATTTCATTTGGTCATGGTGAATAATTATTTTCTTTTTTGATTCAATTTTTAAATACTTTTTGAGTATTTTTGTATGTATTTTCATAAGAGAAGTTGATCTATAGGTTTTCATTCTTGTAATGTATTTGGTTATGTATTAGAATATTGCTGGCCTCATAAGAATTAGGAAACATCCCCTCTACTTCCATTTTCCAGAATACATAGTAGAGAATTGGTATCATTTCTGTGTTTGGGTAGACTTATCTATTGAAACAATCTGAGCCTGGTGACTTTTTTCAAGATGATTATTATTGATTTAATTTCTCTATAGACATAGACCTATTCAGATGATATATTTCTCCTTGTGTGAATTTTGATAGATTATGTCTTTCAAGAAATGGAACCATTTTATCTAAGGTGTCAAACTTGTGGGTATAGAATTGTTTACAATATTTATTATTAACATTATATTTTAAACTGCATACTCTGAAACATAATTTGTATGGAACTCTAATGTCACCAAATCATTTTATTATAATATTTATTATTACCTATAATTTACTGAATAGACTATGTGTCAGGCACTGTACTGCCTACTTTAGTATTTTATCTTTAACTCTCATAACAATCTTCTGTAAGCTAGATGTATCCCCTTTTTAAACAGGTGAGGAAACTGAGACCAAGAGAAAAAGGTGAAGTACTCAAAGGTAAAGACCTAGTAAATGTCAGAAAAAAATTCACACTTAGGCCTTTCTGTCTCCATAGTCCATGTTAAATATTTCTACTGGTTGCAAATAAATTGCTCTCAGTTAGGATGTCTCCAGATACAAACCTTAAGAAACCTAGTATGCACGTATATACATGCAAATGTCTTTCTTTGTACTCATTCATTTGTTTAGCACATGTTTATTGAATGCCTACTGTGTGCCAGACACTGATTTAGGCATTAGTGGTAATGTAGCAAACACAACAAAGTATTTCCTTTCATGGACTTTATATTAAGAGGAAATCACTAAAATATTGATAATAATAGTCACTCATGGCTCTAAGTGCTTTACAAATATTAACTCATTTAATCTTTATAATGATCTTACAGAGTAACATTATTCTCAGTTTTACAAATGGGAAAATGTTATACTAGAGTTTAAGTAACTTGACCAAGGTTGTCCAGCTTATTTGCCAGAGCCAAACTCGTGTGAATAGACAGTGTGAATGACTAGATGAGCTCTCACCAGGTTCTTTGAAATAGTATTTTTGAGGAGGAACTCAGAGAGAAGAATTCTCTTTCTCTATAAGAACTATGAGAATAGGTGAATGGTCACCTATTGCAGTTTTGAACAGTAGGCAGGAGTTTCTTTAGCAGGGCTAGGTATCCGTCTCCAGAAGATAGACTAACTTTTGGACTGTGAAACTTTTAAGTAGCATGCTTAGGGAATATTGTTTGGAGTTTTTAAGCATGCATAATGAGGGTTTCTATCTAACTGCAATATGACATAGCAGAACTGTGGCTTCCAGTAACAAAGAGCTTGGGGGAAGGAGGATGGGAACAGGGCAAGTTAAAATGCCACAGAGCTCAACCATTCTTGCCAAAATTCAGCCCTTTTTCTGGAGCAAACACTCCTTGGATTGTTGAAGGCCTCTGGTAATTTCCAGAGTTCTAAAAAAGGTTTTACAGTTTTTGCCGATATTCTTAACTGCTGTTACAGTCAAGTGTCTTTGTATGTCCTCACTCTGCTATGCCAGAAGTGCTTCTCCTTTATAATTGAATGTTGACATTACAAATTCTACCCAAATTTTAGGAAATAACACAGAGGTATTTTTTTAAATCCTATTCATTTTGCCTGGAGAGAGGAAGCATTATAAGCTAAGTAAAAAGGACACTGCCTTCTAATAATGGCATGCCACCAGGCAATACTTCTCCGCCAGCTTGGTCATTTGAATGCTTCCTTTGTCATAGAATTAAGTGTGATAATATTCTCAGGAAAAATGAACAAATTTTATATGTGAATTCATATTACATGAACCACTCATATCTATATTTAAATGAAATATTGACCGGAAAATTGAGATTTAAACTCTAAATTTGCCCAGATATTAATTAGTATATAGCAAATTAGTGAGAATCTGATCATAACCTGGCTTTTAGCTTATATTCCCTCTTTTGGTTATTTGAACCAACGTGTTCCTGGCATAAAGAGCAATTTGTTTAAATTTAAGAAATTAGTTAAAATTTCACAAGCTTTATATTTTACCCGAGTCTCAGCATTTTTGTGGATTGATTTTTTTAATCAATATATAGGATTGTACATTTACAAATTAATATTTTTCACATACATTTATTGTCTTTTTCTGTCGATTCCTTTAGTCTTTTATTATACCTCACATGTTGTTTAATAGGACTGTACGTTTGTCTACATTTTATTTGCACTACTTGAAGGATTTATTTATTCTGTTAACAGGAGGTACACTCAGTGAAATTTGCAAACTCTCGAACAAGTTTAATAGTGTAATTCCTGTGAGATCTGGCCACGAAGACCTGGAACTTTTGGATCTTTCAGCACCATTTCTTATACAAGGAACAATACATCACTATGGGTATGTTTTTTGTTTTGTTTTGTTTTGTTTATTATACTTTTAAGTTCTGGGGTCATGTACAGAACATGCAGATTTGTTACATAGATATATACGTGCCATGGTAGTTTGCTGCACCCATCAACCCGTCACCTACATTAGGCATTTCTCCTAATGCTGTCCTTCCCCTAGCCTCCCACCCCGTGACAGGCCCTGATGTGTGATGTTCCCCTCCCTGTCTCCATGTGTTCTCACTATTAAACTCCCACTTATGAGTGAGAATATGCGGTGTTTGGTTTTCTGTTCTTGTGTTAGTTTGCTGAGAATGATGGTTTCCGGCTTCATCCATATGCCCGGCAAGGACATGAACTCATCCTTTTTTTGGCTGCATAGTATTTCATGGTGTATATGTGCCACATTTTCTTAATCCAGTCTATCACTGATGGACATTTGGGTTAGTTACAAGTGTTTGCTATTGTGAATAGTGCTGCAGTAAACATACGTGTGCATGTGTCTTTATAGTAGAATGATTTATAATCCTTTGGGTATATACCCAGTAATGGGATTGCTGGATCAAATGGTATTTCTAGTTCTAGATCCTTGAGGAGTTGCCACACTGTTTTCCACAATGACTGAACTAATTTACACTCCCACCAACAGTGTAAAAGCATTCCGTTTCTCCACATTTTCTCCAGCATCTGTTGTTTCCTGACTTTTTAATGATTGCTATTCTAGCTGGCGTGAGATGGTATCTCATTGTGGTTTTCATTTGCATTTCTCTAATGACCAGTGATGATGAGCTTTTTTTCGTATATTTGTTGACTGCATAAATGTCTCCTTTTAAGAAGTGTCTATTCATATCCTTTGCCCACTTTTTGATGGGGTCATTTGTTTTTTTCTTGTAAATTTGTCTAAGTTCTTTGTAGATTCTAGATATTAGCCCTTTGTCAGATGGATTGCAAAAATTTCCTCGCATTCTATAGGTTGCCTGTTTACTCTGATGATAGTTTCTTTTGCCATTCAGGAGCTCTTTAGTTTAATTAGGTCCCATTTGTCTATTTTGGCTTTTGTTGCCATTGCTTTTGGTGTTTTAGACATGAAGTCTTTGCCCATGCCTATGTCCTGAATGGTATTGCGCAGGTTTTCTTCTAGGATTTTATGGTTTTAGATCTTACATTTAAGTCTTTAATCCATCTTGAATTGATTTTTGTATAAGGTGTGAGGAAGGGGTCCAGATTCAGTTTTCTGCATATGGCTAGCCCGTTTTCCAAACACCACTTTATTAAATAGGGAATCCTTTCCCCACTGCTTGTTTTTTTCAGGTTTGTCAAAGATCAGATGGTTGTAGATATGTGGTAGTGTTTTCAACTGAGAAAAATTTTGGAATTAAAAACTGTGTAAGAGTAATTTTTATTCTTTTATTTCATTGGTGACTATTCAACAGAAACTTACAGTATATCAACTTATATGTATAGGTTTTTCTGGCATATATCGTTGTTTCGATAAGCATATATAGTGAGAGTACACACAATGTGTGAGGCATAAGGCTGCCGTCTTTTTAATTCCTCAGCCAGAGGCTGGTACTCACTTGTTTTCTTTAACAGTGAGGATTTAGATACCAGTTACAGAGAAAAATTCAGAGCTGCAAACCTGGTAAAAATTAAGTGATTGAATTTCAGAATTTCTGAGCCACTAAATCACAAATTTGCTGCCACTGATAATTGGAATATAAAAGAATTCATTCGAGCTATAAACAGATTTCTACATTTAGAAGGAGGGGATTAGGGATAAAATCTCCTCTACTGCTTGATGAAACAATGACCCTGGACATATTCTAATTTGAGAAACCTTGGATTATAGCATATATTTTATCATCCTCTTTCTTTCCAACTTCTAAATTTGTAGCAATCATTAGTCATTGTCATAATGTGCAAATCCTGATTGAAAAATTATATACTAACTGAAAAATATTATACTGTAAGCATGATACCTCCCTAATTGTGTGGTAAAGTCACTATTAGGCATTGCCCTATGTTCTTCCAACATATCATAAAATTTTAGCCATAAAGCGAAACTGTATACCACTGACTTAAATTTCTGTGTTGTTGCTGTTTTTACTCTGATATACTCAGTGTCTAATTCCTTCTCTCATTAGTCTTATGATCTGAGAGTCTGTCTTTTTTGAAAATAAAGTGATTTTTAATTAAACCAATTAATTAAAAAATTAAAACTCATAAAATTCTGTTTTTCTTGTATAATAAATCACTGAGCTTTATCTTTTTGCATGCAGATCCTCACTCACTAGCTTTTGTTCTTTCCCCTTTCTCTCTATTTTGCCTTCCCAGTACTGGGCACCATGACGAGTCTAAACCAGGAAAGGAAATATTCATTTTAAACTCTGAAATACTACTTCTTCTTTCACTAAAAGTCTCAACAAAATTACCCTAATATTGCAGGATCTGGCCAGCAGCCCACAATGCAACGGGACTCTCTCTTTGTTCCCAGGCGGATCGGCAGGTGGAGAAATAATAGACACACACGAGATAGTGAAAGCTGGGTCCAGGGGGAGTCACCACCTTCTGGTCCCACGGTGCCAACAATGCAATATGCCAGCATTTATTATTAAGTTTAGTGAGGGCAGGGGTAGGTTAGTGAGGGATTTAGGGTCGTTTGATTATGAGGTGAGATGGTCACATGGGGATGAAGTAATTCTTTAACATCTGTAATAGAAGTACAGTATATAGAGATAAGAATTTACAACATAGTGTGTACATCAGTAATTTCTAACAGAGCCTTAAAACAGGAACAGCGTTAACAGTTGCAGCGAAAGGTGGTTACAAACAATTCATAGAAACAGGACGTGAAGTTAGACAACTGGTTAGACCAGAAATTCTCAGAAGGGAGTATGAACCCTAAAGAGGCCTAGAAGCGCCGCAGCAAGATGAGGGCATTTATAGCCCTATCTTATCCATATGGACAGGCACCCCCCCCATGCGTCCGATTATAGGCTTCCCACAAAGGTCACATTCCATTCCCAGAGCTATGAACATCTGCTTTTCTGGGATAGGAATCTTGGTGATGTGAAACCTCCCTGACTGCACGTTCATTCATAGGCTCTCTGCAGGGGGAAGCACATCACACGCTGTTGGCTGATTCTGGCAGTCCAACCCCTGGCATTGTCTTTACACAATCCTGCATGCAATTTTGTATTTATAGTAATCAGGAGCATTTCATCTTTTATTCCGTAGCAATAGTTTCAGGGTGTCTCCCTACATCTCCACCTTTTCTCTGATTTAAATGAACCATAGCAATCTATTCCATAGCAATAGTTTCAGGAGGTCTCCCTACACCTTAAGGCCCCTTCCATTTTTTTTTTTTTTTCTTTTGAGATGGAGTTTTGTTCTATTGCCCAGGCTGCAGTGCAGTGGCATGATCTCGACTCACTGCAACCTCTGCCTCCCAGGTTCAAGCGATTCTCGTGTCTCAGCCCCCCGAGTAGCTGGGACTACAGGCACGCACCACTAACACCCAGCTGATTTTTTTGTATTTTTATTAGAAACGAGGTTTCACCATGTTGGCCAAGCTGGTCTTGACCTCCTGACCTTAGGTGATCCGCCCACCTCGGCTTCCCAAAGTGCTGGGATTACAGGCGTGAGCCACTGCGCCCAACCAAGGCTGTCGACTTTTTTACTAGTTGCTTCAAAACTAAGGCACATGTTGTTCACACTCCAGATTTTAAGACATTTTTACATTTTTTATTACTTGAGTTTCATCATCAAAAACCAGTATATCTTTTAATTGATTCTTATTTTTATTTTGGGGTTAAGAAATAATTTTAACTTATAGAAAAATATAAAAAGTAACATCACAACAATTATGTATCCACCATTTAGATTTAACAAATCTTAACGTTTTAACATTATTTCAGACTCTTTTTCTTTTTTTTTTTTTTTTTTTTTTTTTTTTGAGACAGAGTGTCACTCAGACACCCAGGCTGCAGTGGCATGATTTCAGCTCATTGTAACCTTGACATCCTGGACTCAAGCAATCCTCCCACCTCAGCCTCCCAAGTAGCTGGGGCTACAAGTGCACACCACCACACCTGGCTAATTTTTGTATTTTTTGTAGAGATGGGGTTTTGCCATGTTGCCCAGGCTGGTCTTGAACTCTGGAGTTTAAGCAGTCCACCTGCCTTGGCCTCCAAACTTTTATTTTTAAGAAATTAAATGTTACAGAGAAGTAGTATAACCCCATATCAAATCCCTTCGCTAACTCTTTTTTTCTCAGAGGTAGCTACTTTTCCAAAATTGTATGAAATCCTACTCATCAGTGTTTTTATGCCTTCATTATATGTGTGAATTCTTAAGCAGTGTGGTGTATTTTTCATTTTTTAAATTTATATAAACTGTTTCATACTATGCCAAGCCTTTTGAAGCTTGCTTTTTTTGATTCATTATTATTTTCAAGATTTACCCCTATTGACGCATGTAGATTTAGATTATTTAACGTCTATGGAGTATGTTATGAAGTATCAGAATTTATTAGCCTATTTTCCTATTAATGGATATGTGTTTTTTGTTTCATTTACAGACTGTACTGAAGTCACATTATATGTTTTCTTGTGTATTTCTCTTGTCATAAAATGAGTTCAGTGGGTCATAACCAGTTTTTTTTTTTTTAATTATATGATGTGGTTGTAGTAAGAAATAGAATGAGAGGGAATGGATAATAGAGAACATTTTACATAGTAAGGGTCATTGTTGTTCCCTAAACTTTCATTTCAATTGTATGTGTATGTATGTATTACTAAGATACGATATTAAATGAATTTCTTACTGTGAGTCCTTAAAAAAATGTTTGAAAGTTACTCCTAAGGTGTTTACCTGGAATTAGAATTACTGGATTGTAAGTTTTGCTTTATGGGAAAAATACCAAGTTGTTCTTCCCATGGTTTTAACAATGTATGGTCCCATCAGTGATTAATAAAATTTTACTTTCTACCAAGTTCTACCAAGTTCACTCCAACACTTGGTATTAGTCTATTTCTGTCTGATACTTGGCATTAGTCTAACTTGTAACTTTCCAGTGAGCATCAGATGGTATCCATGATGTTTTCGTTTGTATTTCCTAGATGTCTAGTGTGTTTAAGCAGCCCCCGTGTTTATCAACTACGTAGGTTTCCTACTCTGTGAATTCCATGTTCACATCTTTTGCCTGTTTTTCTGTGTGGTTACTGATTTCTTTTTTGGTTCATGTGTGAGCACACATACATGTAATTGATTGTAAGGTTTCTTTCCATGTTAGAGATACTAATCTTTTGTCAGTTTCATCCATACTTTGAATGTATTCCATGCCTTTTTAACTTTACAGTTTCTTGTGTTTTATAGGTTTTTAAAAATTTTTGTTTGGTAATTGCTTTATAGCTTACTCTCATCCCTTTGCTTTCAAGTTTGTGGCATTCTGTTTTGTATGTCACTCATACATAAAAGCTTATGGCTAAATTTTAGTTTTAATAGTTGAGTTTAAATATATTCTTAAGTTATTGATATATTTAGTTTATGTTTCTAATTTTTTCTGTTTCCCCTTTCGCTGCTTTGGAAGTAAGTAGTTCTGTATTTAATTTTCACTTAATATCCTTAATTTTTATACTATACTTACTTTAATAATGTCTAATGCTAATCAATATCATAGTCTTTTTCTTAGGCAATAATATTCTTTCATTAAATTAACATCTTTTGTTAGAAAAGAAACATCTATTTGTTTCATGAGTAGAAGGGGATAAGATGCAATATGGTCACCCTCTTGTTTTCCTCAAAGTGCAAATGAGAACAAATGTGCATGTACCTTTTAAACTTTTATTTTTATTCAAGTGTATCTTTTCAAGTATATTTTCTTAACATCTCATAAATATTATGATGATGCATAATAAAAAATAAATTACTCATATTTAAAATACATTGGTATTCAAGTAAAGCAAAATACCTGTACTACACAATGCACAACTTTAGTGTATTGTGTAGTCTTAGACTTACATACATTTCAAAAGTTAACTATGGAATTAGGCATCATAAACTACAGAGCTCTGGATATGTGCTTACTAAAAATATTCATTATCTAGAATCTTGCATGTTCTGACTGTTTAGTAATTTTTCTCTATTTGCCATATTTATTAACACTTTGAATTTATTAAGATATTACTTACAGAGGCCAGGCATGGTGGCTCACGCCTGTAATCCCAGTATTTTGGGAGGCCAAGGCAGGCAGATGGCTTGAGCTCAGAAGTTCAAGACCAGCCTAGGCATTGTGGCAAGATATGTCTCTACAAAATTACAAAAATTACCCAGTCATAGTGGTGTGCAGCTGTGGTTCTAGCTACTTGGAAGGCTGAGGTGGGAGACTCACTTGAGCCCAGGAGGCAGAGGTGGCAGTGCCTGGGTGACAGACTGAGACCTTATCTTTTAAAAAAAAAAAAAAAAAATTGCTCATAGAATCAGAGAATTCTTAGAGATGATCATTTTCTTCAACTTTTCATTTTAACAAATAAGGCAATTGAGAGCAAAATTAATTAATGATTTGGACCTGGAACCCAGCACCCTGTTCTCAATTTAGAGTTGTTTATTCTGAATCTTATACTGCCTTTTTTATTGCCTTTATGTAACAAGCTTACTCCTTCATAATACTCTTGTGAAACAAGCAAGCACATTACAATATAGGGGATGCAGTATTCTTCTGTTTAATAATTTATATTTTAAAACTACACGTTTGCGCAGTAAAAAGTTATAACAATTAAACAAGCTAAATTGTTTTTAAATATTTATGGTTCTTTCTTTTATAAATTTCAGATGTAAGCAGTGTTCTAGTTTGAGATCCATACAAAATCTAAATTCGTTGGTCGATAAAACATCGTGGATTCCTTCTTCTGTGGCAGAAGGTTAGCTAAATTTCCATGCCCTGCAATTTTAACTGTTTGTATATAAGGTTATTCCACCTGTTTATATTTCAGTATACCTGAAAGTATACCTATTCCTTCTTTATATACCTATTCCTTCTTCTGTAAGATAAACAGACTTTGTAAAATTAAAGATATCTGCCAAGCCTTTCTTTAGTCTATATTTATTCAAGCAGGCACCATCACATTTGTTTGTACTTTCCCCTGTGCCTTACTATTTTGTTTTTCCTCCTCAGTAAGCATTCCACTTTACTAGTGCTCTTCTCAGAATTTGCCATTCAGAGCTGGACATTGTGCTGCAGATGTTGTTTGACCAGTTCAGAACAGAGTGAAATTATTTTTTACCTAAAATTGGACACTCCACTTCTACTAGCCTGAAATGTCATTGTATAGCTATTTACTTGTACACTTGGTTTTGTTTTCTTTCCTTTTTAATACAGCTATCTCATGTTTTATTTGTGGTACGTTGAAATCCTGGGTTCTTGTCATATTAACTTCTTGAACTTGGTCTCCTCATTCTATTCTTATTGTAATTTTTTTTTTCCTGTCACATGAGCTTCTTGAACTTGGTCTCTTCATTCTATTTTTAATGTAATATTTTTGTTTTTATGGTTCCTGGGAGTAGTTACTAAGTTCATCTTTCTTAGTTTTAGTTCACAGTTTTAATCTATTGAGACCTTTTGAAGCCTAAAAAATCAGTTCCCCTGTAGTAATGTCTTTTGTATGCCCTAGTTCATGTCTGTATGTCCTAATTTATTCTTACTTGCCCTCTTAATTAGTCCTACTATTTAAATATGGGTTCCACAGATAGAAGCTAATAAAACGTTCTATAAATTGAGTATCTTCATTACCAAACAAGAAGATGTTTATCTTAACCTGTGAATTTTCATGTTACCCAGTATCTCTAATTTCTTATTTCTTCCTCATCTTACCAAATTATTAAATCTCAGATTCTGACATTCTTGTCCATTCAACCAGATGATATCCCTTTTTTCTTTTTTAAAATTACAAATTATTCCCCTAGCTTATAATGGAGAGAGGCATGCTAAAACAGTATTTAACTGCATGCTATTTTTTTAGAACATTCTGTATTTTAATTTTATCTTTCATAAAACTAACATGCAATGAGTTACATTTCATGAATCACTTTTTGTGGTTTCTGTGGAGGCTATCAACTGTTTTATTTATTTATTTTGAGACACAGCCTTACTCTGTCACCCAGGCTGGAATGCAGTGGTGCAATCTCCACTCACTGCAACCTCCGCCTCCCAGGTTCAAGCATTTCTCATGCCTCATCCTGCAGAGGAGCTGGGATTAAAGGTGTATGTTACTGTGCCTCACTATTTTTTTGGTATTTTTAGTAGAGACAGGGTTTCGTCATGTTGACCAGGCTGATCTTGAACTCCTGTCAGGTGATCTATCCACCTCAGCCTCCCAAAGTGCTGGGAGTACAGGTGTGAGAGTGTCAACTCATTTTAAATATACATTAATATTTAATCGAAAAAGATTAAATTGTTTATCATAAGATATTCTCCCTATGTAGGTATAGTGAAATGTTCCAAAAATGAATCTGCTAAATGAGCTTAATTATAGGTTAAGTATCTGTGGAGTTAAAAACACAAACTGTTTGTCCTCTGCTCTGACACCACAGCAATCAGCACAGGAGACTTATGTGACCAAAACGCATAGGGGTTTTCACCCACACACCAAGCAGGCAGTCCCTCAGCAGATGCCAGCTGGGTGTCCTCCAATTCAGTTCTGACACTGTCTACCTGGAGATAATGCCAAGTTTTTCTTTGTATCTTGAGTTATTTTAGTAAATAAAATTTACAGGTCTATACTATCATAAAACAATTCCAACTTTACCTTGATAATAAGGAATAGCAGACTCATATGGTTTGATCTTTTTTTCCTTCACTAGTACTGGGTATTGTACCCCTCCAATATGTGTTTGTTATGACGTTTACACTTGATGATGGAACAGGAGTACTAGAAACCTATCTCATGGATTCTGTAAGTATCAGAGGTAGTGAAGATATTTTTAATTAAAACATAATATTTAAAAAAATTGAATGCGTGTATTCATACCTGCTTTATTCCTAAAAGGACTTAAGGCAACTTAAAAATATAAGTAAAATATGAGCACATAAATTTTGAATCATCTGTGTATGTATCTCTTTTTTTATTTGACACTAAATCTTAACAGTTGAATAGTGGAAAATTAAGGAACAGGGATTTAAAGAGTCATTTCCTATACCACAGCCAAAATGCAGAGATACGGCTACACTATGGAAGCATTATTTGTAATCAACATTTTGTCGTACTTCTGTTTGTTTGTTTTTTGAGATGGAGTCTTGCTCTGTCTCCCAGGCTGGAGTGCAGTGGCACGATCTCGGCTCACTGCAACCTCTGCCTCCCGGGTTCAAGGAGTTCTCTGCCTCAGCCTCCCATGGCTGGGACTACAGCTATGCGCCACCATGCCTGGCTAATTTTTGTATTTTTAGTAGAGACAGGGTTTCACCCTCTTGGCCAGGCTGGTCTTGAACTCCTGACCTTGCGATCCACCCGCCTTGGCCTCCCAAAGTGCTGGGATTACAGGCGTGAGCCTCCACGCCCAGCCTTGATCATACTTTTTAAACCTCCACATTTTATATTAGAGGAAATGAAGTTACTTTGACAGGGAAGATAGATATTATTGTATAAAGTTTTCAGGCAGTCTACAAAAATCTTCCTCATTTCTGACAATAATTGCAATTGGAAGTCCCCAAGGCCACTCTTAGATTTGATAATTCACAAGACTCCTAGAACTCACTGAAAACTATTATACTGACAGTTACAGATTATTACAGCTAACAGATGTACATTAAAATCAGATAATGAAAGAAATGTACAGGACAGAGTTCAGGAAAGTTCCAGACACGGAGCTTATGGTTGTCCTCTCCCCATAGAGTTGTGGACTGTTACTTTACCTGCAACAGTGTGTAGCAATATACATAATACATTGCCAGATAGGGAAGCTCTGCTAAAAGATTTTAGTGAGACTCTGTCATGTAGGTATGGTTGACTACCCATATGGCTGATCACAGTCTTCAGCCCCTCTTGAGATCAACATGATACCACATGCTCCAAACTTCCCACTCTACATCATACTGTTAAACTCTTCATAGTGACCCAAGGCTACCAGGCAAAAATGCTTCTATCAAGTGTGACATGGAAAGGGCTTAGAGATTACGTTCCACAAGCTAAGGTCAAAGCCCAGACCTCTCTTAGGGTAAAGTTAAAATGTTTACTACATGGATTGGAAAAGAGCTGAGGTGTAGTTGAGAGGAGAATTTTTCTCCCACCTACACAGTTCATTTAACCTTTCATTAAATATTTAATGAGCACCTGCTGTGTACTAGGTACTATCCTATGTGATGGAGAGACAGCAGTGAACAAAGTAAGCAAAATTCCTTCCTTCTTGAAACTTATAACCTGATAGGGGAGAGAAAAATTAAATAACTATATAATACATATACTATATGTTATATTCATTTAAGCTTAGCACAAGATGTTTTTTCTATACATAAAGAGAATAGTTAGCCTCTTTGTTTTAAAATCATTATTACCATCATCATTATTAAATCAGAGCAATTTACTTGATTGTGTATATCTCAAAGCTGTTTTAAGATTAAAGTAGCAAATAAGATTTTGGAGTCGAGACCAGCATTCTAGTTTATGAATTCTACAGTCTTGATAGAGGGAAGCTGTCTAGATTATCTTTTAATTGGACAATATTGAAATATGTGTTAATAATAACAACATTAAAATGATTATTTCCTTTTTTGTTTTCCTCTCATGAAACATTTTTAAGGACAAATTCTTCCAGATCCCAGCATCAGAAGTTCTAATGGATGATGACCTTCAGAAAAGTATGGATATGATCATGGATATGTTTTGTCCTCCAGGAATAAAAATTGGTAGGCAAGAATATTTTAACAGTCCCACACATCTTTTACTTGAGATAGCGCTAGCATATATGTACTCTGTGGACTTTTAGAAGTCTGAAAGCTTTGCTTCAAATGAATTACGAAGTAGTGACTGATTACTGTATGATCAACCTTTGATGAAGAGAGTGGCAAGGATAAAATAGTTATGAATCAAAATTCTTGCAGTCAAAAGATTTTAAAAATATTTTAAAATATAGGAAAGGGGGGTAGCTTTGATCACAAGCACATTTGACATTGTCATGCTACAAGCATTTTAGTTGAAATTAGACCAAAAGTGATAAATTGTTGGCAGTAAATATTTTCTGTAACAAACTCCAATTATCCAATTTAATTCAGGGATGATTTTTTTTTATTTAGTGTTAACTAGTTTCACATTTTACAAGCTTTTGTTTTACCAATTTTTTATGAGCTTTGTTTTCTGAATAAACATTTGATTAATAAACTAGATCCTCCTCATTTCAAATTGTACTGCTTATACCTACTGCTACTGAATTTTCCTTCTGTGACCATATTTGTGCTTATGTTGAAACTTGCAGATCTAAGTTATATTAAGACAATTTGATTTTTCTCACAGTTTTTTATTGTGGGAAATTTTACGAGCTGCAGATTTAGCAGCTGGTTTAATTTTTATATATTATTTTAAATCAGGCTTTACTCTTCCTGGTCAATCTTTGCATCTTATAATAGTTACATAATGATAGAAATTTGTGTTGATCTGTAACAAAGTTTAACTTGAATACCTTTATTTGTTGTCAGTTTTAATTTGTGTTAGCTGTTTGGATTCTTTTGGATAGATTTCTAGAAGTAAATCTTTATATCCAAAAGCATGGGCCTGGTAGACCCATTTTAACCACTATTTTAGATTTTTAAAATATATACTAACCATTTTGAAACCCAAGGTGTAATCACTGTTACCTGTTTGTGACAAAAAATTCAGATTAGTCACAATTGCTCCAAAACAATAACATGAATCTAGTATGTATTTTGGAGAGAGAATAATGTTAAATTTGGAAGGGACGTTTACTTACTTTTCAAGCCAAAATAAATGTTATTTTTTCTAGCTCAGTGGTAAGCTTAGGTACCTATTTCAGAGTTACTTATTTTGTTTTAATGGTTAAATACCTTTTTTTGTTTTTGTTTTTGTAGATGCATATCCGTGGTTGGAATGCTTCATCAAGTCATACAATGTCACAAATGGAACAGACAATCAAATTTGCTATCAGATTTTTGACACCACAGTTGCAGAAGATGTAATCTAATATTGCCATCCAATTTAGCATACATAAAATGTTGCCACTCACCATCCCGGTTTGAGCTTCTTTTCCTGCCCTGATTTTTGTATCAGCAATGTTGATGATTTTAGCATGGGTATGGGATTAGAAAATGTCCTTTATTTAAATCTCTTGGCTTTTACTGGGTGCAAGGTAAATAATGGCTGTAGATTTTATTTTGCTTTCTGTTTTTCTTTTGCACAAACAGACCTGCTTTTAACAAGTACTGCTGAGATAAGTGTTTGTCTGATCAAGCTAAAGTGTACTTTAAGTAGAAATGGCAAAGTTGCTTTGTTAGGGTGCTGATACTGATGATTTTATGATAAATTCAGTTCTTTAAACATGTAATACATGATTTGATTGCTTGTTTCTCTCCAGGATAGTAGAGATTTCTCTATTTCACCTCAACCTAATAAAGTGGTCAGATTTATAATGTTAATGACTTAATATGATCCTTTTCTAATAGTCTCCTGTAAAATATGCCAGTATTACAACTTACAACTGATTGAATGAGATGTTAACTTAGTAAAATAATTTGATTTTTACCTGACAGTGTTTGTCAAAGTTAAAATCATGAATATTCAATTTTATACAAACATTTAATATGTGTATAGATTTGTATTTGTTATTTGCCAAAGACAGAAATAAATTACCTGGTTTAATATTAGTGAAGAATAAATAAGTGCACACATTTCAGCTGTTTCATTTATTTGCCCTAAGTTGAGCCAAAAAATGATATGAGGCAAAGAATCAAAGCAGGTGTGACAATACAGCAGATGTTTAGGGCTGTCTACATCCCAGGTACTGTGCTAAGCACTAAACATGTATTTGATCCTCACAGCAACCCATTTTTCTGATAAGAAATCTGAGGCTTGATTGATAAGCTAAGTTCACACAGTTTTTAAATGCTAGAGTCTGTGCCTTAATTCACATAATCTCTATTCAGAGCCTGTACTCTTAACCACTCAGGGATTCTGGAACAGAAGCTAACAGTTTTCTGCAATGAGTCTTTGACTTAAATATCTGAAATAACATTGGAAATAGATTATAAGAGGAATCAGTGTGTTTTTCTATACTTTCAAAATACTTTTAACATCTTATTGTCAAAAAAGGATTGGATAACTGATTTTCTTTGCTCATAATAACTCTAAATTCTAGTTCCTGAGTATATTAACACATCTGTATACCTAACTACCAATGTCCCCCATCATCGACTAATCAGCTTATTTGAGACAATGAGAAAGACTGATTTTATTTTCAGGAATATAGACTCGGTTCAAAACATTTTCAGGAAAAATATTTTAAAACTCTACAGTTGAACAGGTGTGTTTCTGTGTTGATGATGTGCTCAGGACACAAAGGTGAGATAAACATTTTTTCTGCCTTCAGAAAGCATTCAGTCTAGAAGAGTAGAGGTCCAAAGGTGCCATAGGTTCACACTGTGAGCCTGCAAGATCTCCACGTTAACAAAGGAAAACTCTTCCTATAAACCTTCATGATGATAGGCCATGTCTCTTTTTATTTTTTTTTTTAAATAAACATCCACATTATCGTGATTTCTTTTGGTTTATTGTGGGGTTTTGTCCTTGTCTTTTTTAAAAACTTTTCAGTTTTTAGCAAGAATTATTCCATCAACACCTAGTGTTTATCTAGAGTGATGTATGCACTCTGTGCTAATCAGGAACCCAGAGTTAGGAGAATTTTTATTTCTGGAGCAACAACTAAATGGTAGTTCATTGTGCCCTAATTTGATTCCTGCCCCTTTCTGTAAACACTGATAGAATCTTCCTGTCAGATTTTAAATTACACAAATTTAAGAAAGAGGTTCATGTACAGACTCAATCTCAATTTCCACTTTCTGCAGCATCCATTTTTTAAGACACTACTGGATTGACTCATACTGTCCCTATATTGTTCTTAGAATGCATGTCTTAGAAAAATATGAGACAATACATTATTCTTTAGACTTTTTCTGTGGCGACCTTCAATTATACTGCTGTATTTGAGGGAACTATACATGCCAACATACAATATATCATTCCTCATTTCTTTTTACCCCTGCTCATGCTTTAAGTCAGGAATTGTTTCTAAATGATTATAGAAAGATGGATGTTGATAGACTAGAAGAAGCTGACTATAGTATACTCTGTCTACTTAAAAAAGCCATCTTCACCCGTTAGGATACTGGCTGCCCAGATTTCAAATTGGTGTAGATCCTGTGCCTTAGCTACTTGGAGGTAACAGAAAAGGGCCAAAATATTTTCCCTGCCCACTTCCCAGCTGACTATGCAGTCCTGTTTTAGATAATAAAGCATGAATTTTTCACTACGTGTGACTCTGAATCCAGACAGTTTTCTTCTATACTTTCTAGAAGCTTTCCTTGGGATCTGGAAAGGCTAAACTCATTTGATTATTTTCAGTGTTGTTTTAAATTTGACGTTATAGTTCATCAAGTTTTGTTTTTATCTAGACTTTTTTTATTAATAAAATTAAGAATTTAAAACAAATGTAGGGTCTATAAACTTGAACTAATTCCTGCTCCAATTAGTACCCAGGAAGAAACCACTTTTAACAATATGGTGTATAATTTTTAAGATTGTTCTTTCTAAGAACATGTGAGCATGCATATATATGTTAGCATCATGTTAAATAGTACTACAACTTTCTTTTGTCATATAGAGAACTGTATTTTTGCATGTTGATACACATACAGGGAGAAACTTATTGCTTATAATTACTCAGCATAAGTAACTTTCAATGTGTAATTCTCTGATAATTTTACTTTCTATTTCTGTTGTGGTTTTTTGTGTAAGTATTCTATTTTTTATTGTGCCAGTTTGGGATTTTATATGTTTACAAAAATGTATTCTTGTTATCTGCTTTATTAGCACATAGTTATTCATGATAATGTGTTTTACTTATTATTTTACTTTGTATTTTGTCTGGTGTTATTTCCCCTTTAAATGCATCTGGAAGCTCAGAGACCTAGTTTCACTATGTCCTTTGGAGGTTTTTAGGTGATAAGAATTTTAGAGACCTATACAGACTTCGAATACAGGATTAGGACTCTGCCATGACGTAGTTGCTTTAAATTATTGTTTCATGCTTTGAAGAATTTATTGTGAAACGAATGTTAATGTAAGAAAAAACACCTCCTGTAATGCTTTTCATTAGGAAATGCAGACTCTGAAGGCTATAATGAGTCGCATTAAAGTTCTAGAACATTATTTTATGAGAAATTTAAATACATCTTCCTTTCTTGCCCCCTCAGAATCTCTGGATAGTGTCAACCCTACCCATTCCAGGAAAAAGGGACATAGTCAGCTAGTAAAAATCTAGGCATAATGACCTGTCTTCTCTGGTACTTGGAAAGAGTATCTAAACGCACTAAGCGGGCGCACTCAGGTATGTGAGATGCTGTCTTCTTTTGGCAGTTGGGAAATTAATTAGTAGTGCTATGTTTTTGTTTTTGTTTTGTTTTTTCACTATTGTGATTTAAGCTGTTAGGAAATTTGAGATCAGCTAGGGATTCTAAGTGATGATCATCTTACATGGAGATAAATAAATGTCCCTTCCATCAGGACTGCATTTGATGGGTTGAAAACTATTGGGCATCAATTACAAGGACAAAGATAATGTATCAGTGTATATGGGAGCTCTCCCTCACATGGCCAATTGGTGAAACATGGATAGTGCAGAGATTCCTCTGCTATTTTTTGACTATAGCAACATCTTAATGAATTTCTGGTATTTTTCCTTGAAATCTAGGCCACAAAGTCACAGTCACATTTTGTGTGTGTGTGTGTGTGTGTGTGTGTGAGAGAGAGAGAGAGAGAGAGAGATACTTGCTTTTATTCTCTTCTTTGTGTTTGCTTTGCAGGGTACTATGTTGGAATTTACCTAAAAATCTAGTCCACAACTACCAAAGAAAGCATTTCCAACTTGTGTGAAAGTTTCTTTTATTTCATCTATTTGTTCACAGTATTTTAAAGATTTGGAGCATGTCATGTTAAAAACTTTAACCTTCCTATCATCTATTAATCAAATATTGGTGTAGTTCCTAAACGTGTACCTTTTTATATACAACCTTGCTTTTTTTTCCTATAACTTCAAAATGTTTTTTTCCTTTTTTGAAATTGGAACTCCCTTTTGTTACACAAACACTATTCCTCAGCCGACTTCTGTCCTCCATTAGAAGGCAGTCTTTCTAGAATTTAAAGTCTCTTGCCAAGTTTAGCTACTTGATAAGTGACATTCTGTTCCAAGCTTTTATAATAGTTAATACATACATAAGTAGCTAATGCAAGTCTCTCATAGCACTACAAGGAAGGTAAGTCATTTTAAAATCAAAAGTATTAACCTGTGGAGTCAAGTGAAAACATAGCTTGCAGCAGGTAGGCATGGCTGTGGTTTTATTTTTGTATAGGAAATTTTACGTGCTTAATCTTCATTAGAAAAGGTTCTAAAAAACATCTTTAAATTTTGGAATCATTAATTACTTTTGTACAATAAAAGATTAAATGTAGATTAAGACAAAGAATACAAAGTACAATATAGATATGTAAAAGTTAATACATACCTTTGCATTCATTTATTACTCAGACAGTGTCTGTATCCAAAAAGGATTTGGTGTGATTTACAATAAAAGACAAACATGGGACACAGGACACACCTTTAGAAACAGGGCAAGAAGGGCCAAAGAAGTGTTAAGATAATTTAAAAACTCTAAGGAATGCTATAGGTTTTGAACAAACCTTATTGAAACAACAATGTTCCCTGACACCCCTCACAGGACATGCAACAGGGGTGTGACTCTGTATTCAGGCCACTGCAAGCTCAAAACCCTTATTGGGCAGGGAGCACACACATGGGCAGGTGCAGGAAGTGGGGTGAGAACTTTTGGGCTGCAGCCCCATGGCAGCATCTAGGGGTGGGTGCCTGTGACTCCTGAAGTCCCAATGTTATGGTGCTCTTTTAGCTCTGCTGTCCGAGGATGGCTTAAGTGCTAGCCTCTCAGTGCCCCCTTGCCACACAAGCTCTTGTTTGGAGTCCAGAAAGAATCAGGTCACACATGCACTTGAAGGGTGAATGTGGGGGTTTTATTGAGTGGTGGATGTGGCTTTCAGTGGCCTGGGTGGGAAACTGGAAGGGGGATGGAGTGGGCAGATGATCTTCCCCTGGAGTTTAGCCATCCACGAGCTGATCTCTCCCATCACCTCCAGCCAAACTCAACATTCAGACACACCTTCTCTTCTCTCCTCTACTGCGCCGTTCTAGCATTTTTGTTTTTCTGCTTATCTGCTGCTGGAGCCTGGGGCCTGAGGTTTATATGTGTACAGGATAGGGGGGTATGGTGAGCCAAAAGGCAACTTTTTGGGTGTGAAAACAGGAATGTCTGTTCCCAGTTAGGGCCGTGGGTTTCTAAGCTTGAGAGTAGGGCCTTTGCCAGGGAACCGCCCTCTTCTACCCCGTATTTTCCTGTTTTCTATCCATATTGTTACACATGAAAATGCAACAGGTTACATTGCTCCTAAATAAAAGTTATTAAATTATGTTTTTAGGAAACACAAACCTTTTGTTTATCTCAGTATTGAGTACAGGTAAGTTTTTATATTCCACACCCTAAACAGAATGATTTATGTAGTTAATAGTAGTTGCTTTTAAATGCAAAAACATGATCCAGAATGTGGGAGTTAAGTTCTGAAGATGGAAGAAATGGAGTAGGGTAATTTTCCTCTAACTGTCCATTTTTTGTCTCTTATGTGAGGAATGTTTTTGTTTTAATGATTAATGTAAAGTGAAATATCTGCATATTTAAAAATTATTAGAAGCAATAATTACAAGAAAAGTAATAAGTATTTTTCTGGTATTAAAAATTCTATTCTCAGCCAGGCGTGGTGGCTCACACCTGTAATCCCAGCACTTTGGGAGGCCAAGGCAGGCGGATCATGAGGTCAGGAGATTGAGACCATCCTGGCTAACATGGTGAAATCCCGTCTACTAAAAATACAAAAAAATTAGGTGTGGTGGGCGCTTGTACTCCCAACTACTTGGGAGGCTGAGGCAGGAGGATGACGTGAACGCAGGAAGGGGAGCTTGCAGTGAGCTGAGATCACGCTATTGCACTCCAGCCTGGGCAACAGAGCGAGACTCCGTGTAAAAAAAAAAAAAAAAAAAAAAAAACTATTCTCTTCTGATGCAAATTTAGCTCAGAAAATTGGCTCTTTTTACCTTTTCCTTTTCTTGTTGGAGATGATGAATTAACATAATGATTCATGTCAGGAAGAATGCAGGTTTTCATGAGTCATTTGGAAGACATGTATTCTTCTTTTTCACCTTTAGTGCTCCATGGAAGGTGTTGCTTTAGTCATAAGTCAAATAAGCTTCACATCTGTGCCCAACTAGGAATTTGCTGGGAGAGTATTTTGCCTACATCAGATTTACTGAGCTAATACCCAAACATTACGTCTAGTCATCCATGATTCCTCTTTCTTTTGCACTCACATCCAATCCATTATAAAAATTATCATGGCTAACTCTTTAAAATACATCCAGAATTTAACCATTTTTTACCACTTCTACCATCATGTTGGTCATGTTGCCATCTTCTTATGCCTGGACTAGAGCCAGTCCTGCAACTGGTCTTCCTGCCTCCACAATTTCCCCAGGTTGATCTGTTAACACATAAGGCACATATTATTTTCCATGTGATTACCATGGCCTTCACCACCCAATGTGATAGATGCAGTTCCTCACTACTGTTGCGGGAAGTCAGGGACCCTGAATGGAGGGACCAGCTGGAGCCGTGGCAGAGGAACATAAATTGTGAAGATTTCATGGACATTTATCAGTTCCCAAATAATACTTTTATAATTTCTTATGCCTGTCTTTAATCTCAATCCTGTTATCTTCGTAAGCTGATGATGTATGTCACCTCAGGACCACTGTGATAATTGTGTTAACTGTACAAATTGATTGTAAAATGTGTTTGAACAATATGAAATCAGTGCACCTTGAAAAAGAACAGAATAACAGCGGTTTTTAGGGAACAAGGGGAGACAACTATAAAGTCTTACTGCCTGCGGGGTCGGGCAAAAAGAGCCATATTTTTCTTCTTGCAGAGAGCCTATAAATGGATGTGCAAGTAGGGAAGATATCACTAAATTATTTTCCTAGCAAGGATTATTAATACCCTGGGAAAGGAATGCATTCCTGGGGGGAGGTCTATAAACAGCCACTCTGGGAATGTCTGTCTTATGCGGTTGAGATAAGGACTGAGATATGCCCTGGTCTCCTGCAGTACCCTGAGGCTTATTAGGGTGGGGAAAAACTCCACCCTGGTAAATTTGTGGTCAGACCGGTTCTCTGCTCTTGAATCACGTTTTCTGTTAAGATGTTTATCAAGATAATACGTGCACCACTGAACATAGACCCTTATCAGTAGTTCTCCTTTTTGCCCTTTGAAGCATGTGATCTACTCCCTGTTCTTACACCCCCTCCTTTTTGAAACCCTTAATAAAAACTTGCTGGTTTGAGGCTCAGGTGGGTATCATGGTGACGGCTCAGAGGTGATATGTGATGTCACCTCTGGCGGCCCAGCTGTAAAATTCCTCTCTTTGTACTCTTTCTCTTTACTTATCAGCCGGCTGACACTTACGGAAAATGGAAAGAACTTACCTTGAAATATTGGGGGCAGGTTCCCCCTGTATCTGATGTGCCAACGTGGTTTTCTTTTTCCTAAGCGCATGTGGGAACCTGATTCCCTTTGGTAGGTGCAGAGAAACGTTCATCGATCTGGTCCATAGAAACATGTGTTCGGCTCCCTGACAGTTGGTGAGTTGTCTGTGTATTGTCTGGGGTAACTATGGGTCATGCCGTGTCTAAACATTATGCTTATCTCTGCTATATTAAACTCCTGTTAAAACAGGGAGGAGTTCAGGTACCCAAGGAAAATATGGTCACCGTATTCAGGGCTGTGGAGGATCACTGTTCTTGGTTTCCTGAAAAGTGAACGTTAGATATGGAACTATGGGATCATGTTGGTGCAAAGTTCCAGGAACTAGTGCCGACAGGAAATTATGTTCCCATCACTATTGGGGGTGATTGGGCTTTGGTACGTGCCATCCTAATGATATATCTATCCCGTGACCCCCTGTAGTTACCACAGTTTTCTGAATCTGGTGACCCTCTACCTCTTCCTCAGCTTTCCTCTCCCACTTGGCCTTCATTATCTGCTCAGCCTCTCCCTTTGCCTACTTCTCTCCCACCTGACAATGTTGAGGATTCAATGTCTAACTCTGGTGACTTTGGCTTAATGTCACCCCCTGATGATCTTATTTTTTTTTTCATGAAGAGCCAATACTTGTAGCTCCCACGGCCCCGACTCAGACAGCCTGGGACCATATTATGCTAACTCTTCTGTCTCCAAAACTTTGCAGTCTTTGCCTCCAGAGCCATCTAATGGCTCTGGGACCAAACTACAATTTACCTGTAATTCTGCAGGCGCTTCCCCATCCACCGCAGCCCCTCACCCTCCTATCATTTTGGTCACTTTTCTTTTTCTTGGAGCTTGCTATAATTGTGGTCAACTTGGTCATACTAAAAAAATACTGCACTGTTAAAAACCTAAAAGCGGCCAAGCCAGCTCAACAAACATGGCCAAATGCTCCTGCTACTGTTAGCCCTCATTGTTGTAAAGGTAAACATTGGGCAAGTACTTGCCACTCTAAGTCTGATATACATGGAAATCCCTTGCCACAGAACCAGGGAAACGGGAAACCGGGCCAGTCCCAGGCCCCAATATCAAATGGGACACCTCAGATTCAGACCAGTGTTGCATTTCCACTTCAAGCGGTCCCAATGCAGCCCCCAGCACAAATTTACCTACAGCCAACCCAGATGGGTCCCAGCCTCTTTTTCTGTCTCAGTACAATGCTTGTCTACCTCCACAATAGGGGGCAGGGCAGTCAATCTCTAGTACCATTCCTCTAAATTTACTACCTAATTATTTGCCTTTAATTGTCCCCACGGGGGTCCTTTACCTCAAAGTTCAGTGGCCCTGGTGTTAGACAGGGCATCCACCTCTGCTAAAGGTATCATAGTTCTTACCAGTCTCATTAATTCTGATTCCTCTGATAAGATTAAATTTATGGTGTCTGCCAAGGTTCCTGTCAGCTGGTGAGTCATTTGCTCAATTACTTTTACTACCTGGTATTGTTTTAAACAAAAGAGATAAAACACAAGGCCCTGGGATGGGCTCTGGTGGTGAAAAGGCCACTTATTGGATTAATGTAATTTCTAAACAACGGCCCATCTGCACCATTCACATTCAAGGAAAAAAGTTTGAGGGTCTAGTAGATACTGGGGCTGATGTTTCTATTATTTCCTCTAATTTGTGGCCTTCCTCCTGGCTTAAGCATCCCACTAACATGGGACTAGTAGGTGTTGGAAAAGCTGATGAAGTTCACCAGAGCACATTTATCTTGCCTTGCACTGTCCCTGATGGTCAAAAGGGTACAATTCAGCCTTATATTATGCCAATCCCCATTAATCTTTGGGGTAGAGATTTGCTGGCACAATGGGGGACTGAAATTAATATTCTGTATAACTCTTATACTGCTCCCAGTCAATATATAATGGAAAACATGGGGTTTGTTCCCAGACTCAGTCTCGATCCAAAACATGAAGGAATTATTAAACCTCTTCAAGTTACTTTAAAAGAAGACAGAGCTGGTTTAGGTTATGCTTTTTAATGACGGCCACGGCCACATCTCCTAATCCTGTTCCTCTACAATGGAAATCTGAAACACCTGTTTGGACTGAGTAGTGGCCGCTCTCTAAAGAAAAACTGGAGGCTTTAACTCAATTGGTTTCTGAACAGTTACAACTTGGAAGTGTGGAACCTTCTCTTTCCCCCTGGAATTATCCTATGTTTCTAGTAAAAAAAGAAATCAGGCAAGTGGAGGATGGTGACTGATTTAAGGACTATTAATGCTGTAATTAAACCTATGGGAGCTGCCCAACCCAGCATGCCTGCCCCTGCTTTAACACTTAAGAATTGGCCTCTCATAGTTATTGATCTTAAAGATTGTTTCTTTCATATTGCTTTACATAACTCAGATTGTGAAAAATTTGACTTTTCTATACCATCTATCAATAATCAGGAGCCTGCAGCTCGTTATCAATGGAAAGTACTTCCTCAGGGAATGCTGAATAGCCCTACCATCTGCCAGCTTTATGTTGGACAGGTGCTATAACCAGTTCGAGCTCAATTTCCCCAGGCCATATTTTTCATTATATTGGTGATATATTGCTGCCCACACTGATAAGAATTAATTGACTTATCAATTTTTGAGACAGTGCTACAGAGGCTGGATTACACATCGCTCAGGATAAAATTCAACAGAACACTCCTGTTCAATATTTAGGAATGGTGATCAATAAGGAATGTATTCAACTTCAACAGGTCCAAATTAGGAGAAATTCTTTAAAAACCTTAAATGATTTCTAAAAACTTTTAGGTAACATTAATTATTTAAGACCTACTTCAGGCGTTCCAATATATGCGCTGTCTAACTTGTTTTCTATGCTGCGTGGAGATTCCAATCTCCACAGTCCCAGGACTTTGACCCCTGAGGCTTCACTAGAACTGAAATTCATGGAAGAAAGAATCCAAACTGCCCAGTTGTCTAGGGTACAGCCATCTCAGCCTTTTCAGCTTCTGGTTTTCACTTCATTGCACTCCCCTACTGGGCTAATAGTTCAACATAATGATTTAGTGGAGTGGTGTTTTCTTCCTCATTCTGTGTCCAAAACTTCGTCTGCTTATCTGGACCAAATGGCCACCCTAATTGGACAAGCTTGTTGTAGAATACTTAAAATTTCCAGATTTGATTTGAATTTAATTGTGGTTCCTTTAAATAGGCTCGAAGTTCAAGCTGCTTTTCAACATTCCACACTGTGGCAAATTCACTTGGATGATTTTATCGGCATTATTGACAATCATTATCCAAAAAACAAACTGTTTGATTTTATAAAAATGACTTCTTGGGTGGTCCCTCAGTTGACCAAAGATCAGCCCATTCCTGAGGCTGTTACCGTGTTCACTAATGTCTCCAGTAACGGAAATGCTGGTTATGTGGGTCCTACAAACAAGCTCATTTCTACTCCTTATACCTCTGCTCACAAGGCAGAGTTAATTGCTGTAATTACTGACTTACAGGATTTCCCCAAGCCTTTAAATATTGTCTTTGATTCTGCTTACGTTGTACATGCCACTAAAAGTATGGAAACCACTACTATCAAACATATTGATAATTCTGAATTGCCTTATTTTCAAGGTTACAACAGGTGGTTTGCCAATGTAGACATCCTTTCTATATTACATATGTTAGACCTCATACCAGTTTACTGGGACCTATGTCTGCTGGTAACCATAAGGTCAACAGTTTGGTCTCTTTTGCAATCCAAGAAGCTCAGGAGTTCCATAATCTCACTCATATCGATGCTGCTGGATTAAAAGATAAATTTGCTCTCACCTGGAAGGAGGCGAAGCTTATTGTCCACTGCTGCCCTCAGTGCCAAGTTTTTGTGCTTCCAAATCAGGAACTGGCATTAATCCCAGAGGCCTAACTCCTAATAATTTTTGGCAAATGGATGTGACTCATGTTAGCTCCTTTGGCAGACTTTCATATGTACATGTTTCTGTAGACACCTTTTCAGTTTTTATTTGGGCTACTTGCCGAACAGGGGAAGGCACGGCCCATATTAAAAGACATCTGTATTCTTACTTTGCAGTTATGGGGCTTCCATATCAAATAAAAATAGACAACACCCCTGGATATGTTAGTAAGGCTTTTAATTTATTTATGCAACAATGGGGAATTTCTCCTATTACTGGAATTGCTTATAATCCTCGGAGACAGACTGTGGTGGAACGGGCCAATCACACTTTAAAATCTCAATTGTCCAAACAGTCTGAACAAGAAAAACATTATTTAACTAGTCCCCACTCCCAATTACATTTAGCATTGTTTACTTTAAACTTGCTAAATGTTCCTAAAGACAATACTCTGACTGCAGCTGAACGCCATTATACAGGCAAAAAATTCTCCCTAAATGAAGACAAGCCAGTGTTACGGAAAAACTCCCAGACCAATACCTGGGAACCTGGAACAATTATAAAGTGGGGAATAGGGTATGCTTGTGTTTCACCAGGAGATCATCCATCCCGTCTGGGCGCCCACTAGGAGACTTAAACTTCATGTGAATACTGACAATGAAAACCACAGGGAAAAGATGTCCGCGTCAGAGACCTCCCTTGTATGTGGTGAGATCTGTGCCGACTCCTCAGAAACTGGCACGCCAAATAAAAATGGGTCTGGTTCAGTCCTCCCTAATGGCAACGGAGACTCCTCTAACTAATCCCCCTTCTCGTAATTACCTTTCTTTTTCTCCTTACAAACCAAAAAATCTCACCATTTCTATGAACCTGAAAATAACACCCCCCTGTTCTTCTCTTCCTCCTTCAGCACTGGATCTTGCTTACAATAGATTTTATTTAATAATTCTCCTCTTTATACTTTCTGTCTCACCAGTTTCCCCTCAAACTGATTTACCTGCTACGCAAAATCATTCTTATTGGGCTTATGTGCCTTTTCCTCCACTTATTCGACCTCTCACCTGGATGGATGCTCCTGCAGAAATCTATACTAACGCTAGTGTGTGGATACCTGGAGCTATAGATGACTGTTGCCCCGCTCAACCAGGAAAAGAAGGCACTGCATTTAATGTTACTATAGATTATAAATACCCTCCTCTGTGCCTCGGACATGCACCTGGTTGTATCCATCTAGAAACTCAAGTCTGGGCTGCTTAAGTTCCAGAGAGATTAGCCACAGGGGAACGGGGACATTTGGTCTCTGGCCTCTCCTTTCTCCTTTAAGACAAATGAAAAGGGGAGTAATAGAAGATACCCCACACTTTCAATATAAACCTGGAGGAAAACTATGTCCTAAAAATTTTGAGGGCCCATCTAAAACTTTAATTTGGGAAGATTGTGTTAACTCACATGCAGTAGTATTAAAAAATGACTCATATGGCTTAGTAATAGACTGGGCACTAAAGGGCTATGTTTTAACAGTTACTTCTCTGGTGGAAGGGAATGCCTGGAGGCTACTTATTTTACTTCTTATTGGGAGGACGAGGATCTTCATCCTACTTTGCATAGGAGGTTCAGCTCGTTCTTTCCCTTAAAAAGGGAAGATAAGGGCATTACTACCTTGAGGCCTCCTATGATAGTCTCCATTCTGAGCCCAGAACACCCAGAACTTTGGAAATTGGCTATTGCCATGTCCAGACTGTGAGTATGGGAAGGGGAAACTTTACTGTCTGCTGTCCCTACTGACACCCCTCGCATCTGTGATTCTGAACCCCATGATAAATCCCCTTAGAATCCTTTTCCTCTTTTTGATGCCGATCCTTCTTTATGGGACTCTGATTGGCATTATGATAATTCTTCTCGATCCTGGTATGCCCCCTACCTCTTCGGCATTCCCAGGCACCTCGGATTGCTTCTTTATTGCAGAGAACATCAAGCGTTGCCACCACCACTCCTCTCCCTCAGTATCAACGTAGATTCAGACATTCTGCTTTGTTTACCTCCAACCTGACTATTCCTATACAGAGTTGTGTTAAGCCTCCCTACATGCTGTTAGTGGGAAATATCAAAATTTGGATGAACAATCAAACTGTCCAATGTGTAAATTGTCATTTATACACTTGTGTTAACTCCCATTTTGACTTCAAAGCATAATGTTGGTTTGAACTCGAGAATGAATCTGGATACCGTGTGCCGGACCAGTCAAAGAATCCTGCGTCAAAACTGAGAGAATGAACAAGCCTTCATCACCATGGCACATTTATATAAAAAGAAAAGGAGAGATGTTGCGGGAAATCAGGGCCTGGCTTCAGGTTATTATCACCTGGGGAGGGAACTTTAAAAGTATCAGATTCCAAGGTGTCACTCTGGAATCTAGCTCAAGACTGCATGGATTCAACTGCCTGCTGCACAGCTCACTAGCTATTTGACCTTTAGCTAGTGCTTAGCCTTCCTTGAAAATTGGGAATTATAATAATGCCCACTTTAGAAAGCTGTGACGGGCCAGGAAGAAATGAAATATTAAAGTGCTTAGAATCGGGCACAGAAGAAAGTCTTATAAAGGATTAGATGTCAGTAAGTTTTGGTGACAAAAACTAATAATCTTTACTGTTACTCTCTTAAAAAGAGCCTTAAAATTGATTCCTTTCCTCTATATTGCGGGTTCTTTAACATCCCAGCGACTCTTGTTTTAATGGTGACAAGGGGAAGCAACTACAACCTTCAGGTTATTTCAGGCCCAACTAGTGAAGCTATTAAAAAATGAGTATGAAATGGAAGGAACATGGGAATGAAATGGAGTGAATGTCATTGGATCAGTTGATCAAAGAATCCTCTCCTAAGATGGTTATCTGGATAGTTTTATGATGGCAAATGCTATTTTTTCAATATCTTGTTCCTGTTGTGCAAAAATATGGAGAAAAAAGAAACCCAGTAATCATCATATGCCAGTAGGGCTGATTTTTAAAATAGAGAATAGCCTAAGTAACTTAATGAAGAGAAATCTGAAAATAATAGTGTACAAGCACTGAGGAAGAAGGAAAACACTTTTTTCTACTCTGAAACAATGGCAGGAAGTCATTTGTGAATTTTATGGAAAAATTTTTTGCATGTAGTTAGCTTGTGAAAGTCTTTTCAGTTTCTTCATTCCAGTCACTTAGAACTAAATGCAAATAAAACTGTACATTTCCCAATGCCTTTATCACTCTAAAATTTTTATATATAATAAATCATTGACTACCATTAGTTGTTTTTCAGAGTCATCAGGAAATATTTTTCTTACCATTTGGTATGATCTAATTTGGAGTGTGATTATATAACTCAGTGTGCCTGTCTCTTCTTATAGTAAGAGATTTAAAGAAAGAATAATAATATGATACACTTCTAGTGTTGAGTCCTTGTGGCTTTAGTGAAATCTAAATGCAAATCAAAATGGATTTTTTATGCTAGGATATTTGGTAAGATATTTTAATGCTTATTTTATGGTTCTACAGACCATAACTGACATCTATTTGAAAGCATTGAATTTCCAATATTGAATATGCAAGATTACTTTCTACCTTAAGATCACAAAAGAGACATGGGACATAATTTATCTACCTCAGAAAATAAAATTTGGTTCGTAATGAGAGAACACATGTTAGGTACTTAAAATTTACTGAAATGGGGCTTCAATGTATTCCTCAGTCTTTATGACACTACACTTGGTCATTCTAAGACAGTGATAAAGCAAATCTTTGACAGCAGTACCACACCTCCAGGATAAGAGCAGAGGAGGTAAAACCATCTGGCACAATTCAGTTAACTTCCCCTGTTAGAGAAGCCAACTCTGCAGACATTCATATCATGTTTTCTTGAGCTGCACTCCAAAAAGATCAATGTTCTTTTGCAACGTTAAAAAAAAGAAGCAAAAACAGCTCATACTTGTCTTAGTCATTGGTTCTTTACCAAAAATTCCACTCTGCCAAAAGAACACCTACTGAGAGGTTGAATCTCTCTTGGTGGAGCTTCAGTTCTTTGCCTTAAAGCCTTATGCCTTCATGAAATGCAAATCCATCTGGAAAAATACAATACTTTATGTTGTTGTCAATATCTGAGATCAAGCGACATTTTATTAAAAATAGAACGATTACCAAGCACAGGTGTCAGAAGGCTCCATTGCACAACTCTGGGCATCGCCCCTGACACAGACTACAGGGTGAATAGCACCAGTCCAGCCTTTAAGAAGTTGGGAAGTGAAGGCAGAGCTGGCAGATGAGATTGCTTACCCCAAGGCTCACCTACTAAGAGTCAGCACAAACTTGAGATCCAGTCCCAGGCTTCACATGAGCAAGTCACTTCTCTGGACTCTTATCTATAAAAGACCACTTGCTTTCAAATTTTCAGCACTTACTAGTTTACAAAGTATTTTCTATAACACTTCACCTATTAAATGAAAATGTAAATAAGAGCTTTTGGTCTGATTAATATAACTAATGCTGAATTTAACATAATTCATCTAATCCTAAGCAAAAGCAAGGAATTGTTGCAGATTTCTCATGGTTAATATTGCAACTGTTTAAACTTTTTGAAATGTTGAAAATAGTTTAGGAACCCCACTTTCTGCCCATTGCTCCCTCGAAGTCCTGTAATGGTTCAGAAATTGTTTTTAAACCAGTAAACTGGAAGATCTTTAAGATCCCTTCCAATTCTAACATTTCTTTGATTCTTTGTTCAGTTTTGCCCAGAGACACTTCTGTTGTATCTCACTGACTGTTGTTGTTGACTGCCCTAAAATAAGGAGTCACCCTATCCAGTAACTAGATGTTTTACACTAACTATCTAACTAAAATGCTTAATATAATGAGTATTCTCAGTGGAAAGAAGGAAATGACAGAATACTGCTTTACAGGCTTCCTTCTGGACATGATTTAAGAACAAACCCCTAAGTAGCCTAAGGGAAAAATAAAAAGAAATAAGAAATATTACCACCAATCCAAAATCATCATTGACTTTTATTCATAATTCTCTTCCTGTTGAGTTTCTTTCCTCTTCTGAAGTGTGAATTCCTCTTTGACATCTGGAAGAAGACTTTTCAATCTCACCTAGAAGAACTTTATATTATCCATGTTCATGTCAGTGTTTTAAGAAAGAGGAAAATTAGTTGCTTAACTCCTTCATCTAAATGGAGCTTTTTTTCCCTATTAATTTCAGCCTGTAGCAAGTAAAACATTAGTGTTCTTGCAAACTAATCATTAATTTTCTTTAAATCCCTGGCAGTTTATTTAGGTAGTAGATATTTTAAAATGGAAAATCACAAATTTAAAGAAATAACTACATACATTACTCTTTACAATTCATAATTCACTTCTAGAGACTTCAGGTTGGTAGTAGAATTAACCTGCCCTGAATTCTCTTATGTCTTTCCTCCCACCTTGGAACTGGTGGGGGTGGGGAGGGATGTAGGCTGTACTTTTCCCAGCAGATTCTTCTAACATTCCTTCAACTTCCCCCAAGAGCACCAATCCAAAATATACAGCCTAAAATTTTATGACAATTAATAAAATTATATTACGGCCTGAAACAAAAGCTTTACATGTGGGTTTGTTCCACAGATTTTTACTGGGCCCCATTATGTAGAAAGAATTGTTGTAACTCCATCGTAGTATCAGATATACCCATTTTCTTTCCCAACAGTTATTTAGGAGACATATTTCAGACTCTGAAAGCACAGATGAACACAGGAGAGTTAACAAGTTGGGTGAAGATAGCCTGACTCATTCAGTACACTGTCAACCTACCAATACTCAACTATAAACCAGGCGTAAGTAAAATACCTGTACATTAAAGCTATTGATAATAACTGATGTTGACATAATAGCAAACATATGTAATTATTCTAATATCTAGATCGATTCTTCAAAATCCATAAGAAAGAATTTTATGACTTTGGCATCAATAGTTGATTTGTTTTTTCCTATGAGTAGACAGAATGCACAAATACAGTTTCACATATATGGTACAAATTAAAAAGGCAAAAGGATCAATGTGATATTACAATGTTTATTTATAGTAACCTTTCTCCAGGTTAGTGGATCACAAAAAAACCTTCAAGGAGGCACTTCAAAGACAATAGATGAAAAATGTACTCTTGTTTCTATTCTTGTTGTATTAGGGAAAATGTCCAACAGTTGTTGGAAGAAAAGTTAGTTTTCATGTGATATACTTCAGTTGTAATACTCTTGGCTAATGTAAAGGCAGGCTGTTAATGACAAAAAAAAAAAAAAAAAAGCATTGATAAAGAGAATTACCATAAACACCAAAAATTATTTTAAAAATTCACTGCCTTTAGATATGTATAACAATGCCTTTTTTATTGTGTTTTATCTTGGTCTTCTCAACAATCTATTTTAGGGAAATTTCGTTGTCTTCCTACTACAACCAAGAACACTGGCACTTGAAGACCTTTACTATCTTGGAGGGCTGTTTGAATTGCTTCGGCTGCTATAACAAAAACCATAGACTAGGTGGCTTAAAAACAATAGAAATTTATTTCGCACCGTGCTAGAGGCTGGGAAGTCTGAAATTCTGATGCTGGCAGATTAGGTGTCTGGTAAGGGTAGACTTCCTTGCTTATGATGACCATCTTTTCACTGTAACCTCATATGGCTCTCATGACCTACTCACCACCCAAAGGTCCCACCTTCCAATACCATCATCTGTGGGGTAAGATTTCAACATACAAATTTTCAGAGGACCTAAACATTTAGTTCATTACAAAAGGCCTAACAAAAATCTGCAATCAACTGACACATCCCCTCCCCACTTTAATGAATTGAAAGCTGAAACTAACTTAACCAGAAACTGACCCAGGGCTAAAACTATATTGCCAACTCTTAGTTTTGCACTTTTTCCCTGTATAATATTAATAAATTAATATTAATTTACTTATATACAATGCTTATATGTCTTAAAAGTGGAAAACTGTATTATAACAATGTTTCTTTCATGAAATGATTAAGGATCTGGTGTCCACCAAACAATCTTCAAAATCTATTCTAACGGCAGCAACAACAAAATGTTCATTATATTTGGACTGCGAATTTCCTTAAGAAATTATCAATAGAAAAATGAAGCCACAAAAAATAATACATGAACTTGATTTTAAAAATTGGTAGTGACAGTAAATAAATTAGGAATGGAATATGGGTAGAACAAAGAGTAGCCTGTCAAGTTCATTTTTCTCTATTTTAAATAGTCACTTTGATGTAAAGTCTTTCATCTAATATGTGATCTCATTTGACTATTCTTAAGGTTTGCCTCTTGATTTTATGAAATTAATCGTGTCCTACTATATAAAACTATTTGAATTTACTCTTGTCAAAAGACAAAATTACAACAAATTTAGTTTAAAAATTTTTATTGGCTTTATCTGCAATTATAGAATTGGGCAACATTTATTTAATAAAACAGAATGAGCAGGCTGATGAACTGAGCGGAGCAAAAGGCGTTGGTTTCACACACAGAGAAGGGCTGAAGAAAGCAGGAACAAAGAACAAAAATCCCTTTGTAGGGAATAAAGCAGAGGGAACTTTATTATCATGCCCATTGAAACTGACCTATTTGGGAATTTGGCTATTTCTCTCTCTCTCTCTCTCTCTCTATCTCTCTCTCTCTGTCTCCTGCTTTCTCCGAAGGTCAGATGAAGTCGTTTCCACCTGGTGGCCTGGAATTATTGCAATGAGTAACTCCATTTTGGTTTGGTCTGTTGGGCCTAGCGCAGGAGCTCAATCTAAACTGGTGACCTCCAATAGATTTTTCTTTAATGCTGTATTAAACTAACAATTGATCCTATTAGGTTCTACTTTCTGCCCCTGTATTCACACTAAAAGACAAAAGAGCATTGGTATTTTTCATGATGTCAAAATCCCCCAAAGGTCATCTTAGCATTTTTAAACAACTCATTATTCATGCACTTATTTAAATCCTACTTAAATTAATATATACCCTGCTTAGTCATCTTAAGCTGTTGAAGTATTTCCATTCTATACCATATGTTTTCCTGTTGTGCACCCAAAGCCATTGTTTACAAACTGCTGAAGCATCTCAGGATACCACAGCAAACACAGGAAGGATGGGCAGGATATTTTCAATGTCTTAGAGAAGTAACAGCAACATTTGTCAGACTAAGGTTGCAACATTAGAAGGCTGCATTCCTTCCAATTATATTGATTTTTAAATCAGGCTGAAGCAGAAAACAAGACCAGGTTGAATAGGGCCTGGGAGACCTCACTTAGTGGTTTGAACTTTATTCTAAATTAAATGGAAAGCTTAACCAACATTTTAATAAGGAAAAGTGACACAGGAATTATATTCCAGACATCATAATCTTGAGGGTATTTCTCCACAAATATGAATTTTTGTGTTTTTGGAAAGAAATATATGGAAGGTTCTATCTCTTGACCTACAAATAAAAATTGTTGGAAATATCCTTTAACTGTATTTAGAAGTTCTGCAAAACACTGCATTTCAAACTCTTTAGATTAGTTCAATCATAGTAGGGTTTGACTTAGAAGTAATATAAATTGCAATAATTTGGGTCATGTACATGCCATTTATGTCCAATTATAACATAGTACAGTCTCTTTGATGCACATCATTTAAAATATATCAACTTCTCATATGTTTAAAAATGCTTAGCACAATGACCAAAAGAAATTTCATCAGTATCTTTATCAGATGGGTTAATGAGTAATTTTTAAATATACCTTTGTCCTAACTACATTTCCTGCAATAACATGGTCATATTTATAATTTTAAAAGTCTTCCATTAAATTATTTTACATTTATATTTATCAGGCTCTTTAAATTAAAAAATTGGGCTGGGCACAGTGGCTCACACCTGTAATCCCAGCAGTTTGAGAGGCTGAGGCTGATAGATTGCTTGAGTCTAGGAGTTTGAGACCAGTCTGGGGAACATAGTGATATCCTGTCTCTATCAAAAAAAACTGTTAAAGATTAGCCGGGCATGGTGGTGCATACCTCTAGTCTCCATTACTCTGAAGGCTTAGGCAGGAAGATCGCTTGCGCCAGGGAGGTAGAGGCTGCAGTGAGCTGTGATCGCGCCACTGCACTCCAGCCAGGGTGACAGAACAAGACTCCATCTAAAAAAAAAAAAAAAGGAACAAATACATCAATATACCAAAAATATACCTCAAATAACAAACTATGATAAAATTTGTGAGAAATATGACATACTAATTGTTGCAACAAAAAATGACTTCATAATATAAATAAATCTTGAAAAATAAATTCAAATGCTTAATTGCACTAAACATCAAGAAATGCAGATTGAAACATATTTTTGTATATGAAATAAGGAAAGATTGAAAAAATACTTTTTTCTGGAAATAGATTTAAAAGGCACCTTCGATATTATTGTTAGGAGTTTGACTTTTCTGGGAAGTTATTTAGTGGCATAAATAAATTCTTTTTCAAGTGTTCCTCTTTGTGCCAGATTTTCCTCTTTTATGAACTGTGAAAAATTGAGAAAGACCATAATGTCAAAAAATACCATATAAAGGAACATTATGTAGCTTGGAAAGACCGTGTTTTACAAAACTATCTAAGGACATTCTTATATTTACTGTACATGAAAAAGAAAGACCTGGATTAACAGTGTCACCCCATTTTACTATGTTTGTCTGCATTTATTTAACATGCAAATATTTCATTAATCTCTTACTTTGTTCAGGGCACAATGATGAGAGTTGGGAATACAGCAGTAAACAATACAGTGCCTTCCTTCAAAGATCACATGGACACATGCATGCCAAAAATTCCAGGCAGAGCCAGACCGCTAACAGTGATTATCTGGTTGACGACATTTTGGTATCTTTATTTCCATTTTTGGACTCATCTATAGTTTCCAGAATTCTATGGGGAGCATGTATCAATTCATATTCAGACTAAAGCATAAACACAGTTTTGTAACATGTCACTCATTTTACTCTAAGCATAGATGAGGCAAGACCCTACCAGAATGAATGTGGTTTCCTTAGGCAGCTCAAGAAAATCAATCTCATTATATCATAGCATTCGTGATAGTCTTCACAACATGCTACTAAGTCTCTAGACCAATGAGGGAAACTAATAAAGCAGAGTACACTATTTTCTGACATTTCCATTTTGTAATTGAGAGGCATTATTTTGAAACTTAGTCAAGTATCACCAGGGAGAATTTATAACAAAAATAGGAGAACCCTTCTATACCTACTGTATTACTAATGCTTAGCTATTGAAAATTTGTATAAAATTACTTAATTCAACATCTGTTCAATAAAGTGCAACAGTGCATAAGATCTATCATTTTTAATTGTGCTAAAAATTCCATTTAGAGATGTCACTAAATGGTTTAAAATATCAGTTTATAATTATCATTGCAAAGTCTTTTTTTATTCCATTAGGTTTCTAGGTGTAATGAATAATTCAAGAAAATCACTGTCATATTTAAGTTAACATCATATAAAATAAGCCTTCTACATTCTTATAAGCTTCACATTAAGAATAATTTATTATTTAGTATGCCCTTAGTAATGAGAAGGTTAATTTTTGTTAGGCCTTTATAGAAGAATAGAAGTTCAAGTTAATATTAAAAGATTTGACAGGACCTTCCTGCTGCTTTTTTTGTTGTGAATTAGGCCATGATTTTAATGATCAAATTTTGCTACATACTTAAATAGATATCAGAATTATTCTACAGAGAAAATAACACATTTGAAGGGCCGGGTGCAATGGCTCACGCCTGTAATCCCAGCACTTTGGGAGGCCGAGGCAGGTGGATCATGTGGTCAGGAGTTCAAGACCAGACTGACCAATATGGTGAAACCCCGTCTCTACTAAAAATACAAAAATAAGCCGGGCATGGTGGCAGGTGCCTTTAATCCCAGCTACTCAGGAGACTGAGACAGGAGAATCGCTTGAACCTGGGAGGCGGAGGTTGCAGTGAGCCAAGGTCGCACCACTGCACTCCAGCCTGGGCAACAGAGTGAGATTCCATCTCAAAAAAAAAAAAAAAAAAGAAAAGAAAAAAAGGAAAAGAAAAAGAAATAACACACTTGAAATACCCAAGAAAATTTAAATTTCTACTGGCAATAGGTTATTTAAGACTTACTCATAGAATTAAGGTCATTGATGTATGCCATTGTCTTCACTTTAGTGATTTTGAATTTGATAGGCAGAAAATAATCCATATAATAGATCTTATTTGTAACACTCAAGTTTTTCTGTTTCATTCACTTTTAGCAAATGTAATTTGTATATTCTGAATTTGTTTATTCCTTCAACTGAAATTTATTTGTAATTGTTTTTCAACAGTAACAAGGGATGAATTTGGAGCTTGGGAATGCTAAAGAAACTTATTGCAAGATAGCTTTAGGCTTCAACAGCTTGTTGACTTTGTATCAGAGGCATAACATTTGAGTCTTGAGTATGATGGAGACTGTCAGAATACTAACTAGTTTTTAATGTAGTTGCTATTCATTTATCTTTAAAGAGTAACAACTTTACATCTATATACATATGTGTATGTATATAGTATCTATATACATATATTTTTATGCCTTTTGTGAAAACCGCCATTTATATACTATATACTGCACTATATGTACATAGTATTTATTGGAAAACCAGTATTTGTCAAAAAGCTAAAAAGCAGAAATGAATTCAGATGATTCAATCAGAATTGAATTAATCAGAAATGTATTCAAATGAATTCAGATGATTCCAAAGTTTCAGTCTCTACGAAAATTTTTTAGCCAATAAATTTTACTGAACTATTACATGATTCATTTATAAGGGTCTTTTGTTCATTCATTCAATGTATGTGCATGAATATATGCTATGTAACAATAATCCATAATCCATTATGATTATCAAGAACATATTGAGCATATCTGTGTGTGTGAGATTCTGGATAAGAAGGGAAACATCCATTAGACCAGGATGTTCTTGTAACAGAAGAGTCAGATGGACTCAAATATCTTATTGGCATTAATTGGCATTAACTTATCCTATGATCTACTGTAAATGATTTCACATCCTTGGGCTGCATTTCTTTAAACTCAAGTATATAGATGTTTTCCATCTTTTAAAGCACAATTAAACACATTTCTTCTGTAATGACCTTTTATAAGAATTAAAGATGATGCTTCTATGGATTATAATATTTGTTCTTAATACAATTAATATAATGCATTTTCATTAAGGACAGCAGAAAGCTCTCCTCAAGATTTTAAAATCTTTATCTTCTTCTTTCAAATACAAATGCATTTGACCTTTAAGTTTCCTTCACAATTTAAACCAAAATAACAGAGATTATCTGCAATCTTGTCTTAAATAGCAGGCTGTTTTTCTCCTATATTTAGGCTGGTGCAAAAGTAATTGTGGTTTTTCCCATTGCTTTTAATGGCACAAACCTAATAGCACAAAGCAGCAAAATAAATATTTTATAGATGTGTGTCATTATATTAGAAAAAAATGGGGTTAAAAGGATTGGTTTGCTGAATACAGATTTTTTTTGAACAAGCCAATTCAGAAGTATTCTAATTTAGTTTGATAGTTGCTCATTGTCTTTTCAATCATTCTTTATATATTTCTCACCACGCAAGAAAATTAATGAGACATGTCTCTACCCCTGTAATATTTTATTTTGAATCTCTGGTTCTCTCCAGTAAGTTACTGTCTTCTTTCATGACCTTTTCTTAGACAAGAGAGACCATTTGATTAAAATGAATCAGACTGAAACTCAGTGTGAGAAATTGTAATAATCTTTTCCAATTCTTATTCATTGTCTAGGTGTGAAATTCCTCAGGTATTTGTCCTTGAAGGGGTTATCTGTAACATAGAAACTTTAGTAAAGAAATCAGTTGAGAATATGTACAACTTTTCTCAAAATTATTTTATTATAAAGAAGGGAAAGATGTATTCATACAGTACAAGGGAGTGGTCTGCTTTTTTTTTTTTTTTTTTTTTGAGACGGAGTCTCGCTCTGTCACCCAGGCTGGAGTGCAGTGGCGCAATCTCAGCTCACTGCAAGCTCCACCTCCCGGGTTCACGCCATTCTCCTGCCTCAGCCTCCCTAGTAGGTGGGACTACAGGCGCCCGCCACCACGCCCGGCTAATTTTTTGTATTTTTAGTAGAGACGGGGTTTCACCGTGTTTGCTAGGATGGTCTCGATCTCCTGACCTCATGATCTGCCCGCCTCAGCCTCCCAAAGTGCTGGGATTACAGGCGTGAGCCACCGCACCCAGCCCCCCTTTTTTTTTTAATTTCACCAATACAAATTATATCCCTAAGACTCTGGAGGCAACAGAGAGATCGATATTTATGAAAGTCTTCAGGAGCTGAAATGATTTTAAAATATCAACATACTAGTAATAAAACATCCTCATTCTCTCTCTTCGTTAGGTGTCTGGTTGGGGGTGGTGGGCAATGTAGTGGATTGTAGAGGGAAGTGTATTTGAGTTTTATTTTTTTAATGATTACACTTTTCCTGTAAGAAAGCAATAAAGAGTTTCAATAAAAGTGTAAAGGTTAAAGCCACTGCTAAGTCTGTTGACTTTCTTTTTGTTGTTGTTACTATTTGTGGCAAACACTATTGGTTGACTGATCCGATAGCCATCCACAGCCCCTGCTCTCTAGTGACATTTCAGCCAGGGATGACCATGTAGTACATTTCTGGGTCAGAGATAGAAGTTTGCCGTCTGACAGATTTGCTTCCCTGATAAAATGAAAGAGATTAAGCTGGCACCCAGCTCTAACCTTCATGCCTTTTGTTCCTTCCTCCTTTTCCCTGCTTGGAACGCAGAAGTTGGTAACTAGAGATACAGCATCACTTTACAATCATGAAGCAGTAATGATGCATACACAATCTCCACCCTGAAGATAGTGAAGTATAATGGTTAACAATAGCATGGATCCCTGATAGAGCCTTTGAGAAGGTGAACTAACTTCCCACCTCTGGACTTTTTGTTCTGTATTAAAAATGAAATCCTGCTTGCTTAAACTTAAACTTGCTTTAAACTTGTTTTTGTTTTCTGTTATTGGCAGTGGAATCCATTTCTAATCAATTTATAATTTTAAACTCTTCTGTTATCTGCCATCAACTGAGACTTACGATGTGCCATGCACTGTGCTAAGTATTTTACATATAATAATTGATTTAATCCAAATGACAGCCATGAGGAAAGTAGTATTTTGTTACAGATAACATGCTGGCATACAGGGTGGATGGACCTTGGATCCCAGTGTGACTAGATGGATTTATCAAATGAAGAAACTGAAGCTCAGAAATATTAAGCAACTGTGTACAACTAGTAAGTGGTAATACTAGGATTCAAATGTCAGTATATTACCAAATTTCATGACTTTATGATTTTTGTGACTTACAAAAAGTTCATCTTTACTCATATTTGATTTATTGTGAGGCTGGCATTCCTTTCAAATGCATTTGTCATTATTATTTATTTCACCCACTTTTAGGACATTTCTATTATTAAAAATGGGGCTTAACCTCATCCATTCTTTCCTTTCTGTTATTTGTCATTTCTACTTTGGTTAGGGGCTTCATTTTGTCTATTTTATTGTGCAAAATAATTTTATAATTATAAAGTTAAATTTATTATTTATCTTATATTTTCTGATGATTATATTCTACTTACATCATTCTTAGACTTCTAAGAAAAATTTTTCTCCTATAATTGTATTTGAATGCTTTCACAGTTTGTTTATTTATTTATTTATTTAGAGACAGGGTCTTGCTCTGTTGCTCCAGGTGGAGTGCAAAATATGACCATAGCTTACTGCAGCCCTCTACCTCTTGGGCAATCCTCCTGTGTCAGCCTCCTGAGTAACTAGGACTATAGGAGGGTACAGATGGTTAATTTTTGAAATTTTTCATAAGACGGGGTTTTCCTCTGTTGTGTAAGCTGGTCTTGAATACCTGGCCTCTAGTGATGCTTCTACCTCCACCTCTCAAAGCCCTAGGATTACAGGTGTGAACCACCGCACCTGGCCTAATTCTCCCTTTAAATACTTGATCTGCATGGAATCTATTTTGGTGTGAAATGTGAGGTAAGACTATTGCTTTCCCAGCTCATTATAGCATCCCCACTCTCATATGCAAGAACATGAAAAACTGCACACTTTGTCCATAACTAAACTTTCTGTTCCTTTCTATTGATCTCTTGTGATAAAGAGTATCTCTTTCACAGTCAAAGTCAACATCATAATTAATAGAGAATTGCAGAAAGCATTTCTGTTATATGTAAGAAAAATATAACAATGCATAATGCTTCTTTAGCTACTTAAAATTCTGGAGGATATAGTCAATGTGTTAGTTACGTAGCAGATCTATTAGTATACATATAGGAAAAGAAAACACAAAGTTAAAATATTTCAATTTCTATGATGTTAGAAAACCCAAGTGTTAACTGAGAAGCTATGAGAATTAATCAAAACAACTCAGTAAATTGGCAGAATAAAATTTAATCACTCAAAAATCATGAGCTTTCTTAAATATCAGTGAGCCTAGATAATGTTTTGAGATTATAATTTATGTATGTTCTGTTTTTGTTCCTTTATCGTTCTTCTACCCCTACTCATAATTTAAGTAGGTCTCAGTTCTGCATTTCATTTCCATAGGGAAGGTTTGGCTAAACAGGAGGCAAAAATGACCTACATGATGTTCTGGCTTCCTTTTGTCCACAGACTTTTAAATAATACTGAAGAGAATATGGAGGGCTTATGGGAAAGGGAAAAGGGATAATGCAAGTTTACATATAGGAAGTTATAGTCTGGTTTCTTAACTCGCTCCTTTTTTTTTTTTTTAGATGAAGTCTCACTCTCGCCCAGGCTGAAGTGCAATGGTGCGATCTTGTGTCCCTGCAACCTCCCCCTCCCGGGTTCAAGCATTTCTCCTGCCTCAGCCTCCTGAGTAGCTGGGATTACAGACATGCGCCACCACACCCAGCTAAGTTTTATGTTTTTAGTAGAGACAGAATCACCATGTTGGTCAGGCTGGTCTTGAACTCCTGACCTCTTGATCCACCTGCTTCGGCCTCCCAAAGTGCTGGGATTACAGGCGTGAGCCACCGTGCCCGGCCTTCTTACTCCTTTTATGTGTTCTGCATTGGAATTTAGGATGAAGATCTTAAAAATGCCCACGTCGCGCCGGCTCCCTAAGAAAGGAGCAGGTCAGTGACTTATGATGCTGCCATGAGGCTATCGTGTACCAGAAAGGATGTGAATTATTTGCCCCCTTTTAGCCACATTTCTGCCACATTTTCATAAACTGCTCTCAAAGACCTAAGAGAAACCCATAAAATAAGGTTATGTGATTCTTTTCTATGTAGTGAATTTTGCTCTCTACTTAAAAACAGTTACTGATATAACTACTTAAACTTAAACATTTAAGTCCTATAAGATAACAAAAAAAAAAAAAAAAAAAAAAAAGAGAAAGAAAGGGAAAAAGGGAATAGACTTTTTAAATGTGCTAGACAATCTACAATGCAATATTTTTTCTTCAGTTTTATACTTAGAAAGTTTTAAATACAAACTTGTGCTTCTTATAGTTAATATTTCAGTTACGAGCCCATATTCATTAAAAATGTAGATACAAACAAATGGGGCTTCCTTATCTTTATTTCTCATGAATAAACTTGAGTGGGTCTATGAAACTTTGTTTTTTCTTCTCCCATTTATAAATGTCAAGTTTCAGATATTGGTTAACTTAGAAGCCATTATAAGCACTTGCGTATCTTTACTGCAATTTTCTGGACTGCCTGCAATGCTTCTATTAACAGCCTTAGGCAAACCCTTCTAAAACATGTATCTGTCAGGCCATGCCAGTTCATTTACTGAATCATGTAGTAATAAACATAAATTTTAGCATCATCTGTGTAAAAGACATTGTCTAATTGATTCTGTAAGAAAACTACAATGTTAATGACACATAATCTCATAATCCATTTAGGTAAACAAAATATAATATTTTAGGAAGGGAAGAGATGACCATATTACATAATAGCTGTTCCAGTCTCCTTCAATCTGTTATCTGTGCAATTACTTCAGGTTCAGTTATTCCATCACTAACTCACTGAAAAAGCTGTGCTTTGCCTCTGGAGATTCTTTGTATTTAATTACCTGTAAACCAACCATCTGTTTAACCTGCAAGAATTATATTCAAACTTCAGGATCAGGCAACTATCTTAAGAAAATTGTCCTACTTTGTTGTCATTTTAATCTCTTTTGGTGAGTAGTTTAATTCATTTGGCCATAAATCTAAAATTTATGTTTGAATTGCTTGAATCTTATAGGTCATCTTCTTGTTTTTGCTCTGTGTCTATTCCATCTATGATATACAATGCCTATAATTCCATAGTTGTCTTTACATATACATCATATATATGACATATGTATATAAGACATATATGTGTGTGTGGTGTGTATATATTCTAGTTATAGAATTCAGTGTGATCAAAGTGTTATTGACTCTCCATGAACAGCGTGCAATTGTTTAGGACCGGAACAAAAAGAAAAAACACTCTCAGCATTTGCAACAAGGAATTTAATGTAGGAATGGGTTATATGGGTGATGGAAGACACTCAGATGCTAACTAGATGGCAGTGAGGCTATCTAAATATTAGCCCACCCAAGCTTCCTCCAGATGTAAGCAGAAGGACAAAAGGAGGCAACCTGTGCCCTTGGGCTACTGCACGAAGGCTGGAACCTCATGGGTTTTATGGCAGGAGCTAGGCCCTAATGTGATGTTAGCTACTACCAAAGGCAGAAAGTTGAATACCTTGACTTCTCCCTTCCCCCTGTCTCTAATCTGCTTATGGCAACTGGGGCCTGGAAAGGTAGACTTCGAGGACGGCCCCTTGCATACACAGAACACAACTGAGAAGGACAAGGGCAGACATTACCGGAATAGGCACGCAGGCATACTGTTCAAGTTTTTTACAGAAGTGGGGATGTGTTTCACTGAACCGTCGTTCTGTTTCACTTGTCAGTCCCTTACTCTCACTGTTCTCACCCTGTGAGACTGCAAGAGGAAGGCATGCAGTGATGATGGCAGAGCTTCCAATGGGCCTGAAATCAATACAATTGTCTTCTTGACCCAATATTGCATCCTGTTGAACAAATCAAGGCACATAGAAAATGATTTTATTTTCCACGGCTCATTTTTGGCAAAAAAAAATACATTGCTACTTTACCATGCTCTTCAGTGACAGCCACAGGGAATACTTTTGGACCATATGGTAGTAGAAAAAAATCCCTAATTAAGACATTTATTTATTTCTGTGCTTTGAAGTTCTTTTTTTTTCTTCTTCTTTTTTTCATAGTTTTACTTACATGTGACACATGGAGTTGTTGAGCTGAAGTGAAAATACAGAGAATAAATTATTCTAAGAGTTGGGAACTTGAAAGCTGGATACGAATCAAAGGCAAAAAGTCAGTAAACTGCAATTATTGTACTGCTACACAAGAATAATTACATAAATCTCAAAGAAATTGAAATCTTTAAGGCATGTACAATAACCATATTAACAACAATGGCATAATATAGCCTTGCTGAAGCCTGGTCGTCAGGAAAGGATTCAGTATAGACATCAATTACAAGCAAGGTGCAGCCGGGTGCAGTGGCTCACGCCAGTAATCCCAGCACTTTGGGAGGTCAAGGCGGGTGGATCACTTGAGGTCAGGAGTTCGAAACCAGCCTGGCCAACATGGCGAAACCCCGTCTCTACTAAAAATATAAAAATTAGCTGGGCATGCTGATGGGTGCCTGTAATCCCAGCTACTCGGGAGGCTGAGGTGGGAGAATTGCTTGAATCCAGGTGGAGGTTGCAGTGAGTCAAGACCACGCCGCTGCACTCCAGCCTGGCTGATGAGTGAAACTCCATCTCAAAACAAAAACAAAAACAAAAACAAAAAACAAGCAAGGTGCTTCATGGGGAGTGAGGACTTTCAATCATTAGAAAGTGATTTCAACTGAGAATTTTTATATTGTCTCTTTGCAAATGCAATCACAGAGTTACAAGGTAATTTTATGTTTGGCTTTACCATATTTCAGGTAATCAGCTTGTTACAGTTTATACTTTTTGTAGTTTAAGTACTCTTAGAGTCAGATATTTGTAAATTATAATACTAGATTACAGAATATATTTTAACTATTTTGATTTCAATAATATCCTGTGATATAAAAAAGTATCTGTATTTTAAATTTTATTGTAAAGATTTTGATTTATTTTTTCAATAATGCACAAATATTTGAAGGAAGAGGAAGAGACAATTACACCTATAAATATGTTGCTAGTTGCTGACAAATCTTTGAAAACTATATTATCGAAATATTGTTTTTATATTCAACTAATATTAGCAACTAAAATTGCTAATTTTTACCTACAAATTTTATAGTTATTTGATAAATATGAATCATTAATTTTTAGCAAGAAACCTAGAAAATTAAGGTAATGTCTAATCATCCTTACTGAAAAAAATCGCTAATTATAACAGTGAGAGTGAGGATCTGGGAAGAAGAGTCTTTCTTGAAAATAAATCCTTAAATTTATAATTTCTGTGAGTTTCGTGTTAGTTTTCATTTTATGGTAATTTTTTTTTTTTAAAAACTATACCTCTGGAGTGAGAGTTTTCTCCAAGGCTGTGAATGATCATTACCAAAACAACTTGTTGCAAAGTAAAGACTATAAGCAATTGTTATTGATTAATACACGGTAGTTTGGGTGGTAGGGGAAGGAGGCTTGAGAGAGGGATAGAGAAGAGCCATGCAATATCAAATAAGGGTTAGACAGATCTGTCTTCCTCCTCACATATGCATCCAAAATTTCTGTGACTATTTTCAGAAAGGTAATTGCAAATCCAAGGAGAAACTGAACATTTGACACGGTTCAGTGTGACTTCCTTAAAACCTCACCTCTTTTGACTCCTTCGACCAAAAAAAAAAAAAAGGTGAAGTTAGGATACAAGAAACTAAGAGTGAAGGATAACATTCTCCTAATGTATAAAGCAAACTCACTTGTAGCTGGGGATATTTTCTGATGAATATGGTCATTGTTGAATAGGTAAGATTTTATTAGGTGGAAATAGAAATTCCAAGAGGAAATAATGTGAATTTTGATTTAGTTGTTCTATGGGTGGGTCTTGAATTCTGCAGTTTTAACAAGCTTTTAGAATGCCGATGGTGCTAGTTTGGACCACACTTGAAATATCAGGCTAGCAAGGCAGCAGCTTCCAGTTTCTGCATCATGCAGAAACATATTCCCAAACCTATTAATCATTACAATCACCTGGGGAAAATCATTATGTTCCCCTCCCATCTATTCTACAAACAGAAGCCAGGCACACCTTTCACAATGTAAACCAGATTCTATCATTTGCCTGCTCAAAACTACCTTCTCATCACACTCATTACAATCAAAACTCTTTACAAAACTGTATATGATCCAGCTGGGGCAGCCTCTCTCATCTAACATATTTTATTCTTCTCCAGATACACTGGCCCTCTTATTTCGAAAACATGTCTGCCGAACACCTTTGTCAAGGTTTTTAAATTTGCTATTGTTTAACCTGGAACACTTTCCTCAAATACTGCATGATGGATTCTTCACTCCATTGAGGTCTCTGCTCACATAGCAAATGCATTTTATTTTATTTCATTTTTTAGAAATGAGGTCTTGTTCTGTTGCCCAGGCTGGAGTGCAGTGGCAAGATCATAGCTCACTGCAGCCTTGCACTTCTGGGCTCAAGCAATCCTCCCACACCAGCTTCCTGAGTAACTGGGACTACAGACATGAGCCACCATGCCTGGCTAATTTTTACAATTTTTTAAAGATGGGATCTTACTATGTTGCCCAGGTTGGTCACATAGCAACTTCTTTAGTGAGATTTTACTCCAATGATCCTGTCCAAATACTAGTTCTGTCATTCTTCACCCCCTTCTTCTGTTTTATTTATTTCATAGTACTTATTAACCTGATAGTATCTTTTATATTTATGTATGTTTCTGTCTTCCTATTACACTAGAATTTCACCTCCTTAGGAATGGTGAATACATCTGTTTTGTTCACTGCTGCATTGTCACAGTCTGGAAGAGTGTCCAGCACATAGGAGGTGCTTAAAATAAATGTATGTTTAAGGAACAAAAAAAATGTATGTTTAAGGAACAAAAAAAGAGGAGCTTTATTTGAAAATGATCAGCCAAACAAATCGGTTTTCTGTTTCTGATAATGGTGGAGTAGGTTATATTCCATTAATATCCTTCCCCCAATGTCCTAGGTAACAATAATAAAATCTGAAGGAAAAAAATTAAGGACTGGAGAAAAACCTAAATCAGAAATTGACCCTTGACATAAGATAACGGCATTGATCTTGCTTTTCCATTCTAGTTTGTGTAGTACAGGGCAGCAAGAACTCAAGCAGAAAGCTACAGTGTTTTTTATTTGAGTTGCCAAGGGACAACCTAAGTGGCTGAGAATTTCCCTTCAGTAAGGAAAGAGTTACAGAGGAGGGAGCACCACAATAGAAATATAAACTTTCCTCAATCCCTTGTTGACTATGTAAGTATAAGTGAGAATCCAAGAAGCTGAGTGGAAATCAATAGCTAAAAGTTTAAAAGGCTTCACAGAGATTGTAGCTACTGTCCACAACAAGGAAGACAAACATTTGGAGTGTGAGTCATGACAAGTTAGAAGGGCTTGATAAATAACACCTTTGGTTTTTCTATTGAAACACCATGCTTTCAGATTAAAGACTGTAACACAGAATTTACTCTATGAGATTGGACCTAAGATATGAAAATAGGCTTGCTTTAATGATATGTAAGGCAAGCCTTCAGAAGTTTATGGTGAGCAGCCTGTAATTTAATTGCCTGCTATCAAAAAAAAAAAAAATACTACTCAGAGAACAATAACAGAATCCAACATTTCCCCCAAATATCATCCACAATTTCTAACCTATAATAAACATCACAAAATATGCAAAGTAAAACTATGACACTGGATCAGGAGGAAAAGTAGTCGATAGAGACAGACCAGCAGACCCAGAGACAAATTGGGTTCTGGAGTCAGCAGACAACACCGTTAAAACCACTATTATAAATAAGGGAAAAATGGTCATAATGAGTGAACATAGAAATGCAAACTATAAAAAAAGAACATAATGTAAATGCTAAAACTAGAAATTAAAATATCTGAAAGAAAAATGTCACATGATAGGCTTAACAGTTGATTAGAGATGGCAGAAGAAATAGTCAGTTGAACTTGAAGATGGATTAATATAAATTATCCAATTTGAAGAACAAAGAGGAAAAAAATACATTGAAGATGAGGAACAGACCTTTAGAGATATGTGCGATAATATCAAGCCGTCTAATGTGTGTATACTTGTAATTCCAGTTAACAGGAAGAGAGAAAGAGGAAAACAATATATATTAAAAATATAATAGCCAAAATTCTTTAAATATGGTGGGGAATTTTTAAGGCTGAAAACAAACCTCAGGCTTTAAAAACCTCCAAGAATTTCCAGTAGGAGTAATGCATATAAAACGCTAAATAACATAATAAAACTACTGATAACCCAAAACAAAAAGAAATGCTGAAAGTAGTCAGAGGTGTGTGTGGGGAGAAGGTCGGGGTAGGGTGATGGAATATTAGACACAGGAAAACAATGATTCAAAGATGATTGACTTCTCACCAAAAACACTGAAGGCCAATGGAACAAAGTCTTTAAAGTGTTGAAAGAAAATTATCTTAACTTAGAATTTTATCTCCAAAAATAATAACTTTCAAAAACAAAGACAAAACAAAGACTTTTCAAATAAAAATTGATAATTTGCCATGAGCAGAACTTACATTATAAGAAATGCTGAAGAATTTTCTTTAGGTTGAAGAAAAATAATGACTAAAGAACTCAGATCTTCAGGAAAGATTGAAGAGCAGAAGAAAAGATAAATAAGTAAATGCATTTAAAAGAATATCCTTTTTTTTCTTCCTTAATTTCTTTAAAAGACAACTGCATTTTTTGTTTTAAAATTTTGTATTGACAAATTATAGTTGTATCTATTTATGGGGTTCAAAGTGATGTTATGATTTTTTAATACAGCATGGAATGTTTAAGCTAATTAATGTATTAATCACCTCAAATAATTAACATTTTTGGTGATAAGAACATTCGAACTTTACTCTCTTAGCAATATTGAAATGTACAGCACTCAATTATTACCTATAGTCAGCATGCTATGCAACTGATATCAAAAAAATCAGATAAGGTTGTATCATGGGTTTTATAGTGTATATGGATTTGACATCTATAACAATAATCGCACAGAAAATGGGAATAGATAGGATCATGGGGTTAAGCTCTAGCATTTTAAGTCAGCTGGACTAAATATTAGCTCTAAGTGCTGTGATAACTTAAAGATGCATATGGTAATTATACGTAAATAACTAAAAACAATCCAGATAGGTGTAGCTAAAAGCCAAAAATAGATAAATAGGTCGGGTGCAGTGGCTCATGTCTGTAATCCCAGCACCTTGGGAGGCTGAGACTGGAGGATTAATTGAGCCTAGGGGTTCAAGACCAGCCTGGGCAATAGAGCAAAACACCATCTCTGCAAGAAATACCAAAGGTAACCAGGTGTGGGAGCACATGCCTGTAGTCTCAGCTACTCAGGAGGTTGAGGTGGGAGAATTGCTTGAGCCTGGGAGATCCATGCTGCAGTGAGTCATAATTGTGCCTCTGTACTCCAACCTGGGCAACAGAGTGAGACTCTGTCTCAATAAATAAATAAATAAAGACTTAAAATGGATTGCTAATAATAAATAATTAACTGACTTAAAGGGGTGAAGAAAAGAAACCTGTGCATTTCACTGTGTGTAAGGTTTTACTTTAATAAAACAAGGAAAAAAAATATTCAAATGAACAAAAACAGACCCTAGTGGATCCCAGAATATTGGGAATGTGATTTAGAAATTTATAACAATTCCTCCCCCCTCCCAACAATCGTGATGATCATCCATGTTTGAAACTATTAATGTAGATAGATCTTACCAACTTTCCTGTGGTTATGAAAAACACAAAGCCTCTTACAAGGCTGTTCTCTTGTTCATACAGACACATCACTCAATTGTGAGAGCAGCAGGAACCTCAGACTTGTCAGCTGGGGGAAGCTGGATGTGGCCTAATGGTCTCTAAGAACTATGTTATCAAAATGACAGCAGTTATGAAAGCCTTGGATAGCTTAACAGCTTGGTATTTTCTTTTTTATTCTTACATACGTCTTGCTAACTTTTATGTTCCTTCGATTTGTTTTTTATAGGCATCTGATGGAGAGACAATTATCATAATCTGACACTTCCATTTTTATAGGAAAAGCGACTGGCATGGGGAATATCAATGTCCTCTGTCAACTCAGATATTTACGGCCTAAGCACATTTAGCACTGAGGTTTTAAGGAGACAAGTCTGTGGCATATACATTATTTCTATAAATCCAGTGCTTTGAGGAAGATGGAGAATCTGTCAGAAATGTAGAGAGCCCAGTGAGCCCTGCAGTACATCATTGGGCAAGTCATGAGAGATTTGATGTAAAACTGTTTCTCGTTCCTCTGGATCACCTTCCATTGTGTTGAGGCAAATAAGAAGGAAACTCTTCAGAAAAAATGCTGATTTAAAATCAGGACAATAATTTATAGTGCCTAGTGTGGAGATTACATGTACAAATCTCAGTGTAGATAAAAGTGTATAATTTGTAGATTATAAATACACATTTAATGTAATATAAAGAAAATTTTATAATCATTTTAGAAACATGATTTTTTTTTCCAGGAACCTTCCAGGATGGTGGATAACGTTTCATATTCTTCAGGTATATAATCTAATCAAAATCCTCTAATTTCATAATGAGTATCCTGATTGAAGGTTATTTCTCCTAAATTTCTCCACATCTGACTCTCTGAGTTGGAATTTTTTTTTTTTTCATTCAATACTTATTGAGCAACTAATGTGGTCCAGACTCTGTGATATCCTGTGAGGATACTATCCCTGCCTCACCTATCTCAATCTAATGAGAGATGCAAACAATTTAAGAGACAGTTGGGAGATCCTATATGAAGTATTGTGATGGGGAAGTACAGGTACATGGGGAAGGTTGCGTAACTCAGAGCAGAAGGAAAGCTTCCTGAGAGATGTGTTCTCTTAAGGCAAGACTTAAGGAATGATTACGATCGGGAGGGTAACATGGGAAGAGGATGAAGTACAGGATCCTGCTTCAGGAAGAAGAACAAACATGTGCAAAAGCCTAGAGGTGGGAACGGGCATGGAAAATTCAGTAAACCCAACATAGCTCAGGCTATTGAAATATTGGGTGGGATAGAATGAGAAGGTTAAGAGAGAGGCTTGTGAGGAAAGCAGGTCCCAGATCATGAAAAATGTGTAACTGATATTTAGGAATATGTAGTTTATTCCAGAAGCAACTAGAAGTCATTAAAGTGCTTTCAAAGAGGGAATGGCATGGCCATATTTGCATTATAGACAGATAATTCTCATTGCAGTGCAGAGAATGAGTTGGGAAGGGAGTTTGAAAGCATTAGGATCAGGAAGGACAGTGAGGATATTACTGAGTAATCTGTGAGAGGTAATGGTGATCTAAACTGGGGTGGTGATAATGGAAATAGAGAGAAGAGTGGAGATTCTTGGAATATTTAAGAGGTATAATTGTAGGACCTGGAATATAAGAGAAGAAGCATTGAGGTCTAAACTGAGTTATAAAGGATGTGAATATCAAAAGAATTTCATAGAAGTGGATTCAAAAGAGCTGAGATTGCTATGAAGTAAAAATTAAGGTTTAATGGAAGTAACAGAATGAAAGGGCTGGAAGAGTAGCTGGAAGAGTAAGAATTTGTACTCAAACAGTGAACTTTCAGGTTAAGATTTCAGAGGTGGAGAAATAACAGGTGATGATAAAGCCCAGTGTATGGTATTGAGTGTCTGTAACTAAAGTGGAGTGGAGGTGAAGATCACTAAGATCACTGGAGACAGAAAGCCAAGTAAACAAGGTGTAGTGCTGCATGAGATTTCCACTTTTTTTTTTTTTTTGAATTGTAAAATGAAGATTGAGGCAGAATCAGAACCTGAAGCTTTCACTGAAGAGAATTACCAGGAGGTCAGTTCATGAGAGAGTTAAGAAGGAATAGAAGTTTGTATAGACTAAATGACATCATACTAAATGAACTTGTCTCTATTACTGAGAAGAAACAGAAAAATTTCCTTCAGTGACATTCTTCTGACATCTCCCAGATGGAAGCTCATTAGTAGAGTAGTTGCTCTTACCCAAGTTATATCTTTGACATCTCTTTACCTGAGTTAACCTCTGCTGATTCATCACTTTATTATTCCTTTAAATTTCAGTTCTCCTGATGTCCTACCAGTGGTTTCTCCTATCCTAACATTAACAGCCCTTTGGAAATGTGTGCAAGTATGTGTGCCTGTGTGTGTGTATGTGTGTGTGTGTTCATATGTGCTGAGTGGAGTTAAAGGTCATTCTACCTGTACAGTTTTGTGTCCCGTTTTTGCTTCATAGAAATGATGATCCTTTGGCTCCAAAAGAGAAACAAAAATGAGGCATGTGCTGAGAGGTCAGCTGAATATGCAACGGACATAGACAAGCACCAAAGATTGAAAAGTAAAGTTAGAGGATCACAAAGAGCAGCGTTGGGAACGAGAGATGTTGAGTCTCTACCCTGTTTTAGATAGATGTTGTATTTGAGATTCTGGATTTTCAGGACTTCACTGGAGCCAGAATGAAACTATAGGTTTGCAGGAGTTAGTCTTTCTATTAACAAGTGGTATGGGGCAGATGAAAGTGGGATGGAGAGACAAACCAGGATTTACAGATGCAACAATCATGAGGGCCTCTCATTCCAAAAATAGATGCTGTAAAACCGGAAATTCAGGGTCTTCTACCTGACTGCAGACAGTGACATCATTGACAGCAAAAAATTATAGCTTATAATTTATTTGCCCTTAGGGGCCCCTGCAATTTCATTATAATGGTTTTAGGTGTTAATCGTTTTCAGCTTGGGATTCATAGAGCTTCCTGAATTTAAATACTGATGTCCCTTAACAGTTCTGGAAAAGCTTTAGCCGCCATCTCTTCCAATGTCTCTGGTATTCTTTCTGGAACTTTGAATAGCTGAATATTTCTTTTATTCTGTCATTTACTTTTCTTACTCGTTCTTTCACATTCTGGATAATTTCTTTTCCCTGCAGATTCAATCATTCGCTTTTCAGCTATACATCTGCTGTATAATCCTTTCTCTGGGTTTCTTTATTTTAAGGTTTATCTTTTCAATATCTTGAAGTTCTGTTTTTTAGAAAACTAAAGCCAGGACTAACTTAACTTAAAATTTCCCCTCAAACTTTCTTCAGACAAGAAAAATGCTGATAATTTGAACTAAAGACTCACGAGAAAGCTTGATAATGTTTATAAATCCTTTAAGAAGGTATAGTTCTGGACAGACATATTTCTTTGTGATCCTTTTCTAAAGGAGAGGATTTACTTCTCATTCACCTTTGCTCTGATGGTTTAGTACTCTGGGGTCCACGCTGTATTAAGGCTTTAGGCTTTATCTCCTTCCTCCTTCCACCCCAATCCTGCCATGGGGTTGTCAGAAACCACTGAGAGCAAAGCAAATTTTATCATTTACTGCCCAGTGTTTCTGCTTTCACTTCAGAGTCGGGCTCTCTACTCCTCAATTTTGAGCCAAATCAGCTAGGCATGTAAAAAGATGTTCTGATGGTATAGCTGGCACTCTTGTTTCAGTAGGAGGACCATGCTGGGTATCTAACTTGAGAGACGTTCAAGTGAAGGAGGTGGAAGTCTGCTTCTGAGAGAGAAAAGATACAAGGGCTTCCTGAGAGTGATGGTAAAAGTTACCGGAAGTGATGGGAGCAGAGAGGGTTTGAATTCACGCAGGATGAAGCAGAAATCTACTCCTTGACAAACATGGAGGTAGGATCAGAAACTTAAGACAATGGCAATAAAGAGAAGGCTGGCTTATGTCAAAGAAGCATGATGTGTGTCTCAGAGAAAGAGTACATTTTATAATGGAGAACAAAATACTTCTCATCAGCAACAAGACAGAGCTCTGCTCTAACATGTGTGTGTGTGTGTGTGTGTGTGTGCGTGTGTGTATAATTCATTTATAAGGTTAAAATATCATTTTGTTAAAAGTTAAAAATGCCAATCATACTTACTAGAGCAAATGATAAATTTGAATGTTGTTTCTTAATTAAATGTTTTCTATTCCTTGGGAAAGAAAGAGAATTGCCAAAGCAAAACCAAAAACGAACAAAGGAAAAAACAACAGTGGAATCTACTTATCATGGGAGGTAAAGTGGAATTGCAGGAGTGCTTTATCCTTGGGGGAAAGAGGAGAGGGATAAAGTGGGTGGTTGGAATTATAAAGGAGAGAATGGGGACAATAAGGACAGGAGTATTAAAAGAAAAACTTCAGCCAAATTCTATGTAAAGGAGTTTAATCGAGCAATGAAAGATTCGTGAATCGAGACGCCCCCCAGAATCACTGCAGATTCAGAGAGACTCCAGGCATCCCTCATGGCCAGAACAAAGTTATAGGCAAAAAAACTAAAGTGAGGTACAGAAATCCAAAGTGAGGTAAAGAAACAGCTGGATTGGTTACAGCTTGGAGTTTGCCTTATTGAATGCAGTTTGAACGCTCTGCAGTGTGTAACTGTTTGAAATATGGCTGCAGGGATTGACTAAGACTTCATCCACAAGGACACAAATATAGAAGTATAGAGTCCTTCTCAGGCCATATTTAGTTTGCTTTAATAGGAGATAGAAATGGCAGATAATATAATGGACAAAAATGAGAAAGAATAAATGTCAGATTATATAAAAGGGAAGAGAGACTAACAGAAAAATACACAATAAAGATGCTTGAAAAACTGAGATTACCTGAGAGATTACCTGAAGAAAAAACTAAATAGAACAAAGAAACGTGGAGATGAGGAACAGAAAAGAAGAAAAAGAGAAAAAAAGAAGAAAATGGAAATCTTGAGAAAGGAAAGGAAGCGCAATCAACAAGTGTGTGTCTGTGACTTTTGGATTAGTTGTGAGGTTGTAGATGTATGTCTCCAAATAACATGATTCCAGCCTTCGTGGGCACATACTGATTATCCATTGACTTCAGTGTTTCTCTCCTAGTAATATAGAAAATTTGAGTAAAAGAGGAATAGTGACCTTCCCATGGTCAGTGAAATGAACTTTCATAAATATTTACTTACAATTTATTGGTTTGTATAGGATTTGACTTCCTCCTTAAAATAATTTGAATGACTTAATAATGAATCCCTTGAATGACATGTGTTATTTGAATAAACACCTAAAAGAAAAAAAAAAAATTCTTACTTTCCCCTAAACTAGTATTGTTTAGATTCCTGTATAGGCAGGCCCTGTGAGATTTTAGTCCAATTTGTGACACACAATTAAGAGAAACATTAAATCCATTTATTTGAAGGAAAATAAAATCCCTCACTTAAAATCTGATTCTTGCATGAATACAAGGCTATGTACTTGAGAGTATTTTGAGATATACTCTAGGTTTGCAAATATGCAAAAAAGAATCACTTGAAGGATTTCCCACATACATGTGTTAGTTTTGGATGATGTTAACTTTATTCAAAATGTGTGATGATGGTTCCCTCAAAACTAACTTAGATTTAAGATGACAACATTAGCACATATCTAACTCCGTCTATGCAGATTGCCATTAAAATGACAAAGTAGTTATTTAACAAAAATAAAAACATTTTTAAAGGAAAATAAACTCTTCACCAGTGCAGTTAAATATAAAATAGTGACAGTCACTCTTCACAAACGTTGGGAGATTGCTACCCCATGTAAAGCAAGTAGAAGAGGAGCGAAAGAAGAGCAAATCTAACCTGCCACCTCATAGCAAGTGTATCTGGGAATAAGCGGAGATCTCACTGTAACCTTTGGCGCTCACCATCTGGGGAACTGGGACCTTATCTGGTGCCCAGGACACAATGACCATGGTGCATACTCCTGACTTAATGTTTTCCAGGTTACACACACACACACACACATATACCCCTATCTTAGATACTTTGGGGCTGTAAACCAAAACAAAGAAAATAGTATCTCCAAATGAAAAGTGTGCACCTCCTAATTTCCTCCAATCTATTGGATCTCTTAGCTGGTCACGATTTATCCTTTTTCCTCTTCCTTTGGACCCAAATGATGCAGAAAGGGATCTATACCAATGCCTGATAGACTCTATTTCAAGCATAATTCTCCTTTTCTACGATGGTAAAAACAAAAATGAAAAAGTTCATTTTCAGAATTATAAAAATGCATTCCAATTCATAAGAAAAGTATAAATATTTTTCTCTCAAAATGAATGCAACAAACAGGAGGAAATTTTAGAAAATGTTTTTTTTCCATTTTGTTTAATAAATATGTGTCACAACTATAAGTAATATTCAAAATATTTTCAGTATAGAAACCAAATGATATCTATTCAAAATCATCTAGGATATTTCTCTGTAGTTCCTTCCCTCTTTTTGCTTAAACCCACAGGACAGCATTGGAATCAAAGGATGTGAGTTCAAGTCTTGGCTCTTCAGAGTCTATTAGGTAAGTCTTCTCCAAAATGTTGTTTAGTACTTTCATCTTTAAAAATGAGAAAAAGTATTCTGAGTTACTATGTGCTTGGCAGTTAATATGAAAATTACATGCAGTGACATAAAAATGCTTATCCTGTGGAAAGTTCTAAATACATTTTATTCTCCTTTTTTTCTTCTCTTTTCCTTCTTTCCACCTTCACCTTTTTGATTACTATTTTTTTCTTCTCCTCATAACTACATTATATACCTATATATACATATGTGTATATATACAGAATTTTCCTACACCCATCCCATTCTCTATACAGAAGCCTTGTCATTTAAGTTAATCTATGCCCAGATCTGACCAAATTCACTTGTCTTCATTCTAGTTATCCCCTTTTGATGTTCTGTTGTCTCTCACATCCAAAGCTAATATTTTTCCTTTTGGGGCTCTTTTCTTGTTGGCATTTTATGTGCTATCCTGGCTCTGTGAACTCTAACTTCAGTTCCACACCAAATTCATTAACCAGTGGTATACTCAAGAAATGGCAAAACGTTGTCAGAGAAATCATAGCTGTTAATAAATCATTTAGTCTGAAATGTATAGGGTGGCGGTTAATACCATGGGGTCTAGAGCCAGACCTTGGTTGAAAATACAGCTCCACCACTTCCTGGCAGTGTGAGTTTGGTCAAGTTATTAAACTCCTTTGGCCTCAATTTTCTTAAATTTCCTTGAAGTCTTGAGGTTTAAAGGGGATAAAGAATGTAATGCAATCAGCACAGTGCCTAGTATATAATAGTAACTAACACTTGTGGAACACTCATTAAATGTTAATTCATACTAATTTGAGGATTTTTCAATTCAGTATGAGAATTAAATAAAGCACAGGTGAGGGACATTACTGAGAATTGCTTTAATTACTTTTTTGTTTCTGTTTTCATCTCACTTTTTCATACCAACTGCTTCCTTTTATTTAAAACCTTATAAAGTTCCTAATAAATGTGAAAAGAACTTTTATGTTTGAGATTCAGAAACTGTAGTACTTCTTCAAATATTCATAAACAGAGAAAAATAATTCTGTCAGTATGGCCACTTAGATTGTATTAGTCTATTACAATACAATGAAGAAATACCTGAGACAGACTAATACAATGAAGAAATACCTGAGACTGGGTAATTTATTAAGAAAAGAAATACTTAATTTATTAAGAAAAGAAATGCTATGAAGAAATACCTGAGACTGGGTAATTTATTAAGAAAAGAAATACTTAATTTATTAAGAAAAGAAATGCTATGAAGAAATACCTGAAACTGGATAATTTATTAAGAAAAGAAATTGACTGATAGTTTTGCATGGCTGGGGAGGCCTCTGGAAACTTACAATCAGGCAGAAGGCATCTCTTCAGAGGGTGACAGGAAAGAGAATGAGTACCAGGAGAGGAAATGTCAGATAAAACCATCAGATCTCATGAGAACTCCCTCACTATCACGAGAACAGCATGGGGGAAACAGCCCCCATGATCCAATTACCTCCCATGGGTCCCTCCCACAGCACGTGGGATTATAGTATTACAATTCAAGATGAGATTTCGGTGGGGACACAAAGTCAAACCATATCATAGATATACTCATTTAAATTCTGAAGACATGCCTAAAAACTGTTTACTAGAATGAATAATATAACATGTTGTAGATGAAGGTGACGGAAAAGGTTTTGAGTACAAAAGTGTTTTTTTACTTCTAGCATTTTGAGTTTTATCAACAAGTGAAAAGTATTAATCTGGCAAGCATTAATTAAAACTCTTGACTTCAATATTTCTATAGGTAAGTCAGATCTTTCTGTGGTTTGTGTAATTTTCATTGCAAGGCTAAAGCTTTAAATTTGGCATTCATACTTCTGTCAAAATTCATTTTAAGTCATACATAAACATATCATTTGCATGTTGATTAACTGCCACAATTTCCTCTGTAACAATCTCAGTTTGGAAGTGCACATAAATCACAGCTGAACAGATTTCTATTAGTTCCAAACTCACATATGAAGTAATTGTTGTTTTTCTGAAGAAAATCTGTAGTCAATGTGCAAATTATACATTTTGTTTATACAAGCAATCTAGGATGGATGTTTTAATTATGCATTTGTTTATATCTGAAACTTGGACTTACAAATCAAGGACTATAAATATAGAAAATATCTCTCCAAACTAAAATGAAAACTTCACGTGATCAAATTAAACAATTTGGCTTCTGGAAGCAGTTAGCCTACTCAGGCAATCGTACCCAGTAGCATTACCTTCTGCGAGCCAGGCGAGGGAGCTCTTCCCCACAGTATTCTGAATTAATCTTGCAGAAAAAAATCAGGCGCCAGAAGGCAGCCCAGTCAGAGAAAACACCCTACAAGTTCAAGCAGCATCTTGGCAATGCTGCATTTGGAGACCATGAGAAACATAGTTAGGTCCTTTCTTGAGTTTATGAAGGTTTTCAGAGATTCCAAATAGTTTTGGAGGGAGACTAAAGTTACAGCATCCACTCAGAACTTAAAGAAAAAAAAAAAAAAAGAGGGCTTTCCATTTAGTAAACCCATCCAAATGCACTCTCAGCCTACAATCTCAAGTCGCCTTAGGGACTGGACAAACTACACTAACCAGGAGAGCGCCTTCTGGACCAGCTTCCTCTGGGCAGGTCTTTAAGGCTGCTGACTTAGGAAAGCCTTTACTCCTGGGTAAGATTCTAGGAGGTGGAAGATGCCACAGCTGTGAACATGTGGTGGGCTTTTACTTTGGATTCTGGATCCCTTCCTTCACATATCTTTAGAGAGTTCTAAAAAAAAAAAAAAAAAAAAGATTTTTTTTCATGATCTTGGAATGCTGATGTTTGAACTGCCTCTGCACTTTTTAAAGAATGATTTGGGCTATTTATTTTTGGAATTCAACAATTAGAATTATGTGTTTTTTTAAATTTGGCTTTAATTTGCACTACAATTGTTATGAGCCTCCCTTTTTTACTAAAAGCATTATGGATAGCATGAAAATTTTTTTTTAGTAAACAATGATACTGAGGTTGCATACTCCTCTATCTTAAGACAGAGTAACTATTTACGTAGTGACTATATTAATAACAGGTGGGTATATTTTTTAAAGAAAAATTTTCTGAGTTAGTTCTATGTTTACACACAGAAATTTTGAGGTGCTCATCTATCACAATCACTGTCATTAATGACAAAAGTAGAAGCATTATTCTATTGCTTTCAGCAAGTCAATGGACATTTCTTAGTTTTAGCAATGAGCTAACAATAAAATCAGGGTTGATATTGAGCTGTGATAAAATAAACAGTTCACATTAATTTTTCTCAGGAATAAATAAAAACATAATCAGTAAACATAGGTTATCATGTTGAAATAATATTTTTTGTTGTTGTTGTTTGTTTTTGAGATGGAGTCTCGCTCTGTCACCCAGGCTGGAGTGCAGTGGTGTGATCTCAGCTTACTGCAACCTCCGCCTCCTGGGTTCAAGGGATTCCCCTGCCTCAGCCTCCTGAGTAGCTGGGACTACAGGTGCCCGCCACCACGCCTGGATAATTTTTTGTATTTTTAGTAGACACAGAGTTTTACCGTGTTAGCCAGGATGGTTTCGATCTCCTGACCTCGTGATCTGTCCGCCTCGGCCTCCCAAAGTGCTGGGATTACAGGCAGGAGCCATTGCGCCCAGCCAACGATGGTATGTTTTAATAGATTTCAAACATTCACAAAATGATTGAAGAGGGAATGTATGTTTTGAGGGAAAACAAAGAAAAATGAAAGTATATATTAAATAGAGAGAGAGATACACACATGACCAGATAAGGCAGTATGGTGGAATAGAAAGTAAAGGAAAAGAAATGGGGAAGAAAAATAGTTTATGAGTGATAGGCCAGTAGAAATTACTTCCATTTTTCTCATGGCAAAGTTCCTTCCTGGTTTCTTGAATTAAAAAAATTGTTATGTGAGAAATATTTCTGTTGCATGGAAATACATTTTGTTTTGCTTCCATATTGAATGAGGAACATGAATTCCTTCAGTCAGAATGTCAAAGATAATTTTTTCAGAAACTAATACATACATTTTATTAAGCAATTTTTTCCAGAATGTTTTCAAGGTTAGCATGCTGCCATTTTGCCTGGTCTGCTCAGCTCCAGACAACTGGATGATTCGGCTTCCTCCTCCTCCGCCTTTTTTGGCCTCTTTTTCCCTCTACCATCATCTCCATCTCTCCCTAAATCCACACGCTTCTTCCTTCCTGGATGCCTCTTCATTCACTTACTTCCTCTATCATTGTTCTCCATGTGTCTCTTGGCTTTTTATCTCTGCCATTCATATTCTATATTTTTCTCTCTCTTTCCCTTTTTCCTTTCTGCATTGCGAGCTATATAAAGTAGACCTATGAGTTTTGAAAGATTTGGCATGTAAATTAATAAAATTTTGTGGTTTTGTTATTTCAAAGTAGGGTGATTTTAATTTAAACACAACAATCAAACTGAGGCAGGATAAGTAAGATTAGGGAGCTGTATTAGTTCATTTTCACATAGCTATAAAGAACTACCTGAGACTGGGTAATTGATGAAGAAAAGAGGTTTAATTGACTCATAATTCTGCAGGCTGTCCGGGAAGCCTAGCTGGGAGGCCTCAGGAAATTTACAATCATGGCGGAAGGCGAAAGGGATGCAAGTAGGTCTTACCATGGAGGAGCAGGAGAGAAAGAGAGAAGGGGGAAGTGCCACACACTTTTAAACAACTGGATCTCAAGAGAACTCACTCTCTATCAAGAGAACAGCAAAGGGGAAATCGGCCCCCATGATTCAATCACCTCCCACCAGGCCCCTCCTCTGTTACCTGGGGATTATAATTCGAGATGAGATTTGGTTGGGGCCACAGAGCCAAACCATATCAGCGGCCATACTGACTTTGTCCCCTTGAGAGGTGACAATGTGCTAGCAGCCCTCACTGTCGGCGCCTCCTTGGTTTTGGTGTCCACTCTGGCAGTGCTTGACGAGCCCTTCAGCCTGCCACGGCACCCTGGGAGCCCCTCTCTGGGCTGGCTAGGGGGAAGCTGCCTCCCTCTGCTCGCGGGGAGGTGTGGAGGGAGAGGCACGGGCAGGAACCGGGGCTGCCAGGGTGCTGGCAGGCCAGTGCGAGTTCTGGCAGGTACAGGCCGGGCTGGGCGGGCTCCGCACATGGAGTGGCCAGCCAGCGCTGCTAGCCCAGGGTACTGAGGGGCTTAGCATCGGGGCCAGCAGCTGCGGAGTTTGCACCAGGTCCCTCAGCAGTGCTGGCCCGCTGGTGCTACACTTAAATTCTCACTGGGTTTAGCAGCCTCCCCGCGGGACAGGGCTCGAGACGCCAGTCTGCCATGTCTGAGCTCCTCCTCCTGCGGTGGGCTCCCGACGGCCTGAGCCTCCCCAAGGGGTGCCACCCCCTGCTCCGTCGCCCCCTCCCATCGACAGCCCAAGGGCTGAGGAGTGCAGGGGCAGCTCGGGACTGGGGGGCAGCTCTGCCTGCTCTCCCAGTGCAGGATCCACTGAGTGAAGCCAGCTGGGCTCCTAAACTGGATAGGGACTTGGAGAACTTTTATATCTAGCCAGAGGATTGTATGTGTACCAATCAGCACTCTGTACCTAGCTAACCTAGTGGAGACTTGGGGGACTAGCACTCTGTGATTCTGTGTCTAGCTCAAGGATTGTAAATGCACCAATCAGCACTTTGTGTCTAGCTCAGGGTTTGTGAATACACCAATTGGTACTCTGTAACTAGCTAACCACCTAGTGGAGACTTGGAGGACTAGCACTCTGTGACTGTGTCTAGCTCAGGGTTTGTAAATACACCAATCAGTACTCTGTATCTAGCTAACTGTGTTTAGCTAACCTAGTGGGGACTTGGAGAACTTTTCCATCTAGCACTCTTGTGTCTGGCTCAAGGATTGTAAATGCACCAATCAGTACTCTGTCAAAACGGACCAATCAACTCTAAGATAGACCAACCAGCTCTCTGTAAAATGGACCAATCAGCAGGATGTGGGTGGGGTCAGATAAGGGAATAAAAGCAGGCTGCGGAGGCAGCCAGGGGCAACCCACTCGGGTCTCCTTCCACACTGTGGAAGCTTTATTCTTTCACTTTTTGCAATAAATCTTGCTGCTGCTCACTCTGGGTTCACACTGCCTTTATGAGATGTGACACTCACTGTGAAGGTCTACAGCTTCACTCCTGAAGCCCACGAGACCACAAACCCACCAGAAGGAAGAAGCTACAGACACATCTGAACGTCTGAAGGAACAAACTCCGGGCACATCATCTTTAAGAACTGTAACACTCACCGCGAGGGTCCACGTCTTCATTCTTTAAGTCAGTGAGACCAAGAACCCACCAATTCCGGACGCACCCTTGTGTGAAGCCCCACGGGGCCCTCCATACACAGCTCTACATCCCTTGCATCCTCGTGTGCATCAGTACCTCTTTTGCAAGGTAAGCAGTCCTGCAGGATACCAGCAGACCACCAACCAGATAGTTACAAGTTCCTGACATCCAGTGTGGCCTGGGAAAGAGAATAGAAGTTTCTTATTCCTGATGGAATTTCCCCATTCTCCAAGCAATCAGCACCAGAGAAGCTATTAGGTACAAATTCCTGCCTTGGGGGAAGGGAAGGGGGACGAGAAAGGAAAGGGGGTGGCCAGGGGCTTCTCTGGTGTCCTGCATATGCAACTAGGCTCAAGCTTTAGCTTTTAGTAACGTTTTCCTCATTTTAATAATAATAATAATAAAAGCACCCGTAGGTGGAGATTTTATATGCTCATGATACACACGATTTGTGTTAGGGCATGATACATGCGATGTGTGTTACAGCTAAGCGCGTGCTCCAGCAGCAGGTCTGCCTTTGCATACTTGACCTTCCCAGGTCGTATTTTATGAAAATGTATGTACAGCTTCCATAAAAGGAATTCCTTTGAGGCACTAACTGCTGTCTCCCTCTGAGTAGCTTGCTCTGCCTCTCAGAGTGTACTTTTGCTTTGCAATACACTTTACTTACTCTTACTTTAGGCTTGCTCTCAAATTCTTTTTTTTTTTTTTTTTTTTTTTTTTTTTTGAGACGGAGTCTCGCTCTGTCGCCCAGGCTGGAGTGCAGTGGCGCGATCTCGGCTCACTGCAAGCTCCGCCTCCTGGGTTTACGCCATTCTCCTGCCTCAGCCTCCTGAGTAGCCGGGACTACAGGCGCCCGCCACCGCGCCCGGCTAATTTTTTGTATTTTTAGTAGAGACGGGGTTTCACCGTGGTCTCGATCTCCTGACCTTGTGATCCACCCGCTTCGGCCTCCCAAAGTGCTGGGATTACAGGCGTGAGCCACCGCGCCCGGCCGATCTCAAATTCTTTTGTGCGGTGAAGTCAAGAATCTGTACCTGCTCACCAGCAACAAAACCACAGTGAAGTAAGGATATGAGTGATGTGTGTGTGTGCATGCCCACGCATGTGTGTGCGTGCATGGTGTACATGTGTGTTGTTAATGTTGCTTAGAATATTCTCCTTCACCATCTGACAGTCTCTGGTTCCTCTGGTTCATCCTTCAAAGTTTAGTTCCAATGTCCTTGAAAGTCATTTCTGTATGCTCGCCTGCTCCCAGTTTAAATTATATCTTTCTACTACACTCCCTTAATAATGACCATTTCTCAAGTTTCTTTTATATGCCATAGTTGTGCTTCAGACTTTATAAACATTATCTCATTCTAACAACAACTCTTTATGTCTCATCACCCTTAATTTACAGATGAAGAACCATGGCTCAGAGAGGCCAAGGAATTTGTATCAGGTACTCTGGGCAAATACTCTCCTGCCTCCAGGCCTTGGTACTTGCTGTTTCCTCTGCCTGAGGCGCTCTGACTCCAGATCTTGGCATGGCTGGCTTCTTATTTCTAGTCATCTTTCCACTCAAAAGTCACCTCTTCGGAGAAGCCTTCCTTGATTACCCACTCTAAAGAATTCTGTATCATACCTGCCTGTTTTATTTTTTCTTTATTTTCTGAAAGTAACTCGTCTGTTTACTTGTGATGGTTACTATTGAGTATCAACTTGATTGGATTGAAGGATGCAAAGTATTGATCCTGGGTGTGTCTGTAAGGGTGTTGCCAAAGGAGATTAACATTTGACTTAGTGGACTGGGAGAGGCCGACCCACCCTCAAACTGGGAGGGCACCAGCTAATCAGCTGCCAGCGTGGCTAGAGTAAAGCAGGCAGAAATTGGAAGGACTTGACTTGCTGAGTCTTCCAGCCTTCATCTTTCTCCTGTGCTGGATGCTTCCTGCCCTTGACATCAGACTTCAAGTTCGTTAGCTTTTGGACTCTTGGACTTACACCAGTGGTTTGCCAGGGGCTCTTGGGCCTTTGGCCTCAGATGAAGGCTGCACTGTCAGCTTCCCGATTTTTGAAGTTTTGGGACTTGGACTGGCTTCCTTGCTCCTCAGCTTGCAGAGGGCCTGTTGTGGGACTTTACCTTGTGTTTGTGTGAAAATATTCCTTAATAAACTCCTCTTCATATATACATATATCCTATTAGTTCTGTCTCTCTAGGGAACTCTGACTAACACAATTGTTGACTTATATATTTTTCATCTATTCCACTAGTTTTAAACAAGCATAAGAGGAAGGAGCTGGTCAACCTCCTTATCCACTGTACCCTCAGCTCCTGGAACAGTGTCTGGGGTTACCATAGATGCTCAGAAAGTATATAATGAATAAATAAGTGAATGAACAAATAAATAGAGAAATCTTGGACCTGGCCCTGTGACTTTTCTACTTCATGTTCTTTCCACCCCATCTTAATAGTCTGTACATCATTTAAGATTGTTTATACTGAAATACCCATATTCTTAAAAAGTTATGCTAATACTAATCGTATTATGTCAGGGTTCTCCAGAGAAACAGAACCAATAGGCTGTATGTGTGTGTGCATGTGTATGTGTGTGTAGAAAGAGAGAGAAATTTACTTGGACAAATTGGCTCACTAAATTGGCAGGAGGTCTAAAGAAGAGCTGGTATTGCAGTTGAAATCTAAAGGCAGACTGCTGGCAGAATCCTCTCTTGCTTGGGAAGGGCAGTCTTTATTTAGACTTTCAACTGATTGGATGGGGCCCACCCACAGACGGCAATCTGCTTTGATCAAAGTCCACCAATTTAAATATTAGTATCATCCAAGAAACCCTCACAGAAACATCACTTATAGTCCTCAAATAACCAAACTACATTTTTAACCTTAATGAAGAAATGAAATAATTTAAATCAATGGGCATTTGAAAATTTAAAAATTGAAGTATTAAGTGACTATGACATGCAGGGCTCTGCTTGACACTGGCCTTAAATAGGTGAATGAAATAGACACATTTCCTGTAGTCATAGAGCTTATTTGATGGTAAAATAAACATATTCATATTATCATATATGATGTTCATGTGTAATATCAAAAGAAACAACCTAAATTTTCTCCACACAGTGTCATGATTACACATTTATAGAATTGGTTTTTGTTTCTCTTCACCCTGTAAGTGTGTCTTCAGCCTTCTTGCCCTTTCCTAACGGTTACATATGCAAAGGGCACAGTTGTGTTTATTAGAACCTCAATATTATTACTGGTTAATTTGGATGAGTGACTGTTAAGCTTAGGGCGTCAGTGTCTTTATTTATAAAATGAGTGTAATACTTTCTATATTGTCACAATAGGATGGAAATGCAGTCAACAGACAGAAGATTTTAATGGCAAATGGTTAGGAAACCAGAGAGGCAGAAAAAACAGAGAACAGACACGTAAAACAGGAGTTAGCACAGTGAGGTTTCAGAGGCAGTTGTGACTTCTCATATGACCTCAGCATTGCAGTGAAATTACATAGCTTCAGATGATACTGCCTAAATGGAGCAAGAACACCATCAGGTAGGAGAAGCTTCCTTTGCCTTTCTCTTTTTTTTCTTTTTCCTCATGGTATCAGCTAGGCTGTTCTGGAGACTCTGGCTACAGGCCTGCTTCCTCACTAGGTGCAAATAACTACTGCAAAACAAAATTAGCACCTTCTTGAGTGTTTACATGGAGGTGGGATGAAGTGAGGTTCTATTACTCACACTCAGGCTTCAGCAGGCCTGGTTGTCAAGCTCTGTGAGTACCCCTCCTGCAAATAACTATCTCACAAAGATAATATGAAATGTTGGAAACACCTAGCACATAACATGCACTCCATCAATTAAAAACTGGAATGTTATGACATGTATAATTTTGTCCATAATTCTATAGGTATATTGCTATATTACGAGATTGACTTGAAATGATAATATTCTATGAGTTGATTTCTTTTTATTACTAAAGTCACTCATAACAGCAAGCTATTGTTATTGTCATTCTGTGTGTTATTACTCAGTGCATTATTCAGCATGCTATACCCAGAATGGATTCAGAATTTTTGTATTTCTAACCTCTTGTGCATTTACTATTCCTAAGTTCCCAGGAAAAAAGGGGGACACTATTCCTCTTTGCAGGTAACTAATACTGGTGGGTACAGGATATTTTACTGTGTAAAATACTGAGTGTAATGTACATCCTTAAAGGCGATTCAAATATTTAATTGGTTTTAGTAGGAAGGCAATTTTCCTTGATTCTCTTCATGTTAAGAATAGCAAATTATACTATCTCTGAATACAAATTGTACATTTTAAAAAGTCATTCAGTTGCACTGTGTTACATATAAAAACTTGCAAAACTTGTGATTTTCTTTTTATGTAGACTTATTTGTACTTTCCACAGTCTAGATGTAAAACCACTTTGTATTCAACCCCAATTATTCTTACCATATGCAGAAACTGTTAGAAGGATAGCTGTCTGTTGGTAAAATTAAGAGTTGATTAAATACAGAATAAAAACAAATCTGATCATGTCATGTCTCTCAAACAGCATGACACCCCCACAAGCAGACACACACATGCAGACACACGCCCCTTAAATGCTTCATTGACTTTATTTCTCTCTCAGGGTGGAGATAGAACTCTGTATCATGCCTCTGAGGCCCTTTAGGATGTGGATCCCCCATGTCTTCAGCCGCATTCATGCCACAGTGCCTTGGCACTCTCCACGTTAGCCATAATGACCTCCTTTCAGCCCCCTCAACTGATCATACTGTTTCCTGCCACCATGCCTTAGGACATGGGTGTTTCCTTTGCCCACAATAACCTTTCCCCTCCCTGCTTAGTTAATATCTAAGGGTCCTTCAGAACTTCTTTATAGAAGTTGTTTTCAATTTCTGGTTTAGTTAAAATACTCCACTCATAGATTCTAAGCACCACATATCTCTCCTTCAGATTTGTGCCCATTGCAATTTCTCACGTGCTTATAGGAACTTTTAATTACTATGCCTGCCTCCCCATCCTCATTAAACTGTGTAGGCTCTGCAAGATGGAGATACAGTCCTTGTTGGTTTCTGCTCATCCTTGCATTCCCCAGTGCCTAGCACTGTGCCTTGCAGTAGTAGAAATTGACAAGTATTTGTATCAAAAAAAAAAAAAAAGAAAGAAAAAGGAGCATGAGCTGTGTGTGAATGAAATCATTGTAATGTTGGCCAAGTTTCCACAATGTATATTTGTGCAGAACTATCAGAAGACAATACATGGTTTAATTTATCTATTTGAAATATAGAAATCAAAACATTTTTGTGAATGAAGTGCTAATAGTTTCTGCCCTTGCTTTGAATTCCTTAGGGCAGCTGCTAATTTGCCAAATGCCTTTTATGAAAATGTTTGCATTTTCTTTTATTTTTATTTGTTTTCTTGTCATCCTTAGGGAGGAGAATGCCTGTCTGACTCACCCTGACAGATCTGCTATGGCAGGTCTGCTGTTGTAGAAAATTCTCCACCCCAGGGGCTTTCTCTCTCTTGCAGGGAAGGCTCATGAGCAAATGCTGTCATTAGCAACCATGCATTGTTGAAGACATATAGTGAGAAAATATGTCAGGCATTGTTTCAGTGTACCAATTTTAGTAGAAAATCATGAAAAGTTTTTGAGATATTAACTGTAGATTAAAATAACCTTTAACCTAAATCTTGAGAGTTTCCCATGGTATTTTGATTTTCTTTTGGTCTTTCTTGGCCATCTTTTAAAAATTAAATCATTTGCTATTGTTTTTCTGGGAAAAATGCTTTTATCTGAGGATTTTTCTAAGCTGTACCATTAGATTTCACTTCCCTTTTTACATAGTCTATTTTATACCTATTGGTTTAAAATCATCAAAAGATCCGGGCGTGGTGGCTCACACTTGTAATCCCAGCACTTTGGGAGCCTGAGGCGGGTGGATTGCCTGAGCTCAGAAGTTCGAGACCACACTGGGCAACATGGTGAAACCCTGTCTCTACTGAAATACAAAAAACTAGCCGGGCATGGCAGCATGCACCTGTAATCCCAGCTACTCGGGAGGCTGAGGCAGGAGAATCGCTTGAACCCAGGAGGCAGAGGTTGCAGTGAGCCAAGATTGTGCCACTGCACTCCAGCCTAGGTGACAGAGCGAGACTCCAACTCAAAAACAAACACACACACACACATAACAAAAATAAAATAATCAAAAGACATCTTTCCTAGAGCTAGGACAATAGACATATCAAGCTTCCTTACAGAGTAGCTGTATTTTTGTAAATGTGCAAATATACCTCAGTGTTTTTTGCGTAACAGATAGCAGGTAAATATTTGCTAAATTAGTAAGTGCTTAAATAGTTATATGTATATGTACTTTTTTCCCCCACAAACCATTCTGGGAAATAGTAACACTTTACATAATTTGGTGAAGATGTGTTGTTGCTTTTTAAAATTTTCTAAAGCTATAAACTAGAGTAATAATACTAAGCTCTGCGTGGGGCTACAAACCTGGGTGAATGTATAGACTTGACCAAAAAAGGAATTCCCTATACAAATAACAGTGCCTAGAATAATAGTCAGGATTGAAGGCTGATTTGTTATGGGAACTTTTAAGATAATTGTTTTCAGACTGTTTTCTTTCAGGTTTTAAGTTCAAAGGGTATCTATATATGGTTGATTATAAAATAAATATTTGGCAGGAAAGGGTTTGAAATTGAAGTATAATAGGTAGTAGGAAAGGGGCCACAGGATGATTAACACTTGGGCTTGTAAATAAATAGTTATAATGGGAATTCTCTTATCTAACTCGATTAGAATCTGTATTTGGTTACAGAATTAAAAAGCAGTGAAAGTAAGGAATCATTGAAAAGTTAATATATACCTTAAATACTTATTTTAATCTAAAATATATAAATGTTCATTTATTCACCAAGCTTTTGGGATGAGGCCAATAACATGAGTTCTATTTCCTGAATGAAGGTCCTTACCTTCTTTTTTGCATAGACCACACACCTATAACATATCATTTACATTTCCAGTTTGGTGTTCATTAAAGTTAAGAACTTAACACTTAATAAAGCAATCTAAAAGCATAAGCATTTTTAACTTTTTATCATAACATTTTATAGTTTTCTTACATCTAACTTAACATTTTAAAAATCAAATCTTTCTGAAACATTTAAAGGAATGACTTTATTTTCATAATCATATCTCATCACTTTTTAATATAATGTTAATTTGCATAATTACAATGACAAGTACAAGTGACTTTCACAAGTAAAGAAGCAGACACAACTGGCTTTGACTCTGGTAAGCAACACCACTCGAGGAGAGGGCTGGAAGCAGAAGTGCCTGAGTCTCCTATGGAGTAACCTGTCAGTAACTGGGCAGCCCTTTGGCAGTCCATGTGTTACGGGTGGAAGGAAGAGCATTACTGAATCCAATAGTTTGGTTAATTCTAACTGAACAGTATTCTTTTAAAATTTACATGCCCCTTATTTTAAGAATAACATTTATTGAAGAAATTGAAAATAAAACACATGCATACACATACACACAATGCACCACCTGGAAAATCACTATAAATATTTTCAACCATTTCTCCAATCATTCTATTTCCATAATGCTCTCTTATGCAAGAACCACTGAAAACACAATAGTTTTTAAACACAGTCCATGTTTTTAGCTAACACTGCATATATCACATAAAAATAGGACAATATGCACTTATAATGAATTATTCTTGTTATAACTCATGAATATTAGTACCAGTGTTGGACCTATTGCTAGAGTTTCCAGATTTCCTTCTGTTGGATAAACTCTCTGTACAAAAGAGAGATTTTTAAATAAACAATGTAAAGAATGTGAATCACTAAGATGGAAATTACGTGAATGTGAAAAATATTTATTATGTTTTGGAATATAATATTATTCAACAGTGCCTTAGCCATTTTCAAATGAGGATATGTGAGCACAAAAAGAATAGAGATGTCCCTAATCCTTCCAGGTAGTTAATGAAAGAGTCAGGATTAGAACCCAAGCTTTTTCTCAATATTGTAGTATTTATGGGTACCTGATTAAAATATAGTCATTGTGATCTAAGTGAACAGTATGCTGTAATGATGTGAGGAGATGTTTTCTTTCAAAATATGTTTCTTCTATTAAAATGGCAGGTTTCTAACATTCTTTAAGTGTGTTTCCCAGTAACAATTTAAAATTATAGGAATTTCTGTATAAGCAATTATGGGACAGCAATAAATGACCTCAAAAACAAAATTCTGGATTGCTTTTGAAAAATGGCACATGAAGTAAAAATAATTTTAGAACTTGTTAGAAACAAAAATGTCTTTTGTCATGTTGCCCCAAAGCCCTGCATATAATGTTGAAGCTTAATTTTAGATTATACAACTTAAAGTTAAGAACTGCCTTGGCTCAGTTTGCTTTGTCAGGCACCCAGCCCAGTGCCACATGAAGATGGCACATAATAGACACTTTTTGATTGACTGTCTCCAATTATTTTTCTTTCTTTATTGTGATCTCCAAGTCTTTCTTAAATACTGAACTTGTTTCATTTCTCTTCATCTCAAGCCTTAAGAGAAGAAATGCCTTCTCCTCCCACCTTCCATTTTGTGCTAGAGTCAGGTAAAACTGTTCTCCAGACATAAAAGCTTGTTACAGATCCCCTTTTTTTGTGTGTGGCCCTCAAGGGCATTCAAGAAAAAAGGGACAGAAATGATTCAGTTTCCCATAACAGCATCACAGAAGGGCTGTCCTTCAAACTGATCTCTGATAATTTACTGGCTAGAGGTGTGAAAGTGATATGACTTGGTTCTCCTTCTTACTTCCTCTGCTTTATAGGGCTAGAGAGGAAATCTTTCAATGTATAAAAACCTCGATGGGTTGTGGACACATTATATAACCTTATACAGTTAAAAATCCAATATCTAGAATAGTTAACAATTTTTATGCAAAACTCTGATATTGTTTAGGGTTCTACCTGTAGTCATTCTACAAAAGTTTAGCATGTTGATTATAAATCTTCACAGTGATGATGTGTACAACTTTTTCATAAAAGTTAGGGAATTTGAGTAGATAAAAGTGTAATAAGGTTTCTGGACAGGGAGTATTTGTAATGACAGATTTGATTGCAAGTAATTGAACAGCAGCTCAACCTTAGTGACAAAGCACTGGAGTATCTTATGGACTCCAAGGACTGAGTGGCAGCTGGATTTCAGGCACAGAACTATGTTCTGGAGCTGGTTGGTTTCTTTTTCTGAGTCTCCTTCATTTGTCTTCCAGGTTACAAGTTGCTTTTCTATGTGCCTTTATCTTCATTGAAAACATATCTACCAATAGCTCCCATGTCCTGTCTAAACTGAAGCTACTCTGTGCACCCTCTTTCTGTTTTTGTCCCAGTTGGAGGAGTTCCAGATATGGGACTAATTGCTCAAGCTTTGATCAATTTGACAGCCAGTGCTAGGACAATAAACTGTTGGAGTTGTTGTACCTCCCAGAAAAGTGAGTGTGCCTGGGGTCTGAGTGGAGGTAGTCATGGCCATAGTAAGACAAAACAAGGGGTCCTTGTGAGTACTTTACATTTTTCAAGAGACTAAAATCAATTCAACAACAGTAACTCAACCGAACAACACCCGCATGTCACTATGCCCTTTGATTTTACATCCATTACCTTTCAGTCATTACAATCTTGTGTGTCAATGAAGTGAACACCCGTAACTTTTTCTGTCCTGAACCCTTTCTCATACTTAGGAATCTTCTCACCATTCCTGCTTCTATAAACTCACCTCTCTGCATAACTGTGCAGTGTCTGTGGAAGCTGTCTACTATTGCAGGTTGCACATTCCCTCCAACCACATTTAAAAGTTCAGGTATGCTCATCTGACCATGTGACGTTCCTGCCTAGGATACTGAAACTAAAAAAAAAGAGAACTCAGCCTATTTGTCCCTGTAACAACTGACTGTTAATGCATAAATGAAAAGGGTGTTGGCAGGCATATTTTATCATATATTTGAGATGCAAAGGAAGCTAGAATGCAGTGAGAAAGAAATAATTGAAAAAAAAAAAAAGCTGAGTGGTAGAGAGAAGCCAAGACAAGGGATGGGTTTGGTTTAAATTTACTTCCTGCACCTCCATTCACCCCATGCACTCCTGTAGGGCATTCTGCAGGGCTTCCTTGGTGGTTGTGCCAGTGGGAGTGCTCTCTGGTTGAAATTCACTGGCTCTTAAGTCCATGTTTCCCTTCATTGCCTCTCTGGCCTGTCTCTCCCCATTTCTACTTACAGTTCTATTATAAGCCACACTGTACTACTGTCACTTTTGTAAGTCTGTGATGTTGAATTTCAGCTTTGTTCTGGTTTCTTTTGGATGTCCAACTCTCCCCTTCCCTCTTGTCCCCCCGTATTCACTTGCAGATCTCAGTTTAGAACTTCTTCAAAAACATCTACTTTTTCCCCTCCGCCAGTCTATGTAAGATACTTCTTTATGTCTTCATAGCACTTTATATTTCCCTATTCTAAGAGCTAATTTTGTCATAGTACCTTCTAATTAAATGTCTACTTACATGATTAAATTGCCTATTGCCATGTAAACTCCTTAAGGATTTGGGCCATAAACGGCTTTTCTTGCCACTGCATATCTAGCCCACCTAGCACATAGGAGGTAGGCAATAAGTATTGTTGAATAAATAAAGAGATTAATATATATTTGAAGATCATTAGGCTCGGAATAAGTGGCCAAATAATAAGTATTATCCTAATTAGGCACTTTTCAAAAACAATATAATGACTGTTTTTTTTTTTAAAGAACAAAAATTATCATCCCTTGTTTCTAGCAGCACTAAACTGCTTGTAGTTCAATACACGCCATCCTTTTTCTCTTCTCCCAGTCTGCTGGTGCCAGTCACTCTGTTGCTACATGGACTCTTTATCCTCTTACTTCAGTATCTTACTCCATCCACCTCCTTCAGGAAGCCTGTATGAATTCCTGACTGGTTTGCCCCTTTCCTTCAATCTCAAAAACCTTGGTTTTCAGTCCAAGTTCTATTTCTATTACACTACATAATATAGGGCAAATAATCTCACTGACTTTGGTCTCAGTTTCCTTATTTCTAAAAGGAATGGGGAGTACTGGATTATTGATCTTTAATTGCTTTTTAGCAGTCAAATTCTCTTATAAGTACAATTCTTTTATGAAGTCCAGTGTTTACATTCATTAAAATCTTATCAGAGATCAAATGTGTCTTTTCTTTAGTGAGCTGAAAAGCATCTTGAAATCTTAGAAGGGACACTGCCCCCAATACTACATGACCCCAAAGGCACCACCCTTGTGAACATTTTGCAGTCACTAGGAGGTGCTTCTTTTGGACCACCACAAAGATCCTCAGTCATGTTATCACATGTGTGTAGTCTCTCTAACACAAGAGAAGATAATCAGTTTCCTCGTTGTCTAAAACGCGAAACAAAAGTTTTCTCAGCTTCTAAAAGTAGATGCTCAGGGAAGGATATTGAGTTCACAAAGAAGTAAACAGAAAACTAGCTTTGAAAAAGCATTCCATGGACCAGCCGGGGCCTTGGAAGAAAATCCAAACACTAGAAACTAGTAATATCAGGTAATCCAAATTTCATTATCTTGGGCCAAATCTTAAACTTCTATTAAGTTGATCATTCAAAATGTCTACATTATCAGGTCAATTTGTGGTACTAAAACTGAGTCACACCCTCTCAACATCCTGAGTGAATTAAAAAAACTAAATATAAAACAGAGATACCTTTTTCTTTCTTTCTGGACCTCAATCCGCATAAAGAAATATCCCCTGCAGAAGATTCTAAAAAGTGAACAAGCAAATCAAGAAGATTATACTAGAAAAGCTATTTGTTGTTGTTTTTGACCAGTCTTTAGGGTAGTTTTATAACTCTCACAAAGCAAATATTGTTTTGGTACTATTTATATTTCAAACACTAATCAGGAAAATAATTGCTAAATGTGCCAAGACTCAGGTCTCAGATGTGTTCATTGAATTGATTCCTTTGCTGGAACTAAAATTTAATAGGTTGCCAGGAGAGTCAAATCAATGGTGTATTCTCTTTTAAAATCCCTTCTAACTATCTCAACTTTTCACTTTTGATATAGAAATCCATGCTCTTCCTTACTGACTCTGTATACAGAAATTATTCTGGTCAGAATACTAAAAATTCCAATTTACTAGCATTTGTAATTTGAACCAGGCTGACACTTCTGCAGTTTGGCCTGACTTGCTTTTATTCTAGTGTATTATCCAGTATCAACATTACACAGAAAACGAATTTAAAGAATAATGCTTGGTCAGAGAAGGAGCAACAATATAGAATAAGATGATTTGTTTTAAACAGTCTCAGAAGGAATCTTATTGATACAGCATACAGCTTGGACTCAGATTCTGGGGAGAAGGAAGTAAAATGTATCTTTATATCACATTTATTTTGGTATAGCTTCATAACACATTTATTTTGGTATTATAAAGATACAATAAAATGTATCTTTATATAACATTTATTTTGGATAATTGTTAAAAAGTTCAGCTTACTATGATTTTTAGAAGATTTATAATTAATGTGCTTACTAGGGAAAATACACAATTTGAGAAGTCATGAGAGGCTGAAGCCTGAGATGCTTTGATCTCCTGCTACACTGCTATTGGCTGAGGGCCAACTAAGTATCAGAATTATCTTTGCTTCAAAAAGGATGTTGATCAAAAGGTAGGGATGCATTTCACAAGCATGTATCTCTATGAAGAATTGTGAAAGGCTGAGAATGTTTGGTTATGCACCTGTTAATTCATCTTCAATTTCACCCTTTTGCATTCAAGTTTCTTTACAAACAACAACAACAACAACCCAAACCCAACCAAACCCAAAGGACTTGGCTATGCCATTAGTGTATTGGTTCAAGTATGGTTCAAACATATTTTATGTAGCCCAATGGCTACATTTTTGTCTAGAATAAATAAAGGACTCTTTTGATTATTGTTTTATTTTAAATTTTAAATAATTTTGATATTTGATTTTTAAGGTAGACATTACCATATTGGTATTATATTCCAAGCAGTACCATTTCCCACCCATTGATGATAATTGGGCTCTTGTATATGGCAAAAGAGAGAGGTGATTAATGAAGGTGATCAATGGAGGCTTCCAAACTAACAATTAGTAATTCAGTGACAGAGGCTGCAACCACAAACTATTTGGAAAACAGACACATTTTGAATCTCAGAAAATAATAATCTATTGGTGGTATATTACAGTTTCTTTCAGAAAAATGGCCCTTTTGAGTTACCTGAGGCAAAAAAGGAAGAAAATTATTTGAGAAGTGAATTGTGTGCTGGGTAAAGCTTGTGTTCAATGATGTATCTTAAAACTTGAAATAATAATTTCTCTCATTCTGTAATGTGTCTTATTTCAGCACACCAAACACCAAATGAAGTGTAACAGATTTTATAAAAATGCCAAGACAGGTAATAATTTACATGTTCTTTTTTATTAAAAAAAATCAATAGTATGTATTATAAACCTTGTGAAATGCTGACACAGAAAAAAATATCCATATTCAAATCAGTTTTCTTTGTACAGATAAATGGCCTCGGATGTAAACCAGACAACGATTAGCTAATTTCTTTTCTGATCTATATTTCTAAAGTAGAATCTACACAAATGAATGAGTTGTGACTATTCCCATTTAAAATGTATAGTTACAGCTGAGCTAAGCTTTGGAAAAATTTTTGAAGACATGTTTTTCTTTTTGCAGGGAATGCATTCTAACTTTTCTTATAAACCTATTTACACTTTTATTTATCAAGCATATTCTTTTTCAAGGATTATGTGTTTTTGACAGCATTTAAATTTCACTAAAAACAACAAAGTTGAACTACCAAGAGCAACAGTAATAAAAATTTTATTTTTTATATTTATTTATTTATTTATTTTTGAGATGGAGTCTTGCTCATCGCCCAGGCTAGAGTGCAGTGGCGAGATCTCAGCTCACTGCAAGCTCCGCCTCCAGGGTTCACGCCATTCTCCTGTCTCAGCCTTCCGAGTAGCTGGGACTACAGGCGCCCGCCACCACGCGCGGCTAATTTTTTGTCTTTTTAGCAGAGACTGGGTTTCACCGTGTTAGCCAAGATAGTCTCGATCTCGTGACCTCGTGATCCGCCCGCCTCGGCCTCCCAAAGTGCAGGGATTACAGGCGTGAGCCACCACGCCCGGCCAGTAATAAATATTTTATACTTTATGTAGTCTTTTCATATCTGCCTAATCCACATAACAACTCGGGTGGGCAGAGCTGAGAGTAGGTATTAGTATCCTTGTTATACAGATGAGGCAATTGTGTTTCCAAAAATAAAAATAATTGATATTGACCCAGGCTCCAATAGGGTGGCTGGAGCTCTATGGTTTTATTCATGGTCAGAATAAATTAGAGAACCAGAACTTGGCAACTATCCAAGTAGGAAGGCATCATTGTTCAGGTTAAGGAAGGGACTACTTATGAATGAGATACCATCACAGAGAAACATAGGTAGCTCTTTCTTCAGGACTTTCCCCAGCCACTCTCCAAGCATCCTACCTGAGTTCTATAGCCCATCACTTTGAGAATGATGCCCAACTCTGAGCCAAGCATGTGTGAATTACAATGGAGCTTCTAAGGGAGCAGGTAAAAGGATTTTTCCCTGTTTAGCTTTGATTCCTTTCTGTGTAGGGGTAGAGATTAGTGACAAATTTATATGGTTTAGAGTAAAAAGGATAGAAACATAGCTTACTTGTGTAACTTCAACTCTAAGCTAATAAGATAAGAAGGGAAGCGATATTACTGTTACATTTTGGCAACTTATTTTTCCTGTTCCATTATTAATCCAGATTTCTCTCTTCTAAATTTTTTTAAAGAAACAAGATACTACAGTTAGAGTAGAAGCTTCCTTCCATCCCATTACCATTCTTCTATTTCCTGAGGTGACTAATATTCTGAAGTTGATGTGTATTTATTCCATTCACATATTTTATATGATACACCATGTAATGTATGATTATTAAATTGTTTTATGTGCATTTTAAGAGAGACACAAATGGTAGCATTATATAGTTAAGACATCAAGTTCTATGTTTTTCCCTTACATTTCTGTTTCTGAGATTCAGTCTTGGTGATACACATAAGCCTAGTTTGTCCTTTTTATGAGTATACAAGAAAATAAAAATTCAGTGAGAGCACAACTTTATTTTATTCATTGCTCTGGCGTAAGTAACTTGAGCAGAATATTTCTTTAATGAAGTAGTGAATTTGAGAGAATGAGTTAGTGTATATAAATGAATAAATTAACGTACAAAGGAATATTGCTATTAGCTTATATTTTTCACTATTTATGGCTTTGTCTGATTTTGCTATTAAGGTTATTCTGGCTTCACAAAATGAACTGAGTAGCTTTGAAACATTTTGTATAAATGTATATTTATTCCATAGGATATGCTAAGGTCTAGTGCTTTCTTCTGGGTAGATCTTGATGAATGATTTGATTTCTTTAATGTTATAGTTCTATTACAGTTTCTGAAAATTTTCTTCTTGAACAATTTTTGGTAGTTTATATTTTTCTATACAATTATTCCTGTTGTCTCCATTTGTAGATTTAATGGTGTATTAGTTTACTATTGCTGCTGCAACAAATGACCACAAATTTTGTGGCATAAAACAACACATATTCATTATCTTACAGTTATGGAAGTCAGAAGTCTCAAATGGGCTGGTAGATCCTTTCTTATGCCCATTCTAGGTTCCAGAGATTGCCCACATCACTTGGCTCGTGTTTATGTTTTTACTCTGACCCTCCTGACCCTCATTTGTAAGGGCTCTTGTGATTGTAATGTACCCACCTGGATAATCAGGATACTCTCCCCATCTCAAGAGTCTTAGCTGAATTACATTGTCAAAATCCCTTTTGCCCTGTAAAGTAACATACTCACAGGTATTAGGAATTAGGATTCGGACATCTTTTCGGGGGGGGGGCATTATTCCATTTACCACAATTAGTATCATATGTTCCATTTTATATTCTCCTGCCTCTCTAGATGTGTTGCTTTTAAAAAAAATCAGGCCAGGTGTGGTGGCTCACGCCTGTAATCCTAGCACTTTGGGAGTCCAAGGCGGGCGGATCACAAGGTCAGGAGTTCAAGACCAGCCTGGCTAACATAGTGAAACCCCGTCTCTACTTAAAAAAAAAAAAAAAAATTTAAAAAAAAATTAGCCGGGCATGGTGGCGGTGGCGGGTGCCTGTAGTCCCAGCTATTTGGGAGGCTGAGGCAGGAGAATCTCTTGAACCGGGGGAGGCGGAGGTTGCAGTGAGCAGAGATCGCACCACTGTACTCCAGCCTGGGCGATACAAGGAGACTCTGTTTAAAAAAAAAAAAAAAATTCAGAATGTGTTTATTTCTTCCTCTATCATTTTCTCTTCATTAATTTGTCTATTTTATTAGCTATGCCCTGACAATTTTGACAGGGTTGTGGGGTGGGTAGAGTAGAAAGGTTGGAAAAGCATGGACAGTCGTGCTGGGAGTTCTGTTCAAGTAATTTTCTGCCTCCAGTCCTTTTCCACTACTTCATCAAATACAACTACCTCACTATGCTCTGGGTGGTAGGAAGTAACCCTGGTAGGATGCTTCCTAACTCAGTGTTAAAGGTAATGGTGCATCCTGAGCATTCTCCCTCTGCATCCCAATCCTGGAACTGGTAATTCCCTATGACTGACACCTCTGAGCTCCCATTCTCTCATATCTCACTCTAGAGACCACCTGAGGAGATAAGGTTTCACCTTCTTACTCCCCGCAGACTCCCCTCCCCCGGCCACCCCTCCCCCGTCCCCCCACCCCCTAGAGCTGAGACCTGGGCATGCGCATCAGCCGCGACAGATTGGAGGGGACCCTGCTGCTCTCTCCCGTGCTACCCTCTTCCCTTCCCTCCCCTGACCCCTCTCATATTCCGGTTCCCACCCCCACCCTCCACTCCCGCCCCGCACCCGCCCCCAGCCCGGGCTCGGGGACCTGTTAGGCTGGTTTCGACATCTGGGGAATTAACCTGTCCCGCCCATCCCTAGCCTCGAGCCGCGCAGGCTCCGCGCCTCCGCCCTTGTTCCCTCCCAGCTCCTCGGAGTGGAAGCCGCTACAAATGGCTTGAATGAAACGTGTGTGGGTTTAGTGAGTGGTGAACCACCAGGGGATCCCGTCTCCCCACAAACCAGTATCTCTCCGAGAAGGAGGCGAAGGAGTGGGAGGAGGCAACAAGCGAAGAGTCGAGCTTCGCGGGCGCGCGCAGCGACTGGAGCGCGAGGGCGAAGCCGGGCCACCTCCCCTTCCCGGCCGCGCACTGCCTGGCCCGCGGCGGTTCCAGGCACCACCCTCCCCGCCCCGGCTGCGCCCGCTGTGGCAGTGACTAGCTCCCGCGGCCAGCGGCACTGTCCACCGACGGGCAGGGGCCCTCTTCTCTCCCTTCTCCCCACGATTTCCTTCTCTGCGGCGGCACGCCGTCCAGCAGCCCGCTTCGCCCCGTCGTCAACTTTGAGCTGGAGGAGAAGCAACTTTGGCAGTGGCCGCAGGGTTGGAATCCCGCTTCTTCTCGGCAGCAGTAGGCTCTCAAGTCGCTGGGGTTCGGTGGGGCAAGAGTTTCGCCGGCGCATCAGCTCTGCTTCCGACTGTTTGCAACCTGTTTCCAGCGAGCTGGGAGCGGGGTTGTGACTGCCAGTCGTCTGGGGGAGGGGGACTTGTTTTTCTTTTCCTCTAGAGACCTCGGCTTGCAACTGGATAAAACACTGTCGAAAGGATGTAAATAGGCAGAGCAACTGTTACCAAGAAGGCCACCACCCCCACCCAAAGGCAGTGAGGAGTGTGGGGCTTCGTCCGGGCTCCCCCGAGTCTCAACACAATCAACAGTCAGGTGTTGATTGCAACTTTTCAAGGTCGGTCACCGGGGGTAGCCTATTCCCTCTACGAACCTTGGAGGGCACACCTCGCTGGGACTGAATTTGGCTGAGAAATGCACAAGATGCCAAACGAGGAAGGATTGTATTGGGCGTGTGTGTGACCCCCAAGACCCTTCTTCCGCTATCCCCGTAATCTCCGGTTCCCCGCTACCCGGGCGGGGGTGGGTATGTGACATGTGCCTAACTCTCAGCAGCAACTTCGGCAGCAGGTGTCGATCCTAACTAAGCAGGAGCTGCGGCTGCCGGGTGTGCCCTCACCAAGCCATGCGAGCCCCGGGCGCGCTTCTCGCCCGCATGTCGCGGCTACTGCTTCTGTTACTGCTCAAGGTGTCTGCTTCTTCTGCCCTCGGGTTCGCCCCTGCGTCCAGGAACGAAACTTGTCTGGGGGAGAACTGTTCACCTACAGTGATCCAGCGCCGCGTCAGGGACGTCTGGGGACCAGGAAATTCTGCAAGAGACGTTCTGCGAGCCCGAGCACCCAGGGAGGAGCAGGGGGCAGCGGTGCTTGCGGCGCCCTCCTGGGACCTGCCAGCTGCCCCGGGCCGTGAACCGGCTGCAGGCAGAAGGGCGGAGGCGTCGGCAGCTGGACCCCCGGGACCTCCAACCAGGGCACCTGGCCCCTGGAGGTGGAAAGGTGCTCGGGGTCAGGAGCCTCCTGAAAGTTTGGGGAGAGGGAGCCCCACGGCCCTCCAGCTCTTCCTTCAGATCTCAGAGGAGGAAGAGAAGGGTCCCAGAGGCGCTGGCATTTCCGGGCGCAGCCAGGAGCAGAGTGTGAAGACAGTGCCCGGAGCTAACGATCTTTTTTACTGGCCAAGGAGAGCCGGGAAACTCCAAGGTTCCCACCACAAGCCCCCACCCAAGACGGCCAATGGACCGGCGGGGCACGAAGGGCGGACAATTGCACTCCCGGGCCGGGCGCTGGCCCAGAATGGGTCCTTGGGTGAAGGAATCCATGAGCCTGGGGGTCCCCGCCGGGGAAACAGCACAAACCGGCGCGTGAGACTGAAGAACCCCTTCTACCCGCTGACCCAGGAGTCCTATGGAGCCTACGCGGTCATGTGTCTGTCCGTGGTGATCTTCGGGACCGGCATCATTGGCAACCTGGCGGTGATGTGCATCGTCTGTCACAACTACTACATGCGGAGCATCTCCAACTCCCTCTTGGCCAACCTGGCCTTCTGGGACTTTCTCATTATCTTCTTCTGCCTTCCACTGGTCATCTTCCACGAGCTGACCAAGAAGTGGCTGCTGGAGGACTTCTCCTGCAAGATCGTGCCCTATATAGAGGTAATGCCTTCCAGGGGGGTCTCAAGCTATTGGCTTTATCTGTTTTCGGAATTATGGCATCAGAGAACTGCTGCTGGATGCAACTACCTAGCTGAACACCTTTCCTTTTTATCTGGGGCCCTCTTTCATTTCTCTTTTCAATCATTTATGCATGTATATATGTACAAAAAGAGGCAGTTTTGCGAAATCAAATTCATCTGCTCCTGTGCTGTAAAAAAAAAATGATGATCTCACAATATACAGAATTGTTTTGTGTATAAATCTATCTCCCTGAATATGGTGTTATGCATATTTCTGATTTGGCACTTGTCAGAGATTTTAGGGTTAAATGAATGGCCAGCCTACGGTTGTCATCATCACAGCCTACAAGAAAAAAAAAAAAAAAAAATCATTAGCATTTATTTACTAGTTATCTAGTGCTTCAATGTGACTTTTCCCCCAAGAAGATTATTGCATTTGTTTCTTAAACACCAAAGTTGGAATAATATTTTATTGAAAGAAAGAAAGAAAGAAAATTATGTTTCTTTGTGAGTTGGCCTAATTATGTATTAATAACCTTTCAAATTAGTTTAAGTGTCTGGCTGTCTTCCATGCTATCCCATCTAAATTCTTAAAGTCATTTCTTGTTTCTTTCTTTTCCCATCTTGGTTTCTTAATTTTATTTTTGTGTGTTTGCGTGAACTTAAGCAAAGATAAGACTTTGGCCACAATTTGTTTAACATTCTCAAAGTTATGCATTTGTCATTTGTTATAGGTGGAAAGATTGGCTATTTTAAGGGATTGACCCTAAGACTAGAAAATTTCTTGAGAAGAAGGGGGCACATCTAGTTTCCAAACTTTGGAAACAAAAATCATTTTGAGTGAAATTGAGTGTTTCATCCTACAGCTAGTGTCCTGGCCCACTATTGTGGTAGGTGGAATTTGCTCTTTATATGGCCTCTCTTTAAACACCAGCTCTTGGAAGGGGCCCAACTGTTTTGCTGCCAGTTGTGTTTTTAGCCAGCTGGCCCTTGATTTTCTCCATTCAGACTGTCCATTTCATTTATGGAAGCAGAAGAAGGGAAACTGTAAATATTCCACAGCCCCTGATCCTGTCTGGCACCAGGGCCTGTGACACTATGTTCAACATTGTTCCAGGCCTAAAGCTGGGGGATAAGTAAACAGAAAACAGTACCTACTTAGACGGACCAAAGCTGGAGACAGTAAATAAGACCCTCTGTTATCCTGACAGGGATCAGGTGCAGGATCATTCCATGACTATGAAATCAGCTGTTGCTACTTTAGTGGCATCCATGAGTTCTCCTGTTGCCAAGCTTGGCGTATCTCTGAAACATCTACTTTGTTTGGTAGACAGTTCATTTTTGAATTGTGAAGGAGGCAGTTGAACTCATGTTAGAGAATACGTGTCTATTTAACAAACTGCCTCTTCAAGGTCAGTTTCAAATTTCTTTTTTTTTTTTTTATCAGAAGAAATCGACTTATGCAAAAAAAAGACAAAAGATAAAGCGGACAAGAGAGGTACCTCAATGACAGAGAAGTCTATTGGTTTATCTCACTGGAAATGTACTGGACATGTAGAAATCTGTATACATTAGAGGAAAAACAGTAGGACAGAAAAAAGAAATTAGGGAAAGAAAAAAAAAATCAAAGTTCTTGAAAGAACACCTTAAAAGAATATCAAATTCAGGAAAGAATATAAAGACTTTGGTTAATTTAATGAGATATAAGCATTTTGAGCAATGGCATTTATTATGTATGTATTTTAATTTTCTTTTTCCATAATTCTGAGTTTTTATGAATGTAATACTTTCATTTGTATTTCACTTTTTAATTTAATTAGTTCCTCAAGAGTGCTTTGTTTTTTACCTCTTATTATTAGTAAAATCGTCTACTTTCTGTATTTTTGCTTAATTTTTCCCCATGCGAATAGCTTTCTCTATTTTTCAGTTATTAGTGCTAGCGTTTACTTTTCTTAGAGAATCAAAGGCTTAAAAAATTCACTCATTTGTTTATATTTTTTAAATTAGAGTATAATATACATTTTTACTGTTAAAATAGTGAGTGAAAATTTTAATATATAGTGTTTCTATATTTCTACCTAATCCTTATTACTCTGAAATAATTTTATAATGTTTTATATAAATAATTATTGGACAATATTGCTGGCTTCATAATTCCTGATTACTGAGAGCAAGAACTACAGCCCAAATGTCAAAATAAAAGTGTGTCTCCAGGAGGCACTGATGTTTTCACAAAAGTAAGAGGTATTTAGGGTCTCTCGTATGTTGGGTTCCTGCAAAAACAGGCCCTGAGATGTAGATTTATTGGGGCATCAAGTTTATTGGATTGTGCTCTCAGGTTCAACACCTATTAGGGAAGGAAGAAAGCAGGATTGGGCAAAGGGAGAAGTTGAACTGTGATGCAGTTGCCACAAAGACCTCAGCTGACACCATTAGGAGCTTTAGGGCTGGGATGGCCATGCAGCCATATCCTAAATCGGGGCAAGAGGGCTCAGCCTTTACATCTCTTTATGGACCAGTCATTAGATGTAAGGCATTGGATGCAAGACTGCTTCCAGGTTGGGGTATAACCTTGAGTTGGGTGGATCTCTTTGGTCAAGGGCAATTCCTAGAAAGGGATGCAGCTAAGCACTGTCAACCAATAGCCCCAACAGCTGGAGGAATCAGTGCTTCAATTCTTGAAGGTCTTTGGAGGGAGCTATCTGGGTGGAAAACCACAGCATCCACTACAGTGGCTTTTTTTTTTTTTTTTTTTTTTTTTTTTTTGAGACAGAGTCTTCCTCTGTCTCCAGCCTGGAGTGCAGTGGCACGATCTCAGCTCACTGCAGCCTCTGCCTCCCCAGTTTAAGCTATTCTGCCTAAGCCTCCCGAGTAACTGGGACTACAGGTGCGTGTCACCATGCCTGGCTAATTTTATTTTTTTTTGTATTTTTAGTAGAGACGGGGTTTTACCATGTTGGCCAGGATGGTCTTGATCTCTCGACCTTGTGATCTGCCCACCTCTGCCTCCCAAAGTTCTGGGATTACAGGCGTCAGCCATGGTGCCCGGCCTACGGTAGCTTTTGAACAGTCATGTTAAATCAGACATAGATAATGTTCTAATCCAACTCCCTCATTTTAAAGATGAAATTTGAAGCTCCGAGACTATCCTAAACATATATACCTAGTCAGTAGCCACCAGACCCTTGGTCTCAATGCTTCATGTTTATATTTGCTGATTAGACAAACATGTATGAAGCACAAGCTTTATCCAGTGAGTGTTTTCCTTTCTGCTCTTTGGCATCTGAAACATTTTTTCTTTTTTTTTTATCCATGACACAGGAAAAAATAAAAACCTGTAAACATCATTTGTTATATAATGAAATGTATAGATTCTTTTGTTCTTAGGTTTCATCCTGTTTCTCAGTAATTTCTGCAGTAAGTTCTGCAGTTGATAGTTAATTAAAAATTTTAAAATTGCAATAATCTGAGACAACTATGCTTTTTAATGAGCCTAGCAAGATTACTTTAATGACCAAAAAGTTATATGGGTTACATTTTATGTTCTTAAAATCATGAAGTATGTTAGATTGGTGAAGGACATTACAAATATATTACATTCGTTCAAACTTTCTCCAAATCCCCTTCCAAAATTTTGCCTCTGACCTCAAGATTTTTAAAAATTGTTTGACATCTTGTCTCCTTTCATATTTCTAAATTTTGTCTTTCCTTCACTTGTTACTTTCTTATACTAATTTATTTCTTGGCTATTTTTCCTTTTTTAAAAAACTATGTATAATACATTCTTATTGATTTATGATGTAACATTTACCATTTTCCAGTAATATGTGTAACCTTTTCCAGTGTTTTTATTTTAAAATTTTTCATAATTTTAAATTGTATTCTCAATTGATTATGATTGATTTTTACAATTTTTCTCTCCTAGCTTCTCTTTTGCTTTATTTTTCTTTTCTACCACAGTTCTTTCTCCTCTACAGCTTGAGTATTAGCATAATCTGAAGGGAATCATGGAATTTGGGGGGAGATTTGGGTTTTGTAGAAAAATAGGAGATATTTCTTAAGTAAAAACTATACTCTTTGTAATTTGCATTCAACTCCTCTTTCTATTTTAATTTGTTGGCCTAAAGCTTGAGGATAGCACCCAGCTTCCAAGGTCTATTGTGAGAAAGGAAGTTTTATGATGTTTAATATCGCTGTGAGTGAGAATGTTCTGGGAACTGTTGTAGTTGATGACTTTCCCTTTTCTATTCCAGGATTATGACATATTTATGGCCTAGTAATAAATCTCATAAAGACCAAGGACAAATGAAATGGTAGGAGAAGCCGGATAGGAGAGAAGAAAATTTGGATAGATGATGGCCATCCTCCTAGACACATCATTTTGAAGTGGTTTATTACATAGTCACAAGAAAAAAACTATACTCAAAACAAAAGTTGTATATGTAGTATGCTTTTATGTATATTGGGGGAGGTGGAGATATGTGTGAGTGTGGATTGCAATAGGAGAATGGCAGAGGAGTTCCCTACCATACCTACCATTCACTTAGGAATCTAACAAGTGTTTAACACAAAATAATTTGGGCCAGGTGTGGTGGCACACCCCTGTAATCCCAGCACTTTGGGAGGCCTATGCAGGGAGATTGCTTAAGCCCAGAAGTTCAAGATAAGCCTGGCCAACATGGCAAAACCCCATCTTTACAAAAAATACAAAAATTAGTGGGATGTGGTGGTGCATGCCTATAGTCCCAATCATTCAGGAGGCTGGGGTGGGAGGATTGCTGGAACCCTGGAGGTTGAAGCTGCAGTGATCCATGATCATGCCACTGCATTCCAGCTTAGTTGACAGAGTGGGACCCTGTCTCAAAAAAAAAAAAAAAAAAAAAATTCAAATAATTCAGACATCGAATATGGCAACTGGAATGAATCTTTGCTCATTATTTAATGGAAGTCAGAATCAAGGTATCATCTGACCCAGATCCCAGATAACAGATTAAGGTCTGTTTGTACATTAATTGGAGGTTTTGAATGATTGAGATTCTCTTTAGTTTAAAGAACTCACACCTCCATGGTGTGTTGTAGAGCAGAAGGCTTCAAATAATTATAATGAGATAACCCCAGATCTAACTGTATTTTTATTTTACTGGGATACAAAATTCCTGCACAGAGGTGGAGGGAGAATAAAGGGAACATGTCTTACCATGGCCTCTGGTCTGGGGATAATTTGTGACAAGTCTAGAATATTTTCTAATGAGAGGAACCAGCTTCTCCAATGACTTTAGAAATACTGGCTTTAAATTGAGTGGAATAAATGGCTCTTTCATTGTCTTAGGTTGTAGCTAGCACTGACAAGTAAGAAAGGAAGGGTGTTTGGAGGTTGAAGATGATAGCGCCATACACCTATCCAATTCTACACAGATTTCCCTAGAACGCCTGCATTCAAGTAATAGAACATTTATCATGGCATATGGTAAATTTTCTTTGAGAGGTGGATTAGCCATTAGGTATTCTGCTGGACTTTTAAGTGGAAGCATACTGTTCTATGAGCAATTTTAAATTTACTAATAGTATTCTTAGGGAAAATGTACTCAATATATGAGAATGGTGCTGAACAAGTATTTTATGATTTCCCATTAATCTTTTAGTAATCATTTTGTATATTATCATGCAAATGAAAATATTTAGCTGATGACTCTAACAGGAAGAAAAGTGATTCTTAGAGTGTGTTTTTATTTATAACTTCACTTCTGAATGATGTATGGTGAAGTTAACTGAATTTGGATCTTACACAAGAAAGGAAAGCTTTATAGTATTCAAATAAGAAATCCAAATAGTTTCCTTAGCCATTGATTGTAATGAGAGCGTGTCCTTTTCTAAAGCTGGTCAATGAAGTATAAATAGGAAAATTGATTTATTTTACTTCCCTTCTGTAGATATTGTCTGGCATTCAGCTTTTAAGGATTATATATAAAACAGCAGCACCCAATAACTGATTAAAGAGCAATTTGAATACTTTATTATTTTCTGTAATCCTTTTACATAGATGTCATCATTCATTCATTTGTTCACCATCCATTAATTTATCAAATGTTTACCCGGTTTTTCTTGTATGCGAGGTACTATGTCAGGAGTGGGAAGGAGAAGGCAGTAGAGGAAGAGGGAGAAAGGTTTCCAAAGATGAATATCAGAGACGAACCACTGCCGTTAAAATTACAGAAAAGTAAAGTAATGTTCTACACCATGATGAATATTATAGTAGAGGTTTGAACAAAGCATCGTGGAAGCTCAGAAATGGCACTGAATTGGGTCAGGTCACAGTTGTACTTATTATGACTGGAGATGGAGAAATTAAAGGGAAAACTGCTCCCTCTAATTCTTTTCAATTATATTCTTACTATTGATCTTCATAAATGCCCATACAACCTAGATCCATGATGAAAAGTTATAAATATAAAAATCTTTTAATTCTTGCTTTTTTGTTTTCTTTAGCTTTCCCAGGATAGAAAGCCCATAATAAAAATTGGCAAAACAATTCAGCAGATAGTTCAGTACTAGAAATTTCTTTTAAAATAGGAATTTGTGCCAGTGCCTAGGATAACTATCTCTGCATTACAGTTAGTCCTTATTAGCTATAAGGACACTAAATAAGTCAAAAATAAACATTTTACTTAAATGCATGGCTTATTTGGCAATGTAATAACAGTATATTAAATTTAGTTCTTCTGAAACTATCAAAACATATACAAATTGTTTAATTTGACTTTAGAGAACCTAAGAAAGAAGATGGACAAGGGGGATACTTTAGACTCCATTGTGGAGTTGAGGAAAGGGGAGCATGATGAATGGATTTCCTCAAAATTAGATTCATCTCTCAAGCACATAATCAGAGTGAAGATTTATTGTGAGCTCCTGAGGGCTTCCAAGGTATCCTGTTATGTCAGCAAAGTATCCTTCCACAGAGACAAGGAAGAAAATAGGTCTGCAGAAGTAAAACAGATACAAGCTTTTGAGTTTACGGAAGGCTGAGTGGGTGAGGGTCTACCTTTGCTTTCATACTTAGGCTGCGTGGACCTTGATACAGTTTTTACACCTTTAATGGCATTCATCTTATGTGCTGCAACCTGAGTTAACGGTATCCCATTGGAAGCACATGGACCTGTGTCTGGGATGTAGATTGTGGGAGAGGTATGGGAAGGCAGCTATGCAGTGCAGTTTGTCTCTGCCTTTACACTTCTGCTCCATCCTCCAGGGATGCGCCTGTCATTTCACTTCCCAAGAATTGACCTGCCAAGGTCCAATAATGAACTCAACCTTGTTGCCAAGACTAACTCCTAAATATTTCAGAGTGGAGTTGAGAATGGGATTGCTGCAGCCTCAAATATGGAGGGTCTTTTTTTATTTGCAAAGTAAGTGTAGATACTTTTCATAAAACTTCCATTCAGGATATGATCACTGTGCCAGTCTTGTTCTTGAGACAGAATACTTTCCATTTGTAAATTTGTGATAGTTTTCAGTGTTATCTGTACACTTGGATGGTTCGTAACATTCATTAATGGGGCCAGGGTCATTGATTTGATCCCTGCCTAGAATGAGACATTCTCATTAGGTCTGTGACTCTACTCAGGGATGTTACTTTTTAATTTTTTTTCAAAGTAGCCCCTTCCTCATCAACTCCCGTCTTCAGGGCCTATCTTTACTATTGTCTCCCTAGTTCAAATCCTTTTTATATAGGAAAAGCATCTGATAAGCCAATTCGCATCAGGATATGTGATTTAAAAATAACCGCCTTTTATAAGAAGATTGCATCAAGAAAGAAACTTCCTTAACAGACTACCAATGGTGAAATTTTGGTTAAAAGCAGATAAATTTTGTCCTAAAATAGGATTTTTCAATTTTATTAAAATCTTGATGAACTAAATACAAATAATCTTGTTTTTAGTTTGAATTCACAATCATGCAAATCAATGTCATTAGCCAGAAAGGGAAATATGTAAAAATGTGTTACTACTTTTTGGAAACTTATCAGAACCCCAAGGTAAACAACTGACATTCCAAGTCACTTTAAGATTGATTAGGAACATCATAATAATACCAAAGATTGAAAACTGGACTGTGGGCTTGGGGGAAAATATTACATTTTGAAATGATTTTGTAATTACTGAGAATAAACATGGAATCTTTAGAATCTAATATAGATGGTTTATATCTTAAGACAAAATGATGCTAATCTTGCTCCATTTACATTTTTATTTTAATAAACACCTGACAGATTGATAGGAATTATAATATGTTAGACAGGTTGTAGTTAAATGAATTTTTTTAACCCATATAAGGAATGTACTGTGCTATAGATGTGATAATTGGTAAGAAACCTTAATTCAAGATAGGACTATAAAGGGAAAGAGGATTTATGGAATCAAGACAAGTTTTGGGAGAATATGTTGATTTTTAAATAGTCTTAAATGGTTTTTAAAATAAGTAAAGCATGGTATCAAGCTTAGACAAAAGAAAAGAAGGTAGAGAATGAGGCAGTAATGACAGTTGATAGTTGATGCTTTCAAAATATTTTTCCCCCCCAGCATTGGGAATCACATACAAATGGAATAGTCTGAGTATATTAGAAATAAATGGTTATTTATTATATGTGGGCATATCAGACTAAATATCAGTTTACAAGGATAAGAAGCCTTCCCTTTGACTGTGGAAGAGTGGCTGCCAGAATTCTGTTTCATTCCAGAGAGTGCACAAGCAGTGTGTGCACACATGTAAGGGATGGGGAAAGTCTCTCCTCTGTTTTTGGTTTAGAAATACTAATCTAAGTGTGTCACTGCCACAGTATCATGATCTGCATACACTCCAAAATGAAGACCTTTTGGAAAAGGTCATCTTATTCAGAGCAGTCTGATAAACAGTGGCTCTGATAAACGTGCTCCCCAACTCGTGCTCAAAAAAGTATCTCCCATGGGAAGCTGCCCTGAAATGCTGCAAGGACAAGGATAATGGAAAAATGCAAGAAGAAGCCAAAGACATACAAGCTCCAGCCATTTAGAGGCTCTACCCTGTGCTCATCCTGCTCTTTTCCTGACTGGTTGTTAGGCCTGTAACCACTGACATAATAGGTTATCATTCACGACCCTAATGAATGGGTTTTCATAACAATAATGCCCTTGTTTTGAGGGTTACTTGTAAACAAAGGACAGCACATAAATAGATGTACTTAAATATTTTTTATGTAAACTATAAGCCAGGCTAGAATGCAGTTAACAAGACCTTGGTTAGAAATTTTCCTATTTTATAAAAATCAGTGTATTCTAGTCACTTCACTGTACTTGAGCATGTAGATTCAATTTCATAGGATGGAAATTTTGCTTAGAAGGACACTCTTTTGTTTTTTCTTTCCCCATCAGTGTTATCACTGATTTGTACCAGAAAGTTTGGTGAAAGACACAATTTACTTTATGACTTGTATTTTATGGGCTCTGTGTTGTCTATTTCACATCTTACTCTCATTTCTAATCTTTTTTTTTTTTTTTTTTTTTTTTTTTTACTTGTCTGCAGTAAGCTTCTGAGAAATGCAGCAATAGCTAAGACAGGATCTCTGTAGATTACTGTTTTTCGTAAAGCATCCATGGGCTCTTTCTTCATATCATTTTGAATGAACAGACATTTAAGCACAAAGTGGCAATGGCAGCCCAGGTTCCTCAGGTCCTGATAGTCGCTTTAAATAAGACTTGAGCAGTGGGACAAATGAAATCTAGTTATATGTTGACTTATAAAGTATGCTTTATACCTTTTATTAAGTATCTTGCCTTATACGTTTCTTTCTGTTTGTACTTTTTTTTTTTTTTTTTTTTTTAACAGAAACCTAGGGAAACATGGGAATTAAAATTACTGGAAAGAGCAATACACTTTTTCTTATTTTATCAAGAGATAGTTTCACTCTGAATGTTTCCCCAAAGTCATTGTTGTCATATAACTTACTGACTGGGTTAATTTCTCATCAGCGGTATAAAGTAGCTGTCTTAAGTTGGACAGCATAGGTGCTGAACCAAAATTTGGAACTCATGATCTCATAAATACAAGTTTAACAGAGGGACAAAATATTTGAAAGCTGAGGTATATTTATGGTTCTCATAACTACCAAGTTGGGTTTCTCTAAATTCAGTCTTGCCAGTGGTGGTAAGGGACTAGATGAGGACCCGTATCATTTCCATGCAGGTGATTGTATTTGTACTCCTTCATTATCCTAACCAAACTACCTGTTTTTTGTTGGTTTCTTTCTGTAACAAAATTTAAAAGGTAACTCAAGAAACCATTCACAAAACCTTCCATTATATTTTCAAAATCCTCCATACTTTATAGGTTTCTTTTTTCACTTTGCAGTAGGCTCTCATAGTGTATCCTATCAGCATCCACAAATAAGGGGAGAAATACATATTACCTTGCTCCTTCTTAAGAAGACTGAGGCAAGGAAAAGATGGGGACTCATCTGTCAGGGTATTGAATGTCACTTGAATATTGAACATCTGGAATGTCGCTTGAAATATCTGGATCATTAAATTGAGCCAATTGCACTTTGACTGTAATTGGGAATAAGCCTTTTTAGATGACTTCAAACTGGAGTTTTGTTAGAGTTAGAAAAACATTCAAAATATAGAATATAATAAAATTATTTTATGAGTGATTTAAGCCCTTAGTATTCATTCTCCAGTATCTTATAAATCTCCAAATGAGCAAATATTGTAATAGCATAAATTTTACCTCTAAAATTATATCATTGTAAGAGAAAATTTATCTATTTGTTATCTCTATATTATCATATAAGAAAAAACTTAAGAAACCCATCCAAACTTTAAATGATTTATTTAATGATTTTCTAAATGACTAAAGTAACATATAAAGCTAATGGCAATCATTCCTGGGCTATTTTTTTTTTTTTCCTACACGGGAGCAAACTTTTACAACTTTATAAGAGTTACTGTGTATGTCAAGAGCAACAAAGAGTACATTTAGACATGAATTTCAGGTGGTCTTCAAGTTCTCTTTCCTTTTTGTACCATCCTTCTATTGCACGGATTTAAATAGATACTTCGGTTAAAATACAAATCATTACTGTACTGCGTTGTTAATAAACAGTCAAACTGACAATCCCAAAGTTATCCTAGTCTAATAGACTAAGTGGGACATAGATGATATTTGCAAAGATTTAGATCACGTCTCTTGAAATGCAAGTATTTATCAGGAGATGTTTTACAATTTGGTCAGCCTGTAAAGCTAGTTAGACATCTGTAGCAATTTCCCTAAGAGATATTGTGAAATTATGTTTGTCTTCCAATCTTGTTAAACTAGTGATTCTCAACTGCAGTCTCCAGGCATACATGGGTATATCCCAGATCAAGGGGAGTCACAGCAAGCATGCCAGAAACTGTTAGTGAATCCTCTCTGCCTAGTAGACTGTAATGAGTCATTCCATATATAAAGCAACTTGCTGGCTGCATGGTAGCAGGTGGGAGATAGTCAAGAAATTCTGTCATGGATTCCAAACCTTTTGAGGATAAAATACCTGCTATATTCATCATTGTTCCCAGCAGCAGCTACAGTATATTTTGTAGGTGCTCTCTCTTTCTCTCTTAAAGACAAGACACACACATATAGCATTGTGCTAATGCAGTGGTCTCTTTGCTAGTAATACAGTGTTCAATAAAGGCATAATGATACTAAAATTGGGACACTTTAGGGGTGATCAAGAAGAATGACCCTAAACCCCTTCCTTTGGCATCCAGAGCCTCACTGCTCCACATGTGGACTGGGTGGGAGCTGAAGGAGCTTTATTGCTGTTACTCTGGGACACAAAGAAGCGCAGAACATTGTTGTTTGAAAGATCTTAGAGTTGTTTATTTTGATTCCTTTGCCATCTCTGTATTCTAATGCCAATCCTCTCAAAATGCTCAATATCGTATTTTCACCAATAGTTAAAATTGTGTTTCTAAGTTTCCTCTGATCTTGAAATTCTCAAAGTTAATACTCTTGTCTATGAAAAGTGTTTACAGTTCTGCTTTAGTTGCTGTTAATTATTCCTCCCATTGCAGTTTAATTAATAAGAGATTGCATCTTACTCATTCAGTCTCTCAGGATGTTGCTTCAAAGAACTACCCATCTAAGCCAATGCTTAACAGCTTTACTCCCAAGAGCATATTTCATGGTGATATTGAATTTTAGCAATCAGATGTGGGCATTAAATGCAGAAGATCTGGCGTTCATGGTGCAGTTTTATAATTGCACATAATTGCACTATTCATCTTGGTAGAATTTTTAATAAGCTGTATGTAAACAAGTATATTTCAAAATTGTGATAGAAATCTTTTCATGTTGCTCCAACATCTAGGAATTTTAATTACATGGATAGATTTCATGTTTGGGTAAGCAGAAATTAGAACGCCACTCATTATTCGTATGATTTTTATCAATTAATTTCTGAGATGTGCAGTTAATTCTTTACACATGTTTAAAGCCTCCTATAAATAATTCGGAAAAGTACAGACGGGGCCTGTGTACATTTCTTGCTCTTTCACACCCTAAAATATAGTACATAAGTGAATTTACAGAAAAAAGATCTGAAATGATATCACTGCAGGAAGTGGCAGCAGACGAGAGTAGATGTCTAGGACTGGCATTTGGGCTGCAGTTGCTCTTGGCAACTGCGTCCCAAGTGCTGGCTACATTCGGAGCAGGGCTACTTTCTTCATTGGCACCTTCAGCAACTTTCACTGTTGCTCTTGTGACCTTTCTGGACTGTTGACCCTGTTGCAGCTGGATCCTAACTGCAGAGAGTACCATCAGAGAAAAGTTCAATTTGAAAACAGGAGCCTGGATATAGGAGCTTTTTGAAATTTGTATATGAAATCTGGGGATGATTCCTTAATTCATGATTTATGAAAAAGACTACAAATCATGTATGTTTGAGCTTTTGACTTGGTACTAACGCTTTTGGGAATATGAAGAATTGAGCATCCTCAGATAAAACAAGTGTAGAATTCCTGACGATAAGTTGGAACACATGTAAATCTTGCTTAACATTTGTCCTGGCTTTTGTTATCTTATGAGATTGAAGGTAAAGGACCTGGAAAAACATTGTTTTGCTTTCTTAGGCAGTTAACGTCTTCTAATTAAGAGCGGATGTGCAGCACAGCTTCTGATACCTAAGGAGTTGGTAATCTAACACACCCATCTTAATACATGTCCACCCACACACATTTGCCATTACCTTTCATTAAAGACTGTAACTTCCTGGAGTTAGGTATGCAGTTACTAGCATTTGTGATAATTGATCCATATTTTTTCAATCTGTAGATTTAAAACTAGGGAGATTAATAGAGAAGATGCTATCTTTTGTGCATTCTGTGTTCTTAGCAAGTAATGATAGAAAACCACCAAGCAAACAGATGTTCTGAGCCCCTAACAGATTGCCTCTCCTCAGAGTCTCCAGTATTTTTATGTTAGTGAACTTTCCTTTTAATAGAAATCCTATTCATGATTTCAGAAGGATGCATAGCATAAACTTTGGTAGCTTTGTTTATGTGGACTCACTTGGGCTATAAAGTGACGGGGAAGCATGCACACAGATTTGCCTTAGTGAAGATGGCACGAAAGACTTGACGAGGGTTTCTGATAGTTGAAGAAGTTTTGTTTGTTTTGTTTTGTTTTTAACAGACCTAAGAGAAATGAATCAAAACATTTGAAAAACTGGTATACAAATGTCGTTTCAAAAATCTATAAATTAATGTACTGTAATTTCTACGTGATACTGTTTGATACAGAAGTTTAGAAAGTGGCCAGCCATTCTTAGATGTCTTCAAGTGTGGCAATTGCTGACATTTTATTTTATTTTATTTTATTTTTAATTTATTATTATTATTTTTTTTTGAGACGGAGTCTCGCTCTGTAGCCCAGGCTGGAGTGCAGTGGCCGGATCTCAGCTCACTGCAAGCTCCGCCTCCCGGGTTCACGCCATTCTCCGGCCTCAGCCTCCCGAGTAGCTGGGACTACAGGCGCCCGCCACCTCGCCCGGCTAGTTTTTTGTATTTCTTAGTAGAGACGGGGTTTCACCGTGTTATCCAGGATGGTCTCGATCTCCTGACCTAGTGATCCGCCCGTCTCGGCCTCCCAAAGTGCTGGGATTACAGGCTTGAGCCACCGCGCCCGGCAATTGCTGACATTTTAAAACATAATCATAAGACAGTTGTACAATGTGGACTTCAATTTTAGAATTATTCTGTGCCTCCAGCATAGATGCAAAACAAATTTTCATCAATGTGAACAATTTTTAGTTTGAAAGTTAATTATTAAAAGGTGAAAGTGGAGTTTTTTTTTTTTTTTTTCAGTTGAAGTCATATTAGGTTGATGTTAACCTTAAAAGTTTGGAGAATAAGAATTGTGGTGATAAGTCCAGTCATGCCTCTTTATCTGCACTGATCTAGAGCTTTGCTAGCCACATTTTTTTCATTTTTGCTTTTAATATAGTTAACATCTCATTATACCTCATTTTCAGACTGTCTCCACTAATAGTTATGAGAGTAGTCAGGGCGTACATACAATGTCCTTATTTTCCGTATTAGAACTAGTAGACACCGTCTGATATGTAGCGTACAAGGAGAAAATATTTGACATTGGAACTGTCGAAATCCACAAGGCAACTTGCCATAGCTCTGGGGAGAGTGACAGCTTGAATGTAGTAGATAAACAACTAATGTTTTGAGTACTAAAACTGTATGACAAATGGTTCCCCTTTTGTCAACATCATCCCTTTGACTTTTAAAAAATTAGATGTTAACATTATACTTACATTTCCCCTGCCCCTTTGCCAGGGAATGGCCTATATCATGCTGCTTAAACCTTCCTACCAACAGGCAGGGGAGAGCAAATGCATATATTCGAGTTGTCTGGGGTGTAGACCAAAGCATTCCATCCACCCAGGGAGTTTTCTTTTAGTCTCATATTTTATCTGAAACCTTATTGACATTTTACCTTTTACTCCTTGTTCTTGTTTGAATGCATAGATAATGACTACACTTATTATATATTAAATTACTTCAATTTTCCCCCAAATATTGAAGTGGCTTTAATATTGCCAGGTGATTGCTGTGTTCATGTTGTAACTTTGAGAACCATCGTCCCCATCTTGGTTGACTATGATGTGCTTGAGGGAAGTCACTGCTTCTTGTAGCTTTCTATTTTCTCGACACCAAGCATAGTGCTCGGCATGGAGTTGATATCAATAAATGGATGCTTGTGTTGGATATGTATCTGTTTGCCCCATTTGAGTACATGTACAATGCTTAATACATGTTTTATAAGTAAATGAAATGATAGCATGCTTACATTAAGAACATGTGTTTATATTCCTGGAAAGCCTCCATGTGAAAAAAAATAGGTACATATTTTTGGTTCTTAACCTTTAAATGTTGACTTTTTTAGATGTCTGGACCATATGCTTACAAGAACAGTGCCTTTTTGAAGACAGTTTTTCATTTGGTTATTGTCAAAGAGTTTTCTGCTCCAAAATTTTCCTGTGTTTGAGATATCTAGACATTCTTTTTGGCTACTTTCTGCATATTTTCCTGTATTTTTACAGGTTCTATTTTCTTTGATTTTCTGAAGTATCTCCTATTTCTTTAAATTTGATATACATACCTATTTTATGATAAATATATTTTTTATGTCTGATTCTGTATCTCTGGCATATAAATTCATAGTGGCTAATTGTCTCTTGCATATTGTGACTTTTGATTTTGTGAACCTGTGTCCCTTGAATTTTAACTATAGGATTTTTTGAGGTCTGGTTTTAAAGTACATTCTTCCAGAGAGGATTTGTTTGATTTTTACCAGGTGCCTGGGATTATTTTAAATTGTATTTTGGGTTTTCTGAGCCACATAGATCCTGGAAATTCTGATCCTAACACCATGTAAGTTCAGGCTCCTGGTTAGAATTTGCCATTTTTTGCCTCCTTTCCCCCCAGTTCATCCAGACCCAAATCCTGTCATATAGGCAGATTTCTTCATTATCTCCTTACACCTCTTAAGATGTCAGCATTTGAGGAGTTCCAAATTCACAGGGAGTCTTTGACCCAATCCCCACCCACATTGGCCCCAGCTCTGTTTCCTGCCCCTGTGTACCTGGGCATCTTGCCCCATTTTTCTAGCTAAAACTAACTTGAAGCCCTCACCAGGACGGGCAGGTGCCCCTAAGGTAAACAGGCAGCATGAACAGGGAGGAGTCTCTGGCCTGTTTGAAATTTGTTTCCTTTTTGATTTTGGCCTCTGGCGAATTTCCCTTTCTTGTTTTCTGTAAGTGTATGCCTTTGAAGATAATACTGTCATACTTTATTTTGCATTTAGGAAAAATTGGAGGAGCCCTCTCATCATTTAGTCCATCGGAGACAATAAACTCTTTGGTATTTGCTGTGTGTAAGGCACACTACTGACCCTCACACTGGAAAACATGAGAATCCTGGTCAGCAATGAAAATGGGAATTTCTGCACTACCCTGACTCCTTATCTAGCTCTCCTAGTGGCAGACACTTTCGTGGTGAATAAGATTTTTAGTGTATCTGGGTTCTTATCTATAATAAAAAGGGATTGGACTAGCTGATCTTTATGGATCCTTCCAGTCCTAAATGTTTTGCACTCTATGACCCTCAACCCACTACAGTTTGTTTTCTATTTTTATGCTTACAATGATTCAGCTGATGTCCTGAGCCCAGTTACCCATGCCTCATTCTGGAAAACTGTTCTCTCTCTCTTATTTTTATTTATTTATCTTTTTTTTTTTTTTTTTTTTTTTTTTTTTTTTTTTTACGGTTTTGCCAGTCTGCATTTATTCCCTAGTGCTTTGATCTTTCAGGGGACACTGGGAATAAATGTCTTCTCTGTTCCCCCACAGGTCGCTTCTCTGGGAGTCACCACTTTCACCTTATGTGCTCTGTGCATAGACCGTTTCCGTGCTGCCACCAACGTACAGATGTACTATGAAATGATCGAAAACTGTTCCTCAACAACTGCCAAACTGGCTGTCATATGGGTGGGAGCTCTACTGTTAGCACTTCCAGAAGTTGTTCTCCGCCAGCTGAGCAAGGAGGATTTGGGGTTTAGTGGCCGAGCTCCAGCAGAAAGGTGCATTATTAAGATCTCTCCTGATTTACCGGACACCATCTATGTTCTAGCCCTCACCTACGACAGTGCGAGACTCTGGTGGTATTTTGGCTGTTACTTTTGTTTGCCCACACTTTTCACCATCACCTGCTCTCTAGTGACTGCGAGGAAAATCCGCAAAGCAGAGAAAGCCTGTACCCGAGGGAATAAGCGGCAGATTCAACTAGAGAGCCAGATGAACTGTACGGTAGTGGCACTGACCATTTTATATGGATTTTGCATTATTCCTGAAAATATCTGCAACATTGTTACTGCCTACATGGCTACAGGGGTTTCGCAGCAGACAATGGACCTCCTAAATATCATCAGCCAGTTCCTTTTGTTCTTTAAGTCCTGTGTCACCCCAGTCCTCCTTTTCTGTCTCTGCAAACCCTTCAGTCGGGCCTTCATGGAGTGCTGCTGCTGTTGCTGTGAGGAATGCATTCAGAAGTCTTCAACGGTGACCAGTGATGACAATGACAACGAGTACACCACAGAACTCGAACTCTCGCCTTTCAGTACCATACGCCGTGAAATGTCCACTTTTGCTTCTGTCGGAACTCATTGCTGAAGGACGGTACTTGGTTGGGTCAGATTTATTTGTTTGATTTTCATATCCCGTGAAAGTTTTTAATTCATATTTTTCCTTACAGGGAAAAATGCAAAAAAGAAACAATAAAGAAAGAAATATTAACTACTGTAGAACTGATTTTGCAAATTAATATTTGTGCTTTGAAAAAAAGTTTCTATTTAGTTATTTAAGAAGAATGAGAAGGCCAATAGTTTTAGATCATTTTATCTGGTATGGTGCTAATATTTTATTTGAAAAAAGTTACTGCAACTTAACTTAAAATTGCTAACGTTTTTTCTTCTTTTAAAAATACAATTATTGTATATTGATTATAGCCATGTGATTTTGTAGGTTATTTTATATTTGAGTTGTGATTGAAAGTATGTTGTATAAGGTATTGTGAGATGATTTGTACTTGGAAACATTCACAAAGTAGCACCAAATAAATTACACTTTATTCTTTAATGTCATTGTCAATCTACTTTTAACCAATATTCAATAAATCTTCTAATTGCCTTAAAGATACAATTACTGGTTCCATGCACAATTTAAAACTGGCCTTACTGTTTTATAACCTATTTTCTTTTAAGGCAGGTAATCATTATGTCATAAAGAAGTTTTTCTAATAGCAGTATTTTATATGCATGATTCATAAAACTATGTTGTATGTTAAAACAAAGCTGTATTTTTAATATTCAGGTATAGATGTCAAGTTACTTCTGAATACTTATAAAATATGAATAAATAGCAGAGTAGGAAGAAAGTTTATTTTTTAAAAAATTTGCCTTTGAACTAGCACATAGAGCTACAGGTTTTCCCTTGAGGAATTCTGGGCAGAATCAAGAGTTTTAAAATGCAGTTGTCATCTGATTGCCTCTGAACACTGACCTTTGAAGCTTTGTGAATCCTACGTATAGCACTCTGAATTCTAATTTTTCTCCTTTTGAAAAATAAACTTGATGAAATCTATACAACTTAATTTCTTTAAGTGCAATGAAAGTATAGGAGTGGAATAATAAAATATATATTTTTATTAGAACATTCAAATACTACCTTTAACTTGATACTTCATAAACTCTGAATAAAAACCTAACCTCCTCCAATGGGAATATTTGAATCCCCTCTTTTGCCTCTTCGGGAGTTTGAAGTGCAACAATTGTGTAGGATGCTTGCTGTGTGGGAACATGTCTAACTCAGATGGCAGAGGCCATGACCTAGTGACACAGTCATATTTAAAAGCTACCAGAGAAGAGATGTGTAGTTGAATGCTTTTGTCTTCAGAAAAATCTTATTTTAGGGGAAGCCAGTTTTCTTGCTGGGAAAACGTATTTTCTGCTTGTTGATTTCTGTTCTACTCAGCACAAGTAAGTCAGTATTCCTTTTTCCAAATTATAACGTGATGTTATTTAAAAATCATTAAAGAGATTGGTGCAGGTGAAACTCGAGTTAACTAAATGGGAATGTTCAGGCTATCTCCTTTTTCCCCGTCCAATACTTTTCAAAGGGATTTCCCCCTCCATTGTGTGTATCCTGTGGGATCTGCAGGAGAATTAAAACAAGGCACCCTTGTCTTCTTATAGATCCCTGTAATACATCTTTGGAAAATTTCTCAAGAGGACATCTGAGTTAGGTTTTGGTTGCTGAGCAGGTCAGCAGTTGTGATTCCATAGTCTCTCTCTTGTCAGTCACTTTTATAAATCAAGGAACAATAGAGCATGTCATGTAGAAAAGATTCCATCCTATTACCTGAGTAACGAAAGGTAAGTAGGTCACAGCCTCAGACCTTACAAAATCAGGTAGGGATGACATGGATGGGAAGGAATAAAATAAAAACATAGACAACTATGATATAAGCTGGGGCTTGTTAGGTGCCTCAGGAAGGTGTGAAGTTCTGTGATAGTTCGGAGCAGAGGGAACACTTGTCGGATTAAAAGAGAGCGTGAAAGGCTTTATGAGATAAGTGGATGGGTGAGCTTTTAGAAGGAGCTGATTGATGAAAGATTGTGTGAGGAGTAGACACCTCAGGAGGAGAAAGGTAACTTATGAAGGAATAGAGGAAGAAATCACTGGGAGTGATTGAAGAATAAACAGCCCAGTTTGACTTCTGTGCTACGCGTGCATAGAAACCTTGCGGAAAATATTAATGAAAATATGCACTAAGGCCTCTAGTAAAAGGGCCATGTTTTGAAAGATGTTTAGATGTTGGTGCTTCGGGAAATGGGGCTTTGCTTTTAAGGTTTTTGAGTATGGAGAAATAGTATCGCAACTCTGCATAGGAAGATTAACTTGCAAACAGTTTAAATAGGCTGGTAGGGGACAGTCTGAACATGAAAAAGCAACTAGGAAGCTATTATAAGAGATTGAACCACAATGGAGGCAGCGGGAACTTAAATTTCTTTTTTCATTTATACTTACCTTTCAACTTTTTGTAGTTGCAACATGTACTTTCTTATTGAATCCTACCTCTGTCAAAGTGGAAACTTTAATAACTCAAAACAAATTGTCCCAAGTATAAAGTGATTTCAAAGTTTTCTCATAGTCTTGCGTTTTTCACAAAAACCAATTTCTATAACATACTTTAAAAAAATTGTTAATCATTTCTGTTCAACATTTCTCCAGTCTAGATCCTAATCCAGTGTCTTCCGCTCCTCATTAAACAACAACAACAACAAAAAGAAACTCACAGCTAAGATTAAGTTCAGTAAAATTTTGATTAATCAGAAAATGCTAGGAATGGTATTTTGGTTACTTAACAGGAACACTTTTGTGGTTTCAGGGTAGTCAATGAAAATATTTTCAAAATCTGTGTCTATATCTATAACTGGATATTATAATTAACTCAATTTAACATTTATTTGATTCGCAATTTTGAAGCCTTTGAATGTATGACTTCAAGCAGTAAGAAAGATGGAGTGATGGTGAGAAGATAAAGGTGAAGTGGTGCTCAGAGGGATTAGTGGTTGAGAGGGAAGAAGGTAGGAAGAAGAGCTTCACAGAGGAAGGATCAAATCCTTATTGTTCCAGTTTATAGATGTAAGTAATTTACTGAAATCTAAGAAAATGCTGATACGTATTTTAAAAACTATATCCCTATGTCTTTTTTTTCCTCATCAGTTCCTTATTTCTCATAAAAGTAAAATTAGAATAAAAGATCCATTTCTTCAAGAATTATGGTGAGATAGATTTTAGTGTGTTATATAAAGTAGCAAGTGATACTGAGTGCAGGGCATTTTAAGTAACAGCTCTTTCATTATATCTCAGCTAATTTATTCAACAATTATTGAATGAACACTATTATATGTTAAGCACCATTGTAGGTGCATGTGATATAGCTGTGAACTAATCACCAAGAAGCTTTGCCCTCTCTTGTTGAGACAGATAGACACTATAAATAAGGAGAATGCATAGTATATAGTTTTTAGAATACATAGTATTTTTGGTAGTGGAAATTACCACAGAGGAAAGGAGTAACAGGGTAAGGTGAGGTTATGAAGAAGACCTTATTGCTAATATGACATTCAATTAAGACTTGAAAAGAGCAATCAAGTCTTGTAGCAACTGGGGGAAAAAGCAGGTTCTGAGGTAGGAATATGTCTGATAGGTTTCAGGAATGTAAAGCAGCTACTGAAGCTGGGAAAGAAGGAAGAGGAAGAGAAGTAGCGGATGAGATCAGAGAGCTAAAGGGAGGCCATGTAAACTATTGTAATGACTGCTTTTTATTCCAAGTAACACGCCACTGGAGGGTTTTAGATGAAGTGATCTGATTATTTTCAAACCAACAATTTCATTTATTTTAATATTACCATATAGTTAATACACCGTAAATTCACTCCTGTTAGCACACAGTCCTGAGCGTGCACAGTTGTGTAACCACTACAAAGTATAAAACAGTCTCATTATTTCAGAAAATCTTCCCATCCCCCTTTGTAGCCAACTTTATTCCATTTTTTTTATTGTTATAGAATGTCATATAAATGGAATTGTATCGTACGTAGCATTTCCATCTGGATTCTTTCAGTAGCAGAGTACATTGGATGTTCATCCATGTTGTGTGTATCAGTAGTTAGTCTCTTTCTATTGCTGAACAGTATTCCATTGTATGAATGTAGCACTGTGTGTTTATGCACTTCTTTCTCAGTTGAGGGACATTTGCATTGTTTTGAACTTGGTGATTATTAATAAAGCCACTAGAAATGTCCACATATAGATATTTATGTGAATACAAATGTTCATGCTTGTTTGGTAAACAGCTAGGAGTGAGAATTTTAGGTGATATCGTAAGTATATTTTGTAACTTTATAAGAAACTGCCAACTGTTTGCTAAAGTTGCTATACCATTTTGCATTCCCACCCGCAAACTATATTGTCAATAGTCCTTGTCAATAGTCCTTGGTATTGCCAGTTTTCTTTTTTTTTAAGTTTTAACCACTGTAATATGCATGCAGTGGTATCTCATTGTGGTTTTTGCCCTTCTCTACTCAATTTTATTTTTTTTAAAGAGGCTAACCAATAGAGAAGTTGAAAGACAAGAACAATGCATGCATGTTTACTATTTACCTAAAGTAAGCCACCATTTACTATGTTTTCACACTTGTTTATTATTTTCTCCAATTTTTTTCTCACCATTTGAAAAAGTTATAGGTTACAGGCATTATTGATGTTTTCACCATAAACACTTCAGCATGCTACCTCTTAAGAACAAGAATATTTTCCTACTTAACACAATATCATCATCAGGGCCAATAAATTAAACATGAAACAGTATTATTCCCTAATGGATAGTTCATTTTCAAATTTCCCAAATTATTCCCAATAATATTCATTATGGAGTTTCCCTTATAGAAGGGCTTTCCCTGCCCATTTTCCTCCTGCCTTTTTTAATTGCTAATTTGGATTATCACCAATTGTCTTAGTTGGGGATCCCTCAAAAGCCAAAGTTGGAGAGAAAATGATTTGGGGGTCAGTGATTTATTTGCTCTTTCTTTCCTGACTGCTTTGATAGATATTAGTCTGTAGTTTATTTACTTGTTTTTTACTTGTGAGGTCTTTCTCTGGCTCTGGTGTCTTAGTGTCACTGGCCTCATAGAGTGAGTTGAGAAACGGTCCTTTCTTGATTTTCTGAAAGAATTTTTGAAGGATTGCTATTATTTCTTCTTAAATAGTTAGTAGTATTTATGAGTAAAATCATTTCAGTTGGGGATTTTATTTATAGAAAGATTTCAAATTATGAATTCAATTTTATTACCCCTTGTAGGTATTACTTGCATCTTCAATTTTTTCATGAGTTGGTTTTGGTAATTTGTGCTTTTATACGAATTTGCCAATTTCATCTAAGTTATCTAATGTATTAGAATAAAGTCATTAATAACATTCTCTTACGTAATAGATAATTTTGAGTGTCAACTTGCCTGGGTCAAGGAATACCTGACATTCATCTAGCAGGTAAAACATTATTTCTGGGTATGTGTGTAAGGATGTTTCCAGAATCAATTAGCAATTACGTAGCACTTAGACATTAAGCACCTCTCTGTGCATGAAGAAAATTTTCAAAGCAATAAAGTAAGATTATACCTTAAGAAACTAGAAAATGATGAGGAAACTAAATCCAAAGCAAAGCTAAGAAAGAAAGTAATAAAGATTAGAGAAAACATCATAAAATATAAGACAGGAGAAAAAAAATAAAATTAATGTTGCTTCTTAAGATGAACAAAATTGGCAAATGTTTTACTAGACTTTTACAAGGAAAATAGAGAAGACACAAATTTTCAAAATCAGGAATGAAAGAGGGAACACTACTATCAACCCTGCAGAAAAGAAAAGTTGTAAGATATGTTAGGGTCCTTCAGAAGTGCAAAACCAATAGCACATGTATAAGCACGTAGTAGGGGATTTATTATGGAAATTAGGTTGCACGATTATGGAGGATAAGAAGTCCCATATTATGCTGTCTGCAGGCTGAAAAACCAGAGAAGTTGGTAGTGTAATTCAGCCTGAGTCTGAAGGCCTGAGAACCTCCATGGGGAGTGGAGGAGGACCATTGCTGTAAGTCCAGAATCCAAAGGCCTGAAAATATGGAGTGCTGATGTCCAAGGCCAAGAGGTGGATATCCTAGCTTAGGAAGAGAGCAAAATCACCCATCGTCCACCTTTTTGTTCTAGTCAGGCCCTGCATGGACTGGATGATGCTAGCCCCCTTTGGTGAAGGCAGATGTTCTTTACTCAGTCTGCTGATTCAAATGCTAATCTCTTCTGGAAACACCCTCACAGACACAATTAGAAGTGATGTTTTACAGTTATCTGGGCATCCCTTAGCACAGTCAAGTTGACACATAAAATTAACCATCACAGAGGATATACTTGTTTCTTAGGGCAATTGTTACAAAATACCACAAACGAAGTGGCTTAAAACAACAAGAATTTATTCTCTGACAGTTCTGGAGACTGGAGGTCCAAAATCAAGGTGTTGGCAGGGCTGTGCTCCCTCTTAAGCCTCTAGGACCAGCTTGTCCAACCCATGCCCACAGGCTTCATGCAGCCCAGGACAGTTTGGAATGTGACCCAACACAAATTTGTAAACTTTCTTAAAACATTATGAGATGTTTTTTGCAATTTTTTTTTTTTTTTTTCTCATCAGCTATCATTAGTGTTAGTGTGTGTTATATGTGGTCCCAGACAATACTACTTCCAGTGTGGCCCAGGGAAGCTAAAAGGCAGGATACCTCTGCTCTAGGGGAAGATCCTTCATAATGCCAAAATTTGCCCTCATCTTCACAAGGCCATTTTCTCTCTGTGTGGCTCTTCTCATAAAAACACCAGTCATGGCAGCTTAATAGTCCGTCCTTTCCAATACGACCTCATCTGACTTAACTAGTATTTTAAATAATTAATATTTCAGTTAATATATCTGCAATGTCTTATTTCAAATAAGGTCAAATTTTGAGGAACTGAAGGTTAGGGCTTCAACATACCTTTTTGAGTGACACAAGTCAGCCCTCTAAGGGCAGCCAAAACAGAAGACTGAATTCCTTGAACTGGAAATTATACCACAGGCTTTCCTGGTTTTCAAGCTTTCAGAATCAGACCAAATCACATCGCCAGCTTTCCTGGTTCTACAGCTTGAAGACAGCATATTGTGGAACTTCTCAGCCTCCATAATCATGCAGGCTAATTCCCATAATAAATCCTATCATGCATATCTCCATATGTCCTATTGGTTCTGTTTCTCTGGAGAACTCTGACTAATAGATTTTATAACTTTTTATTTCTGCAAAGTTGGTAGTGATGTTCTTTGTTTTGTTCCTGATTTTAATAATCTGTCTCTTCTCTCTCTTTCTTTTGGTCAGCTTAAAGATCTGTCCATTTTGTTAATCTTTCCAAAGAAGCAATATTGATTTAATTTTTTTCCGTTGTTTTTCTGTTTTATATTTCATTGATTCTTACTCCAATTCTTATTTCTTTTCTTAGCCTTGTAAAGAGCTTAGATATTGCCAGTTCATCCTAACAACAAGTAAGAAGTCCAAGAGACTAAAAAGTTAGCAACTCTTCTAGGATTTGGAAGAGAGTGAGGACACAGGACAAACTGCTACCCCGAAGACTAGAGAGACAAATGAAGTAAAGGAGTCCTGGCTGACATACCAGAGCAGAGATTAAATGAGCGGAACCCACCACAAGAACCAGTATCCCAGTAGGAAATATTGAACTGTCACTGACAAACTGCTGGAGGCTCAGTGTGGACAACTCTCAGTTAAAAAGTCCAAGGGGATCCAGTCACTAGGAGGACTTCACAATTTTGTGAGATTTACCTCCGGGAGCTTACCCAGATTCTCACAGTAAATACTGAAGAGAAATCTCTTTATGCTTCCAGCAGGAAGAGGGAAAAAGTAACCATTTGAGATATACCATAGCACTCTATTCTTCTTAACAAGTTCTTCCCTCCGGAGAAATTAGTTAACCAGAGGCTAGCCTGCTGGGGTGTTACCACAGACTAACTGACCTGGGAAAAACACAATAAGCAACAGCTCTATTCTTCCACATGAAACAAGATAAATACTCAACTCAAGACTACTCTAGCCATCCCCTCCAGGTCAAGGGAGGAGAAAAACAATCAAACAAACAAGGAACACTTGTGAATATCACAGTCCAGAGACATAGGCTTCCTAAAAGACAGACATAATTATAAAAACTGCAGAATGCTACCTGTTCCCCCCATCTTTCACGACATTACTAAAGGCCTATTTATAGTGGTTCCTTTCCCCTAATACATCATGTCTAGCTTTCAATAAAAAGTTACAAGGCAAAAGTTGCAATGTGAAAAGAGAGCAAGCATCAGAACTAGACATGGCAGGGATCTTGGAATTATCAGACCAGGAATTTAAAAAAACCATGATGCTAAGGGCTGTAATCGACAGCATGCAAGAACAGATGGGGAATTTACATGAAGAGATGGAAATTCTAGGAACTAAGAAGAAATGTTAGAGATCAAAAACACTGTAACAGAAAGGAAGAATGACTTTGATGGGCTTACTAATAGACTGGGCATAGCTGAAGATAGAATCTCTGAACTTGAGGATATCTCAATGGAAATTTCCACTGAGAAAAGTAAAGAGAACAAAGACAAAGCAAAACAAAACCCGGAACAGAATATCCAAGAACTGTGGGACAATTACAAAAAATGTAACATACAAGTAATGGGAATACTAGAATACTACAAGGAAAAGAAAAACAGAAAAAATATTTGAAACAATAATGTCTGAGAATTTCTTCAAATTAAAGTCAGACACCAAACTACAGATCCAGGTAGGTCAGAGAACAAGTAGAATAAATGTTAAAAACAAACAAAAACTGCGCCTACACATGTCCCTTCCAAACTACAAAACAAAACAAAACAAAACAAAACTAAGTTAAAGAAAAAAAATCCTAAAAGAAGCCAGAAGGGGGAAAAGAACATTTCCCTATAAAGCAACAAAGATAAGATTTATATCTGACATTTCGGAAGTCATGCAAGCGAGAAGAGAGTGAAGTGAAATATTTGAAGCATTGAGAGAAAAGAAAAACAGCCTTGGATTCTGTATCCTGTGAAATTCTTTTTCAAAATGAAGGATAAATGCTTTCTCAAACAAATAAAAATTGAGGGTATCTGTTGCCAGTAGACCTGCCCTGCAAGAAATATAAAAAGTTATTTAGAGAGAAGAAAAATAATGTAAGTCAGAAACTTGGCTCTATAGAGAGAAAAGATGAGCATCATGGGGGTTGGAAATGTATTAAAAATCTATGTGCCTTCCTCTCAAATTTTCTGTGAACGTAAAATTGTTAAAAAAAAAATAAGTCTTTAAAAAATATTAGAGAAGTGGTCTGGCTTAACCTAAGTTATTGCAGAATCATTCTGGCTGCCATGTTGAGATTTAGACTACAGGTGGCGTGGATGAATGCAGAAACCAGCTAAAGGTTACTACCGTGATCCAGAAGAGATGAATTAGGTAAATTAGGATGGCAAAGCAGAGGTGAGGAGACATGGATTCTGGATTCTGGGCATATTTGTTGATGCTCAGAGAGGATTTGTTGATGGATTGTGTATTCGTTCATTTTGCATTGCTGTAAGGGAACACCTGAGGCTGGGTAATATATATACATAAATTATTATTATTTTTTTTGAGACAGAGTTTTGCTCTTGTCACCCAGGCAGGAGTGCAATGAATGGCACGATCTTGGCTCACTGCAACCTCTGCCTCCTGAGTTCAAGTGATTCTCCTGCCTCAGCCTCGTGAATAGCTGGGATTACAGGCACGTGACGCCACACCCGGCTCATGGTTTGTATTTTAGGTAGAGATGGGGTTTCACCACATTGGCCAGACTGGAACTCCTAACCTCAGGTGATCCACAAGGCTGGGTAATTTATAAAGAAAAGAGGTTTATTTGGCTCGAGGTTCTGCAGACTGTACAAGAAACATGGCACCAGCATCTGCGCAACTTTTGGTGAGGCCTCAGGAATCTTTTACTTATGACAGAAGGAAAGTAGAGCCAGTGTGTCTTATGGTAAGAGAGCAGAGACAGATGCCAGGCTCTTTTAAACTACTGGCTCTCATGTGAACTAATAGAGTAAGAAGTCACTCATTACCTCAGCGAGGGAACCAAGACATTCATGAGGAATCCACTTCCATGATCCAAACATCTTCCACTAAGCCCCATCTTCAACAGTGGGGATCACATTTCAACATGAGATTTGGAGGGGACAAATATCCAAATGATATCAGATTGTATTGAGGGTATGAGAGAAAGAGAGGTTCAGGTTGAGCCCAGAGTTTTAGTTTGAAAGACTGGAAGAGAGGAGTTGTTTTCAGTAGATATGGGAAGATAACAGAGAAAACAGGTTTTGGGCACAAGACCCGGTGCTCACTTTTTGGATTTGAGATGTCTATTGCAGATAGAGATGCTAACAAGCATCTGGAAATATAAACTCATGTTTATATAGTTTAGCACACTGTATCATATAACAGTTTCTAATAGAGATGCTGAATTAAACATTTTATTTTATGGTCTATTTCTTGCACTCACATTTCCTTCACATATATATTGATTACAACTCCGAATATTAGGTTATAGTATTACTTGATGCGCTTTATTAAACAGATATTTTGCCATAATGTGTTATGGTCACTTTGCTCTTTTTTTTTTTTTGACGGAGTCTTGCTCTGTCACCAGGCTGGAGTGCAGTGGTGCAATCTCGGCTCACCACAACCTTTGACTTCAAGGGATTCTCCTGCCTCAGCCTCCTGAGTAGCTGGAACTGCAGGTCTGCACCACTACATCCAGCTAATTTCAGTATTTTTTTGTTTTTTGAGACGGAGTCTTGCTCTGTCGCCCAGGCTGGAGTGCAGTGGCATGATCTCGACTCACTGCAAGCTCTGCCTCCAGGGTTCACGCCATTCTCCCGCCTTAGCCTCCCGAGTAGCTGGGACTACAGGCGCCCACCACCACGCCTGGCTAATTTTTTTTTTTTTTGTATTTTTAATAGAGACAGGGTTTCATCATGTTGGCCAGAATGGTCTTGATCTCCTGACCTCGTGATTCGCCTGCTTCGGCCTCCCAAAGTGCTGGGATTACAGGCGTGAGACACTGCGCCCGGCCCACTTTGCCTTCTGTCCCGTTTTCTTTAATGGGATTAGAAAGTCTTGAGCATAATATTAATGATAATAGTAATCTCGATGTCTAAGTGACAGATATGGAGGTAATCATATTCTAATCTTTTACCTCTAAATCTTGCAGACCTTTTCCATACAGGGGTATTTCTTTCACATTCAGTGAGTGCTTAACACCCAAGAAATTCCCTGATTCTTGTGAAAAATCTTGGGACCATGATTTATCTGCTTGAAGGACTATCACTTCTCTGAGCCATTGGATGAAATTTTGATTAAGTCTATGCTGGAGTAAGCACCCAGGTTGTTCTGTTAGGGACTTGACTTGACTTAGAGAAATGCCCTATATGTTATTAAAAAAAAAAAGAAAAAAGAAACCCAGTCTATCCTTTATTCATTCTAGCCTTTCATAATTCCTTAGAATTTCTAACACCATGTGACTATTTGGTAATTATATGGATATCCTCTCATGTTTGATGGTACTGGGGACCCATTAATATTGAATTTAAATGAATTAACACATACAAGAAATCGTGTCTTTCATAGAATAAGCACTAATGAGTAGCAGTCATGACTACATTTTATCATTAATAATTTTATTATTATGTATCACAATCCCTAAGGGCGCTGTGAACTTAAACACACACACACACACACACACACACACACACACACCCCTTTCCTCCCCACCTTCAGAGTTACTTAGCACTACAAAGTCTGTTTATGTCAACCGCAATGTTCCACTTTTGTTTTTTAATTTTACTTTAACTTCTAGGGTACATGTGCACAATGTGCAAGTTTGTTACATATGTATACATGTGCCATGTTGGTGTGCTGCACCCATTAATGCGTCATTTACATTAGGTATATCTCATAATGCTATCTCTCCCCCCTCCCCCCACTCCACGACAGGCCCTGGTGTGTGACGTTACCCTTCCTGTGTCCAAGTGTTCTCATTGTTCAATTCCCACTTATGAATGAGAACATGCGGTGTTTGGTTTTTTGTCCTTGCGATAGTTTGCTGAGAATGATGGTTTCCAGCTTCATCCGTGTCCCTGCAAAGGACATGAACTCATCCTTTTTTATGGCTGCATAGTATTTCATGGTATATATATGTCACATTTGCTTGATTCAGTCTATCATTGATGGACATTTGAGTTGATTCCAAGTCTTTGCTATTGTGAATAGTGCCGTAATAAACGTACGTGTGCATGTGTCTTTATAGCAGCATGACTTATAATCCTTTGGGTATACCCAGTAATGGGATGGCTGGGTCAAATGGTATTTCTAGTTCTAGATTCTTGAGGAATCGCCACACTGTCTTCCACAATGGTTGAACTAGTTTACAGTCCCACCAACAGTGTAAAAGTGTTCCTATTTCTCCACATCCTCTCCAGCACCTGTTGTTTCCTGACTTTTTAATGATCGCCATTCTAACTGGTGTGAGATGGTATCTCACTGTGGTTTTGATTTGCATTTCTCTGATGGCCAGTGATGATGAGCATTTTTTCATGTGTCTGTTGGCTGCATAAATGTCTTCTTTTGAGAAGTGCCTGATTGGTGTACCTGAAAGTGACAGGGAGAATGGAACAAGTTGAAAAACACTCTTCAGGATATTATCCAGAGAACTTCCTCAACCTAGCGAGGAAGGCCAACATTCAAATTCAGGAAATACAGAGAACACCACAAAGATACTCCTTGAGAAGAGCAACTCCAAGACACATAATTGTCAGATTCACCAAAGTTGAAATGAAGGAAAAAATGTTAAGGGCAGCCAGAGAGAAAGGTCGGGCTACCCACAAAGGGAAGTCCATCAGACTAACAGCGGATCTCTCGGCAGAAACTCTACAAGCCAGAAAAAAGTGGGGATCAATATTCAACATTCTTAATGTTCTACTTTTTAAAGAATCACTGAATTAGGAGATAACTGGACCCTACTGAAAATGCCCTTACCATCAGATATTCAAAACAAAAACCTATACTCTTGCAGACTAGTCCATATTCCTGAGGCTAACATCAGTGTATAAACAGTTGTTTAGCCTGATGACTTTGACATTCTCAATGCCCTGTGTTTACATGAGAGGCCCTTTCTTCCCTTCCCACCCCCTGCCCTCTCATATTATGTGTTCATTAGCAGAGGGTGCAGCAACTTCCTCCCCAATACATTTATATCTGGTACTGACTTGAACTGAAAAATGTTTGGCAGGAAGCTGAATTCCTCTAAGAAACATTTAGGATCTTTCTATTCAAGAAATTTTCTCTAACCCTTCTCCATTATTTTGAAATAGATGGGCTTTTTTCAGTCTTCAAGGATTGTCTAAGATAACAGAATATGGTCTCTTCCTGATAATTTCCATACATCTTGCATTTTAATGTACTCTTCAATTATTTTCTGTTGGCTTAACTTTTTATATTCTCCATCTAGACAGCGAATTTCTACTATATCTAATTACAGATAACCTTTCTCATAAGAAAAAAGGAGAGAAAAACAATGAAAAGTTTCTACAATTTCACAGTCATGTTTTATGAGTGCTGCCTCCCTCTCTCTAGGGAGTAGAAAAAAATATATTTTCTTTGTCCTGTGGAAGTAACTGAAGAGTATTTACTGAAACCCAGTTTTGCTTTGCTACTTACGTTGTCAGTATTAAAATTCAAAATCATTCAACCTATGGCCTATATAATACACTGGAATTCTATTACTTTAAAGCACAAAGTGATTTTAAGGTCTTGTAGTATTACCCAGCTTTTTCTTTTATGTATGTAGAATCGATTCTTTGAGAAGTTAGCACAAAGTCACAAACTTTGATTTTAGTTGAATATTGATTTAGCATAAAAATGATAAGAATAGAATATCTCCTTCTGAAACTTATAAATAACTCTTTCCTACTTAACCAGTACATTCACAGCAATCTGTAAAATACTATCTTGACTCAGGTAACACATAGTAGGTATGTTTAGACTATAAAATTAGCAGTGTGAACAGCCTTCAGATCATAAAATTAGCAGTTCAGCATTAACCAAATGATGTATATATCCATGACCATATACATGGTATATGTTCTAGAAGAACTGGGTGCTTCAGTTGAATCTTTAGACTTCTCTATCCCAGAGTTATTAAGTCTCAGTATCCTTTAGGACTTGGCCCATTTATTTCCTTCTCTTAATCACTGAATGAATGCATTTATCAGCTATATATCAGACATAGTGTAAGTCCCAAAGTCAAAACAGTGTATGTATTAGATACAAATCAGTCCCTCTTGGAGTTTACATTATGGCAACATCCTTAAATAGTAAAAACTCAGTGAAATATTTAGCGGAAATGTGATTAGTTCTCAGAAAGAAAAGTGCTTCAAGAAAATGTAGTAGGAGAACCTGACCTGTTGGTAGTGTCATACAAAGTTCCTCTGAGAAAGTGCTGGGAAAGGGCTGGAGATGGGGAGTGGGAGAAGCCCAGGTGGAGAGAGGTATTTGTAGTAAGGCTCTGTGTGGAGATGGAACAAAGTAAGTTCAGGAACCAAGAGAGCCCAAGACATCCTGACATATAAAAAGCAGAGGGTTGCATAGAGTAGTAGCATGAGACCAGAGTTGATAGGGAGCAAACCGCTGCTCAACTACAATAGGTTTCTGTTATGTGTAATTTGAATAAACATTTTGTTTTATTTATTTTATGTTTTATTTTTTACTTTTTTGAGACTGGGTCTCACTCTGTTGCCCAAGCTGGAATGCGGTGATGTGATCACAGCTCACTGCAACCTCTGCCTCTTGGCCTCAGGGGATCCTCTCACCTCAGCCTCCTAAGTAGCTGAGACCACAGGCAGTTGTCACTATGCCTGGTTTTTTTTTGTTGTTGTTGTTGTTGTTGTTGTTTTGTAGAGATGGGGTTTTCTATGTTGCCCAGGCAGGTACTGAACTCCATCACTCAAGCAATCCATCTGCCTCAGCCTCCCAAATTGCTGGGGATTACAGGCATCAGCCACCTCGCCCAGCCTATTTTTAAATTAAAAACAATTTTTTTTTTTTTGAGGCAGAGTCCCTCTCTGTAGCCCAGGCTGGGGAGCAGTGGTGCAATCATGGCTCTCTGAAGCCTCAACCTCTCGGGCTCAGTGGATCCTCCCACCCCAGCTTCCCCAGTAGCTGGGATTACAGGTGCATGCCACCACACCCCCAGCTAATTGAATACTTTATTAATGAGCTTCTGTGGTTCATCAGAGACCACTCATCATTGTTATTAGGAAACAAACTTTTTACATGTTTGAATGTCACAGCCTCACTATACTCAGTCCTTGATTTTTCACTATATTTCACTAAACTGTGTTTGCCACAGTTTTACTTCAAATAATTGAAGTCTGAATTATGATAAGGATTCACTAAATGAAGAGATTGTATTGTCGTAAGTAGAAGAAAAATTTTATTTACTATCGTAGTTATGAGATCTTTGATTCCTAAATCTCTGGTGCTAAATCAATGTTTTATTGCATTCCATAGATTTTTAGAGGATTAGAAGTCTTTATGGCTCAAATACTCATAATTTTGATTGATTTTTTTCAAAGTGCAATTTAATTCATCTCAAAGTGATCATTCTCTTGGACTAGTAATACTTTAATCAATCACATGGCTGTTCAATGACATTTTCATTTCCTGTTAGCCCAATTGTTGTCAATTCTATAAATTGAATTTGATATTTTGGACTAGTAATACTTTAATCAATCACATGGCTGTTCAATGACATTTTCATTTCCTGTTAGCCCAATTGTTGTCAATTCTATAAATTGAATTTGATATTTTCCTTGAATTTTCAAGATATATAAGTAATTCATATATAATACAGTCTGTAAAACCTGTAAGAACCTTGGAGTCAAATACTTTCCTGTACAGATAGGTATATAATTAGTTTATTTTACTCTTTTATATATACCAAATTTAAGTATAACCTTAGGCATTGAAATATTTCCTATTTACCACAATTTATTTTTCTGAGTTTTAGGGAAAAAGGACTCTTGAAATTGTATTCCTCTTATTTGCATTTGCCTTGATAATGTGCCTAGAAATTTAGGTCAAATAGGATTTTTTTCCCTAACCAAAGTATTCTGAACTTGATAAAATTTGAAAATCTCAGACACAGTTTGAAAGTTTAAGTGAACAGTTTGTCCAGGGAAAAAGACATATATACATACCTATGCATACACACACACATGCTCACACGCAGACACACGTGCATGTGAGAGACAGAAAGAGGGAGAGAGAGAGGGAGAAAACATCTGAGGTATCCAGAATGAGTGAAGAGATGGTGATGATTGTTTGGGAAACTTGCAAAGGAGTTTTAAAAAATGACATAATCATGTTTTTCTTATACCCTCTTCTTATATTGTGGAATAACTTATTGTTCCTAATTCTGTTTATCAAGAAGAGTGGGCTCTGATTACCAGTGCTTACAAGGCAATGGGAGAGTGATCTCAATCATAAAGGATTTTGGCAATGGAGAAACTATGTTGGAATGTATAATTATGTGCTTTAGTCATTCTAAAACCTCATCCATGTTTTTGTTTTAAAACTGTCTACAGTTTGCTTTGATCATGTTGACATTTTACATTTGAAGTCTAAAGATTTTAGAACAGTTTGTGAAGAAGACAAGTGTGTTCTTTTGTGAATTATTAGCATGTGGACAGGATGAATATCATGAATCACACTGAAGTCACTGATGTCACATGGGGTCATGCTTTCCTTCACTTTGAAAATGTGTGCTGGTACCATATAGTTAGGCTAACGTGGACAGAGTTCAGATCTATTAGGTTTTAATCTTGTTTTCACGACTCCTGGAAAGAAGACTATTTTGTTTTTGTTTTTGTTTCTCTGTGGTTGACTTAGCCTCAGTGAGTTGTTGTGGGGCAGCATTCTATCCTGGTTTATTCTGATTTGAATTCCAAATTGACCAAACAAACCCCACATTAACAGGTTGGCATTGTTCTGTGGCCATAATACAATGATTGTTACAGAAGTGTGGCTTCAAAGTCCACCCAGGGTGTCAGATCGTAAATGGACCTTTTGTTAGCTTTGGGGGTTGAATCATTTTTCTTTGTCTTGCTGATTTTGAGATTGTTGGATAGAAATTTAACTTTTTCTTCTTTTTGTTTTGGCAAGAGATTAAAAAATCTCAATAATGTTTCTTAAAAGGCTTCATTGACTTTCATAAAATGTTTCTGAATCAACTTTTATCTTCTGAAAACCTTTAGGCAGGACAAACTGGGCATTTACATGGCATTTTGCAACAATTAGAAAGTTCACTGGTTGGGGCTGCTCCTTGGTCACTGAGTTTAAAAAGATTGGATGTTGTCATGCCAATTGATTGTGTGATTGTTTAAACCTCACTCATCAAGGATTTTAGCTGAAGAGGCTTTGTCTAGGGCAGCCCTGAGAGACCCAGCTGCATCTGTCCCTGGAGTGAATGCCTTTGTGTAAATGGTCAGCCTAGCTCTGATATTTGATCATCCGCTATTTGTATCCCAACCTATTTCTACATCAGTAGAGTGGGCATATAACGCTGGGCTTTGTAATCTGTTTGAGAAAATGCATGAATGTGTAGAGGTTCCTCCTATCCTGTCACCTTTGGATGATTAAGTCTAGTGGAAAGAAATTTTGTGTGATTAATTAAAAACACAGAATGACTGATTCGTACCAAATGGAGTTAGGGACAGACTTTGTTTCTCGTGCTGCAATTCCCTGTTACCAAGGTGAGCTATATTACTTCACTGTTTTGATTGATCGGATTAGCTAGAATGTTTACAAGCTCTTTACTTAATTTCCAAGGACTATTTCATCAGGCTTGAGCCACTGAAAAAGGAGAGAAAACATTTTTTATCGTTAGAGACTTTCACAGAGTAAAGAAACTCATGCAAAGCCAGCTACACACATATACATGTGCACACTCATACCTGTTGCTGTAAACAATAATATGAAAGTAGAAAGTTAAACAGGTATTATTATTTCCTGATATAGCAGCAGGAAATGCACTTATCTCCAGGGTCTTTTTGTTTTAAATCATAATCTCAGAAAGTCACAATCAGTTCTTACATTATAAGGAACAATGTTTCTTAATAGAAATATAATTGGCATTTGTGACAAGAAAGTTCTTTGTTGTTCTCTGTTGTATGTGACCTTCCCAATGTTGCACCGTGTTTAGTATACCTGGCCCCTGTAACATCTCATTGTTATGACAACATTTGCACCTCCTTTTCAGAAATCACATTTCCAAATGATTCTGACAAGCTATTAAGTGGTACCAGACCAAGCAGATTGAAAACAATGGTAAGGTACTATGGAATAAAATATTTTTTAAAATGTGAAAGCATAGCCACAATCCATAGTTTATCATATTTTATAAAGGTTAAAATATGAAAAGAAAGATTCAACCCTAAACTTACATGATAATTACAGATAGCTCCTTAGTTTTAAAGTATTATTCCAAGAGAGATTTAATTTTTAAAAATCAGTTATGTATAACTGTATGCACACTTTCCCATAGAAATGGTTACGCCATATTACTAATATTTATTTAACAAATTGTAGACATTTTTTGAATATAAAGGTAACAGGCCCGATGCTGAACAGAGGTACTATCAAGGAAAGATGCACCACAAAGTTGACCTTGCCAAGGTCCAAAATCTGTGTCTTGTCCTTGGCCTGTGTTTGGGGTTGACAAACTCACTGACTGAGATGTGATAAGAATATCAATTGATGTGTATATTTGGGGTGTGTAAGTACATGCTCACATCCTCTAGCCAAGTTGCTGAGTCACAATATCAAAGAGCCTTAGGAGTTGTGTTAGTAATCACATGGTTGCTTGGTAAATGAAGGGAGATTACAGGTCTAGAGGGCTAGTTTATTTAGGCCATGAGGATCCCATGGCAAATGTCTTTCTTTCATGACTGAAATGCTCATGTCCCCCAGATTCTAAGTCTCTCTACTTTGAACTGTAGTAGATAAACTTCAAGAATTTACTTTCCTATACTTCCGTGTTAATTTCACTGATTAAATTGAATGTTATTTCTAGCCAAGTTTACTTCCTACATGGCAAGGAAATGATTTGTTGCTTTCTATTTGGGATTGATAGGAATTTTACCTTCAGAAAAAAAAATGCCATCCTTCTATCTCTGGAAGAAGCTCAGTCACCTCATATACTGCTGATACCCATTATATAGTTAAAATAGCAATACTGATGGCAAATATTTATAGAGTATTTATTGTATGCCAGAAGTGAAAATAAGCATAAAGGTTGGAAAATAAGTCTTTGCTACGTACCAACATTTAAAGAACTCTTGAAAGATCCCAGTGAATCAAGCATTATAAAATAAATTTAAATAGTTTGCTAAAATATTTTTCACAATTTTAGGACCCTATATTGTTCTTTGTAGGTAATAAAAACAATGTACTCCCATAAATGTTTGGTCATACTTATGTCTTAGCCTCATTTTTCTTCCACTGAATCATTCCTTCCTCTGTTAGGCACTGAGCAAGCAGTCTCCAAGCACTAAACATCATTCGCCTCATTTCAGACATGTCCTGTGACAAATTACAGCCTTTCCAGATATTAAAAATACACTGATCGAGAGAAGTTGTAAGACATAGACGGAAAATTAATCCACACCCTTCTTAGGAAGGAAAGAAGGAACTACTGTGCTGAGTAAGCTTGGAACTGAACGAACTCTGGAGTCTTAAAGTACCGGCCAGTTTCACATGCCTTCTGAAGTAAGTGCACTATGGTACATATTGCAGGCTGCCCAATCATGTTCTATTGTGGGCATTGTGGGCCAGTCATTGTGGGGTAGTCGTAGAATATGTGTGTTGCTTCCTCCAGCTCCAAAAGTAGGCTTATTGATTCTTGTCCCATCTTACTCTCCAAAATAATTTGTTTGGTTATGTAATTCATGCCTAAGTGATTCAGTTTATCGTATCTCCTTTGCTAATGTGACGTGTTCAGCAGTGTGTCTAAGCTTGTCCAAGCTATGTGAAACTCAGTATATTAGTATTCCATGGCTGCTGTAGCAAATTACCATAATTTAATGTCTTACAAATATGAATTTTATTATCTTACAGTAGTTCTGTAGGTCAGATGCCTGACACCCATCTCACTGGGCCAAGATCAAGATGTCTGCAGGGCTGCATTTCTATCTAGAGGTTCAGTTTTCTTGCCTCTTCCAGCTTCTAAAAGCTGATCACATTCCTAGGCTTGTGATTCCTTTCATCAATCTTCAAAGCCATAAATATTGCATCTCTTTGACCAGTTTTCTTTGGTCACATCTCCCTTTGATTACAGCTGGAAAAGGTTCTCTGCTCTTAAGGACCCATGCAATTAGGTAGGGCCCATCTGAATCATCCAGGATAGATTTTCCATTTCAACATCCTTAACCTTAATCACATCTGCAAATTTTCTCTGCTATGTAGGGTAATATATTCATGGTTTCTAAAGGTTAGAACATGGTCTGAATGCTTATGTCATCCCCAAAATTCATCCATTGAAACCCTAATGCTCAAGACAATGTATTAGGATGTAGGGCCTTTGAGGGGTGATTAGTGAGACCCTCATGAAATGACTAGTGCCTGCCCTTATAAAAGTGGCCCTCAAATTTTCCCTTGTCTCTCTCACCATATGAGGACACAGTGAAAAGAGAGGTGTGTATTAACCAGGAAACAGGTTCTCACCAGACACCAAAGCATTCAGGATTTCGATCTTGGACTTCCCAGCATCTAGAACCATGAGAAATAAATTCCTTGTGTGTATAAGCCACCCAATCTATGAAATTTTGTAATATCAGCTTGAGGGATTAAGACAAACAAGAGCATATTTAAGGGGGGTTCTTTATTCTACTAATTATGCCCAGATTTTTGTTCAACTGGCAGAGAAACTGACTTTTCTGGACAGTTTTATTAGTAAATATTAGACCTGAGCCTACTCTGAAGATATTGCTATCTTAAGAAAACCCAACTTGAGTATAATTCACCATGAGAGAGATGCAGAGCTAGGATGAAAAAAAGAGAAATTATATGAGATCTATTTAAGTGTATACCCTGTCTCTAGACTTTCTCTAATGTGAGTCCACACTTTTCCATTAGGTCGTTTTACTTGAATTTTTTTTTTTAATTTTTTTTGAGACAGGGTATTGCTCTGTCACCCATGCTAGAGTGCAGTGGTGTGATCTCGGCTCACTGCAGCCTCTGCCTCCTGGGTTCAAGCGATTCTTCTACCTCAGCCTCCCTAGTAGCTGGGATTGTAGGCACACACATCCACAACTGGCTAATTTTTGTATTTTTAGTAGAGATGGGGTTTCACCATGTTGGCTAGGCTGGTCTTGAACTCCTGGACTCAAGTGATCTGCCTGCCTCGGCCTCCCAAAGTGCTGGGATTACAGGTGTCAGCCACTGCATTGGCCTTACTTGAATTTTTAAATCGTTTTCACCTGAAGAATCGTAAAACATATATATTCCAAGTGTTTTATTTTAGTATGTTATACCATGATTATGAAACACATAGAGAATAAGTTAGTTCAACTATCTAGCAACAAATTAAGGATTGTCACAAAGCAAACCCAAAGAATAAGGCACTGTTGCATGAGAAGCACATCACCACTGAACTGGCTTAGTAGAAACTTTCCTAGGAGGAACACTCCTAGATTGAATATGGGCAGCGTGGACCCAATCCAACCCTCCCTTTTGGGTCCAATGAGACTCTTTCTATCTTATTGCAGAAAAGGGCATGCAATCAGCAGTTCTATCCCTGCAGATAATCTCTGCATTTTGTTATCTCCAAGTCTAAGACATCCAACTAACACTCACCAGGGCTTTTCATGTTGGTTGAAATTTGTTCTTGGGCCACATCAGTGTTCACATTTCTGTATTTCAAATAGTTACTGTCTTTTTTTTTTTTTTTTAAAGTGGGGACACAGTTTATTCCTGTAACATAATCAACTTTACATAATGATGAATGATGGCTAATGACTATGATTGTTATTTTAAAATTGGCTTTTGAATGAGATGAAGGAGTTACAGTAAAAATATTTAGTCACACCTATCATTCTTTTCAGCTTCTCCCATTTCATTGTCTGCAATTTGAAAATTCATAGAACTATAAAATCTTTATATAAATATTAAATTATAAATACTTGCAGAAGAGATTAATATATAGGAATTAAGGTTGTAGATATTTTTTAAGAAACAGATTTGGATAGGAGGAGAAATAAAAGAATAAAAAGACATTGAATTCCTGGATTTAGATACGTATTAAGAGATACTTATTTCCAAGTGCAGGGAAATGGTACGAAAGGCAAAACAAATGGTTTAAATCAAAATTCTGCCTTGATCAACTCAGGTGGAATAAGGGAGTTGATTAAATGGTACTAGTGGTGTCTGTTGTACTATATAACCTCAGATTTAGAGGGGATTCTTTTCACTCATTGAATGAGAAAACAAGGAAAGTCCTCACTACATTCAAGAGAGAAAAAAAATGAACATTAAATAAAATACACCAATGCAGACAGTTTTCTAAGGATGACAATTATGTTTCTTCTCACACAGCCATACTTAATAAGGCTAATCTAATGAAAACAATCAAATAGATGGAGTATATAGATCTATGAAGAATATACTGGCATGAACTGAACAGTATTAGTATACTTCCTTCTGATATTTCAGGTGACGAGAGAATTAGGTTTTGACACAATGAGCAAAGTGGATATTATAAAATTAGGTCAACATTGTTTAGAAAAAAAATACAAAGTACTATATTTTCAAGCTAAATTCCTCCTCCTCATTATTTTATTTTCCCTAAGGAAAAACTTGTAAACCATAAAAAGCTGATAATTAACAATACAGTGTAAGGATATAATGAGAGGAAAACATTACTTAGGAGTAAAAAGGATTATTATTAACATCAGAGATCACTGGTTTTCAATGATTTTTAATCAAGCTAGAAAATAGAACTGTAATCATTTATTTTAAAGAGTAGAAATGCAAGCATTTTTAAAGTCTTCAATAGTAAAAGTGTAGAGTCATCTCCAACATATTTCAAAAAACTCACTAGTAAAATATCGCAAAAACAATCCCAGGCCTGGCACAGTGGCTCTCGCCTGTAATCCCAGCACTTTGGGAGGCGGAGGCAGGCAGACCACCAAGTTCAAGAGTTCGAGATATAGCCTGTCCAACATGGTGAAACCCCGTCTTTACTAAAAATACAAAAATTAGCTGGGCATGGTGGTGGGCGCCTGTAATCTCAGCTACTCTGCAGGCTGAGTCAGGAGAATCACTTGAACACAGGAGGTGGTGGTTGCAGTGAGCCGAGATTGTGCCATTGCACACCAGCCTGGTTGACAGTGCAACATTCCGTCTTAAAAACAAAAACAAACCACCCCCAAAGAAAAAACCCACAAAACAATCCCAGTAGTTTCTGTAGTTTTTGTTTCCTCATGCAAATTGTTTCTTCACCAAATATTTCCCAATGATTTTCTGTTGACCATCGTTTAAACTTACAACTATTTTTTACTACTTATAATACTGTTTCAAACATTCTAAGCTAGCCGAGGAGAATTTTTAAAATTATCAGAAGTTCTGCTGGGAGGTTTCAAACAAAATCTTCAAAAGCCTTAAGTCATATAATATGTTAAAAGATAAACTTAGGCACATTACAATTTGACAGTTTATTTGAGCACTGATTCATGAATTACGCAGCTCCACACTTCAAGCAGTTGGGGACTCTGCTGAAGGAATGACAGAGGATGGCTTTTATAGGGTGAACACAGGAGCAAGATAAATATTTGATTGGTTAAACTGGGGCAGTAGTTTTATTTAGATCATTCCAGTAGAAAGTTTCTAGATAGAGGTTACTTGGCAGTTCCTGATTGGTTTAGCTTAATTTTCATTTTACTGTTTACACTGAGGTGGGTTTTGGTTTGCTTTAGGTAGAAACCTGGAGTGCTGGAGCAGCCTCAGCCTAATAAATTATTTTAACAAATACTTATGGTTAAACTGAGTGTCTACCCTCAATATTTGAAAATTCATACTTTTTTCCTCTTAAAAATAAGTCACGTGGTTCAGATGTGGTGGTCTTAAAATGAATATTATCAACGAAAGAATTGCAGGCCAGACACAGTGGCTCATGCCTGTAATTTCAGCACTGGAAGGCCAAGGCAGCTGGATCACTTGAGCTCAGGAGTCCGAGACCAGCCTGGACAATATAGCAAAACTCTGTCTCTATTACTACTGCTACTACTACTACTAGTAGTACTAAAATTTGCCAGGCATGGTGGTATTTGTGGTCTCTGCTGCTTGAGAGGTTGAGGTGGGAGGATCACTTGAGGCAGAGGTTTGCAGTGAGCCAAATCATGCCACTGCAAGACATAAAAAAAAAAAAAAAAAAGAATTGCAAAAGCAGACATTTAAGCCTTGAATCTATTGACCAGGAAGATGTATTTTTAATATTCTCTTAGAAGAATATGTTTGCTTTTAGTTAAATGTTTGAGAAAAATTCAGTACTGTTTTGATTTATCAACAATAAAGTAAAACTTGCCACTAAATTCAGTTTCAATTATACAGAAAACATAGATATCAAGTCTCCCAGTGGAATAAATTTTTACTTTTATTTATTTTTAACTTTTACTTTTAAGTTCACATGTGCAGGTTTATTGTACAGATAAATTTGTGTTATTGGGGTTTGTTGTACAGGTGATTTCATCATTGAGATATTAAGCCTGGTACCTATTAGTTGTTTTTCCTGATCTTCTTCCTCCCACACTCCACCTTCAGGTAGGCCCCAGTGTCTGTTGTTTCCCTCTATGTGTCCATGTGTTTTTGCCATTTAGCCTTCACTTATAAGTGAGAACATGTAGAATTCGGTTTTTTGTTCCTGTGTTAGTTTGCTAAGGATGATGGTCTCCAGCTCCGTCCATGTTCCTGCAAAGGACATGATCACGTTCCTTTTTTACGGCTGCATAGTATTCCACAGTGCATAGGTACCACATTTTCTTTATCCAGTCTACTGTTGATGGGCATTTAGGCTGATTTCATGTCTTTGCTATTATTAATAGTGGTGCAATGAACATACACGTGCATGTGTCTTTATGAAGAACAATTTATATTCCTTTAGGTATATACCCAGTGATGGGGTTGCTGGGTCACATGGCAGTTCTGTTCTGAGCTCTTTGGGGAATTGCCACACTGCTTTCTACAATGGTTGAACTAACTACATTGCCACCAACAGTATGTAGGCATTCCTTTTTCTTCATAACCAAGCCAGAGTCTGTTATTTTTTGACTTTTTTTCTTTTCTTTTTTTTTTTTTACATGTAGCCTCACTCTGTCCCCCGGGCTGGAGTGCAGTGGTGTGATCTTGGCTCACTGCAACATCTGCCTCCCAGGTTCTAGTGATTCTCCTGTCTCAGCCTCTCAAGTAGCTGGGGTTATAGGAGCCCAACACTTCACTTGGCTAATTTTTTTTTTTTTGGAGAGACGGGGTTTCACCATGTTGGCCAGGCTGGTCTCGAACTCCTGACATCAAGAGATCCACCCTCCTTGGCCTCCCAGAGTGCTGGGATTATAGGTGTGAGCCACTGTGGCAGGCCTTTTTTGGACTTTTAATAATAGTCATTCTGACTTGTGTGAGATGGTATCTCATTGTGGTTTTGATTTGCATTTCCTTAATGATCAATGATGCTGGCTTTTTTTTTCACATGCTTCTTGGCCACATGTATGTCTTTTTTGTAAAAGTGTGTATTCATGCCCTTTGCCCACTTTTTAATGGAGTTTTTTTTTCTTGTAAATTTAAGTTTCCTATAGATGCTGAATATTAGACATTTGTCAGATGCATAGTTTGCAAACAATTTCTCTCATTCTCTCAGTTGATACTTTCTGTTTACTCTGTTGATAGAGTCTTTTGCTTTGCAGAAGCTCCTTAGTTTAATTAGACCCCATTTGTCAATTTTTGCTTTTGTTGCAGTTGCTTTTCACATCTTCATCATAAAATATTTGCTTGTTCTTATGTCCAGAACGGTATTGCCTAGGTTGTCGTCTCAAGTTTTTATAGTTTTATGTTTTACATTTAAGTCTTTAATCCATGTTGAGTTAATTTCTGTATATGGTATAAGGAAGGGGTCCAGTATCAATCTGCATATGGCCAGCCAGTTATCTAGCACCACTTATTGAATAGGGAGTCCTTTCCCATTGCTTGTTTTTGCCAGCTTTGTTGAAGATCGGATGGTTGTAGGTGTGTGACCTTATTTCTGGGCTCTATTCCATTGGTCTACGTGTTTGTTTTGTTCTAGTACCATGCTGTTTTGGTTACTGTAGCCCTGTAATATAGACTGAAGTCAGGTAGCATGATGACTCCAGCTTTGTTCTTTTTGTTTAGGATTTCCTTGGCTATTTGAGCCCCTTTTAGGTTCCATATGAATTTTAAAATAGTTTTTTCTAGTTTTGTGAAGAATGTCATTTTGGTCGATAGAAATATCGGGAAGGGGAACATCACATACCGGGGCCTATCATGGGGAGGGGGGAGGGGGGAGGGATGGCATTGGGAGTTATACCTGATGTAAATGACGAGTTGATGGGTGCTGACGAGTTGATGGGTGCAGCACACCAACATGGCACAAGTATACATATGTAACAAACCTGCACGTTATGCACATGTACCCTAGAACTTAAAGTATAATAATAATAATAATAATAATAAAGAAATAACATTGCATCTATAAATTGCTTTGGTCAGTATGGCCATTTTTAATTATATTGAACCTTCCTAGACATGAGCATGGAATGTTTTTCCATTTGTTTGCATCATCTTTGATTTATTTGAAGAGTGTTTTGTAGTTCTCATTGTAGAGATCTTTCTCCTCCCTGGTTAACTATGTTCCTAGGTATTTTATTCTTTTTGTGACAATTGTGAATGAGATTATGTTCCCGATTGACTCTCAGCTTGACTGTTGTTAGGGTATAGGAATGCTAGTGATTTTTGTACATTGATTTTGAATCCTGAGACTTCACTGAAGTTGTTTATCAGCTTAAGGAGCTTATTGGCTGAAACTATGAGGTTTTCTAAATATACAATCATGTTGTCTGCAAACAGATACAGTTTGATTTCCTTTTCTTCCTGTTTTCATGCCCTTTGTTTCTTTCTTTTCCCTGATTGCTTGGCCAAGATTTGCAATACAATGTTGAATAGGAGTGGTGAGAGTGGTCTTCCTTGTCTTATGCCAGTTTTCAAAAGGAATGCTTCTAACTTTTGCCCATTCAATATGATGTTGGCTGTGGCTTTGTCATAGATAGCTCTTATTATTTTGAGGTATGTTCCTTCAATACCTACTTTATTGAGAGTTTTTAACATGAAGGGATATTCAATTTTATCAAAAGCCTTTTCTTTATATATTGAGATAATCATGTGTTTTTTGTCTTTTGTTCTGTTTATGTGATGAATCACGTTTACTGATTTGTGTATACTGAGCCAACCTTGCATCCAAGGAATAAAGCCTACTTTATCATGGTGGATAAGCTTTTTGATGTGCTGCTAGATTTTATTTGTCAGTATTTTGTTGAGGATTTTTGCATCTAGTGGGAGACTTCAACACTCCACTGACAGTATTAGACAGATTATCAAGGCAAAAAATTATCAAAGAGATTCAGGACCTGAATTCAGAATCGGATCAAATGGACCTGATGGGTATCTTCAGAACTCTCCACCCCAAAACAGCTGAATATACATTCTTCTCATTGCCACATAGCACTTATTCTAAAATTGACCACAAAATTGGACATAAAACAATCCTCAGGAAATGCAAAGGACTGATAACACCACTCTCTCAGACCACGGAGCAATAAAATTAGAAATCTAGACTAAGAAAATTGCTCAAAACCATACAATTATATGGAAATTAAAGAACTTACTCCTGAATGACTTCAGGGTAAATTATGAAATTAAGGTAGAAATCAAGATGTTCTTTGAAACTAATGAGTACAAAGATACAACATACTAGAATCTTTGGGACACAGCTAAGGTGGTGTTAAGAGGAAAATTTATGACACTAAACACCCACATCAAAAAAGAAAGATCTCAATTTAGCAACCTAACATCATAACTAAAAAAACTAGAGAACAAAGAGCAAACCAACCTCAACGCTAGCAGAAGACAAGAAGTAACCAAAATCAGAGCTGAACTGAAAGAGATTGAGACGTAAAAAATCATTCAAAAGATCAATGAATCCAGGAGTTGTTTTTTTTTTTTTTTGAAAACATTAATAAAATAGATGGATTGCTAGCTAGACAATAAAGAAGAAAAGAGAGAAAATCCAGACAAACACAATTAGAAATGACAAAATGGTTATTACTACTGGCCCCATAGAAATACAAATAAACATCTGAGAATGTTAGGGACACCTAGATGCATGCAAACTAGAAAAGCTAGAAGAAATGGATAAATTCCTGGACACGCACACCCTCCCAAGACTGAACCAGGAAAAAGTTGAATCCCTGAAGAGTAATGAACTCCAAAATTGAGTCAGTAAGAAATAGTCTACCAACCAAAACGCAGGGCTAGATGGATTATGGCTAAATTCTACCCGATGTAGAAGGAAGAGCCGGTAGCATTCCTACTGAAACTATTACCAAAAATTGAGGAGGAAGGACTCCTCCCTAACTCATTCTATGAGGCCAGCATGATCCTGATGCCAAAACTTGGAAGAAACACAATAAAAACACTTTTTTCATAGGAATTCAACATGTTGATTTAAAAAAAAATAGAGATGTATCAGCACAACCTCTACACAGAATTTTATTAAATTTGGGTAAGCTTAAAAGTCTAGGCTCAAGGAAAAAATATGTGAAAGATTCAATTTCATCCAAATTCCTTAGAAATCTTCTTGTCAGGCAGCCAAAGGGGGATTTTTTTTAATGGGCACCCTAAAGTTTTGCTTGGCCCTTGAGTAGCAACTGGCAGAAAAGCTCGTATCTGTCAGAAGCTCCTGCTGAGCTCATAGAGACAATGATCCTTAGTGAGTTGTTTCCAATTCTTTATCAACTTTTTAGAATTTCTATTATTTCAAATGGCAGCAGCAATGGAGTGAGTCGGGATAAATTTTCGTATAAAATCGGTACCAGAAGAGCTAGAAATGAGTTACAAATCTGAGCAATGTGATACTTCTGAAGACTTACTATGAGAGTTCAGCTTAATGTTGAAATTCACTTCTCTGTATTCTTTTAAACATTGCTTGTGTTTGTTCCACGATGTCTAGAACTTTAGTTGGAAGACTTAAAGGCTGAAATCATTTCAAGGATCACAACTCACATGTCTAGTGGTTTATGCTAATTGCAGTCTTAGATGTTAGCTAGGACTGTGGGCTACACCTAAGTGTGATCCATTCATGCTACCTGAGTTTCTTTGCAACAGGGAGACTGGGTTTTGAGGGCCAGTGTCCTGAGAGAGAGCCAGATAGAAGCTATATATATATTTTTATAACCTGGCCTTAAAAGTTACACAGCATACCTTTCACCCTAGGTTGAAGCAGATACAAGCCTGGCCAAATTCAAGGATTAGGGAAATAGATGCCACCTCCTAATAGAGAGTGACAAGGTTTTGGAGAGTATGTGAGACCAGAAATATTACTGTGGTCATTTTGGAAAATATAATCCTTCACATCTTGCTATAAGGCAGTTCTAATTACTAACTCACTTTATCATAGAAAGTCTAAATCTGTATTGTAACAGGTGCCCATTAGTCCTACTCTTTGGGACTACATAAGAGTAGTATAAATAGTGTATTGCATGACATCTCCTTAAATACTCAAGTCTTGTGACTTTGAAGCCTTCTTTTCTTTATTTAAATATTTCAATTTCCTTTTGAAAAATACCCTATGAATACACTCACTTACCAATGTCTTCAAAATGTGATAATCCCAAGGTGAACACAGTATTCCAAAATTTCAGGTGAGGCTTTAGTAAACAGTAAAATAAGCTGTGAGCCTGCTTGCTCAGGAAGTATATCTTAGATGACATAGCCTAAAGTAACTAGCTTTTTTAGGAATGTCACATTATTATTTAAACTGGCTACATTGCTAACTGGTATTTCCTTCTGTTGTGAAAATTCTAGTTTGGATGATTTCTTCAGTGTTATACCCTCTCTCTCTCTCCTTCCTTTTTTCTTTTTTCCTTTCTTTTCTCTCTTTCATTCTCTTTCATCTTTCTGTCTCTTTTTCATCTTTTCCTTTCTTGTTGTAAGCGAAAAAACTTTATATTAACCTATATCTAATTGTATATTGTTAAATATGGCTTATTTTTTTCCCAGCTTGTTGGAGAGGTTTTGGAATCCTGATTAGGCTACACAATGTAGTTCTAAGTTTTAAACTTCTTATGATCTGTGAATTAGCTGGATTTTGGCAGTCAGCTCATGAAACAACTTCTCAAACATGGAGGACTTAACAATTGCAGTATCTGGCAACAAGTTTTAGAGATAGCTTTGTTATTAATTCATTGATCATTAGAATCAGCAAATATTTCTTTGCATTTCTTTTTCTAACTCCATTTAAAATCAGACGTTTATGATTAGTCACAGACTGTTGGTGGTATATATATTTCCTGAGCTAACTGGAGAAAGAATGTCCATACTCATATATTCAACGTTTTTCATACTTGGAATAAATGTTCATCATACATCTCTTCTCTGAAAGGGTCTGTATGATGAGGAGACAAAGGTGAAGGAAATATAAATTATAGTTTCAAATAAATTATCATATGTAATGTTTTATAGTGAAAATATATTTGTTTATAATATATTTAATATGTACAATATCTGCTTTGTTATATAGAATTGGAAGAAAAAGTTTCCCTGAGTTTAGAATGTGAACAACATTGTTTTCTCCCCTAAATGTTCTTCATATCAAATTTAGGACAGAATTTATATTAATTAAGCATATTGATTTCTTTATGAAATTATAACACCTACTGTTCTACTCTAAATAAACCATTCTCTTAAGTCATATTCTTACTGAATCAGTTCTATATCCATGGCAAATATAAAACTTCCTCTGCCTATGACCATGAAAATTAGAAATGAGAAAAAAAAAAAATCTCACTTTTCTCTCATCCAAGGAGGAAAATATACAATAAAAATGGAGTTGTAGGATTAGTTTTCAATAGACATTATACACCATGACGCAAAGCTAGCCAAACATATTTTGTGATAGCTTGCCCCAAATAACATTCAGGTTGTAGAAGTCCTTTTGAAAAGTTTGCCAATGCTTAACCTATTTGAATGAATCTTTGAATAATAAAAGTAATAATAATAACAAAAACTAAAACAACTACAACGAATACTTTAGATGTTTATACCTATTATGCAGGTATTATATAAATAATTTCTTACAACAACTTTGAAAGATTAGTACTATAGTATTATTATCCCCATTTCATAACTAATAAAACTGAGCTGTAGAAAAATGAAGCAACTTGTTCAGGGTCAAAACAGCAGAACCAGAGATTCAACTATTAATAGGTAGGATTCCATATTGTATGTTTTTTTGTGCTATGTCATAAACATTCCCTTCTAAAGATGCAACTGATTTTTTAAAAGTTAATTATCTCATAATAGCACACTGGGTTATAGTAATGAATGCTTTTTCCAGCTAACTTAAGCAAAAAATAAATTTATTTAAAATAAATAAAGGATAGGGGGTAGCTTACATCCGAAAATATAGGAACTATAGTAGCTCTGGTATCTGGATTAAAAACTCATATAAGATCTTTTCTGGTCAGCACCATGGAACTGAATCTGACCAAATCCTTTTCTGTATTAGCATCATTCTGCTCGAAACTCAAATTCTCAATAGGGTTTTGTTGGGCTTAGTTGGGTCATATACCTACCTTTGCTGGCTTATGGGGAAATACTATGATTGATAGCCCTGAAAAAGTTGCCAAGATTTAAGAGGTGGTAGATAATTCTCTCAAGGGAAGTAAGGATGTTATTGCCAAGAGGAGGTAGAAAGAACCCTGGGCAGCTACAAGCAACAGACTTCCACTATAGGATCTTCTAGGATTGTTGGAGAAACTAAATGAGATAAGAAGTGTGATAAGAAGTATGTTCCAGTGTGGCTGGAACATTGTGCTCAAAAGTAGAAGTAATTTGTATTGTTATTATTACCTTCACTTACATAAAACCCGAGAGTCAGTGCCTGTCATATCAAACATGTAACCTGAGAAAAATCAGTAACAGATGGGGCTTCAAGATGGCTTATTAGAAGTAATTCATGCTCACCTCCTCCACTTAGAAGAACCAAAATAGTATATAGACAGTCATACTTCAAATACATTATCATGTATTATCCAAGAGAGAATGCTGGAATGCAACAGAGAAGTGGCAAGAAATACCAAAAGTGCAGAAAGAAAAGGAAGAGAGGCAGCCAGCTTGGCTGAGATTGGCTGAGACTCAGGAGTGATTTCCCAACATGGGGAAAGGGTGAGTGAGACTTCCTGCAGCTCACATCTCCACTGTGGGATCATGCAAACCTGGCTATCGGAGAGCCCCTTAACCCCCCAGGCCCTGAAACTAACATAGGGAGCTTCCAGAAGATCATGGGACAGAACCGCTCCAGAGAGAAAGCTCTTGCTGGTCCCACACACTTCTTGAGACCTAAATGGTTCTAATGTACCATTTTTAAACCTAGTCCTTGCTGTTTTGGCAGACTGGGGCCCAACAGTGTTAGGACTGTAATGTTATGGAAATTCAGGCTGTTGCTGCAGAAACTGCAGTGTGAGCTTGGAGCACTCCCACAGCTGGGGCTGAGAACCAAGTAAGACATGGACTACAGCTGCCAGTGCCAGGAAGTGAGCACTGCCAGTATGGAGACTGGGATGCAAGCAGGATACATGTTGCTGCTGGTACTGGTTCATGAGCTGGGCAGAGGCTCCTGCAGTCAGGGCTAGGGTAAAAGCTAGGCTTGAGTGACCATTTTCAAGGGTTGGGGTCAAGTGCCCCAAGGGCTGCGGAATGAGAGGGAGGCACAATTCCCACCAGCTTGCCCAGACTGTGGCCACTGAGGGTGGTCCTATCCTTTTCAATATTAGGGCCTCAACATGACTATTACCACATGGGGCATGGGAATCACCCCACCCCTTCTCACTGTGGCTTGTGACTGCTCTCACCATTGGGAGGCTTAAGCCCAAACCCACCCAGTCTTGCTTCCTTCCTGTCTCCAAAGACAGAACACATAATCTGGGGTCCTAGGAATTGCCTAACCCAATCCACCATTTGGGCATCTGAGCACACTTCACAGGGGCATGAGGTTGAACCTAAACTCCCGTCTGCTACCACCTCAGCTACAAGTGTCACCTGTGGGCCTGGAAACTGACCTGGCCAGCTCATTGCAACCACTGCCAACATCAACACACACCACTTGGGACCTAGATAATCATCTCACCACTGCTACTGCCAATGCCTGTGTCATGTCAGCTGCCCAAGAACCAAAGAATCATCAAGTTGCCCTGTTCATTATGCTACTACCAGCATCTGAACAAGATACCTGGAGGCCCAAGAATTAGCCTGCCAGTAACTACCAAAATAAATGTCAGCATATATTGCCCTGGGGAACAAAAATAGGCACATTCAGCCTAGTACTGCCAACTCTGAAGCCTACAGACTGGTCCACCTGGCATCCCAGTTATCAGCACAACTTTACCACAAATCCCACTAATAATCACAACCTAATCCACTGATGAAACCACAAAAAACAATAACATCATTTATAGGCCCTTCCCCCCCCCAAAAAAAATCAGAGGCAACACTCAGAATGAAAACCAAAGTTCCCCACCCAACCAACACTGCAGATGAATCTTTGGGAAAAAGTTCTCCCCTATGAAACTGAATCCAAAAGTAGGAAGAAATGATGGTTACACCAGATGTGCAAATATTAACATAAGGACATAGAAAACATGAAAAAGCCAGAAAATATGACACTTCCAAAAGAACACAGTAATGCTCCAGCAATATGTCTTAATCAAGAAGAAATTTTCAAAATCTCATATGAAGACTTCAAAATATTGATTTTTACAAACCTCAGTGAAATACAAGAGAATTATAAAAATCAATGCAAAGAAATTAGGAATAAAAAACCAATTCAGGATATGAATGAGAAGTTTACCAAAGATATTTTTTAAATAACCAAATAGAAATACTGCAACTGAAGAATTCATTAAAGGAAATACAAAATACATTTGAAAGCAACAGCAGAGTAGATCAAGCAGAATAAAAAAAATCTCAGAACTTGTAATCTAGTCAGAAAGAATAACGAACAAACAATAAAACATAATGAAAGCAAAGCCTTTGTGACTTTTGGAACAACATAAAGTGACCAAATATTTGAATTATTGATATCCTTGAGGACAAAGAGAGGAAGAAAGAATTAAAAAGCCTATTTAATGAATCAATAGATAAGACCTTCCTAAATCTAGCAAGAGATTTACACATTCAGATACAGGAGATGGAACAATCCATAGGCAGATACAATGCAAAAAACTCTTATCAATAGCAAAATATATTCAGTCAGATTGTATCAAGCAAAAGATAAAGAGCAAATCCTAAGAACAGGTGAAAAACTTCTGGTCACCAACAAAAGAAACCCCATCAGACTAACAGTGAATTTCTCAATAAAAATGTTATAGGCCAGAGGAAAATGGGATGATAATTTCAAAGTACTGAAAGGAAAAAACCTGACAAGAATACTATAACCTGCAAAATTATCCTTCGTAAATGAAGGAGAAATAAAGTCTTTCCCAGATACAAATGTTGAGAGAATTCACTACCACTGTACAGTTCCTATGAGAAATGCTAAAAGTTGTCCTAAACATGGCAGCAAAAGGACAACATTTATTATCACGAAAATACATGAAAGTATAAAATGTATTGGTGAAGCAATCACACAAAGTAGGAAGAGAAAGTACTCAAATGGAGCCACTGCAGAAATCCACAGACCACAATGTCAAACAAAAGAGAAAAAGAAAGTAACAGAATGTATGAAATTACCAGTAAACAATGAACAATATGACAAAAATAAAGCCTCAAATATCAATAATAATCTTGAATATAAATTAAATTCTCGACTTAAAAGATATAGAATACCTGAATGGATTTTTTAAAAAAATAGTCCTACTATACGCCAGTTACAAGAAACTTAGCTTAGCAGTAGAGAAATTTATAAACTGAAACTAAAGGATTGGAAAAAGATACTTAATGCAAATGGAAACCAAAAGCGAGTGAAAGTAGCTATGCCTATCTAAGATAAAATAGACGTTGAGTCAAAAACAGTAAAAAAAAAAAAAAAAAAAAGACAAGAAACATAATTATATAATAATAAAGGGATAATTCCTGCAAGACAATATAGCAATTTAAAATATATATGTACCCAGCACTGGAGCACCCAGATTCTTAAAGCAGGTATTACTAGCTCTAAAGAGAGAAATAGCCTTCCATACAATAATACTGGGGGACTTATGAACACCCCACTCTCAGTGTTAGACAGATCATCTAGACAGAAAATCAACAAAGATTGAATTGAAACTGGACTTTAGATGAAACAAACCTAACAGATATTTACTGAACATTCTGACAACTCCAGAATATACCTTGTTTTCATCAGTACATGTACTATTCTCCAGGATAGATCATATGTTTGGCCACAAAACAAATTCCAAAAATTTGTTAAAAATCAAAATCATATGAAGTACCTTCTAAGATCACAATGAAATAAAAATAGAAATTAATACCAAGAGGAACCCTGGAAACTACACAAACATATGGAAATTAAATAACATGCTCCTGAATGACCAGGGGTAAATGAGGAAATTATGATGGAACTATAACAATTCTTGAAACAAATGAAAATGGAAACACAACATACCAAAACCTGTGGATACAGCAAAAGCAGTTCTAAGAGGAAAGTTTACAGCCTGGAAGCATACAATGTAGCAAGACTGAATCAAGAAGGAATAGAAAATCTGAAAAGACTAATAAACAAGTAACAACATTAAATCAACAATAAAAAGGCTCCTGACAAAGAAAAGCCTAGGACTTGATGAATTCACAGTTGAATTTAAGCAAACATACAAAAAAGAACTAATAGCAATCCTTCTGAAACTGTCTGAAAAATCAAAGAGAATTCTCCTTACCTCATTTTATGAGGCCAGCATAACTCTGATACCAAAATCAGACAAGGACACATTAAAAAAGAAAACTACAGGCCAATATTCCTGTTGAAATAGACACAAAAATCCTCAACAAAATATCAGCAAACCAAATCCAACATCAAAAATATAATACAAACCATCAAGTGGGATTTATCCCACGGATGCAAGGATGGTTCAACATACCCGCATCAACAAATATAATATATCACATCAGCAGAATGAAAAACAAAAATCATTTGATTACCTCAGTAGATGAAAAAAGCATCTGATAGAATTCAAATCCTTTCATGACAAAAACTCTCAACAAAATAGGAAGGAAATGTACCTCAAAATAGTAAAGGCCAAATATGACAAGCTCATAGCCAATATCATGGTGAATGGGAAAAAATTGAAAGCCTTTCGTCTGAGAAGTGGAACAAGACAAGAACACTCACTTTCACCAATTCTATTAGGCATAGTACTGGAAGTACTGGAAACCAGAGCAATCAGACAAGAGAAAGAAATAAAAAATACCCAAATTATAAAAGAGTAAGTCAAACCATCTCTCTTTGCAGATGACATAATCTTATATTCAGAGAAAGTTAAAGACTCCACAGAAAAATCTCTTAGATTTGGTAAATGAATTCAGTAAAGTTTCAGGGTACAAAAGCAACATGCAAAGATCAGCAATATTTCTGTACCTAATAATGATCTAGCCAAGGAGGAAATCAAAGAGGCAATCACGTTTACAATTGCTACAAACAAACAAACAAACCTAGGAATAAACCAAGGAGGATTTTTAGCCAAGGAGGTGAAAGATCCATATAAGAAAAACAAAAAATTTATAATAAAAGAAATTGAAGAGACAGAAAACAAATGGAAAAGCATCCTATGCTCATGGATTAGACAAATTAATATTGTTAAAATGACCATGCTGCTCAAAGCAATCTACAGATGCAGTGCAATCCTCATCAAAATACTATTACAATTCTTCATAAAATTAGAAACAACAATCCTAAAATTTATATCATATCAAAAAAAGAACCTGGATAGCCAAAACCATCCTGAGTATAAAGAACCAAGCTGGAGGCATCACATCCCATGACTTCAAAATATATTAAAGGCTATAGTAACCAAAACAACATGATTCTGGTATAAAAATAGACACATAGACCAATGAAATAGAATAGAGAACCTAGAAATAAAACCACAGAATTACAGCCAAGTAATCTTAAAGTAGGCCAACAAGAAGTTTCTTAGGGCAAAGGACACTCTCTTCAGTAAATGGTGCTGGGGAAATTAGATAACCACACTCAAAAGAATGATCTCAGACCCCTGTCTCTCACCCTAGATAAAAATCACTCAAAATAGATTAAAGACTTAATCATAAGACCCAAAACTGCATAAATACTAAAGGAAAACCCAGGGAAGTCTCTCCTGGATGTTGGTCTAGGCAAAAACTGTATAATTAAGACTTTGAAAGCACAGGCAACAAAAAGAAAGAAAGATAGATGGGACTTAATTAAATTAAAAAACTTCTGTAAATGCTCTATATCCCTAATCATCAGAGAAATATGAAACCACAATGAGATATCATCTTACCCCAATCAGAATGGCTATTACTAAAAAAACAGAAAATAATAGATGCTGACAAGGATGTGGAGCAAAGGGAACTTTTATATACCCTTGATGAGAACATAAACTAGTACAGCCACTATGCAAAAATGGTATTGGGATTTCTCAAAAAGCTAAATATAGAATTACTGTTCCATCCAGCAATCCTACTACTAGGTATCTTCTCAAAGGAAAGGAAATCAATATATCAAAGGGATACCTGCATTTGCATGTTTATCACGGCACTATTCACAATCGCAAAGACATGGAATCAACCTAAGTGTTCACTACAGATGAATGGAAAAAGAAAATGTGGTATATATACACAGAGGAATACTATTCAGCTGTAAAAAATAAAATTATGTCATTTGCAGAAACATGGATGGAACTAGAGGACATGATCTTAAGCGAAATAAGCCAGACACAAAAAGACAAATATCACATGTTCTCACTTATACGTGGAGCTACAGAATTTGATCACATGGAAGTAGAGAGTGGAAAGACAGATAACAGAGACTTGGAAAAGTGAGTGGGGAGGATGGGTGAGGATAAAGAGAAGTGGGTAAAAGGGTACAAACACACAGAATGATAGAAGGAATAAACTCAATGTTTGATAGCAAAGTGAAATGACTATACAATAAGAATGTATTGTACTCAGGTGATGGACACCCTAAATAACCATGTCTCTTGGAAAAAAAACAACAACAACTAAGTAACCTGACTTGATCACTGCACATTATACACATATAACAAAATTTCACATGGCTGAGCCTGGTGGCTCACACCTGTAATTCCAGCATTTTGCGAGGCTGAGGTGGGAGGATTGCTTGAGCCCAGGAGGTTGAGACTAGCCTGGGCAATATAGTGGGATCCCATCTCTGCAAAAAAAAATTCAAAGATAAAAATTAGCCAAGTGTAGTGGCATGTGCCTGTAGTCCCAACTACTCCAGAGGCTGAGGCAAGAGAATCACTTGAATCTAGGAAGTCAAGGCTGTGGTGAGCTATGATTGTGCCACTGCATTCAAGCCTGGGAAATGGAGGAAAACCATGTCTCCAGAAAAAAAAAAAAAATCACGTGTGCCCCATAAATTTGTACAAATAAAAAAATCAATAATCATTAATGAGTTTTTTATTTTTTGAGATAAAGATTTACCACAAAAAAGGCTGATGCTTACATTCTTGCACATTCATTGTCAGGCGGGAAGTCAACCAACTGAGCACTGGAAATGCAGAAACACCAACAATTATCTGTCTCTCTTAATCCTTCCTAAGCCCATGCCTAGACTAGGATGAGCTTGAGACACCCAAGCAGGACAGTAGCCAGTTCACTGGCTGATGCTCAAAGTTACATGAAAGTCTAATTCAGTCCATTTCAAACAACTACAGCTGTCAGGAAAGGGTAAATGATCATGAAGCCAACAGAAATAATGAGTTGAGTTGGAAATGGAGAGGGCATGCTTGATCTACAGAGGATACCCGTTACTCCATTCCAGCCAATGTGATAAGGACGAGAAATACAGGACCAGAGTTGTCAGATCACTTAATGTTGAGAAGAACTAGACATCATAGTTTTAGGTGAAGTTAGTTGGGAGTGAATTTAAAAAGTTTAAAAACTACTTGGTGATCTAACACTGTGCAGGCCAAATAAAACTCATTTATTGGTTAAATTTGTCCCAGGGGCAATCTGTTTGCCATTCCAGCTCCAAGAGGCCATCATCCCACAACTTCACTGCCAGTAAGCAAGTTCACTTTGTTCCCACTTCTGTACTCCAAGGGTTGCTGCTATTGTCAATACTGTTTTCTGACTCATGCTACCATTTACTGCTGTTCATTTTGGCATAAATTTTGAGAGGTGTGGGGGAGAAGTTAAGAGTAGAATTGAGAAGCATTTTTTTCCAGATAATGACTCAGACTGCTGTACTTATTTCCCAGACTCAAGACTATCAAGCTAACCAACCTCCATAAAAGCAGCCTGAACAGGATAGCTACACGTGGTTCTTGGTAGGAGGAGAAAAAGAAGATTACTCTTCAAAAATCTTTTCAAATGTTCACTATACAAAATACCTGTGGAATTATCGCTAAATATCACTGTTAGGTCCAGAGTTTTCTGTTGTAAATCCCTCCCTCCCTCCCTTCTTCCTTTCCTCTCTTCCTCCTTTCCTCCATGCCTTCGCTTCTCTATACAAAGCTATTTTGGAGTATTTTTGCCTCCTGAATGAGACCTCTGCTGGATTATTATTTGTTGGCAAACACCATAGGCTCACATTGTACTCGGTTGGCTTTTGCAAGTTTTGGCCTTTGGGCAATTTTCCTCTACCAGCTGGGCATTATTAAATCAGATGTCATTTTGTGGCAGAACTTTCTTCTTACGTTGTAATACTCCACAACACCTAGTGTGCTACTGGGCACAGAGTAAATGTTTCTTGATTGATTTATGACAGGTGGCCTTATATAAACTTATTAAAGTGCTTAAAATTTACATCACTGGCCACTCTTACGGGCTTTCAGCTGAAGATAAGTAATTATCACCAAGAAAACTGCATTGTTCTATTAACTACCGTTATTGTAAGTTATAAAATAATTATAAAGTAATCTGTAAAATTAAAGATGGATGCCAAAGAAATCCATTCTGGATGATGGATCCTGAAGGCAGGATCCTTAATCTCTTAATCCTTGATCTCTTAAAATTTGGTCAAGATATTTGATCTCAACAGAGTTTCTAAGGGAGCAGGAGGCTTTACAAAATTTACCAAGGTTCAGGTTACATTGCCAGTTATTTCTAGGAGAACAGTCTGAAGCCTTTGGAATAAACAAGAATGAAAGAGCAATAAAATATTTAGTAGCCTTTAGCTTGCAGTGTATAATTGAAACCTTTGAGGTTTATAACGTCTCCCACTGATGTCACCTTCAGTAAACTCCACATATAAAAACCAAGAAGAATGAATATTCCTTCTGACGTTAAATGTTTTCCTAAAGTGCTTTAAATTTTAATAATCTAAAAAAGATTCTATGAAATTTGCATAGGAGGTACATTGCAAAACCTACCATTTGCTGCAACCCAATGTAAGCCAATGGTCTTAGATGGTTGAATAGTAATTATAAATCTTATGAACAATTCTATCACATCTCTATCAGTTATAGCTTGTACTCTGTTTCTTCAGCTCTCAAACTACTCACTAGAGGTTCCTTTATAACCTAGAAACAGTGACCACTGAGCTTCACTGGAGCTGAATACCTGTGTAAGACACAGATATCATTTCAATTAATAATAGATCTCTTATCCTACACCTACAGGCTTGTTTATGGAGTCAGTGGCCACAAGTGAGATCGTCATTGGAACATCTGAGCAGAATTTGTCAGTATCAGGTTAACAAACCTTAAGCTAACTTAGAATAAGACAGGTTTCAAACATGTGTATTAATATGATATCAGGGAAGCACATTGTTGGAAAGAACATGTCATAACTTGGCAAATGCTCCACCAGTGATAAAGCAAACTTTAGGACTGCAGAGTATACTCATGATTGAATAAATGATTCTAGTGTGCTATTTGTATTTCTTTAATAATAAACATTCACTGATCAATTATTAAATGATCTATAGAAATAAATTAGTTAAAAGTGACAAATTGCAACCATTATTACATAATACCTTCTAATTAATAAGCCTTCTTTGAGGAATTCAAAGAAATTATATGTCATTTATGCATACTCATAAGGTTTATAGAAACATTCTATTTAAAGGCAGCCACCTAATATATAAACTATTAGTTCTCTTCTATATAGTTTGAACCATATAATATCAAGGTTGTGGAGAAAGAGGAATGCTTTTACACTGTTGGTAGAAATGTAAATTAGTTCAACCATTGTGGAAGACAGTGTAGCAATTCCTCAAAAATTCAGAACTAGAAATACCATTTGACTCAGCAATCCCATTAGTGGGTGTATTAATCTATTTTCACACTGCTGATAAAGACATACCCGAAACTGGGAAGAAAAATAGGTTTATTGGACTCACAGTTCCACATGGCTGGGATGGTCTCATGGGTCATGGTGGAAGGTAAAAGGCACTTCTTACATGGTGGTGGCAAGAGAGAATGAGAGAGAAGCCAAAGCAGAAACCCCTTATAAAACCATCAGATCTTGTGAGAGTTATTCACTACCACAAGAACAGTAAGAGGGACCCCATGATTCAATTATCTCCCATCAGATCCCTCCCACAACACGTGGGAATTACGAGAGTACAATTCAAGATGAGATCTGAGTGGAGACGCAGTCAAACCATGTCACTGGGTGTGAAACCATGTCACTGGGTATATAACCAAAGGAATTCTATTATAAAGATGCATGCACAAGTATGTTCATTGCAGCACTATTCACAACAGCAAAGACATGGAATCAACCCAAATGTCCATCAATGGTAGATTAGATAAGGAAAATGTGATACATATACACTATGGCATACTATGCAGTCATAAAAATGAAAGAGATCATGTCCTTTGCAGGGACATGGATGAAGCTGGAAGCTATTATCCTCAGCAAACTAACACAGGAACAGATAACCAAACACCACACATTCTCACTTATAAGTGGGAGCTGAACAATGAGAACACATGGATGCAGGGAAGGAAACGACACTTATTGGGGTCTGTCAGGGGAGGGTGGGGATGGAGAGAGCATTAGGGAAAAGAGCTAATGAATGCTGGGCTTAATACCTAGGCGATGGGTTATTAGGTGCAGCAAACCACCATGGCACATGTTTACCTATGTGACGAACATGAACATCCTGCACATGTACCCCAGAACTAAAAAAACACCAATAACATAATTCAAAAATATAGTCTAATATTTGCAGTTTCAGATAGCTCAACCTAACAGTTGAGAAAGCCAAAACTCTGAATGATTAAATAATTTGCACAAGGCAATAGAGTTGGTAGTAGGAGAGCAAGCTTTGATCCAGTCTGTCTATGTTCAAATCTGTCAGCCACTCCACTCTCAGTGTTCAGTCCTGTTCATTGTCTCAGTGACATCTCCAGCTTTGTGGCAGTTATGCTGCAGTCAAAGCAGCTTGACCTTAGAAGCACTCCACATTTTGGTGGAACGCAGCAGCAGATGATGATCACTTCATGCCTGAACCTTTCCAACCTCCCTCGATCTACTTTCCTCCCTTTGAAGATCGTGTCCTTATTATATTCTGAGCGAGGACGGAAACAGTCAGATGAGAACTCATCCCAGTTCATTTAGAAACTATCTGACCAGTGTATTCAGCAGTCTGTGCAAGAAAAAACTACATACCTTAAAAGACAAAGTTCATATATGTATTTTCTAAGCCAATAAAATTGATTTTAATTAGAGTCCTGGATATGCTCCTGAGACACTGCACTGTTATATGATACATATATCTTCTTCCTCCATATACATGCTATTTGAAGCAGGAAACAAAAATAGCCTTGTGTCTTATTATAATTCATTTCTTCACATAACTACATGCTCCACATAACTACATTTGTCATGGCTGGCTTCCTTGTTTGCTTCTTCGTCCCAGTAATTCAAAATATATTGCATTAAAATAAATTAATTTGAGATTAAAATTAAAAAGAGTAAAATTGTTTTGTTTTCTTCTCAGCAGTTTCAGATATGCATGCATACATTTTTTTTTTCTTTTTCTTCCTTTACTGTTCTTTTCAACTGTCTCCTTTATATGTGACTACTTCAGGGACATTTTATTTTGAACAAACAAACACAGAACTAATTTGTATGGATTAGCTTTTTCCTGATGGAGAGATGTTAGGTTATGTCAGTCATAATTTCATTTTCTAAAAACCATTTTAAGATGTATCTCTGTTCTGCTTTGGCTATGATCTGTTTCTTTATCCCACTAAGATTTTTATCTCTCGGCTTTAGTATGGAGCAAAAAAATTATGTTTACATAAAGAAATCCATTTAAAATATAATATCAGGAAAAAATAGACTTCTGAATATCCTACACAGATATAAAACTTATATTAGTTTCTTCTTTTTTATATCTAGTCCTATGTAGCTTGTATTGTGAGACATTATTTTTTTAAAGGATATTAAATCTAGAGTTCCCAGCATAAATAGGATATGTGTTCTATTTCGTGGCTGTGGAGAACATCAGATAAGTTATCAGATGGAATGGTGATTTGATTAACATAGTTTCAAAATATGCTATAATGGTAACGGATAACCTGAAATTATATGGATGTGATCTAAACTGGAAGTAATATCTACAGCTGGATTTGGCCCATGACCAAAAATAACCTTCTACCTGTTTCTGTAAATTAACATACTCACTTGTTGATTACTGTCTATGGCAGCTTTCATGCCACAACGACAGAGTGGAGAAGTTTCAGCAGAGATTGCATGGTCTGCAAAACTGAAAATACTTACTGTCTGGCCTGTTTATCTTCCTGACCCCAGATATATAGCATGTAAGTGTTTAGAAATAAGTCCTATAAAATGAATACAGGAAGAAGATGAAAATGCAATCCTATTTTACATGTAATTTAAAAGGTGGGGAATGATCTTCTAAGAGACTTAGGCTAAATTGTCATTCCTTTAAAAGGCTTGTAATTCAAAGAAATTCTAGAAAGTAGAGGTGAGTGAATATGAAATGAGGGTCAGTAATATAGCTTTTCAAAACTTCATTAGATATGTAGTTGTAAGTAAATAGTTTCATTGAGTGTTATACTTTAATAAAGACCAGTAAAACGTGGTCTTGTAAACTTTGGTGGTAAAGTGGCAATTGAGCTGGCTAATGTAAAACTCTCATTACTGTCCACCATTTCTGACACCAAAGAACTAAAATATTTTGTTTGTTTTTTTTCTAAGCCTCTGGGGAAGATGGAACTTGTTATAGTCATGATAGGCAAGATATGGCACAGTAATAAACAATCCCCAAATACCAGTGGCAGAAAAACAAGGGTTTAAGTTTTGTTCATGCAACATGCACTGCATGTCTGGTGACCCTCCAGGCAGCTGTCCTCTGTGTGATGGCTCAACTTTGCCTCTTCACATCAAGACATGCTTCCATGATTATGGCAGTAAAAAAAAGAATGTCCTGAAAAGTCTCACAATGATGATTCAATGCTTCTACTCAGAGATGACACCTCCACTCACATTCTATTTTCTAAAGAAAATCACATGATCATTCCTCACCTTAAGGAGGCAAGGAAGTGTAATTACCCCATGTATCCAGAATGAAGACAGCAAGAAAGTTTGAGAGGAAGCACAGGACTATTGGACAATGGGCTGGCTCAATAGTAGTTCTGTTTGTATTTTCTCAACCTTCTCTCACCAGCCCTTCAGGAGTGCTTTCAGAAGATCATATGGTTGGCCTCAATAGAAGGAAAAACTTACAAGAAAAAATGTTGGAATTCAAAATATGCATAGGCAGGCAAATGGATAGGTTGGTGCTTTTGTTGCAAAGATCAACCAGATTTCTGAATTCTTGGTCACTGCATATTTTGTTATAGGTCTGACTAAGATATTTCCCTTAGCTGCCAGGGAGAAAACTAGGGCCTTTTCTAACTTGGTTCCCAGTGTGACAACCAATGTAAAACAACACCGTTCTCTCTAAATCTACAAACACAGCTTTGAAGGAAAGCAGATAAAACATAAACAAAAAACGTGAGCTAGTTTCTCCTCACTCTGGATTATACATGATGAGCATTCTGAATCAGTTTTTTCATCAGCCCAGCATCAAATTTCAAAAGCCATTCTCGCCGGGCGCGGTGGCTCAAGCCTGTAATCCCAGCACTTTGGGAGGCCGAGACGGGCGGATCACGAGGTCAGGAGATCGAGACCATCCTGGCTAACACGGTGAAACCCCGTCTCTACTTAAAAATACAAAAAACTAGCCGGGCGAGGTGGCGGGCGCCTGTAGTCCCAGCTACTCGGGAGGCTGAGGCAGGAGAATGGCGTAAACCCGGGAGGCGGAGCTTGCAGTGAGCCAAGATCGCGCCACTGCACTCCAGCCTGGGTGACAGAGCCAGACTCCGTCTCAAAAAAAAAAAAAAAAAAAAAAAACAAAAGCCATTCTCTATCAGTTTCTTCTTGGTTGACTCAGTCCTTCCTTATTCTCTGTATTAAGCATAAATTTCAGAATTCTTGCTCCAGTAGCTTTGTTCTACTTCACACTTTCAACTCTGATTTTCTCTTGGTTTGAATACATCTTTGTCCTTATTTCTTTCATGAGTCAATAGCTGTCTCATCACAAATGTATAACATCATATAATATTCATAATATAACGTCAGTCTCCTCGTGTACAACTGGGGAAAAGTGTTCTTCATAATGGTCATGTTTATTTACTGCAAGAATCTTACAGATTTTATTAGAAGAACAGATGATTTTCTTTTGAAGTTTTCTCTATGATGCAGATAGAAATAAAGGATAATAGGTTATGTATTCCAAAGTCTGTAAATCAATCCATGCCTATCCCTGCTCATTCACACATACTTACAGTGTTCATCAAGCTTCCTCAAATTCACCTTTATTTTTGCAAATTTGATGAATTTCTTTTTATTCTCTTAGTGTATACACATTCTAAAATAGTCCTCAGGTTTTTGCAAATTAAATTTCTTTTCTTTCTTTTCTTTCTTTCTTTCTTTCTTTCTTTCTTTCTTTCTTTCTTTCTTTCTTTCTTTGAGTAGCAAAGGCCGAGGCAGGCAGATCACTTGAGGTCAGGAGTTCAAGACCAGCCTGGCCAATACAGTGAAACCCCATCTCTACTAAAAACACACACACACACAAAATTAGCCGGGTGTGGTGGCAGGTGCCTATAACCCCAGCAGCTCAGGAGGCTGAGGTAGGAGAATCATTTGAATCCAGGAGGTGTAGGTTGCAGTGTGCTGAGGTCACTGCACTCACTCGAGTGGGTGCAATAGCACTCCAGTCTGGGTGTTGCAGTGAGACTCCACTGCAAAAAAATAAAATAAAATAAAATAAAATAAAATAAAAGAAGTAGCAAGTGAAAATGCTTACTAGAGTCATTGTTATTTACAAACTAAAGATTAAATCTAAACACTTTATGGTATATGGAATTTCCCATGCCTTAAGCTGAGATACCTTAAAATTTGAGTTGGTCAGAATTCAAATATCTTGCAGTCTTCAAATGTTAATCAATATTACTGTATTCAGTTTGTGTTTTTCATTTTAGAGATCAGACTTACAACTTGAGATATAGTTGCTATGATTTGGATCTAGTTTTCCCCTGACAAAACTCATGTTGAAATTTTATTTTCAATATGGCAGTACTGGGAGGTGGGGCCTAGTGACAGGTATTTGAATTATGAGGCACTACCCCATGAACAGATTGATTAATGCCCTTTCATGGGAATGAGTGAGTTCTCTCTTTGGAATGAATTAGTTTTCAAGAGAGCAAGTTGTTATAAGTGAGCCTAGCCTCTCTTGCACGACTCTCTGTACACACTGGCTTTCCCTCTTGTTTCCTTGTCATTTTGTGATGCAGCATAAGGCCCTCACCAGAAGTCAAGTGGATGCCAGAATCATGCTTATAGGACTGCCCAGCCTCCAGAATCATAAGCCAAATAAACCTCTCTCATTTATATATTACCCAGCCTCGGTTATCTTGTTATGCAAAATGGACCAAAATAATGGCTCACACTAGTTGGATTCCTATTCCACTGTTTAGTTGTCAGCACTTCAGTATCAACTTAGATCCCTCTTTAATCTTATATATCCTTTCCCCAGTATCCAATTTGGAAAGGGCTAAACTGTATGAAACTGAAAGTAGCTGGAGTTGTATTAATCTTGTAGGTGCTTGGAAAGGCAACATGTAGAGACCTGCTTCAAAATAGTGTCCAGAATTCATAAGTCTTTGTCATGCCATAAGAGCAGATTAATGACCATTTCCAGTGGGCAATTGAGCATAGGTCTGGTGGTTTTCTATTAACACTAGGTATTATTGATGATGCCCCCTCAGACCCAAATATTCATGCAATTCACAGTTGGCATCTTGTTCATGATTGATGGCTCAATGTGAAATGCTGGGTTGGTGATGGATTTCACTTATGACTGTTTCTTAAGTATTTTGCTTAACTTTCTCTGCTAGCTGGACATTCACCAAAGTTATTAAACTCAATATCTGTGACATTTTAGGTTTGCACATATTTGCTAGCCATATCTTTTCAAAATTTTCTTTTCTCTGAAAGTATGGATACAATAAACAAACTTGGCATTGATTTTTCATTTCTACCCAGTGGAAATTGTTACTTTCTAGGTGTAAATCATTGAGTGACTATTTCAAGTTTGGATTAATTACGGGGCATGCTTTATAAATTAAAAAATTCATATAACCCACTCATCACAGGGTAGTCATAAATTCTTAAATTGTTTAAAGAAAGATGAAAGAAAATAAGGCAATAATTTGAAAAATATAAACATTTTTGAAATTATGATTGTGTGTTCAATAAAAATAAAAACAGAAGTTTAAACTCAAACCAACCTGTTCCCCAAAACTTGAGAATTTCAGCTTCTACGTTTTGTCTTCTGCAATATGCTTGCTATTATGATTCTTGTTGATTGATTTCAAAGTATAGATACATCATATTCTAGCTTTGACTTTCTCTCCAACAATACTGTTCTTTGCACAACCCCAGTCACTTATTCCCACACCTTCACCTGAGTATTGAGTTCTCTCTCTCTCGCTCACTTTTGCTCTCTGTCTTCAACTACTTCTCACTGTCACCTCCTTCCTCACATGGCCAACACTGCCTGTGCCATTGTTATTCTTGCTCTCCACTGAAAATCCTATTTCATGAGTTAACAGGACCAAAAAAAAGACAACTTTCCAAAACTCTACCACTCAATCTACTCACCTGTAACATCACAGCCTCAACCCTGTCTTTTCCCTTCATTAGGATTAATTCATTGTCCATGTTCCTAACTGAACAACTGTTTCTGTTGTGTACTAACTCCCATTCTCTCTCACCTACTATATTGCTTGGCTATCATTTCCTCTCTCTCCTATCAATTTCTACTATCTGCTCTATAATTAACATCAATATAAAACTGCTGTTGTTTCTCCTTGTTAAAATAAAAACAATCTTCTCTTGACCCCACTTTCTCTCTAACTACAGTCCCTTTAAAGCAAAACATTTAAGGCACGTTGTCTATAATCTATGTTCAATTCCTTTCTTCCTCATCTGTCTTAAACCCATTATAAAAAGGTGATTGCTCCTTCCATGCCACCCAAATTCCTCTTGTTAAGGACAACAGTGACCTCCCCATCCACTCGATTAGAAAATCTGTTGGCTCCATCTTCACATTGTATCTAAAACCTCATTACTTTATATCACTCCTATTGCTATCACGCTAGCCAAAGTCAGTAGGATTATAACCCACCAGGAACACCACCATAGCCTTTCAACATGCCTGCCTACTTCAACCCTCATTATGCCTCATACCCCAATTATTTTTGGCACAGCAATATGATCTGTTAAAAAGTAAGTAGATCATGCTACCCGCTGTTTAAAATGTTCCAGTGCTTCCCATCTCCTTCAAAGTAAAAGTCAGTCCATAGAAAGGCCTGTGAAATTGGGTCTCCCTCCTTAATTCTTTTCCATTACTCTTTTAACCAATTTCTCCATCTAATTTCCCCCGTGCTCACTTTACCATTCTCACCTGAGCCTCCACACCATTTCAGGACATTTCAGGACACTTGTACCTCAAGGCTTTTGCCTTTGCTGTTCTCTTTCCATTGCCTGAAGTACTGTTTCTCCAGGGAGTTCACCAGGATGATGAGCTCACTTTCTTCAGGTCTTTGATCAAATATCTTATTAAGGTCTTCCCTGACCAGCCTTTAAATTTTGCATTTACATTCTGTCTACTTGCCTCTTCTGCTTAATTTTCTTCTCAGCGTTATCAATGTCTGGAATACTATATATTTTAATTTTTTTTACTTGCTTTCCACACTGCAGTGTAAACCCAGTGAGGCAGGGAACGTTGTCATTTTTCTTTGTTACCGTATCTGCCGTAGCAGAACAGTTCCTGGCACATGGTAAACCTTCAACAAAATGTCATAAATTGTAAAGGAAAGATATTGGACACTATGCTTGGCATAGTGGAATTGTTGGTTGGAATTACCTGCAGATATTGCAAAACTACTAAGACATCTACCTTCACACTCCAACCAGAAACTATTACAAAATTGATCTCAACCTGTTGTATCTTTCCTATGACATTGTTGGTTTCTTGAGGGAAGATACGATGCTTTTTATTTCTATATTTTTATCATTTGGAAAATGGGTGTGGGCAATGAATGTTGAATGAGTAAATATGTAGAATAAAAAAAAACCTTGATGAATTTTAAAGACCCCTGTCATTTGAATGTTCTGCTCTGTCAGAAGATTGAGGCTGTCATGTACTCTTCAATAATGTCATGGGGATGGATGCCCCAAATTATTCTCTGACCATAAAGAACATTCTATGCTTCTCTTGAGCTAGTTTAGAAATAAACATTGTGGATAACCTTGGTTGCTATGTAAGTCAGATAACCCAAAATTAACTTGATTTTAAAAGACTTGGAAATAGAACTAATTGCTTTTTCCTTTTTTTTTTTTCTGAGACAGTCTCGCTGTCTCACCCAGGCTTGAGTGCAGTGGCTCAATCTTGGTTTAAGCAATTCTCCCACCTCAGTCTCCTGAGTAGCTGGGACTACAGGTGCCTGCCACCACACCCAGGTAATTTTTGTATTTTTGGTAGAGACAGAGTTTTTGCCATGTTGTCCAGGCTGGTCTTGAACTCCTGACATCAGATTAACTGCCTTCCTCAGCCTCCCAAAGTACTGGGATTATAGGTATGAGCCATTGCGCCCAGCCAAGAGAGCTGATTTTCAAAGTTGCCTTTAGTTTAATCATTTAGGCATAAACTGATGGCTGCTTTCTCAATGTCATCCTCATTGTCATTTACACATACTGATCTACCTTGGGCAGTATGGCCATTTTCACGATATCGATTCTTCCTATTCATGAGCATGGAATGTTCTTCCATTTGTTGGTGTCCTCTTTTATTTCACTGAGCAGTGGTTTGTAGTTCTCCTTGAAGAGGTCCTTTACATCCCTTGTAAGGAAATAAAATGAAGATATTTTCTTAGTACAAGTGTATAAGTGCACAAAAATTTCTTAACAAAATAAGGAGAAAAACTCATGACAATTATAGTCCTCGTTTCTGCAGCTGGTCACATGTTGTATTGGTGACTACCTTCTTCTACTACCCATTCTGAATTCCCTTTGCTTTCAGCAGGCACTTCAGCTGGTTGTGATGTTTTACATGGTAGAGTGACCCAAATCTTCATTCCTGAAAGTTCTGAGCCGTTTGTCTTCCTGTCTGGATTGGGTTGGTGTAGTTTCCCATTAAACTTAATCACAGGGCATGGTACTACTAAGAGATGCCCTAAAGGATCTCCTGTATTCCATGAATACTCTTCCTTACCTCCATTGTGGAGTAGTAGTCTGATTTCATCTTGATAGTCTGGGTCAATTTCTCCAGCCAACAATGTGACTCTCTTCTTAGCCTGTTGACTTAGAGGTGGGAGGAGCCCAAAGGTGGAAATCTTAACTTCCAGTTTAATGGAATTGTTGTGTCTTCTGGTGTCAGCATTCTTTCCTCTGAACTTAATACCTCCAGGCCAGCAGAACATAATGTCGTGAGAATAGGAAGAAAAATTTTTGCTAGTGGGTCACTAAATGTAATGGTGAGTAGTACCAGTTTCACTTTCACCTCTTGATTCCTGGACCTGTGAATCCCTGACTATGGGAGAAACAGTACCATATATTGGTCAATGATTCAGAGGATACACAGTCTTCAAGAGAACTTTGTCTCAAAGTATTGTCACCTAGTTGGCGTTGTAGTTGTGACTTAAAGGCCATTTTACCATTCTCTCAATCCAGCTGCTTCAGGATGATGGGGAACAAGGTAAGACCAGTGAATTCCATGACCATGAGCCCACTGCTTCACTTCTTTAGCATAAAGTGAGTGCCTTGGTCAGAGGCAATGCTTTGCGGAATACCATGACAGTGAATGAGGCATTCCATGAGTCCATGGATGGTAGGTAGTCTTGGCAGAAGCATTGCGTGCAGAATAGGCTCACCCATATCTGGAACAAACATCTATTCTGGTGAGGACAAACCTCTGCCCTTTTCATGATGAAAGAGGTCCAATATAATCAATCTGCCACCAAGTAGTTGGCTGATCACCCTGAGGAATGGTGCCATATCAAAGTCTCAGTGTTGGTCTCTGTTGCTGGAAAATTAGGCACTCAGTGGTAGCTGTGGCCAGGTCAGCCTTGGTGAGTGGAAGTTCATGTTGCTGAGCCCATGCATAACCTCTATCCCTGCCACCATGGTCACTTTGTTCATGAATCCATTGGGTGTTGACAGGGGTGGCTGGGGAAAGAGGCTGAGTGGGGTCTATATAATGAATCATCCAATGCACTTGATGATTACAATCCTCTGCTGAGGTCACCCTTTGATGAACATTCACATAGGACACAAATATCTTCACAGTATTTTACCACTCAGAAAGGTCCATCCACGTACCTCTTCCCCAAATTCCTTTGTCACCAATTTTCCAATCATGCTTCTTCCAAGTCCCTGACCATCAAACCATTGGCTGCAGTCCATGAATCAGTATATAATAGCCCATCTAGCCATTTCTCCTTCTAAGCAAAGTACACAACCAGGTGCACTGCTCAAAGTTCTGCCCACTGGGAAGATTTCCCTTCACTGCTTTCCTTCAGGGATGTCCTAGAAAGGGGCCGTAGTGCTGCAGCTGTCCACTTTTGCGTGGTGCCTGTATATTGTGTAGAACCGCACATAAACCAGGCCATAGATTTCTCTTCTTCTGTCAGCTGACCATAGGGAACTCCCCATAAGGCCACTGGTGCAGGCTGGGAGAGAGAAGGCAGAGTGACAGCAGTAGAGACCATGGGTATTTGAGCCACTTGCTCATGTAACTTACTTGTGCCTTCAGGACCTGTTGAGCCTGATTACGTATATATCACTTCCATTTGATGATGGAATGCTGCTGTGCACAACCCACTTTATGGCTAGATGGGTCAGAAAGCACCCAGTTCATGATAGGCAGTTCAGGTCACATGGTAATGGTCATTCTGTTTCTCATTTTGAAAAGCTTCCAAAAGGTTTGTTTTCTACAGTGGCCGGGCCATTTCCAGTCTTACCAGCAATATATGAGGATTCCAATATCTCCATATCCTCACTAACAGAGTTATTGTCTGTCTTTTTCATTTTAGCCCTGCTAGTGGATATATAGTGGTATCTTATTGTGCTTTTGGTTTGCATTTCCCTAATAAATAATAATCTTGAGCATCTTTTCTTCTGTTCATTGGCCATTAAGAATAGGATATTTTGAGAGAGAATTTCTATTTTCAGGGAAGGTCTTTTTAAAAACAAGCCACTTTAACAAATGTGAAATGTAGATAGAATCTAGCTAGGATAAACATGAAGGCAAGAACTCTCCATGCTGAGAGAACAGCTGTTATAAAGCTCCTGAGGTTCAAAGACACTTGATTTTCCAGAAACTGAAAGAGGTCAGTGTGACTGGACAAAAGCCAGTGACAGGGAAGGTGGCAGTGAAAGGTTGCGAGAGGTCAGCAGGAGCTGAAGCATACACAGTCTTGATAGGGCACAATTTAGAAAATAATTTCATTCTCAGGGCAAAGGGAAGACAGCAGATTTTTAAGCAGAGAAGTGAGGTAATCTGATTTATGTTAATAATAGCTGATGCTATATAGCACTTAAATTCTAGGCATCATTTTAAGAGCTTTACAAATATTTACTGGATCCATCATCCTATGAGGTAGTATATCATTTTCTTATTTCTGCTGTAATATGTTATCATAAATTTAGTGGCTTAATACAACACAGTTTCTTATATTCTGGTTCTAGAGGTCAGAAATCACTTTCACTGGGCTAAAATCAAGATTGTCAACAAGGCTCTGTTACTTCTGGAGGCTCCAGGAGATAACCCATTTTCTTGACTTCTTCTATTTCAGGAAGCTGCCCACATTCCTTGGCTTATGGACCAGGATCACTCTGATGGCTGCCTCTGTCCTCACATCTCCTTCTCTGACTCTGACCTCCTGCCTCCCTCTTATAAGAACCCTTGTGATTGCACTGGAACCACCTAGATAATCCAAGATAATTTTCCCATATCAAGATCCTTAACTTACATCTCTAAAGTCCATTTTTCTCATGTAAAGTAACATATCCACAGGTACCAGGGATTGGGATGTGGACGTCGTCGTGGGACCGTTATTCTGTCTACTGCAGGTATTCACTATTATTTTCAGTGTAGTAACTTGTTTAAGGTCAGTCATATAGGCAGTGACAGCACTGGGATGTAAACCCAGAGCTCTGATTCCAGAGAGCTCATCTTCAATCTCTAGGCTCCCCTAGATTTGTACAAATGTGTGATTGTTTCTTTTCCATTGGTACTGACCTTATTAAACTCTTCATTACAATATGTTTACTATATCAAGCATGAATGTATATAAAAAGTTCATGAATGATTCTCTTGTATGCCTGTGGATGAAGCTCAGTATGTTTGACTCCTTCTATGCTTGTGATTCAAAATCTCTAAAACTTACTCATCTAGCATGACTGAAACTTTGCACCCATTAAACAAGTCATTTCTCCAACTGCACAACACCTGGCAACCACCATTGTATTCTATGTTTCTATAAATTCGACTATTATAGATACCTCATGTAAATAGAATCATGCAGTATTTGTCCTTTTGTGCTGGGTTTATGTTATTTAGCATAATGTCATCCAGATTTATTCATGTTGTTGCAAATGGAAGTATTTCTTTTTTAAAAAAACTGGAGATATATATATACACACACACACACTAAAACATATTATATATGTTATATATGTGTATATATACATATATATAAAACAGATTACATATATAGTACATATATATGTATATACACATATATAATTTTATTTGTCTATTCATTTGTTGATGGACACTTGGGTTGTTTCCATATCTTGGCTACTGTGAATAATGCTTCAATGAACATGGAGTGCAGCCATCTCTTTGAGATCCTGATTCCCATTTTTAAAGATATATACCTAGAAGTGCGGTTGCTGAATAATATGGTAATTCTATTTTTTATTTTTTGAAGAATCTCCAGTTTCCCATAGCTGCTACACCATTTTATATTCCAATCAGCAGTGTACAAACAAAAGTTTCAATTTCTTCACATACTCACCAATACTTATCTTTTTAAAAAATTAATAGCCATTCTAAAAAGTGTGTGGTTTATTCTTTTCTATGTTTTTTATAAATGTCCTCCTAGCTGTTAATATTGGTATTTTTCTTTTATCTTTTCAAATATTTGGCTATTTCTTGAAAAATGTAAGTGATAAATTTCCGCCTAGTATTATAGGAAAGGAAATTTGACATTTGTATCAATAGATCTTTGTCTATAAACTGAATATCCTAATATATTTATCTTATTACAAATGAGTATGAGGAAAGACTCATGATACTTCTTTGTTTTCAGGTCACTTTAACTGTCTGAGGCTGCATGTTGATTAACAGTTTCTGTTTCAGAGGGTTTGGCTATTCAGCCAATTTAATGGAGAGAAAAACAGGTGAAATCATTATACAAAATAAGAGGTACACATACTAAACACCTATGTGAAAAGATATCCTAACTATAATTTCACTGGTAAACCCTGAACACATTAAAGAATTGCAATTCTGAAGTTTGCAGTTTGTTTAAGCCTAGGTATTTAAATGATCAGTTGACTAGAAAATGCAGCCTACAATGTATTTTAAACGTTAATATCTGAATTCATATGCCTTTAATTAATTGCTGTTGGTGGAATATTTTTGTCTTTTGGGAAAAAAATTGCATCCATTTTTTCCTTATTTGTAATTTAGGCTTTATATTACAATTATTTTTGAAACACAGGCTGCTTTTTATCGTTTTGGGGAATATTAGAACCAACAAATATATCCCCTCATTAATACACAATGTCTTATAGCACATCTGAGCAAGACTTTGCATTTTAAATTGGTGATTAGAACTCTCATAATTTGCATGCATATTAAAATGTATTCTGAAAATAAGGGTGTTCTGGAAAATGTTGATCATACTGCTTGCAATTTGTCTTGCAATTACATAAAATAGTTTAAAACTTGACTGGGATCTTGGTGAAATAGAGGATGATAGAAGATGATAGAAGCTTATCATCTTTCTTGCTATATTTCTGTTTCTTTAATTAGTATTTCCTTCCAAATTTTGAAGGGCACACTAAGAAGACATGTTAAACCAATAGTCTAGTTTACTTCTAAGATAGGAGGGGAGGTTTGGGGGTTTCCTGCAAATGTGTTTTTTTTTCTCCTAAATCCTTCTCTGACTTACTCTTATCTCAGTGGTTTCTGATGTTCTGGCACAAGCAGTGACTTAGAGTCTAAAGAATTGGGTTTCAGAATCAGCTTGGCTTTAAAGATGACTTTGGGCCAGTCACTTAGCATCTTGGGGAACAGGTTCACTAAGTTACAAACTACAAGAATTGGACTGGGTGATACTGAGTGTCTCTTCTCACACAAAGGCTCCACACTTTATCAGTGATATGATTTTCCAGGCATTTATTATGTAATGGTACACTAACTCAAGGTCAAAATGGTTCAAGGAATGGCCAGCACAGAGCCATTCCTACTTAGGTTCTCAGGGTTTGAGAATCCTCTGCCAAGTCACTGAAGTCCTGCTTCTTCCCAGCTGAAGTCCTGTGTTTTCTTGATTTTCCTCTGATCCTCTCTGCCTCACTTCCAAACTAAATTTAAGCTTCTGCTCCTAAGCTTTTCTGGCCACTAAATAAACCAGATTTTTCCTCCTGATTCTTCCTTTTTCCAGGGTGCATAAAGTGGAATAACTTCTGTAATCTCTGCATCTCCTGTGTTCACATCTATGTGTGGCCCCAGTGTTTTCTG